>NC_090303.1:41681707-42306707 GCF_039906515.1 Pseudorca crassidens
AACCACATATCTAACGACCGGCCCCCATAGAGACATAGAGCATGTGGATTATTAACCAAAGTGCTCTAGGAGAAGGGCCATGGTGCTCACAAACTGTGGCCAAACTCATATCCTTATGAAATCCCCTCCTCGGAAAGCAAGAACGTAAGAAAGATAAAGATTTGCTCTGATAATAGCTAGGAAGTACAGTCAGCGCAGCTACCCTCTCCTCACCATCCAGAGGAAAGACTAAAAAGGGAAAGGACAACTTTGACTAATTTATGCAGGTTTATGGCTCAGGTGGGGGAAAACTATCAGAAATCTAAGTCCAGAGGTCCAGAGAGGGGCAGAAACATCATCCCAATTCCCCAAGACCAGGACTACTGGCCATGATGCAGCAGAGGACCCAGCGAGGAATAAGGAGAGCAGCAAATGCTTAAGCACAGGTCCTCCAGCAACTGCAGCAGGGAGAAAGGACAGGAAAAGGAGGTAAGGACAGAGGCCTGAGCTCGGTCACATCCCAGCTCCCTGGATGATGGTCTGAAAGGTGCAGTCACAAGACACAGGACATCCTAGAGCATCCAAAGCCCAGCACACCTGGCAGGGCCAGCACCCCCCAACCCCAGGGACCACTGGCCCGTCAGCAAACCTTGGTCTGCTTAGTCCTCCGAAGACTTAGAAATGGAATGTGGTTTTTCAAAACACAGTTGCTGCTTCTGTTATGTACTTACAACTGAAAAAAAATTAGTCATTATTTAGGATACATAAATTCAAATAAATATTCAAGAGAACTGTGATCATAATATTCTCATTGCTGGCAATGAAGATAATTGTTCGAAGAAGGAAGTAACCTCAATTTTTATCAATGAAAAATGTATGTCAAAAGGAACAATTTTTTAAACAAAATCACTGACTCTTTCCCTCGTTATTCGTAATTAGGAGGTATCAAATATTGCTATATACAGTCCTCAGAACTTAACTCTGTACACTGAAAGCACTGTATTTCTAGTACTATACTGAATATATACAATTTTTTCCGATATGTAGTTTCCGTAAAATTGTACAGCTTGACTACTGCAGGACACAAATTCCTAATTAAGATGATCCATGTTCCTAAGTTGATCATAATATGTTTTCTGCTTTTGAGCAAAAGATGTAAGTCCTCATTTTCTTGGTTTACCAAGCTTTCTTGGTAAAATTTCTCTTTAAAAATTTAAGTACCCACTACTTTGAAATTTATATTGAATTCCATGTTGTCTCTGTAAATTGGCAGTATTCTATTTAAAGGGGGGTGAGGGGGGAGAGTTAGATTTTCCAGACTTTAGGGCTTAAAAAAAAAAAAAAATCTTTTCTCTAAAAACTCCCTGCCACCAATTCAAAGTAGCCTGGCATTTCATTTACACTTAAAAAAAAAAACATGGAAAAATTTCTGAAGTACTTTTGAGCGAGTGTAAGACAGAAGCTCATCTACTACTCCCTACTGTGTCACAACTGCTCGGCTAAAACTTTCTCTGGTCTTTAAATTAACAAATGGGGTATTTGCAATGATACCAACTCAAATTCTCCTTGCAGTTTTCTCAAGAACTGGAACATCCCTTATGAATAATTTATTTGCTTTCACCAAGATAATACTTTATGAAAATAAGCTTTTAACCACTGGAAAAATAATCAGACTCTGATATTTCCTTTTTAAAATTTAAACCTATCCATAGGTATCTCAATTTCTAAAATACTTGAATATTATGCTCTCCTATGCCACACAGTACCATTCCCTGTAGCGCAACATTTTAATAAGGTTTCGCAATGATACCAACTCATCTGATGAAGCACAAGATAGGAAAGACAATGAAAGAGAAATGGGACAGGCAGAAGGACAGACGCTTATCTAAATTTTGTGGTATGAACACGACATTCATGGCTGCCCATCAAATTTGAACAGCTTTTCAACGTTTCGATCGTTCCCCATGTTGTGAGTTCCACCTTCATAAAGTAGAAATAACAGAACTTCTGGTGTTTCTGTGCAAGCATGCTGGGCAACACATAGCAGGCTGCAGCCCCAGAAGTATTTTATGCCTAGTTCCTGACCTCTTTCCTCCAGGCTTGGCAGGATCCCATCCTGCTTCCTTTTGCAAAAAGAAAGACTCTGACTAGCATACAAGGTTTATTTGTGGTTCTCCCATGTGTTTTCTTTTTTTAATTTCCCTTTGCCATTTTTGAGGCTAAAAGAGGTCTTAGCACATAAAATTATCTGAACTCTTACTGCAGCAGAGAACTGCATGAGAAATATCACCCACTCCTAATGCATGATTTCCCAGCTACTGCAAATTTTAATACAGTATGTCAGTCTTTTTCGAAGTATTTCATGCTAGAATAAGCACACAATGAATGCGTGTGATAAGTCAAATGAGTTTTAGATCAATAGCTATAAATAATTAAAATCTACTCTTTGCAGAACATTTGATGGGATATTTACACAGTCTGAAAGCATTGTCCCTTCCCAGTATTCCATCCTCTTCTTCTCTACCTGGTGCCCAAATAAACAAAAGTGAAATAAAAATATGCAACAGACATGACTCACTTGAACGTATACACACATACCGAACACCACGTATAACATTGCCAACATTATTCTGAACAGCTATTTGAGCAGTATGGCTGATTCAAGGGGAAATTCAGTCAAAGTGAAGAGAAGTCTTTTTTACTTTCATGATCCTTAATTAGGTCGATCAATAGAAAAGCTGTCACATTCTGGAAGGCCATTAAATCCACTAATTAGGGATTCCCTGGTGGTGCAGTGGTCAAGAATCAGCCTGCCAATGCAGGGGACACGGGTTCAAGCCCTGGTCTGGGAAGATCTCACACGCCGCAGGGCGACTGAGCCCGTGTGCCACAACTACTGTGAGCCACAACTACTGAGTCCGCGTGCTGCAACTACAAGAGAAGCCACCGTGATGAGAAGCCTGTGCCAAAAATTTAAAAATAAATTTAATTTAATTTAATAATTTAAAAATAAAAAGAAATTTTTTAAAAAACAAAAAAATTTTAAAAAACAAAATAAAATCCACTAATTAATCAAAAGTAAAGTTCAAAGCTTGGACTATATTTATTGTACTTCATTTTCTACCTATTAGCACTCAGGACACTGAAGAGATTTCACTTCTAATTATATTCTTGTCTAATTAATTCTATGATGCCACAGTCTTGTTTTTATCATAAAGCAGTTACATATAATACCCACAACCACTAACACTGAGAAGGCACCAGGGTCAGGCACTACTGACCAAATTAGAACCCATCTCATTGAAACTGGGCCCACTATTCATCGTGGACCTCAGTTTTTTCTGCTGTAGAGCATGGAGGTGTTAGTTTATGAAATATCCTGGAAAAAAAGAACCCTGCTAAGCGGTATCACGAGATCATGGATTTAAAGTATCCCAGAATCAATCAGTTGGAAAGATCATTTAGAAGGCCAAAGGCATTATAGAAATACTGCACTGAAGCATATTACTAATCCTTGTCCTCTGTTTTTATTAAGTTTAAAGTTACAGTTCCTTTCACTTATATTATCTTTACCACCCCTGCCCAGAAAAAGAAAAACAACCCACATAACCTCCCAATTTTCTAATGTATGAAAAAAATATATATACACATACAGGAAACATACATGTAGGTAGCTCTATGTTAAAGGATACTATAAATTTTAATTCAGAAATAGCTTTTGAGTATAGCCTGTCTTTATTACTCTCTCCACCACAGTACACACCTTGTCATCCATTTAGTCAACAGGAAGTTTTAAACACAAATTAGGTTCGAGGTACACACAGACACAGTGATTAACGGGCATGGTCCTTATCCTCCAGTAACTTAGAGGAGACAGTTAAGAAAACTGTGAGATCAGAACAGCAATAAAATAAGCAAAATGTGATAGGACAGTAAGGATGACATATATGTCTGGTAGGCGTACCTAACTCACGTTGAGTGAGAGGTAGGAATCTTTGAGGAGGTGACTCTCCTTTGAGGAGGTGACTCTTGATCTCCATGACTCATCTTGGAGATTAAGAATTAACCAAATGAAAACCCCAGGTCAGTGGTGTGGAGGAAGGCAGCGACCACAAAGGCAAGGGGATGGGCATTCCAGGAGGAAGGAACACCCTATATACAAAGTTCAGAGAGGATGAAAAGCCGCTTTGTTCCGAAACAATTTTTTAATGAAGGAATCAAGTTTTGTCTTTTGGTTTTTTGTTTGTTTCTTAAGGTAGGAATAAGACTTGGGAGTTCAAACATTAAGAGCATACCAAACAAAGGAGCTCAAACTGTACCTTGTAGGTGGTGAAAAGCCATTGAAAAAAATTTAAAACAGAGAGTGTCATGACTGATTTTGATTTTTCATGGTTCGGGCAACAGCACGGCCAAAATACCCTATGTCCTGCACCACTAATTTCAAGATAGTGTCACTGACATCACTACACATGTGGATCTATTTCTGACTTAAGACTGGAGAAGAGGAGGAAAAAATAAAAAGAATATTTTGTTGACTGTTTACTGTGTTCCAGGTAGTGTGCAGAGTGCATTTCTCCTAATGAACATCTTTACACATCTCAGGGCTATCTACATTGTGTACTCCTTGGAGGCTGACCTCGTGAAAAATCCATCCTTACTACATCCCAGTAGTTTGAACAGAAAGGTTTGCACAGAATTTTCTTAATGTTTTTTCCTAACAGTATTGCTTAGACGCCTGTATTCTACTTCCTGTAGTGAAGGTGTGATATTTTAAAATTTGGAGGCAGTTGGGGATGCTTACACAAATTCTGTCCATATCCTTAAAGCTAATGTGTTTTTTTAAGTGCTCTGAACTCCATCATGAGTCTTTTGGAAAAAGGCAATTAATGAGGGAGGGAGGTAATAAGGTTAAACAGAGGGTACTTGCAGAGAGCGGTAATTTTAGCACAATTGCCCTATTTATCATCCCAGATTACTTAAATGACAAAAATAAAATAACAAAGTACTCGTCATGGGAAATAAAATGTGTTATGTCTCTTCACTATCATTATGTGGTAAACTTTTTCAGTGTAGGTTTCTGTCCAAATCCCACATCTAAGTACCATTAACAATTCACTCCATCAAGACTATGATCTCACCCTGGGAATGAGGCAAGAAGAGGCAGAAACAAGGAAAAGGAGGCTGCCAGGAAGCCAGGCCAAGGACAAAAATATGTAAAAAGAAGGAAGCGATGGAGAGAAGAAATAAACCTTGGGGAGAAAATGTCAAAAGGAAGATGTTTAAAAATTTTCTGTTTCGGAAATCAGCAGGCTGAATAAATAATCAGAATATGGGGCAGCTATTTAGTACTCTACAGGATTAGAAGAAAAATTTAACTTAAAAATGAAATATTTCTGGACACTTACTACTAATACAGAGTATCAAAATTTCCAGGGAATACTGCCAAGTTAGATGCTTTCTATAATTTTCTTTTTTGAACTTCTGAGGACTTTTGTAATAAATATATCACTTTGGGTTTACCATTTTAAAGCACAACATACAATTTAAATGATTTCCTTTTGCTCTAAAGTACATTTTTCTTCTGATACAAATGCTGCTAACTTTGTCCTTTACCTTGTCCATTTAGTATTTTTTGATTCAGATAAAGTTTCCATAAACATTTAAGCTATCAGCCCACAGGTGCAATTTGCTCAGGTATGTCAATGAAGTCAAAATAAAAATTTTTAAGGAGCCAAAATCGAGGCTAGTTTAATGAATACATATGCTAGTGTTACTTCAGCAGAATTTTACTCTTTATAGTTCAGAAGTGTTATTAATATATACTTAACACTTAGCCATATACTTAGCTGTGTTCTATTAATCAGCAAGCTTTTTAATAAAAACTTGCACTTCTGTGATTCTACTAGATAAATTTTAAAACTAATTCTGAATCACTCTAGAACCCAACAAGCTGTGACTTAAAAGTTAAATTGCTCTCCTCACAGGTTTTGTGGGCAGCATATATTTTTAAACATCAATTTTAATATATTACTCTAATCCAATAGGTAAACTAGTCAAAGGATATGAAATAGCAAATACAAAAGAAAACCAACACAGGTGAAACACATTTTAACCTGAAATGACCTGTACTCTGAAAACTACAACAGACCAAAGAAGAAAATTTAAGATGATATAAAAAAATGGAAATATATTTGGATTGGAAGAATATTGTTAAAATGTCCACACTACCCAAAGCAATATACAGATTTAATTCAATCCCTATCAAAATATCTCTGACATTTTTCACAGAAAGGGAAAAAAATAAACCACAAAACACCCAGAATTGCCAGAGCAACCTTGAGAATAAAGAACAAAGCTGGAGGTATCACACTCCCTGAGTTCAGACTACACTACAAAGCTACATTAATCAAATCAGCATGGTACTGGTACAAAAACTGACACATAAGTCAAAGGAACCGAATAGAGAGCCCACAAATAAACCCATACACCTATGGTCAATTAATCTACGACAAGGAAGGCAAGAACCATCAATGGAGAAAAGACACTCTAATAAATGGTGATGGAAAAACTGGACAGCTACACACAAAAGCATAAGATTAGAACATTTTCTCACACTATATGTAAAAACAAACACAAAATGGATTGAAGACCTAAACGTAAGACTGGAAACCATAAACCTCCTAGAAGAAAACATAGGCAGAATGTTCTCTGACATACATTGTAGCATCATTTCTTTGGCTCTGTCTCCTAAGGCAAAAGAAACAAAAGCAAAAAAACAAAACAAAAAAAACAAATGGGACCTAATTAAACGTAAAAGTTTTTGCATGACAAGGGAAACCATGGACAAAATGAAAAGACAACCTAGGCAATGGTAGAAAATATTTGCAAATTATATGACCAACAAGGGATTAACATCCAAACTACATGAACAGCTCATAAAACTCAGTATGAAGAAAAAAAACCTGAACAACCCAACCAGAAAATGGGCAGAAGATTGGAATGGACATTTTTCCAAAGAAGACATACAGATGGCTAACAGGCACATGCAAGATGCTGAACATCACTAATCAGAGAAATCCAAATCAAAAACCACTAAAGAGGTATCACCTCACATCTGTCAGAACTGTAACAGAGAAGAACAAATCTGACTCCATATTGGATCTATTCCTTGAGCTCTAACTCTGTGCTCTGTTGCCTTTGCTTAGTCATGCTGGCTCTGCACCTTTGTAAAAGAACGTTCCCTATAGCCTGAAATATACATTATAGCCCATTCTCAAGGCTCTGACCTTTAAAGGTTTAACACTTTTAGATATAAAAATTTGCAGAACAGAAAATGACAATTGCCTTGTTGGAGATTCATAGGAACATTGTGACCAGACCTACATGGACAGCTGCAGGAACAAAGGATTCCTGCAGCAAAAAGTTTTCAACAAGAAGCCATATCCCCTCCTCTTTTAGTGTAAAAGAAGCCTGAATTCTAACTGGGGTAAGACTGTTCTTTGGGATGCATTTCCACCATCTTCTCAGTCTGCTGCCTTTCCGAATAAAGCCACTATTCTTTGCCCCAACAACTCATGTCTTGATTTACCGGCCTGTTGTGCAGTGAGCAGCATGAGCTTGAACTCAGTAACAAAATGGCTATCATCAAGAAGTCTAAAAATAACAAAAGTTAGCCAGGTTGTAGAAATAAGGGAATCCTAGTACACTGTTGGTGGGAATGTAAATCAGTGCAACAACTATAGAAAGCAGTATGTAGGTTCCTCAAAAAACTAAAAATAGAACTACCATATGATCCAGCAATCCCACTCCTGGGCTTATATCCAGAGAAAATGAAAACACTAATTGGAAAAGATACATGCACCCCAATTTTCATAGTAGCATTATTTACAATTGCCAAGATATGGAAGCAACCTAAGTGTCCACCAACAGATGAATGGATAAATTATGTGGTATATAACATATACACAATGGAATATTACTCAGCCATAAAAAAGAATGAAATTCTGCTATTTGCAACAATATGTATGGACCTAAGGGATATTATGCTTAGTGAAATAAGTCAGACAGAGAAAGAAAAATACTGTGTGTTTTCACTTATATGTGGAATCTAAAAAATAAAACAAATTAATATATCAAGACAGAAGCAGACTCACAGATATAGAGAACAAACTAGTGGTTACCAGTGAAGAGGGGGAAGGGGGGAGGTTCAAAATAGGAGTAGGAGATTAAGAGATACCAACTACTATGTATAAAATAAGCAACAAGGATATATTATACAGCACAGGAAAATATAGCCATTATTTTAGAATGACTTTAAATGGAGTATAATATATAAAATTACTGAATCACTATGCTGTACACCTGAAACTAATATTGTAAGTCAACTGTAATTTTAAAAACAAGAAGTATAATGTAGCTATCAAGTCTCTACCTATAGACTGTCTACATTGGAAATACGGGTTTTACTTAACCTAATGCTTAATTTTCATGTCAATAAAATGTTGTTTATAATTTTACCCAAAAAAATCAACTAAAGGAAAACATTTTAACCCAAATAATTATAGAGTACCAGATGTCATCTTCTATGCATTAAATTATTTGATATAAATAAGTATGTGTCTATGTTGTATAAGTGACAGTATTAGCATTGGTAAGGATATAATTTATTCAGAAAGATGTAAGTATAAATTGTCACAAATTTACTAAAGGCAACAGACTATACTACTAAAACCTCAAATGTGCACACACCTTGAATGAATTCTACTTCTAAGAAAGTTTTTAAATTAATAATGAAGTTATACATCATTTAAAAATTATAATGTATTCAGTATTGTCTTACATAAAAGTTACTTTTTTTGAATAATGCCATGTTACATTGACTAATGACAAAATATGGACACTGATTAATTTCATTTTTATTAATGATATCAGTGTTTTACCTATCAATTCTTGTCATAAAAAACTGGATCTGAGTAAGTAGTCTAAGTACAGAAAAAGAGATTATTAGTGAAAAGTGTATTTTTTTTTAATTATTTCAAAAATATTTTGAGAATAAGCAAAACTGAAAGTTTTTCGTCAGATGTCATAGTTTGGTTATACTACCTATGACAAGCAGTTTTCCTATAATATGAAGAATCTTGAAACCAAGATGTTGAGCAAGTTCAAGGGTCTAGATCTGTGCCTCTAATTAAGTGAATATCATCTAGTAGTTTTTCTGTTGCTGAAGTGCCTGACATGGCTGGAGATCCTAACATCTCACTTCTTCCCAGAAATCCAGAAGTGCTTAAAAATATAAAATTTCAGGAGTATCACACAATAGCACAAACTAAAAGACCATCAATCTTGTACAGATTAATGAAGATTAAGAAAAATCATAGACACAAGGGCCCAAGGTCATTAAAACATTCATCTTCCAGATCACATACTGCTAGAGCATGTAAAACACTGATGACACAGAAAGAGTACACAATATTTATTTGAAGTTTTGAGCATTTATTTTTGAATAAAAAATCCCCAAACGTTTGTTGGTAATATTGAGTAATAAACAAAACAATGAGTCAATTTTGACTAGTCAATGAAACAATGAATGCCTCTCTGTAGTTTCAACTGGAATGAAACTTAGATACAACTATCTATCCCACTACTTTCTTACACAAAGGTGAAAAACTTGCCCAAGGAAATTGAACTGACAGACAATATTCTTCTACCAACTGATGAAAATGGAATTTGAGTTTCAACTCCTTTTCCCCAACAATACTCTGTTCTTCATTTTGATACACAGAAGAATATGTATGTTTTCTAACAACTGATTATTATAGAATATTCCTTCTGATTCTCACACCCATTTACAAAAAAAAGAATTTTGTACAGAGAATGTGAGATTTGGATTTTACTGACTTCATAAGAGCAGTTGACAGTGTTGATCACAAACACTTTTTTTTTTTTTTTTTTAAGTTATCAGCCTATCTACACACTTTAATTTTACCAATTGGGATCATACCATGCATGCTACTTCCAGCCATCAACAGTACTGCACCATCATCACCAGACTTCTTAGGGTAGTGTGTAAACCCTGGTGCACAGTCACTTTCTGAAATATTTTTCCAGGATACCCTCCTTCTCCTACTTCATCTCCTTCCCCACTGGCTGCTCCATTTGTTTCCTTTACTGACCTTTATCCCTCTGCTATGACTTCTGACATCTACAACCTGAAATGGGGCCAACGTTCACAGGTTGAGGGCACAGTCCTTCACAGTACTACCTTCACTTCAGACACCAGCCCCAAGTTTGGGATCCCCAGGCCACATACACTTCTGACCAGCTGGCTACAAATCTGGAGGTTTCCACTACCTCCTGAGGATTGAAAATTCACTATAACAGCTCACAGAATTCAGGAAAGTGCTATACTTACTGTTACAGTTTTATATAGCAAAAGGGTACAAATTAGAATCACCCAAGAGACAATAGAAGGAGGACAGGGAGTGTCTTGAAGACAAATTTTCTGTTGTCCTCTTCTTGTGGAGTCAGGATGTGTCAGTCACCTTCCTGGCATATCAATGTGTGACAGTATAGAATATTGCCAACCAGTGAAGCTCACCTCAACTTCAGTGTCCAGAATTTTTTTTTTGGAGCTTTATTACATAGGTATGAGTAATTGAATTATTGGCTGCAAGCGTGGATTTCCAAGGTTGGGCTCATATCATAAAGCTCAAAGTCCTAACCTTCTAATCACATGGGTAGTCTTTCTGGTGTGGCCAAGCCCCATTCTGAGTCATCTAGTTAGCACAACCCACCTAGGAGCACACTAAGTGTCACTTAATTAGCATAAGCTATCAGGGCCCACCATGAAAAACAAAGACATTATTACCACTCAGGAAATTCCAAGGATTTATAGTTTCTACCTCTAGGAAGCCAGGATCAAAGTCAACCAAATTCTTTATTACACAGGATCCTCTGATTGTCCTTCAAATGTTGATGTTTCTCAGGATTCTTTCTCATTACCATCAAGAGACTAAGAGAGCTCATCTTTTGAAATGAATTTTGTTGTCCTCTTTAGACAGATGACTCCCACCTCTCTGTATTGAGATGGACCCTCTTCTGTTCTCTAGATCAATCCTCAAAGTGTGGTGCCTAGACCAGCAGTATTAACATCACCTCAGAGTTTGTTAGAAATGTAAGTTCTCAGGCCCCACTCCATATATACAGAATCAGAAACTTAACGGTGCCAAGTAATCTGCATTTTAACAAATCCTATAGGTAATTCTGATAAGCATAAACGTGTGAGAAACATTACTCTAGATCTGTACCCCAGCTGCTTTTTGGATGTCCAGACATCTCAAACACAACCAGTAAAAAATCGTAATTACCTTTTCTCTCATAGCATATTTCCACTCCTATTTCCCATTTCAGGAAATAGCACCATTAATTGATTTACTGAACAAATATTTGTTTTATTTATTCAGTGCTTATTACATATTACTAAGGACAGTCTCTATTTTCATGGAGCTTACCGTCTGGTAGAGATAAAAGACAGGATTGTAGTGGGTAGTATAAGAGTTCTGGCCTTGTAAGAGATGGGGAACTAATAGTGGGGGACTGGGAGAATTTCCCAGAGGAAGAGAGATTTAAACTAATACAAGATGGCAAAGAACTGGGACTTCCCTTGTGGTCCAGTGCTTAAGACTCTGCTCTTCCACTGCAGGGCGTACGGGTTCCATCCCTGGTCAGGGAGCTAAGATCCCACATGCCATGCGGTGTGGCCAAAAAAAAGAGTTTGAGCACCTCAATCCCATTATTTGTATTAATTAACCTTCCACATGTGCTACTGTACTGATATTTTAGGCTCATTAGAAAGCAAACAAAAAGGCCCCAGAGTTAACATAAATGTTAAAAAAAGATGGCAAAGAATTACCTAGAGAATTAAAGAAAAGGAGGGAGAGCACCAGACTGAGGAAACCACATGTGTAAATGCTTAAGGGTAGATGGACTGTGTCATATTTCAGGAGCTGAAGGAAGGTTATTGTGGCTAAAGCATACTGAGTGGGGGAAAGGGAGAGATGAGATTGATATTTCATCTGGAGAGAGACAGTGCTTAACCCTGCAAGGCTTTAAAGGATTTTGACCTTTAAGAGCAAAAGTGAAGAGTTATGAATAGAGACCGGTACGATCAGATGTTTTGAAAAGGTCACTCTGGAAAAAGTGAACCGGTTGAAGAGGGGAAAAATATGGGAATGAGCAGCCCAGACAGAAAACTACTTCTCTAGTCACCCATAGATACGTGTAGGTAGCTTGGAATAGGAGGGGACGTGGACTGGAGAGATAGGTCAGTTTTGAAAACACTTGGTTCTTCTAATTAAACAACTGTTACCCTTCTCCTATTCTTTTCATATGAAATCAATCTTACAGTTATGCCATTTTGACAACCTAATTTTCTTTTATGTCTCCAATTTTCTGATTCCTGTAACTATATCCTAGTCTAGGTTAGATCTTGCAGTAACCATCTATCTGAGCAACTTTTAAGGCCAAACAGCAAGACATGTCAGTAATATGTTTCGATCCTGTCACTCCCTGCTTAGAATATTTTTATTTTTAACCAACTGGAAGTAGAATAAAGTCCCAGCTGTGTAACATGGCTTAAAGGCCTTCATAAAACTCAATCATGCTCGTTAAGCCACGTCTTTTAAAACTTCTTACCTCCAACTCTGTGTTCTAGCCATACTGAATTGTCCTCAACTTCTCCACCCAAATTAGGTTTCGTTCCCACTTGCTATTTGCTCTGCCTGGACACTGCCCCACAAAAACCCACAGATACTCCACACCACACCTCTCAACCTTCAGCTCTTGGTATAGATGTGACTTGCAGACCCTGGAATCCTTCCCTGGCCTCTGGATAGGGTGGAGTCGCTCATCCTTTGTTCTCTATAACACTCAGTAGCTCTACTGTATGACTTATCACACTAAGGGATGATACCTATATACTAGTCCCTTTCTCCTGCTAGCTTCTTGAACTCAGAAAATATATTTTGTTCCTCGCTATTTGTGGTATGCCTTGATACATGGTAAACTCACAACAAGTGTGGGTAAATGATTAACAGTGTCATAAGTCCTAAATTTAATCACAGCTGTACTTTTAAACAACTGCTTAGTTTTAGTTAACGCTAGCCTTGAGAACTTTGATGTCTCCATCTTCAAAATCTAGATAACACCCTGACTCAAAATTGCATAAACATTAATTGATTATAATGGACACAGTTTTTAAACTGTAAATGTATCAGTTTATATGATATGCCTATATTTAACTGCTTGGTACCTTAATTTCCTCTTCTATAAAATAAGGAAGGTTTGACTAGAACTTGCCTTTAATAGCAGCTCAATAGACACTAACTGACTAAATGAATGAATGAATGCCAGACAAATACTCCATTATTTCATCGTCCTTTGTCAAAAACTTTGCAACTAGTTATTTCTTGAGTCCTTAGGATATTCTACCATTGAAGCCTTTTTCCCCTCAAAATCCCTGATTGTTATTAGTACCATTAATTTTCACTATAATTTATTCAACCTCAAAAAAGAAAATTAATATCCCTACATTTCTTCTGATCCAAGAGTGAGCCTCTGGTTGGGAAAACAAAATACTATGCAAAAATACAGTCACTATTTTTTATTTGTTTTCTCCATTTAAAAAGTCAACTGCCTACACATCTATACCTCACTTTTGTCATACTTTCCAATATTCATTTAGAAATAGCTTACACTAAGTAAAATCATATAATCTCTCCGTACAAACAACTAGTGTAACAAAGGAATCAGCAGACAAAAATTGTATTTCACAAGACTTTTGCAAAACATGGGATCTAAAACAAGAATTTAAGAAACAGTTTAGCTGACCCCACTGTGCTCCCTGTATAAAATCAGTTTAAATATTTAGCACGTAATCATGAAGCATCAAGTCAGAACGAGAACCCCTGATACTTTCATCAATGCTTTTCTCCTCTCATTGTGATCTCTGGTCAACCAAGAGTCACTACTTCCTAGAGCAGCAATGGAAGGAAGGTGACGTCACACAAGCCTCATGTGTTTCTTTAATCTCTGCTCATCTGTGCAAGTAAACCTACTTCTTAGAAAGCTTTTTAACAATTACAATCTAGTTGCCAGTTTTCCTCTTCCTTTCAGAGAAATGCCTTCAAGCAGTTGGTGAAGGCCACAGTATTCATCATTATGCTAATTTACATGTCATATGGTATATTTGAAGCTTTTAACCCAGTTTTATACCTATTTCACATAAAACACATTTGATGTTTATTCTATGTATATACCATAGCTTTGAATTCTCATTAATTCAAGAAGCTTTGGAAAATAGAAGACAGAGTGAGAGAGAATGGTCTTCAGAGAGAGAAGATTCCAAACATCAATAATTTCTTAAAATAAGATTATCAGGGATATTTTCTCTTTAATTATGCATATTTTAAATCTTAGGTTTATTAAGATTCTCAAAATCCTGCAGGAGAATCTGAAAATGTCTCTACTTTGAGTTTAGATTACTAGTCTGACCCATATGCACAAGAAGACTCCATTAGGTGTTCCCCCAGTTTTCTCCTGGGCTGGCTCAAATTAATTATCTAGTGAAGCCCCAAGTATGGGAAAAAGGATCCTAAACAATATAACAGACAAAAGCAAATTGTAGATAGTTATTATTTACCTTCAGGCTATTTAGTGAATGAAATCCTCAACCTAATAGATATTTATCATCTGCCTTCTGAGAATCCATGTTTTTGTGGCAAATCTGGATTTACTTTAAAGTTATTATGACCAGGCCTGTTGATATTAACACCATTTAGGATTTACCATTCTAAGAGTGTGCCTGCTTGTAGGTATTTAGAGTCTGAAAAAATCTGGGGCAAACAAGTGTACGAAGAATATTCTGAGAGAGAAATGCACACATTAAGCTAAATCAAGAATAGCTGAGTATTTCCATTGTTATACAGATCTATGTGGTAACCCCAGAAATAGCAGAGAACAGATGACATCATGGAAAGTAAACAAATGGTTCAAGTTCAGAGGGAAGCGGACGAGAGTGGGAATATCTGGCTAATTTTTTTTTCTGGCTTCAAATTGATATTTAAGCCCTTGATCCAGTGAACAATCGATGTAACTAATCCTTGGGACTATGAGGAAACTGACACCTGATTTACCAAACTGCAGGAATTAAAAGAAGTTGAACACTTCAAAACACTCCATGATCAAGTTCTATAGGTAAATATCAGGTGTTAGTCAACTCCACAGGGAGGATGATGTTTTTCTTGTGCTTTCAGTCCAACTATGGACTGGCAGAAGACCAGCCTTGGAAGTAATGGCAAAGGTGTGGCTAAGAGGAGCTTGGGGCAATCTGGGGACTCTCCAGAGCACTTGACCTCCCACTGCATTCCTCTGCACTTACAGAACTGAGTCTTGCTTGGCCCTGCAAACCCACAGGAGAAAGCCTTCTTAACCTGAGCAGAGGGCTGGCAGGACTCTCCCTGGCGAAGTCTTTGTATACTACTTCTGCTACCGTGCTAACTCGCCTGCTCGCTCCCATCTGCTCGGCTAAATGTCATGCCCTAACTGTTCCTTCATACTAGGTTTGAGTGCCAAACTCTGCCTCAGCCCCATGTTCTTGGAATTCGTTACTGCCTGTGCTGGCTTTCCGGCTTGCCGCTCCCAAGCCAACTGAGTGCCTGTACAGTCTGACTACACCTTTGTTTGTGCGGCATACCGGGGCTGAGCATCTGGAAAATTATGATAATGAGCATGATAGTAATTAATACCTGTAACTGCTTTCAATTTTCTTGCTTAATTTTTTTTTTTTAAGAATTAAGGAGTATATTTGTTTATATGATAAGAAAAACAGCAGAATCGGGTACCGTTCTGGTGTTGGAGCTCTTACATAAGAAACAGTCCCTGTAGGATCTTAAATTCCTACAATGAAAAGAATTTGGAGCACCTTTAAGTATGTACCTTCAGAATGTATTGGATTTTATTTGCATTTGAGATATTTAAGTGCTCCAAGGGAGAGTTGGAATGTCAACATATTTATCAACCCAGTTTGAATTATTTATTTTCTTAGGAGAATTAGATGTAAGTGGAGGCTCTTCAGAATACTGTCATCTATAAGGCACCAATTTGTGACCTGGGACTCCAGACCTTTGTTCCTTACCTATTTTGCCCATTCTCTCCCATGACTACTGGTGTTCATTTGTCAGGGGTTCCATACTTTATTGCACATTGGTTTGAATCACCTGGGCCCTACTCCCTAGAGACTTAATCCTGGGCATCCAGAATTTTTCAAGCTCCCTGGTGATCCTATTAAGCAGCCAAGGTTATAAATCTCTACTGCAGTGCTTCTCAGAGTGTGGTCTCTGGGCCAGCATCATTGGCAATACCACATGTGTAAATTCTCAGACTACCCTTCACACATACCAACTCAGAGTCCACAGAGGTGAACTCAAACAGTTTGTGTGTGTGTGTGTGTGTGTGTGTGTGTGTGTGTGTTTATAAACAGCTTTGAGATATAAGTCACATGCCATACAATTCACTCATTTAAAATATACAATTCGGGACTTCCCTGGTGGTCCAGTGGTTAAGAATTTGCCTTCCAATGCAGGGGGTGTGGGTTTGATCCCTGGTTGAGGAGTTAAGATCCCACATTCCTTGCAGCCAAAAAAAAACAAAACAAAACAGAAGCAGTATTATAACAAATTCAATAAAGACTTTAAAAATGGTCCACATCAAAAAAAAAAACTTAAAAAAAATAAAGTATACAATTCAATGGCTTTTATGATACTGTACAAAGTTGTACAATTAACACAATTTTAGAACATTTCTATTATCTGAAGAAATAAAAAAACCCTGCAAGGCCCTAAATCACAACCCCTCAAATCCCTTCATCCTCCTACCCCTAGGCAGCCACAAATGTATTTTCTGACTCCAGATTAATATTTTCTGCACATTTATTATAAATAAAATCAGACAATATGTGGTCTCCTGTGACTTCATTAAACATAATGTTTTCAAGGTTCATTCCTGTTGCTGCATGCATCAGAGCTTCATTTCTTTTTATTGCTAAATAATATTCCATTGTATGGATATACCACATTTAATTTATCCATCAGTTGATGGACAATTGGATTGTTTCCACTTTTGGGCTATTATGAGTAATGCTGCTATAAACTTTCATGTACAAATTTTTGTATGGATATACTTTCCTCTTTCTTTAGTATATATATATCTAGGAGTAGAATTGTTGGATCGTATGCTGTTTAAGCTTTTGAGGAACTGCCAGACTCTTTCCCTAAGAAGGTACACCATTTTACTTTTCCACCAGAAGCGTAGGAGGGCTCTCATTTCTCCACGTCCTTGCTGATACCTCTTACCTGACTTTCATTCTAGACATCCTAGTGGGTATAAAGTGGTATTTCATTGTGTTTTTGATTAGCATTACCCTGATGGATAATGATGTTGAACATTTTTTCACGTGCCTATTGGTTATTTGTATTTCTTCTCCGGAGAAATGTCTCTTCAAGTTCTTTGTCCATTTTTTAATTGGGTTGTCTTTTTAGTGAGTTATATTTATTCTAGCTACAAGCCTCTTATTAGATACACATTAGATACGATTAGACTTGCAAAATTTTTCCATTCTATGGGCTGTCTTTTCATTTTCTTTATAGTGTTTTTTGAAGCATACATGTTTTTAATTTTGATATTCAGTTTCTTTTTTCTTTTATTATTTATGCTTTTGGTATCCTGTCTAAGGAACTACTGCTTAACAGACGATCAAAAAGATTTATGCCTATGGTTTATTCTAAGTGTTTTTATAATTTCAGCTCATATATTTTGATTTTTTATATATAATGTGAGATACATATATAATTCTTTTGCATGTGAATATCCAGATGTCTCACCAACAGTTGTTGAATAATTTGTGTTTCAATAAGCCTCACAAGGAATTCTAACACCTGCTTAAGTGTGAGGATCATTGCATTATGTATGCGAAATCTTCTCTTTAATTACTGTGAGACCCTTCTAAGCATGGCATATAGGATGCTCTATTACAGAAAATGTTCAATTCTCTCATGAGAATCATATACATCAGTTAAGTATAATACTGTAACTATACATCATATGTAGGATAAGAATGAAAATAATATTTGATATATTAATTCAGAATCTTTTTTCAGAGCTAGACAAAAAGATTATACTTTGCCGTATTCTGAATATCTTGTGTTTTCCGTATTTGAGGATTAATGTGCATAGCAATTCCCTGCCCAGCTGACCCCGTTAAGAAATAGGTGTAATACTCTGCATTAGCCAAACTATCTTGTGAGACCACTGCAAGATTGTTCACACACAAAGTTGGATACGTGCAAAAATCCAGTTAGTTGTCCTCCACCCTACTTCTTTTTCAAGGGAAATGGTAAGGGTCTATTTTGTAATGAACGTTATTGTTTTTGGTATGATGAGGATGATACATTTTCCCAAGCCAGCTGTAGTATAGTTTCAATTCTGCCAGACTGAAAGTGAATTGTTTCAACTCAAACATGGCCAATGCCAAAGCCGTCTGTCAGGCAAGTGAGATTTTCTTGAAAACACTGTTTCACACTTGCAACCATCTTTAGCAGGTTGGGGAGCTTCATTTGGTTTACACATCTTTGGAGAAGGTACCTTATTCCCACGTCTTTCAATATCGATAGCATCAGAGTGAAGTTAGATATGTGTATCAACTATAATAATGGTTATTATGGAAGGCTGTATATTTCTGGCATTGAACTAATCTTGACACAGTAGGTATTTTTGCACCATTTTACAAGCAAAGCACTGTAATTTGTCCATATAGTCACCCACCTAGAGGGTGATAAAGATTTGAACAAAGGTTCTTCAGACTCCAAAGGTCTAGCTATTTCCACTAAACTGCCTAACTTCACATATGTATATGTATGTGCAATAAAACTGTATAAGTGTTAAAGCCAAAAAATGTCTAGTTTAGACATACAGGGTCTTCTTACAAGTTCATCAATTATTTGACATATGCTTTACAAGCCTGGCTTCCAATCCAGAAACACAGTAGGCAAATAAAGGGGTACACTTTTATTCCTTAAGCTCAAAATTATCATGATAGAAAAAGAATTTATAATGATAGAATAAAAGAAATGCCTGCCTTCCATCTGGACAGAAGGTCAACCTATATCCCATTTGTTTGCCCAGGCCAGTCAGTTTACTTCTTCTGTCCAGCATAATTATTAATAGCATCTCCTTTACTCTCAAAAATTTCCCATTTTATACAACAAATTATGTGGTCACTTCATATCATGGCTGGTATAAGCTACTCACCCAGGCACAGCCTCTCTCTAGATAACTACTTAGAACTATAACACAGTGTATCATAAGTGCGTGCCTGCCTAAGTATTTTCCTCCTACCAGCTTGCTACAGAATGAAAAACATACAATGTCTTTTTTTTTTTTTTTTTTTTTTTTGCGGTACGCGTGCCTCTCACTGTTATGGCCTCTCCCGTTGCGGACCACAGGCTCTGGACGCGCAGGCTCAGCGGCCACGGCTCACTGGCCCACCCACTTCGCGGCATGTGGGATCTTCCCGGACCGGAGCACGAACCCGTGTCCCCTGCATTGGCAGGCGGACTCTCAACCACTGCGCCACCAGGGAAGCTCAACATACAATGTCTTAAAGAAATAATTCTAATGGTATCTTCAGTTGGCATGTATTGGGTAATAACATGGAAGAGAATCTGTTGCCAGGCCCTATTCCATCAATGTGAATTATTTATCTGAATACCAAACTACTATGAAAACTGAGAAATAGGATTAGTGGCTGAAATGGCATGAAGCATGGGGATCTACTTGAGGAGAGAAAGAGGCTTTTCCGTGAGGCTCCCTGGTAGTTCTCTATTAGCTAAAAGGAAATCTTAGGTTCTGGAAGAAAGCATGATGACTGGAGGGGCAAGAAAAAGACATGAGTCTAGCTTAGTGAATGTCAAAGACTGTAGTATTTTTTAAATGTAACTCTGGAACCCAGTACCGCCTCTGCAATATTGTAGTTCAGTGGAAAACTTATCAACTGACAGTGCCTTTCTTCAAAAATATTAAATAAACTGAAATAGAAATATCTTTTTAGAAGACTGTTGACTTTATTTGGATTTACTTATCAAGCTGTTTTCCCATCTCTGAATCCAACTTTAACAACCAATAGCTGACTTGGAGAGAGGTTCCTGTATTTAGAAAACTAGTTTCCTAATATATTCCTAGAAAAATATTACATATTGTTCTCCACCTTGGTTAGGGGCTGTCAGAGCTGAGCCTGCTTGGAGCAAGATTGTATGTAACTAGGCACACGTACAAGAAGGTTAGTGTGATAAATCTATCCGTGTTTCCTCACAGATCATCTTTATTTCTTTTGGCTATCTTAACGGAGCTTCAACACAACAGTAAGACTAGTTTATTAATCATTTGCCTTGTAAAATCATGTCAAGTTATCTGATTTCCTGCTTTGAAAATGTCAAACTTTTCTTCCAAAACGCAGCCAATTTGCAATTACCTAGAAGGCGTTATGGCTTTTGGGCTTGGCTTTCTGCAAGGCAAGCTAGGGCAGACTCACAAGATTCCAGGAAACCCTCCTTTGACACTCTACCTCCCACTCCCGGTTGACAATCTGTAGGGATCCTCCCGCAGAACAAGTCAGAAGCCTTTATTCTTCCCAATGTGGAATTTAATGAGTGTGCTATACCATTATATAATTTAAACATTTATATTTATGTAATTTAAATAATGGTACAGCACAAGTTCACGTTGGCTCCAGCTTCTGCGAAGGATGACAAGTATGGAAATAATATTTCAGTGCTGTGGACTCTCTCAAAAAAGCGCCTTACTTTCTTCCAGAAGCGAAACTGAATTTTGTCTGGAGTCAGCTGTCTTTCAGACTTTCCTGAACAACAAATGCAAAGCTGTATTTTAGAAGCACTAAGTCAAGATCAAAGATATTATGAATTTTGTCACTCTCAAACACTGGGCTCAGAGACCTGTTTACTAACGTCACATACATCAGTGTTGCTGACAAGAAGCCATTCCGCAGGAATGAGGATGACGATCCTTTGTGCAGGGGGTGCTTTTCATTTTCCAGACTGTACTCACCTCTGGAGCCTCAACCAAATACCCAGACAGTTTAATAATTCCACTGGCCTTTGCTCGCAAGTTAGCTCTCTGTTCTGCTATGAAAAGAGATTAGAATTTTCCATTTTTCTATCAGTATATCAGACTTGCATGAAAAACATTTTTTAATTGCATCAACAACCTCCATTCCTTCAACGAATGCCCCACCTTTTGAGCAGGTATTATGCGACAGACTCTCGTACCACTGTTAGAAATTCAAAGATCACCAAGATTAGTTCAGTTCTGAAAAACATACTGAGCACATACTACGCCAGATGTTGGGGAGGTATAGCCTATACCAAGGAAAGATGACGGGTCCCGCCGTGGGGGGTCATATTCTAGCTGGAGACGTAGGTTAGGAAAGCAGAGGTTCAAACAGTGCTGTGATATAAGCAGACACAAAGTAGTGGGGGTTTGCACAGAAGAGAGTAGAGGAGCTCAAAGTCATCTCCTGATCAGTGTGTATCTTTGAAGGAATCAATAAGAGGAGAGGTCTGCCAAGCAAGTCGAGGAGGTAAGCCATTTCCAGGCAGGAGGAAAGCACACACAAATTCAAGGAATAGCTTGTGTCTCTTCCATGTAGCTGCAGCCCCAACTTCAAGCAGACAGGGAGGGGAGGGATGGGAAGAGGTGCCCCTGGAGAAGAGGGCAGAAGCCATAAAGGGCTCCTCCTTACATGAAGTCCCAGGGAGACCATGAAAGAATGTTCAACAGGTCACCAAAATTGTCCCATTTGAATGTGAGATGCTTGTAGTCGCGTGGAAAATAGATTGGAGGTGAGAGTGAACCTCACTCTGATCTATTTCATGTGGAAAATAAATTGGAGTGAGGTGAGGCAAGACTGTCACAGCGATCCCTAAGGAGGCAGGGCTGCTCTCAGCCCCACACACAGCACAAGGTCTCACTTCAGAGCATAGCCTCGCACTGCTTCTTCTCTGCCACTTCTCCTAAGGCCAGCTGAAAGTCAGTACATTTACAGAAAATTATCTAATAGAAAATCCAGAGAAGCACATAGCTAGATGTCCTAAGTTCTATCCTTGAATTAAGGTACATTAGAAAGCCATTCGCTGAACACTGCAGAAAAATCTGGGATTGATTATAACAACAACAAAATGTCCATTTGCTATTGAATTTCTCTTGGAGACCTGGTTAAAATGCTGCATGTGTCTTCTAAGATCCTATGTTATGTGTAATATTTTTTTAGGATTTAAAAATGAGGAAAAGGGCTTCCCTGGTGGCGCAGTGGTTGAGAGTCCGCCTGCCGATGCAGGGGACACGGGTTCGTGCCCCGGTCTGGGAAGATCCCACATGCCGCAGAGCGGCTGGGCCCGTGAGCCATGGCCGCTGAGCCTGCGCGTCCAGAGCCTGTGCTCCGCAATGGGAGAGGCCACAACAGTGAGAGGCCCGTGTACCACAAAAAAAATATAAATAAATAAATAAAAATGAGGAAAAAATTTTCAAAAGGTTGAGTTTCTCTTTTTATTTGAACAGTTATTTATGAAACCTAACTTTTCTCTGGTTGTTGTACAGCTCAGACCAACTTTTCCCCTCTAATAATTACAAGTATAATACTAATTTCACCTTCAAAAGACAGGTGCAGCTTTTTTGTATATATTTTAACTACTTTTTAAATATATGTGACTCTTTCTGTAAATTAATTCATGCCCATTTTAAAAATAGCTAGTGTATAAATATGAAATTATATCATCATCACCTTGATAATTCCTACAGAATTTTCTTCTAAGGTCCTAAACATGACACCCTAAGTAATACAGAACAACCCAAAAGGGTAATGAGCTTCAAGAGCAACCGGACTACTATTTTAAATGCTTTTCCTTAATGTACTTCCCAAGATGAAAGGTTATGTCTGAAGCCCCCATGGTTAGCATCAGGCCGCGATAACATTTCTAATTTACTTCAAAGACAACTTTTTTGGAAATCTGTTTCCATGACCGTGTTTTGAAATAACTACTCAAATAGAGGAATTAAATTCCTTTTTATCCGCCTCCAGAGTATCTTAAACGTTACAGCTACTCTATAGATGTGCTTCCCTGAAGAGAATCTGCTGCACACCAATATATGAGAATAAAATGCGCTTATCCCATCTAGTATCTCCATCAGAGAGCTATTACCACACACTTTAAGTTATTTTTAATCCAACCACGTGAAGTTTTTGTAGACACGATTCTGAATGATCCCAAGTTCAAGGACAATTTTAGAGAGTACTGTTTCAACATCAACATTTTGATAAATTTTATGTCAGCATCAACAGCTTACGAGTAGGTTTACTGTGTGTTTGTCTTTTACTGTAATAGCTCCCAAGACCACAAGTAATGTTGTGTAACCAGTCAGTGTCAGAGGCCCCTCACCTCTCACACTGTGTAGACCACCTCCCATGCAGGCGGACATCTACCCTGAATGTAGGGGGCGAATATTAGTTGGGTACCCTCATACTGCCTTTTCTTAGTAAGAAGGCAAAAGTCTTGCTCATCCTTTTTATAATTTTATCATCAGCTAAAGGATACTTCTGGTACACTGGAGATGGTTTAGTTCTTCTCCAACTATTTTAAATTAAAATGTATCAGTCCCTACCTCCTGACCGTTATTTCTTTCTTGGAATGAATCTGGTGCCCCAGGGCTTGGAGTTAGGTATGCCTGAGAGGGTGCTAACACATTTATAGCCTCACACTTGCTGATCCAATTCCCCCTTCAAAGGTCCTGGTTTTCCTTCTTCCCTTGTCTTTCCTCAACAAGTTAACATAAAGAAGTTTTAGGAAGCTATGGAAGATTTGAAAGAAAGAGGGTAAAAGTTCAAAGAGAAAAAAGGAAGTAGAGAAGACTTCTTTTACCCAATATTAGGTTTCCTGAAAAAGTCAACTCTCCAGCCTCGTTCTCCCAGTTGTGAGAACTCACTCCTGCCTTTATGTCACACCTCCCCCCACACACACACTTTCCCAGCCAGTTCCCACGCAGATCGTGGCGAGCTGCTATCTGGGGCTCCATCTACATGCATTAGGAGCATCTCTGTTTCTGAGCCCCTGCATCCACTTTCCTCTAGTCCAGTGAAGGTTTTCTGGCTCATCTTTGCTCACCCAGAGTGGACTAGAGTAGGCTCTGCTCCCTGACCTTGTGTTGAGTAGCCCGATCACCACAACTACATCCTTCTGCTCTACTAGCCAGTTTCTTCAGCCAAGACTCAATTTTATTTAACAATACATATTAAAAAGTGCACTAGAACACATTTACAAATTTAACCCCACTGTCACCAAGGTAAAATTAAAATATCCACTGCACTGTATGTAGCCTTCTCTAACTCTTCGGTCCCTCCTGTGCTCGGATAATGACGTGGCTAAGTCATGACCCGGTCCTGTCCTGAATACCTCCTTCTTCCTCTTTTGTTAGCCAGTTCTGTTTGTTGCTGAGCCCCTTCTACATTACATTTTGATCTACATTTCATACAACTCCAATGACCATTTACTTTTTGTCGTAGAAAAAAAAAATTAGCTGATTTGTAATTGCTCAGTATTTCGCTTAATTGTTCACAGATTGAAAAGTGCTTCTATAGATCTACTATTTCAGCTCTTATATTACCGAACACACCATTTATTATTTTTAAAATAGTGGCATTATGGTTTTCCAAATACACAAAATAGGTCTCCTTCAACTCCCTCTGGGAGAGGTCCAAAGAGTTTTATAAATGCTTCGTTAGGGGAAAGAAGGAGGGAATCATACTTTTCTGATGCTACCTGGTTGAGTTTCATCTAATACACAGAAATCATTTTATCAATAGAAAAAATATTTCCAACAGGAGCATTAGTGGTAGAAATTAAAGATTTCTTACTCTCGCTCCCCTGACATCTTGCCTCGTTCACCTTATGTAGATGTTGCTTAAGCATTTAAAATGTAATTAACTGTACCATTCAAAAATGGACCAAAATTTCATGTATAGCAAAGGAGGAAATGCTGATCGTAATGAGCACAAAGAAAACATAATGTAACTACCACTATCAGCAGGAATTGTTGATAAAGGCATGAAAACCATTTAAAGCCCATCAAGAGATGAGCCTTTCAGTGGGAAGGGTTGAGAAGCAGGCGATAAGGAATTGCTACTACGGTACAGAAATACTTTTCTGCAACTTACAAAATGGTCAGGAAACAAAAACACAAGGGTCTCTGTGAAACAGTGTTTAAAAAAAACACATGAAATTCACAAGGATTAAATTCACTGAAGGATTAAGAAATAGACTAAGTGAAACATGGAACAGCACTTTTATTCTAATTCAGTATTCTTTAATAAGAGTATTAGATTATATTAAACTGAATATTATAACCCAAGGTCTAAGTTAAATTAAGCCATAGAAAAAGTGATAAATGATTGTGAAGTGCAACCATTTATGAAGCATTAAAAGGACGTAACTGGTATTTGCATCTAGCTGGTATCTGAATCTAGCTTTTAAAAATTTTTTAATTGTAAGGGACACATATAATGTTCCTGGGACCATGAGAGCCAGTTACAAAACGAACCCTTAGAGTCAGATCCACGATTTCTTCCAATTGTCAGTTTCAGTGTCCAGAAAACCCTTACTGGTTCAACATGAAGTCTTTCTGGCACATGATTCCCAGCTAATGGTTAACTAAAAGAATTTCAGATTTTTGAACAATCTGTTCTACTTGAGAAGTAAAGGCATGTCAGATCATAATCAAATTGCAAGAAAATTTAGCAGAGCCATAAAACCCTGCAGGTAATACTCAAGGCCATTGGATTCCAGCTCTTCCCCAGATACGGGTCCAAAAGGATGACTTCTTCCCACAGGAACATGAAGATCGACCAACCTGAAGTCTGCCTCACAAAGTTCAAGCAGGTGAAGGACCCTGATAGGTTCACATAGGTTCACATGTGTCCTATTATTTAATGCACACAACACCCCTCTAAGGAGAGTTTTACAATTTGTCCCACATTTATTGCCAAGAAAACTGAGCCTTGGATAAGTTTAACTCACACAGAATGAAAAAGAAAAGAAAAAAAAAGCAAGAAGTCTCCAACTGAAAATCCTGTGTACTTTCCAATATGCTACCTAGAATTTCAGTGCCCTACAGTCCCTAATTTAGAGATAATCTCAGATTGCAGAACTCTGGGGAGGCTGTGTATAAAATTACTCGTTAGGAAGAATCTGAAACAATTCATCATGTACAAGTAATAGGAAAAGTTACATGTTAAGTCATTTTATGTGTCACAGGGCCAGACATGCTTTCAATATGTCAACTGCAATATTTCATCTGTATTTTCTTCTTCTTAGTTTTCCTCACATACTTATTAAACTGGTTGATCACAGGTATACATAGCAACAAACCTGTTATTTTAAGTTCAGTATCTATAAACAATAAGAAAATGTCATTCATTGGCAGTTTGGGGATTTCTTGTTATCTTTCGTGTTTTGAAAGATGGCCGACGTGTTTTGCCTCACCTAGCTTTCCCTAAACTAAGGACAACACGGTTCTTAGCACAAGCCTCAATCTTGTACAAGCAGAGACCTGAAGTAAAAACCAGAGTAGAAGAAAATGTGTAACAAGTGGCTTTCCCTTCGTATGTTCTACAAAGTCTCCTAAGAGATCATTGATGAGGCAAAAGAATTTTCCTGACAGGGAAAAAGAATTTTCCACTAGTCACAGAAAATAACCAAGCTATTAGTGAGAGAGTGAAGAAACTGTTTCAAAATTTCAAGTCAGATGTCTGGGATATATTCATCTGAAAAAAGAAAAAATCAAGGGGAGTTGAAATATAGATGCATATGTGGAAAGAAAATCATTCATGCCACGCAGCATTCTGGACACAGGGTATATAAAAAGAGAAATGAGGCAGCTCATGTCCTGGGGAAATTCTTTATGGAAAAAAAATTGAACTATTATAATTATAGCACAAATTGATATGTGAACTATTAACAATATTGGGGAAACTGGAATAGTAAAAAAAAAAGAAAAATGCCTATGGATATGGGAAAAATCTTCACAACTGAAACATGTTACACAGGGTATGAAAGAATGTGCCACACCGAGAAGAGAGATAGAAGAGCAAACAGCAAATGCAAAGGTACCAAGTTGAAAGGCCAGGATATCATCAGGCAATGACAGTTTAAGTGAGCATGAGGAAGGGAATAGGAGATGAAGGTGAGGAAAAGTTGAGACAGTTCACGCCGTGAAGTCATTATCCAAATCCCAGGAATCGTCTTCAACAGGTCTTGACAGCCCTGAAGACACACAAAAATAGATCCTCATCTTATCATCAGACAACCTAACCCAAAAAATCTCAGGTGGGATCCCGGAACCTGCATTCAATCTGCCCACAGGGTGAATTTGATGCTGGGTAAATGCAGGACATGCTTTGAGAAATACCATCTTAAAGCTTCAAGGTGAAAAGCTTTGTAAGTCCCATGGGTGGTATGGATTGGCTCAGGGAATCCCGAGAAGAGGAAAAGTTCCCAACACTAGCGGAAAACAGATTCTCCTTTCATTACTAATCTACAAGGAACAAGCTCAAGGGCTTTGGAGATTTTATCTTACTGTAAGTTGGAGTGGCGAAGATTCATCGACTAGGTTTAGAAACTAAGAACTTAAGTTTCAGTGTACATAAGAACTGCCCAGAAGACACGTATACAAGTGCAGGTGGCTGATGACTCACTCCCAGGGTTCCTGATTCAATAGGGCTGGGTAAGGCCAAAGACTCTGCATTTTCAATAAAAAGTTACATATCAGTGATCCTTTGAAGGATGTGACTGATTTTCTGAAGACACAGGGAAACATGGCTCCAATGGGATCCTCATAAGCATTTCTGTAGCACTGATGTTTTACAAACTGATTGGACATCTAGTCTGATTTATAGCAGATCCAGCCTATTCTAGTCTGATTTATAGCAGGTCCAGCCTATTCTATTAACATTTAGAATGTACAGATTAATGTACAGGTAACAGATTAATTTATCTATTATCTGATTATCCTTTACCCTCGTACAACGATCACTTCATATACAAATGCTTTGCTTCTTCAGCATTACAATTTTCTGTTAAAAGAGTCATTTTTCTTTTTGTGTTTTTGTTTTGTTTTGGCCACACCGTGCAGCATGTGGGATCTTAGCTCCCCGACCAAGGATCAAACCCTTGCCCCTGCACTGAGAGCTTGGAGTGTTAACCACTGGACCTCCGGGGAAGTCCCAAGAATCATTTTTTCTTGATCACTGTCCTAAAAGACTTTCAGGCAATTAGTGGGGGAAACCTCTTTTATCCAAGTTGCTGCTTAGTGAGGCATGATCTCTAGCCCCTTTGAGATTTGTTTCATTTAGGTGAATGGGTATCTATTAGGCAACATAAGCCAGTATTTAAGCTAATTCCCCATTAGAAACTATAAGAAATTCTAAGTACACTTCGATAACTCAATCGTACACAAATTTACAATATAATTAACTTACTGTCTGCTCTACCATGGAGAGATTTAAGCTTTGATTTCCCACTAGTAAGAACTTGAGTTTACCACTGCTCTAGATCAGAAGCCAGTTTCAGAGTATACTTTACTGGAAAATGTGTAATTTATTATAGCTCAAGAAATTGTGTAATTTATTAGGTCAACAAATTATGGAATAAGAGACCAGAGTGGGAACCTAAGCTGTGTACCCACTGCAAATGTGGGTGTATGTGACTAGGCACGACGGCCACCAGGCAAGGAGAAGAGTTCTTGCCAGAAGGTCCCACTTATCTCATGGATGAGTTTAGCTCTAACTGGGACCCCAGTAAGTACCACAAAGGCAGTCATCATGTCTGTCTTGTTCACTACTCTATCCCTAGCATCTAACATTGAGCCTGACACATATTAAGTATTTAACAAGGTATTTGTTGGGTCAAATCCTGCTCCAACAACTGAGAAACAATGAACAGCATTTGGTCTCCCCATACAGTGTACCTGATGAAGGAGCTCCTTTTCTGTGATGGAGTCCAAATACAGAGTTATCAAAAGACATGGCTCAGAGAACAGAATGAGGCAAGATATTCATGATCATGAGTATTTATTTCCTGCTCTGAAGCCTGAGGAAACAAATGTTACTTATACTAGATTTCACTAGAAACCATGTATAACAATTATGATTCTAAATTTTTTTTAATTTATCATCTTAACCATTTTTTTAAATTTTATTTATTTATTTTTGGCTGTGTTGGGTCTTTGTTTCTGTACGAGGGCTTTCTCTAGCTGTGGCGAGCGGGGGCCACTCTGCATCGGGGTGCGCGGGCCTCTCACTGTCGCAGCCTCTCTTGTTGCGGAGCGCAAGCTCCAGACGCGCAGGCTCAGTAGTTGTGGCTCACGGACCTAGTTGCTCCGTGGCATGTGGGATCTTCCCAAACCAGGGCTCAAACCCATGTCCCCTGCATTGGCAGGCAGACTCTCAACCACTGTGCCACCAGGGAAGCCCTCTAAATTTTTTTTTTAAACTTTGCTTCTAAATGTGATTTTTCACTAACACCATATTTTTTTTTCCTCCACTCAGCTTCAAAATAGTACATTTTAGACTTACTTAGAAACGGTTCTTAAGCTACAACAAGAAAGTGGTAGTAGTAACTTTTGCAGTTAACCTTTCTTGGGAGCTCCAAGTATCTTTCCATGCCACGGAATTATATTCATTAGTCTACACCAAACAGTTGTAACCATTTGTAAGGCGTCATGAAGCAAAATGACCTAGGTCATTATTTCCACCAGTCCTCCAAAAACTTAACATTGATGAACATTTATCAGGTTAAAAAAAAATCAGGTAGTAAAGAATAATCAGGAAAAATTATGTGCTTACAAAAGTTAATTTAGTATAACTGTAAAACAGAATATCAGAGGGAACTCCCCGGCAGTCCAGTGGTTAAGGCTCCATGCTTCCACTGCAGGGGTCACAGGTCAGATCCCTGGTCAGGGAACTAAGATCCCATGTGCTGTGAGGTGTGGCCCAAAAGTAAATTAATTAAACAAACAAACAGATAAACTTTTTAAAATCCGACATTTTTATGAGGTGTTTGTCAGTGTCTAGGAAATGAAAGTTATCATTCCTACTTAATCGGCCCAGTATTCTAAACTTATTCTCTTCCTTAAAACAGAGAATTTAAAACCTTTCTTGGTTTGATTCAGAACATGGAACTATACTGAGTTCTGTAAAGGCCTTTTGATAGTTGCAAAGGGGGCAGTTGCCCAAGACCTAGTATCTTAAAATTCAGAAACTCCAGAGCAGACATTCTCTCTTCTCTACCTAGTGACTTTCTCATGATCACCCCTGCTCCTCAGAATATATCAGGGAAAGCAATTAATTCAGAATTGCCCCATAGCAGATGAGAGAGTAAAATGGTGACAGGCATAGAAGTTTCTTTTCTCTGTTGCTTTTGCCTCTTCTCCTCTCTTCCTCACACAGAGGAAAGAAAAATGAATAGGTTTAGGTAATAAAATTTTCAGTTTGGATCTGCTTTAGGTATAGAAAGGGCTGTACAACCCTAATTGAGATCACCATCATGAGGAGATAAAGGTTTTTATAAAGGAATTCATTTGCCAGGACACTGTTTTATCCTGCATGGCTTTAATAATTTAGGCCAACATGTGATCTCATTTACAAATACTGACATAAGTTTTTTGATTAAAAAAGAAGGGGCTTAATGTGTCATTGTATCATCACAAGTTGATGCTTTGAGTATTTCAAACCAGAACATGGGAAATTACACAATTCAAACTTTAATCTTTTGAAAGAGAAAATACAATAAGATGAATAAAGATTTTGCTCTTTCAGTCAGATCTATGACTCATCTAAAAAGACATAGAATGAAAATGACACATGACTCCCATTTGTCTGGTACAATTCAGTTAACTTATTATATTTCTAAGGATTTTTACATATTGTTTCATTCTGGGTTCAAAAAACCTAGTGAGCCAGAACAGAGTATTATGATGCCCACACGACATGGAGTAAGTGAAGATAAGCAAGTTACAGCTTGTTAGAAGCAAGTCTCAGATTACTACCATTTCGTCATTTATAGAAATGTATTAACAACTTGCTATATTTACAATATTGGGTTAGACCCATTGTAAGAAGCAAAGAAATAAGCAATCTTGGCCTTCAATAAAACCTCAATAACGTCCAGTTCACTTTGTTTCCTCTCAACAATGCCCCGCTCCTCCATAAGTGAAGTACTGATAGCTACAAATGTGAAGGCCCCAAACAACTATCAAAACTTGTTAAGTCATTCAATTTTTAATAAAGTAATAATACTTCAAATTCCATTTCTATATAACTTCTTAAAGTCAGAAGAATCTAAACACCAAGCAAAATAAAAATAGAATTCTTGAACACGTTTTACATGCAAAACGTACTGGAGCAAATATTCATTGAGATGATTACTGAGATTGGACCTTAAAAGATGTGAACCATATAATCAAGTATCCTATCAACAAGATTAGCAGCCAGTAATTTGCCATAGAAAATTCACATTCGATTCAAAGACTAAAGTTAGTAAATCACTAAGTAGTATCATGTGGAAAACTGAAATTGTCCTTTGGTTCAATTTAATGTACTAGGAAATGGCACTGTATGACATCTCATTCTTGTAAACAATTTCATTTAGAAACCCTTGTAATTTTCTTCACAAATTCTACATTGGAACTATAGTCTGTTAAAAAGCCATTTGAGTAACCGTGTAATATTGAAGCTTTTGAGAAATTACAGCATGTTTCTTAAGAAGTCTGCTGGGTTTCCTAATTTAATCATGATCAAAAGATTCCCAGAGGGTAAGCTTATTTTTAAGAGTAAGTCTCCAAAGTAAATTAACTATTTCCTCTGTAATGTTCATTAAGTAAATTGTATCTCACTGCCAATTACCATGTTCTTCAAACAAGGAAAAAGTCCATCGTCATTCATAGAGAGCACAGAATTCTCTTCCATATTCCAAGAGATTTAAGAATATATTGGAGGGCTTCCCCGGTGGCGCAGTGGTTGAGAGTCCGCCTGCCAATGCAGGGGACATGGGTTTGTGCCTCGGTCAGGAAAGATCCCACATGCCACGGAGCGGCTGGGCCTGTGAGCCATGGCTGCTGAGCCTGCGCGTCCGGAGCCTGTGCTCCGCAACGGGAGAGGCCACAACTGCGACAGGCCCGCATATAGCAAAACAAAAAAAGAATATACTGGAGTGGAAACAAAATATCATCACAAGAGAGAAGAACAGGAGCCAAGTTGTGTTTTGAAAAAACCCAAGTTTAAAAAACACAACGTCTGCAACTTAATACATGGCATTCAAACTGGGGAGGAGGATTCATGACTGTACAGTCGTTTATGTACAAAAAGTACACAACTGTCCAGGAAAGTGAGGCAATATTCTTGTCATTAGGGAAGCCTAAAGAGAATTCCTTTCTGTACGTCTGGTTGGCCACTAGGCTCCCAAGAACAGAGACTTTGTCAGCTTTGTTCTTTTATTTATAGTAAATATCCTGATATTTAGGTACTTGCAGAAGAGCTATAAGTTCCAGAGAAGTCATGACTTAGTTCTCTTCATCTGAAACTTCTAATTCAAATGTATATATCTGAAGATTATTTCCCCCTTGATAATGAGGGCAGTAATGCACTATTCACAAATTCATAGAGGTCACTTAAATGTTGGTGAATTCTTTAATTCTATTAATGATAAAGTAGCAGTTACCTAGTTCCTGTGGCCATGTAGGTAACTCCTTATTACTCATGTTGGGAAAGAAAAAAGAAAGTCAATTCCAAAACATCAACATCTGACATCCAGGATGGCATGTCAGCTGCCCCTCACTTGCCTACTCCACCTCATATGTAGTGGTTGCTCAGAGACCCATGCTGAGAAGAATCTGGGGCTGCATCTAGGGAGAGCCATAATGAGTGCCCTAGATGCACAGCAACTTTGTCTATCCAGGTGAAAAGCAGCAGGTACATGAAGAGCCAGTCTTAAATGATGTAGATTTATTGCTTACATCAGTCAAACTCAGTGGAAAAAAACCCCACAAAATCTTTGTCATATTTTTGATGTATTTTTGAAGTTAGTAGCACTAAAAGAAGTACTTTTCCATAAGCTGTCAACCTGCAATTTGAATATAGTAAAGAATGAGAGAGAATGCTAGGGTTACTAATACCAAAAATATAAAAGTGAAAAAATAGAATAAACCAAATATTTAACATTTAAGCATAAAAAACTCATGATGGAGTACTATAAAAAGATCACTTGTTTCCCCAAATATTTAATAATGTTTAGATTGCTAACAAAATATAAAGTATCTGCTCTGGAATTTACTTTTATTAACTGACAGTTATTGAACATGATTTAAAAGTTTTTAGATGCTTCAAATATATGAAATGATGTAAATCCTTACATTTTAACAAATTTAAGTCATCATGCTATGCACAAATATGTCTGAGTTCATTGTCAATTTTATTTGCCTTTAAGTTCTTCCAGATAAAATAGTCCTGTGGCATTATAATTGCAACATAAATAACATTTATTAAAATTAGCTATATAAACCCCATTTAAGGTAACAATAATTAGAAATTTGCACATACAATTTTGGATTATTTTTTATTAAAAAGTACAATGAAAAATGTAAATATACCTGAATAAAATGTAAACACAAAAAACTTCTCTTCATTTCATTTAAAGTTGAAACATGACAGAAAAGTTACCTTCTCTTTGTAGCTTTGAAGATGTACATCGCTAAAACAGCCTTATTGTAAACAAATATATTTTGTGGGCAAGATAAAGGGTCACGAGCATTCATTTCTTTTACTGACAAGTTCCAGTACAGGCAAATTCTGGCTGTAGGTGTCATTAGGTACTATAGTGTGTAGAAAGATACAGGAATAGAAGACATAAATGAGAAAGCCCAGAAACAGAATAAAATAAAAAGGTTTGGAGTGTCTATGTACCTTGGTTATGAGGTAGTATTGTCAATAGCAGTGTTTATTACATGCATGTTATGTTTGAGGCATAGTGCTAAGTATTTCTATGCATTATTTCACTTATTTCTCAGACAATCAGTATTAAGTTCATTTTTTAGAAACAGCTTTGAAATATAATTCACATATGATATCATCCACTCCAAGTGTAATCTAATGGTTTTCAGTATAGTGACAGTTATGAACAACCATCACCACAGTGATTTTAGACCATTTCTATCACCTCAAAAGAGAGGGCACACTAATACTATTACCATGACTTTGTCAAAGAATTCACTGTATGTATTTTGCCTAAAATTCTATTGGTGGCCTTTAGAATTCACCAGCAGGAATTACGCCAAAAAATTTAATTTAAAAAAATTATCTTGCTGGCAGGGGAGAAAACAGTAAAACAGACCAACCAATAGTACAAAATGCAAATATTGAGGTACCTTCAAATTGCTCCAGAATAGAAATGCTGTGTTCTCATTAGAGGCATGACTTCCAAAGTCAGGACCAAAACAAAGAATGAAAATATAGTTAGAAGGGAAATGAGGATGTGTCACTACAGAAATGCTGAGGCAATTCATTTATTCAACGGCATCAAAGACAAATTGAACAAACATTTGTTGGGCATATTCTGTGTACTGTATCATCCTTGTTACTAAGAAACAAATATTAAATGCATTGTACTAGAGAGTACACTATAATCGAGCCATTGCAATGGAATAAGTACAGCTCATCAAAGATAATCATAGAAGTTCCCCTTAAAGAAAATTGTAACGACAACTATAATTGGACAAAGATTCAAAATCAGAAATAACAGTTGTAATTTGTGATAGATTCAAAATCAGAAATGAAAGAGGAGGCATTACCACCGACACTGCAGAAATCCATAGGATCATAAGCAACAACTGTGAACTATTACATGCCAACGTATCAGGTAGCCTAGAAGAAGTGGATTAATTTTTAGAAACATACAGCCTACCGAGTTTGAGTGAGAAACAGCAAATCTGAGTAGACTAGCAACTGATCCAGAAGAATGATAAGATTATCAAAAAAACCTCCCAACCAAGAAAAGATGGCTTCACAAGCAAATTCTACCAAACAGTTAAAGAATTATTGCCAATCTTGCTCAAACTCTTCAAAAAAAAAAAAAATTAAAGAGGATGGAATACTCGCAAACTCATCCTATGAGGCCAGCATAACCCTGATACAAAAATCATATAAGGACACTACAAGAAAAGCAAACTATAGACCAATGTCCCTAACGAACAGATGCAAAATTTCTTCAAGTATTATCAAAACATTTAATTGGCAAGTTGCTTAATTAGCAAACCTTATAAGGATTATACATCATGACCAAGTGGGATTTATCCCTGAGATTCAAAGGTAGTTTATATATGCAAATCAATAAATGTGATGAAACATGATATTAATGATAAAAATCATCATCTTCTCAATAGATACAGAAAAAGCATTTAACAAAATATAACATCCGTTCATGATCAAAACTCTCAACATATTGGCTAACATCATACTCAATGGTAAGAAATCAGAAGTTTTTCTTCTAAGATCAGAAAAAGACAAGGGTGCCCACCCTCACCACTCTTTCAACATAGTACTGGAAGTACTAGGTAGATCAATTAAGCACGACAAGAAAATACAGGCATCCAAACGAAAAAGAAGTAAAAATGTAGTTATTTGCAGATAATATGATCTTATACATAGAAAATCCAAAAGATTCAACCAAAAAACTTTTCTAACTAATTAAAGAATTCAGTGGAGTTGCAGGTTATAAAAATCAACATAAAGAAATCAGGTGCATTTCTATACACTAACAATGAAATATCTGAAAAAAATAAAGAACATTATCCCATTTACAATAGCATCAAAAAGAGTAAAATTTTTAGAATAAATCTAACAAAGGAAGTCAAAGACCTGTACAATAATAACTAAAAGACCTTCATGAAAGACAGGGAAGAAGATACACAAATGGAAAGATATCCCATGTTCATGGATCAGAAGAATATTGTTGAACTGTCCATACTACCCAAAGCCATCTTAAGACTCAATGCAATTTCTATCAAAATTCCGATGGTATTTTTGATAGCAAAAGAGCAAACAATTCTAAAATGTGTATGGAACCACAAAGGACCCTGAATAGACAAAGCAATCTTGAGAAGAACAGCAAAGCCAGATGCATCACACTTCCTGATTTCTAGCTGCACTACAAAGCTATTAGAATTCAAACTGTATAGTACTTACATAAAAACAGACATAGATCCAAAGGAGAATAGAGAGCCAGAAACAAACCCACACATATATGGTCAATTAGAATTTGACAAGGGATCCACGAACACTCAATGGGGAAAGAATAATGGCTTCAACAACATGGCCTTGTAAAAACTCGATAACTACGTGCAAAAAAATGAAATTGGACCCCCATCTCACATCACTCACAAAAATTAAGTATATTAAAGACTTACAATAGACCTAACACCATAAAACTCCTAGAAAACATAAAAGAGACTCTTTGACATTGGACTGGGCAATGATTTTTTTTGGATACAACACCCAAAGCACAAGCAACAAAAGCAGAAAACAAGTGGGACAACAATAAACTAAAAAGCTTCTGCACAGCAAAGGGAACCATCAACAAAATAAAAAGGTAACCTACCAGGTGGTAGAAAATATTTGCAGGTCATTTATCTGATAAGGGGTTAATATTCAAAATATATAGATAAATTACACAACTCAACAACAAAAAAGTCTGTTAGAAATGGCCAAAGGATCTGAATAGACATTTTTCCAAATAAGACATCCAAATGGCCAACAGGTACATAAAAAGATGCTCAACATCACTAATCAAGAAAATTCAAATCAAAACCACAATGACATACCACCTCACACCTGTTAGAATGGCTGGCATCAAGAAGACGAGAACTAGCAAGTGTGGAGATAAGGGAACCCTAGTACACTGTTGGTGGGAAAGTAGATTGTTTCCGTCACTGTGGGAAACAATATGGAGGGTCCTCAAAATTAAAAATATAACTACCTTATGATCCAGCGATTCCACTTCTCAGTGTACGTCCTAAGGAAATGAAATCATTACCTCAAAGAGATACGTACTCCCATGCTTATTGCAGCATCACTCACGATAGTCAAGAAACGGAAACAACCTAAGTGTCACCATCAATGGACGGATAAAGAAGTTGTGTATATGGATAAAGAAGTTATTGTACATGGATGCCATGGAATATTATTCAGCCATGAGAAAGAAGGGAATCCTGCCATTTGTGACAACATGGATAGACCTTGTGAACGTTATGCTAAGTGACACAAGTCAGAGAGATAAAGGTGAAAACTTTCTGATACCACTTGTATGTGAACTCTTAAAAAAAACCAACCTTGTAAAACCAGTAGAATGATAATTACCAAGGGCTGGGAGGTAGGAGAGGTGGGGAGATATTGTTTAAGGGTACAAAACTGCAACCAGTAGATAAGTCCTAAAGATCTAACACACAGCACAGTGATGATAGACAATGATGCATTATAAATTTCAAAGCTGCTAAAAGACTGTATCTTAATTGTTCCCACCACAAAAAAGAAACGATAATTATGTGACAGGATAGAACTATTAGCTAACACTACAAAGGTAATCATATTTCAATATATAAATGTCAAATCAACACTGTATATCTTAAACTTACACTATGTTATACAACTATACTTCAATTAAAATTTTGATTTCATAACTATTACCTACATTACCATATCAGACATGAGTATAAAGAAATGACGTGGCACATGAATATCAGTGTTCCAAGACATTTTAAAATCTACTCATCATCCCATTTTTTACGTTACTCTAAATTTTAACTTTATTCCAGCATGATCTAAGATCCTAGCCCACTCATATATATTAATAACCACACTTCTTAGATTCCATACTTATGATTCAAGACATTAGCCATACAATGACTAAATATGGGTAAACATCTAATGCCCAAGCACCTCTTGCACTAAAGAAGATCTTCTATTTAGTAACATTTATCACATACATACAAACCTGTGCTTCTAGAAACAGGTAAAGTCAATTTTTTCTAATGATTTTCCTTCATGCTGTTTATTTCTTGGCAGATGCATCATCTGAATTAATGGCTCCTGAAGTTAAGGTAAGGACTAATATTCTTTTCAAAGGCTACAGATGCTGCCCCTTATTTTACTCTGGAACTTAATGTCAATAACATTAACACCTAATCACCCTTTAAGAAAGGTCAGAGCGGGACTCAGGAAAAAAAAACCACACATTCTAAATCTTTGAGATGAAACCAAATATTAGCATATTCTTAGAAATTTTACACAAAAAATAATTAAAACCCAAAGCCAGGAAAAATCGTAAACTAGAGACACTTTTTTTTTTTTAAACCAAGAAGAGGAAACAAGAAGTGACCTTTGCTCAATGGTGCCAGCTGGATAGAATGTCCTCCTACAGGTCCCCTTTCCTTCTTCCCTTTATCTATCCTGAAGTTTCTTTTGCTTATACTTCCTAGAGGTCCCCATGTCCACAAACAATTTAAAAAGCAGAATGGGCTGTTTTGTGACAACTTCATAATAAATTTAGTTATGATATTTAGAATTTCTAGCTTGAGTCTAATTCATCACTTGTGTATAGTAGTCATGAGTTAATGCATGGAACTGCTTGTTTTGTTTTTTTTTTAATTTTAAATCTTGCTCAGCGTATTTATTTTGCTTTTGCAGGCTCAAGGTTTTTTTTTTGGTATAATTTGTGTATAGCTGCTTTACAATGTTGTGTTAGTTTGTACTGTACAGCAAAGTGAATCAGCTATACGTATACATATCTCCCCTCTATTTTGGATTTCCTTCCCATTTAGGTCATCACAGAGCATTGAGTATAGTTCCCTGAGCTATACAGTAGGTTCTCATTAGTTATCTATTTTATAAACAGTATCAATAGTGTATATATGTCAATCCCCATCTCCCAATTCATCCCACCCCCCCTCCCCCTTGGTATCCATTGGTATTGTTTGTTCTCTACATCTGTATGTCTATTTCTGCTTAGCAAATAAGATCATCTATACCATTTTTCTAAATTTCACATATATGTGTTAATATACGATAATTTGTTCTTCTCTGACTTACTTCACTCTGTATAACAGACTCTAGGTCCATCCACATCTCTACAAATGACCCAATTTTGTTCCTTTTTATGGCTGAGTAATATTCCATTGTATTTATGTACCACATCTTCTTTATCTATTCATTTTTCCATGGACATTTCCGTTGCTTCCACGTCTTGGCTATTGTGAATAGTGCTGCAATGAACATTGGGGTGCATGTGTCTTTTTGAATTCTGGTTTTCTCTGGGTATATGCCCACAAGTGGGATTGCTGCATATGAGAAGAGTGTTATTTCTAGGGTACTAAAAATATCCCAGGATTCCCAAGAAACCAAAATTTCCCTTCTTCACCGACTAACCAGCCATAATATCCCTTGGGGGTGGAAGTTCATATCATTTTTCATCCTTGCACAAAACAAGGGATACGAGAAAATGTCAGCCAAGAGAGAAGAAACATTGTACACTAGACGTACGTAGAGAGAAAGTAGTCAGTGAGTTATATGAAGTTTGCAATTACAGAGAGATTACAGGAAATATTCCTTACCATCCAGACTGTCAGTGATGGCACTGAGAGAAGACGAAAGTGCATGCCCTGAATTCCCAGCAGTGGTGGGCAAGGAAGGCTCCAGGACAGGATGGAGCAGCAGAGGAAAAGGCTGCCTCTGGAGAGGAGGTTGAAAAAACTAAAACCCTCCCCTTCTGTGAATTACTAGATGAAGGGAACCCTCAAAGACTGCACATGCTTTCTGTTGAAGGAAAACCGCTGAAGAAATGTTCAAACATGAATTTATAATATTCTCTCCACAGTTCTCCACTTATTAATACCATTTTAATTAAGAACTCCTTACTACATGGGATTTTCCATTAAATATGGGCAATTTAGCTACCAGTATTACATAGAATCATAATTCACCCTCAAATAAATTTGCCCTAGAGCATGATTTCAGCAACCATCTATTTTAATGTGTCAAAGATACACAACCATCGGTTACTACAGTAACTAAATCTGACACTAATTTCCTAAGCAGAATGGTGGCTTTAGAAGTGACTTTAAAACTTTTTATTTTCTCCTTTAGAAAAGATTCTTTGTCTACTAACATAAAAGACATTTGCCTGCTGAATAGAGCAGTTGAAGACTCACCAGAAATGTATTACAATTCACACAGATTGTAATATTTATAGATATGACAGGTCTCCTGTTTCCTCAATTATCTTTGAAATTTACTAACTTACCACATAAAAAGTTTTATTTCCTATACCTACATATAACTTTTAAAATAATATATCAGGTTCCAATAAAATTTGATATATGATTTTAAAACTTATTGCTACAGAATGTTATTCAATGCTATTTCAATTTTTACATGTTTGCTTTCATATCTTAAGAAAAATAATACCTAGAATTTTAAGCAAAGCACCTCCCCTTCCACTCACCCCCAATAAAACTGTGGAGTGAAGATTTAGGAAAGGTAGCCCCATGCTAAACTGAAGAAGTCTTTCAACTTGTATAGATTTAGAACTGTGTTCTCCAAATTCCAAAGATTCTGCAGGGGTGCCTCAGGGTTTCTTTCTACTAATGTTTGATTTTTGTTTAGAATAAGTATTTTAACCTGCATATTAAAGTAATTTATAGTTAATATATACCAGAAAATTTTAACACACTGGTGAACACTCACTTGTACTATCAGACTACTTAGTTTGGAGTAAAACTTGTAATCATTTGCCATTTCTAGACATGTCTGTGAAAGTCTTGTAAATACATCCTTTAATGCAATAGTTATTGATCAGCAACAGTTTTTTAATTGAAGTCTGAGCTTGCACCCCACATAAAACCAAACATGCCAAAGCTTTTACAATGTTTCCTTACAGGGCAAGCAAGGCTCAGGTAGAACTGTTCATATGTTCAACTCATGGAGCAATAGCATGAAACATAAGCGTTATGTCTCACTCTTCTGAGATATTTTTATTATGAATCATTTTAGTACTTATAAATTCAGGTATTTCTTGAATGACTATAACTTTTTAATATTTTCTTCAGTGAAATGATATATTCCTTGAATCTAATTACCGTTTTTTACTGTAGTCAAACAAATTATTATACAGAAAAGTACCAATTCTAGAAAAGGTAACATTTCAAGAATGTTAGTACTAGGATATAATTTTATTAAGGCTCAGTCTATAAAATGTGGACTTTCTGAGGTAGTTATGGGCAATGAGTTCCAGAAATTAATTAACCAGGCTAAAAGTCACTGGTTATCTGAGGGCAAGATGCCAGGGCAAGTGTATCAGATAAAATAAGATCGCTATTGTTTTCTGATAAAGCAGCACACCACACGTTAGCTAACTCTCTCTCACTGTGACATAATTATTAGCAAGATAATGAAGCTAATACAGCTAACAAGTATTTTTGTAAGTCATATAAACTGAATGTTACAACTGCGACATGAAACATTTTTTTAAACCTCTGAACTCAACATGCAAAACAACACATTTTTCATTCAAACTTCTGAACATGTATTAGATGTATTGCTCATTCAGGCCTAATTTTTCCCCACTACTAAGCCCAGGACAACGCCTCTGTATTCTTTACCCAAGGTCTTGTCTATGTTGAGGTTTTCCATTCAGGCAGGTGGGATCAGACCCTGTTTTTGTTCCTGTGTGAGCACCAGACACTGTTACCCCTAATTCTTTTGTCCTTTTTTCCTCCCTGGCATCCAGGAGTTTTCCTACCCACGTCTGCTGCTCACAGATTCATACTTTTTGACAAATTAAAGATTTTAAGCTTCTATTTTATAGCAATATACAGATCCCAAAGATCATCCCTGAAGACTATACTGCCTTTTCTTACATCAATTTTCATCTAAGTGTTCCTTATGCAATCTTAGTAGCCACCTTTAACTCTTATAAAGCATAGTTCTTTTATTCTATGTGAATAAGCAAAATTGTTTTATTTCAAATAATGTTGATGGTAGTTTCAGAATGTAAGAGTGGTCCATTGTGTCAGATCACACTTATAAATTCAAGCAATATTTCTGGGTAACCACAGATTCTAAACATGCCATTTTCCATTTTCTGAAGAGAGTTGAACTGATTGCTCATGAATCTCACCACATTATCTCGCCTGGTATGAAAATAAAATTTAATTTGATCAGTTGGCTTGAAAACTAGTGTTAAAAATGATTAATAATAGTTTATAGATTCTCTCCCTCAGCCCGCCCAATTTGTGCAGCAAAAGTTTTTGTAAATTAGTAAGAGTCAAGATGACTCCTTTTCAGGTTTAAGATTCGGTACCTGTGGCCCTAAGTACTATATTCTGAAGGTTCACACATTCGTAAAATAGATTGTGATGGTGATGTTAGCTCATTATTGTTGTGTTGGTTGATAATCTGGGTCTTTCTTAAACAAAGAGATACAGCTTTGAAACATTTTTTTCCCTCTACTTCCTAAATTTGGAGATGGCACATGATCTTATACTTCATTTAAACCAAGGTGTTTTATAACATTCACAGTAACAATCTGTTGACATTGATAACTGCATGAAACGTTCTTCAAAGAATTTCAACATGTGTATTTATTGTGAAACAAATTCTGGAGGCAGCCAATCCATTTGTGTGCCAAATGTACTTCAATTTGTCACGTCTGTTTAGTACTCAGTAGCATTCTCACACAGTAAAAAATAATTATTTTTTATTTTAGTCCTCACAAAAACTATGTAAGCGCTGGTGTCGTCATTAGAGAAGACAAAAAGGGGGCTCAGATCTGCCCAAGCCACAAGATTAAATAGCAGGTGATGAGTCTAGAACCCTGTAATCCTTGTTCAATTCCAAGTCCATTTCTACTGCAGTACACTGCTCACAGAGCTGCTATCCAAGCTTAAAAAGAGTTCTGTCTAAATTCAGGTATATCATGCTGGGATCCTTTGTCTCCCTTTAAGAGATTCAGGCTATTAATACCATAAAAAAATCACTGGCTCATTAAGATATGTATTAGCCAACCTAAAAAGCACACACATTGAATAACAGGCAAGATCCATGTAATTTTCAGATCTAGTACCTCTCATTAAAACACTCATTTCTACAATGTCTCTATGTTGAGGTGCTTTTTAAAAAACATTTTAATGAAAAGATTTCAAATAGGCTAGTATCAAAAATTGTCTTCCATGCATAATTATAGCAAACTGACAATTTTTTATATAGTCTAAAATTTGAAATGCAACCCATTTCAGTGATTTTCTCCTAAGGTTCATCTTGTATGACTTTCTAAAACATTAGAATCCTTTTAACATTAATGTGTATGTAAATACATTTTACAGAATGAAATCGTTTTTCAGGTTCGTAATCATTATGTAACTCACAACAGCATTTTTAAAGCATTTTGTCTCTGAAATAATATCCATATAAAGAACAGTATTTCCTACAGTGTACCAAATAATGAATGAGTTATTTAAAAATAAGAAGGAAAAAAAGGATTCCTAAGGAGGCAATTCAATCTCAGATGGTTTTCTGTCTCGTATTACACACATTTTTCTCCTGAGGGTGATGATATTAGCATAATTCCTGTTTCTAAATATGTAGGTGTCTTCACATCCTTACTGGTCCCATCTAAATGAGTGATAAATGCTCTTTATTTGACATAAGAAATCCTATGTCCTTTTGCTCTTATTTGACAATCATTATCTAAATTGGCATTGCAAATCCATGATTATCTGCGTTTATCCTATTATTTTAACCTGATATCCTCATCTTTCACTTTGGGGTACTTTATAGTTCAAACAGCAGAGCTTTATTTCTTTAACATGCTTCCCATCTCTATGCCTTTAAGCAGGACTTTTCCACCCTCAAGGCTGTTCCTCCTCCATCACTGCATGCTGAAATCCTGTTCCTCTTTCAAGGGCCATCATCTTTAACTCCCTCCTAACCCACCTCTCACAGACATGCTAGCTAGAGAAGAAAAGTAGGGATGGGAAAGAATGGAACTAATACTTGTTGAGTAAGAAGTACTCGGAGCCAGGATGCTGAGCTCAGTGATTTATATATATTAATTCAGAAAATTTTAAAAAACTAAGATAAAAACATATTAAAATAGAAGGTAGAAATAAAAGTTTATCAGCCTCCTGGATTGTTCCTTACAAGTAGAATTCTGGGTAACTTTCAAGAGTCAGTTTAGTCATCCCTACTCCCTGCAAAAAGTCTGCCAAATTTCCAGGCAATCTTTCACTTTCCCTTTTGGAACCACATACCTTTACATTCCATTATTAGAGTTTTGTTTTGTTTTGTTTTTTTCCCAGTACACGGGCCTCTCACCGTTGTGGCCTCTCCCATTGCGGAGCACAGGCTCCGGACGCGCAGGCTCAGCCGCCATGGCTCACGGGCCCAGCCGCTCCGCGGCATGTGGGAACTTCCCAGACCGAGGCACGAATCCGCGTCCCCTGTATCGGCAGCCGGACTCTCAACCACTGTGCCACCAGGGAAGCCCCACTATTAGAATTTTTAAGCATAATAGCTTCTACATAGTAAGTGCTCTGAGTACGGTAGCTTTAAGTGCTAAATTGGCTTTAGCGTAACAAAGATGTTAGGTTAGAGAATAAGGTATAGATGTTACCCTTATTCTCATTCTGTGCCTGAATTAACTTAAAACCAGAGAGATAAACAATTATCTAAGGTCACTGAGCTAGCTAGCTAACCTGGTTGTCTGGATCCTAATCCTGTGTGCTGAGTAAGTGCGTTTGAAATAGAGCCCCAGATTTGCCAGAGTTCGGAGGATCACTGTGGCTGTCCAGGAAGCAGGCAGCTCAGGAGTTCAGTGACATGATAACGACTTCCACTCGCCTCCACATCCCTGAGGGGCCTGGCAGACAGCGCCCAGTTGATGCTGGTGCTGGATACAAATAAACCAACCATTCCTCCTGTATCCAAGTCTTACCTTTCACTTTGTCAAAAAGAGATTGAATTAACCAGTATACTTTCTTCATCTTTTATTGATTTAATCCAAGTACCAAACGGTAAATCTAGGGAAAACTGTCTGAAAAGAAAGTTTACCTTATTTAATATTTATCTATCCTTTTAAAAAATGTTAATAAGACTAAAGATTAATGAGGTTGTGTTTTACCAAGAACTTTATTATTTCTAGATAAAAGCTTCAACTACAAGTTTTCCTAATATCAAAACAACATTGTTCTCACCTTCTAACATTTACAGGAAGCCTACTGAGTGAAGCCCACTGGAATTTATCAGATACCAGCTCTAATCATAGTCCTGATTTTGCCAGATTCTTTCACATATACCACAGACAGTTATGAGAACAGTTGATGACCTATTTCAAATTCATTCAAAGATACTGCGAAGTTGGGGCCTAGTCCTATGGAGTCTCCAAACAGGGCATCCACTTACTCCCAAAAGAAGACATGTAAAATACAGAGTCACAAAGACTGAGTGTTCAAATAAGAAATACTAAATCCATTGAGTGTGGTTGTAAACCTACCTTCTATATCTTGACCATAATAATACCCATGTGTTATTTTTTGCTTTGTTTGCCCTCAAGTGTATGTTAGTGATTTTTATCAAGTCCTTTAGTAAATCTAACCCAGGAATAACCTGTTTGTTGCACCCTAGGGAAAAAGGGTTTAATTTTTGCTACCCAGTGTGCAGTGAGGATCAGGTTAGCCAATGAGGAAAGTCTAGGGGTTGGAGATGTGGACACCTCACACATCAGTGTGCCTCAGCTTTGGAAAGAGCTGAGCAGCTGGGATGGAAACCACGGAGACACCAGGATTACACATATGTATCATCATAATTAGGTAAAAGCTCATCTATGGACTCTTAGTATATCAAGTTTTATTACTGCAAATAATTTGTCTTCATGTATCTCATTGTTTATAATTCTTGGAAATTTAGAGAAACTTAAATGGATATATTTTGAGTATCATGATTTTAGTTTTCATTACAGAAATGACTATATATCCATGTAAGTCTTGAATTTACATAGAGGCTCCCCAGGTATAGGGCATGAGTTAAGAGGACTTTTCATTTAAGAGAAAAGCAGAATTGTCAAGAAAGATGGATTACAGTCAGAGGTGACTGTTGAGCACAAATACTTGTAATACTTCCATCTTATCTACCAACTGGCTTTATTCTCCATGTTAATTTGACTAGTAAATTACTTACTTAAAAATTAATGTAATTCTATTTTAGCCATAAAAATTTCAAAGCTTGCTTCCTGAATTGATTACATCAGAACAGAGCTCCATTGGACAGCAAGCACTTTGTGCAAAGACTATGTTATTTTTTATTTCTTCACTTATCATAGCACCTAACATATAATAACACTTAAATGTTTGCTGGAAAAACAAGTCATGGAAATGTAAGGATAACAGATAGAAGGGTTATTGGTGTATGCCTCGAAAGGTGTCCTACATGAAGGAAAGCGGTTGATGGAACACTGAGTGGTCTGAAAATGACCTGGGAGCCCATTCTGGGTGGCCAGTGTAAGAAACCTTTTGGATGCTGGAAAAAGAAAGAGGTGCTTCTCTCCATACCCCAATTGGAAGACTGCACTTAAACTCAGCTTCCAAAGGAACCAACGTTTCCCTTCTCCCAGCATGAGGGGCCACAATATCCCACTGGTCCAAAGTCTCCTGGTCATGAGCCGTTGGCATTCCCAGGTAACTTATTCAACAGCTGATACCCCAAATCCAGACTACCTGGTGTGTATTATCCCACAGGTGAGATGGTTCTCAGAACTGTACCACAAGAAAGGAGAGTAACTGAAGTGGGGGTGAGGTCTGTGCATCAGAATCCACATGCACACAGCTGTGCCCCATCCTCTGTATGGCTCTCAACCACATGATGTGGGGATCACAGAAACTCATGCTTTCCTTTCTCTATATGAAATTTTCCTTTTCCCAGTAAAGCCTATTTCTTAACTTGTACCACTACTGTAAGATGGAATTAGTTCAACTCCTGCAACGTAACAGATAGAGACTTACTTAAATGGATGGATTTCACAAGACAGATACTATCATGTCATTACGTCATTTCAGTTCAATTCAATCAACGCTTTACTGAACATTTCATACATACAAAGTTCTGGGCTAGACAGTGCTGTGAATACAACCTTTAATACTTTATTTGGTAAGTTACAATCCAGTTGTGGAAAATTTTGAAAATCAGTATTTAAAATCAGAAGTAAAACAGAGCAATGAGTAACTGATTCTAACTAAATAGTTGAAGAATCTCTTGGAAGGTTTTGCCAAGGAAATGGATTTGAAGAAAGCATGAATATTGAGAAGGACTTCTACCAAGTACGAGTATGCCAGGAATTATATACAACCTGAGCACAGAAGATAACTGTTTCCTGAATAGTCAGAAGTTCTAAAAGTTTCTGGAATAACGTCAGAGGGCCGGACTGGGAGTGTGGATTGGGATGCTACTTGTTTATATGGATATGTGAGCTATTTGTGTTTCATTTCTTTTTATAGGAGATGTGGTTTAAGTCTATCAAGAGAACAGTATAATAATAGTGTTGGATCTTCAGGGTATTAATGAGCTTTCTAGAGAAGAAGAGACCGCCAATGTGTTTTCTACACAGGAATTGGGATTCTACTTGATATATTTTAGCAGTAGTAATGAGACCATATAAAGATAGTTGAAAGCCCCAGACATATTTTCTTCTTCCTCTCATAAAAGCTGGGTGACTATTATACAAATATCTTAATTGCACAGAAAAAAATATATTTACTATTCTAATCTAGCTGCTTACTGTTCCAGACAATGCAATCATGGTGGAAAATTAAAAACCTTGAAAAACTGAATGGTGAGCATACACACAAAAAGATGGGGGGGGAAAGGACTTTCTAAAAGAAATTGAAAGCAAAGATGGATTTTTCTTCTTCACTGGCTTTGTCAAACAGCTTAGCATTTAGCCTCAAATTATATACTTTATTGCTTTACAAATGTCACTTCACACAAGAACACCAACCTTGCCTTTCCAATCTCTTGGCAAAATTTGATGAGCTATATATGCCTCGTAGACTCACAGATCTTCTCTTTGAAGATTTGCCAACCAATTCTATTGGTTTGCAGTTTGACTTTTACCATGTTCACAACATTGGGAATAGACTGATTTTGGTGCAATTTACCAAATCAGTACTTCTGTTTTCATGTTTGAGTGGGTCGAGGGAAGACCTGTCACACTTAGGGCCAGGAGAACAATTTTGCCTGAGCCTCACATTCCGTAGAGGATTTGAATTTAGACTTCTGGTGTTATCCCCAAATGACTTTATTCCTATTACTTTATGACTATACAGATATTACAAATTTTATTCTTATGAAAAAGGCTTAGCTGTAAATGGAAATGTGGTCGGAACATTTTCACATTGCTCATATATCTACTGTACCAGAGTAATTCCCTTCTGAATCACGATTGTACACCCATTTTATGAAACAGCCAGGGTAACCTTGGCCTCTCATCTCAAACAGGTGAAGTCACAGCTTATCCAGAACAGGGTGTAAAGAGTCAGGCCTCGACCTTTCCACTTAAAGTTCTGGCACAGACAGTAAGATGAAAGGAAACAAATACCTGCACAAATAATATTTTCACTTATTCTTCTCAAATATATTAAGAGTCAGTTTTTCTAACCTAAACTGAAGAATCCAAGAGTTGAGGACAGAAAAGGAAGCCGCAGCCAGAGTAAGAGCTTGTATACCCATGTCTCTCTGAAGCCAGCCTGCACATCACCCCCACCTCCAGAATTACACCCAGAGGAAAAGGAGACAGATAAAGCAACGTGGTCCTTAAAAATCTGGAAACTCAGAGAAGAATATAGTGCCTCATATCTTTCTAGGAACCTGGCAAGTGACACCTTGAAAAATGTTTCATATGTCCTAATGGAATAAAAGTAATAGCATTGAGATTGCTGAAAAGGTTGTCTATGCTCACCGATGGCCCAAAGGCAGCCCAGAATCTTCTGTGGCCTTGAAGAGAGAAGTCATCTGAAACGTCCAAGGCTTTCCATGGAGAGGACAAGGTCAATGGATTCCAAGATATCCAGGTCACAACTCAGAAAAAGTATTTTTGAAATTATCCACAATTTTTATAACCCTGTTTTGGTATTAGCCAACAGTCTCAAAATGTTAAAGAGGCCGTGATACCAAGGTAGCATGACCCCATTTTATTCTTTCATGGAAAATGTATTTGCTCAGTGGTTAATTACTATTATCTCATGGAATGTATTGATACCAATGCAGTATCACCTAGTAACTAGAATGGAATCTTAATAAAAAAGAACTTAACAGAATTTGGATTAAAGAACAGAGTGTTATGTATTTTTTCAGTACCAGATCTGGTAAGCAACAGGCTATAGTCTCCATTCCAGAACTGGTATGGCTGGAACGTACTAAAATCCATTCTCAACTGGATAAATATGAAAGAGTTAGATAACAGAAGATCATCATCTTTATAGAATGAATTCTATATAGAAGAAAATGTGACCATTTATATGTTATGTTTCTTATATTTGGGAGCAACCCAAATATATCATTGAGATATTTACTGTCACAACATCCTGAAAGATTAGAATTTCGCATTGAATTTTATAGGTAATCAGTTTCAAACCCAAGTTTACAACCCGGATTCTAGAAACAGATTCCCTACAAAGTTCCCTCTTAGGACCTTATCAAATTACTGAAAGTTACTTAGCACTAAAACCATTAGTCATTTTTCACTCGACAGATTCTATTGAATAAACAGAATTACAACCTAGTGCAAGTTTTCTGCTTGTTCCAACATCGGCTTCAAAAAAAATACTTGTGGGGATATTTTAAGTAACCTTTCTGTCTACGTACCTTTCCACAAGTTCTCCACTTAAATGACTATTTCATGAAATACTGCTATGTTGGTTTATGTCCTCCAAGCTTTCCTGCTTGCACTCTTAAATATCAAAATATAAGAAGATGAATGGACTGCAAGCCTGCTTAGTAGCATTAATCCATGGTTCTGAAACTTCTGAAATTTTCATTATTTGAATTGACTTTTCCTCATTGATTCCTGTTTGAAAAAGCAGAGCCTCATTCCCTACTGGTTTCCGCACCTAAAAGCATGTAACCACCCCGATCATTCATCTTCCGTGCTGCAACAAGAAGATGCAGAATCAGCTGATTTTTCCAGGCTCCCCTCCACTCCACTCTAAGAATTTTAATATCCCTGTTTCCACAGCTGCCGGCTTGATTTCTTCAGCCTTGAGCCACTGCCCATACAGATGCTAGAGTTTACTGAGCCATTACAGTGGAACTATTATGTGAACCTATTCTTGAACTATTTCCACTGACCGTATTGCAAGTAAAAATGTAGGATTTATGTGGATCAGAGTCCTAAAATATTTATAGATTGAATAGGCAACAGAGATATTTAACCAAATGAGATATTACTTATGTACCCCAAAATAAACAATGTTTACAGAACATTTTTTCCCCAAAACTACTCTTACTGTTATCTTGGCCATTTTTTAATCAGTATATTAGATAATTCCTTGCAAAAAGTTAATAGAAAATATCTATATTGTGACTCTATTATTATATTATAGCTATTATGATAGAGTGTAGCATCCATTAAGAGGATTACAGTCAAAAATCAATATGGATTTTGTACAAAGAAAAGAACTTCTCAATCACAGTAAGCCCATCTCAAGATGGCTTTAACGAACTTTGTTTCACCTCAGACCTCCACCGTGTTTAGAATAGGTATTTGCACATCCATAGCTCTTAACAATTATCCTTCAGATAATACTTGATATTTATTTCCACTGGACTAAAGTAATATAGAGAGAGCTAGCTCATCCACGATGTCACTATCAAATGTCAAGGAAATGAGGAGGCCGAGAAGATGGTACTCACTAGAATTCCTTGAACCAGAGTTGAAGCTAACAAGCAAGCACGACCTGCTAGATCACTTCATCACTTTTTAGATGAGATTGCCCAGTGCCTCAGCCACCTCTCTGAAGATTTTGATAAAGCATTTTAAAATAAACAAAAACATGTTTTAATTACTATTCTTTCATTTACAAGCCTTCACTCATTTTTACCAGAGTAAGTTTCTGCAATGGAGCTGGACTAAGGTAGTAGCTATGGCCATTATAATTTCCGTAAGATCTGTGCCAATTAAGGTCGAGAAGGCCTATTGACCCTCATGGTATAATTAAGTTAATCAATTTGTAAAAAAATTTTATGAAATGATTTGAAACAGTAAACCCTAGAAGATCTTTCTAGATTGAGAAGTTGATTTTATTTCTAAGAGAAACCATAATGCCACAATGCTATTACGACTGTTGAATTTTCACTGGGCATTTTTATATACTTTAATGCAATAAAAAAAAGCCTTTGCAAGGTTAAAAGGGTAAATTCCCTCAACGTTATCTATGCAGTAGAAAATAATTCTATAAAATGTTTATATAAAATATTTTTCATTCCCTATCGAAGTGTTGATATTGCAAATTTATAAAAAATAAAATTTTAACAAACTAAACCATAGAATGTCATGAATAAAAAACCTTTTTTTTTTTCTATGTATGTGTGTGTCAGCACACAGTGAACAGCTTTGTTAACTAGGAGTGTATGTCAGATACACACACTCCCCTCACACTGGCTACAGAAATATCCCTTTACCTTAAGGGCATCCTACATCATTATTATATATACAGTTAAAAAAAAAAGTAGTTAAAATTTTTTCATTAAGTTTTGAAAGTTTTATTCACATGTGGTACAATTTTCCTACTACAGAGTAAGTTTATTTCCTACTGATAATATTATCAATCGGGAACATGATAAAAAAGAAGAGAATTAGTACATGTCCTTTTCTAAGTCCTATCTGGGGATTAAATGAAATTGAACCTATTTTAATGCATATGAGCAACACTGAAATATATTTTGAAGAGAGTATTTTATTAAAAAGGACTCTAGTTGTCTCATTCATAAATTGAAGAATGACTTTTCATAATATATTACTCCCTGACATTAATGGTTTTATGTAAGGCCTTAGCCTTCGGAATCTTCCAGTTATCATGTTTCAACACATTGTACTGGTTGACATTTAAAGTCTCTACAAGCTCATGAGGCATTTTAGGCCTGACTGTCATTCCTCTGCTGCCTTACAATAGATTTTCCTCAGGAATGAAACCCAGTGACCCAACTGACACCACCAGGAGAGTATGAACTCATTAAGTCCAAGTAGATCTAATTAACCAAAACAGTAATCCCTTAAAATATTTTGCTTCCCAGAAATCTTTTGTTCCTAATGACTTAGCTTTACTGGGAGATCATCCAGAATCACTTTCAATAAAGCTGTTCTAAAGAAATCTGTCTAAATTAAAGCTGTCTAAACCAGAGTTCTATCCCTGCCCTCTTGGAAGAGATTTTTACGAATTTAAGTTTTTTCTTTGTGATGAATAAAGAAACGTTAAGGATGATCTTATTATTCAGTATCACCTTTCTAAGTTCCCCTTTCTTCATTCTTCTCTATTATTATATACCCACTTCCACGTTTTTCTGCACTTTTTGCACTTGCCTCTTTCCCCATCTCCATCCCAAATGAATCCTGACTGTGCCCCAATTACTGCATTTAGTTCTGCCTTTTCCTCTTTTTCCCCTCCCCTTTGCACTTTTTTATTTCATATATACCTGAAATGTTGTAAAATCTTACTCCCTTTCAGATTCTCAGGTGTATTCTTGTCTGCAATTATGAGACTGCAATTGTTCACCTTCAGTTTTGCTGACCTATCAGCTTAACCATCTCAAAATCCTTATCATAAGCAGTCAGGAAGTGATAGCTAATAAAGATAATAACTAATATATACTCAGTTCTTAATGTGTCAAGCTCTTCTCTAACATGTGCTTGACATTTACTTTTTATAATAGATGAATAGCAAGATAGATGATTGATATAAAGGTACCTCAGACATGAATGGATAAATCTAAAGATATAAAGATATATAGAATTTTCTGTATTTTCCATTAAATGTTCCTGCATCAATTATTTCACACCTATGTTTGTTTCTTACCATTACTCCATAAACTTAAACTTACCTGCAAATTATCTTCGTCTCACAGCTTGTAGATTATGGTTATAATAAGCTTTTAATTATTTTAAACACAAAACTTCTTGGTGAAATATCAGTCTTTGTTCACTGAAAGGGAGCAAGAAATGCTTTTTGCCAAGTATTTAAAAAAAAAAAAAGAAAGACTCCAACCTACCATGTGTGTACACAAACCTACCACCCAAACCTCACGTGCTGAGCCAAGAAGACAGACTCTGGGACCCTGTGCCTAGATCTCCTTTCCTGCTGTGCCCCAAGCACTGTGGTTAAAGAGGGGGGAACTGTAACTATTGGAGGAGGGGACACACAATTTTTTCTAGTGAAAATGGAAACAGAGTCTCTAATGTAAGCCACTCTCTGCTATAATCAAACAGACACTTTAACTCAGTGGCTATATACTATGTAAAAGTATATCACTAGTACCCTCCTCCTCATTTAACTTAAACAGTATGAGGTAGCTGACAGAGTTGCTACTCCCAATGCCCAGATCACTTTGTTGGCCACTGTCCTATACAAGGAAATCATATCTTCCAAGAGGAAATGTAAAAATAAGCTGCTAACCTAATAATTTAAAGGAGTGTTTTTGATTACTCTAGTTTCCCCAATTCCTCCTATATTTAAGGGTAAAAATTACTTTTCTCCAAATCTTTCCTCAACACAGTAGTAAAACATATGAAAATTGATATTTATAGAATATCAAGGGTAAGAGTAGGTGTATTAAAAAGGAATTTTTAAAACCAAACTTACATTCAACAAGTAACATTCTAACATAATCAAAGTCCACAACAGATAAACTGAATTTTTCTTACTTTAGAACAAGGGTTCTTAACTGTGGTTGACTTTGCTCCCCAGGGGACATTTGGAAATACCTGGGGACATTTTGGGTTGTCCCAACAGCTCTGGGCCTCTAGTAGGTGAAGGACAAGAGGGCAGGGATGCTGCTAATCTTTCAACAATGCACAGCTGTCTCCTACCACAAAGAATCATCTGGTCCAACATTTCAATAGTGCCCAAGTTGAGAAAGCCTGCTATAGGAGGAGGTTTGCAGTTCATGTTTAACTGTATTTTAATATTAGAACATGTGAAGAACAGTAAGTGAATCCAGTGAGTATTTCGATACAAGAAAATGCTAATATTTCCCCTTTTGTCTTTAACAACCATTTGAAAAAGAGGGGAAAGATGTAGCCAGGAGGGTAAAGGGGAAGATGCTATTTATACACATCATGTTTATCTAATTAAATCCCTATGACAGACCAATGAGAAGGCGGGAACATCACTAAGTGGTGGTTAAGAGCTTGAGATCTGTAGGCAGCATTCTGGATTCATCTTCCAGCTCTTGCTTTTTAGATATATGCTATTTGGCAACTTAATCTCTCTGCGCCTCTGTCCCGCGTCCGTAATACAGGGATAAGAACAATGTATTTCATGATGTTGTTGTGAGGATAAAATTAGTTAATGTAAGTAAAGGGAGCAGGGGATATCTAAAAGCATTTACAGGTGTTTGCTTTTATTGGTTTGATTATTCTTACAACTACCATGATGGCCACCATCATTGTTTCATAGGTGAGAAAATCAGGCCTCAGCGAAGTCTAGAGAACTAGCTTATAGGTGGCACAGTGTGACCTGGACTGCACCCCCCTCCTGACTCCAGGTGGGGGGTGATAGGGCTGCATGGTGTCACGTATCAGAGACTTGCACCAAGGCCAAGGCATTACCCTGATGTCTCCTAGAGGTTCTGTCATGTCAAATTATTAGCCTGCTTGTGAAGTTGTGTTTGGTCCCTCAGTAATTCAGACTTTAGAACTTGATTATTTTGTCTTCAAAACTCGTGTTTGTTTTGGACGCACTTGAGGATATTTACCAAATAATTCAACATCTTAAAGCTTAAATAATAATGCCGGTGATAAAGTGTTGGCTATACCCATTGCAGTTCATGCAGTATCCTTCAAGTTGTCTGAAGACAGGAATATTCACTCACCTTTTTGCTAGCTGCTTCTCCCTCCTGCTCTTCAAGGTCTCCAGGCCCTTCCCCCTCTCCCAGCTCCCACCCTTACCCTTCTCTCCACAGCTTCAACCGTTTGGGAAGAAAAAGTAAAAAGCACCAAATCACTGGTCTCAAATTACTAGGGATGTATCACAAACAGAGCAATTAAGCCCACTCACATACGTCTAAGGTATCTTTATCACTATGTGAACGCTTTTTCTGTATTTGGCAGTTGCACTGTCTCCTGCCTCAGAAACAACCATGATATTACAATTTGTTAACAAACACTCAGCTTTTATTTTATGATTCAGAGTCATCACTTCCTTTAGATATTGACTTCTACATCCAGATATTCCTGAGCAGTTACACCCCAATGCCCACCATTTTGGTTACAGCAGCTGAATTGAGTTTAACTTTATAATTTTGGCATTTCTTTCTTATGACATTACTGCCACTTCTAAACTCCCCATCACTCAGCGACTGAAAAACCAACCAAGCAAATGAACCACAACAAAGCAAAATTTTCAGATCCTCATGCAAAACCATGTAATTATTTTCCTGTCCTTAAGCCATAATGAAGATAATTTCTTTAGCCTAGATTACTTTGAATTTTCACACTTCTATTAACGTTTGCAACTTTTCCCTTTCTTTGGTTCCATTTTAAAAATCACAGAATAACTCTCGGCTACTACAAAAAACTTTTAAGTTTTTAAAAATTAAATCCTTTGCATTATTTTCTATTCTTTCCCAATTCATCACTTGATAGTATGCATTCTATTCTTTCACGACTCTCCCAGGTTTATATGAAAATCAGATTCTTGCTCCACAGCTGCCCTAATATCATTGTGATTAGCAGCAAATATAACGAAAAGCAGTAAGAATTTTCATCTAACTAGGAGTAGGGGAGCAAAATGAAGAAACGAGTTTACTCTCAAGCCAAAGTATGAGCGTTTCAGGCCGTATTTTTTTCACAATATATATCATATAAGCACTTGTATTCGTTTCCATTATTGCTGTGACAAACTATTGCAAACTCAATGAGCAAAAACAGCATAAATTTCTTAACTCACAGTTCTGAAGGTCAGAAGTTCAAAACGGGTCTTGCTGAGCTAAAATCAGGGGGTTGTCCGGGCTGTGTTCCTCTCTGAAGGCTCTGGGAGAAAATCCATTTTCTTGCTTTTTCCAGCTTCTAGACGCTGCCTCTATTCTCCGGCTCAGGAGCCCTCCCGCCATTTTGAAAGCCTGTAACCACACAGCAACTCTTTCTCACACCGGCCTCACTCTGAACCTCCCGCCTCCCTCCTTGGCCTATAAGGGCGCTTGTGATTACATGAGGCCCACCTGAATCATCCCGAATATGCGCTCCATTGCGAGGTCAGCTGATTAGCAACATTAATTCCATCTGCAGCATTAATTCCCCTTTGCCTTGTAACACAACATATTCGCAGTTTCTGGAAATTAGAATGCGGACGTCTATGGAGGAGGGATTATTCTGCCTACTATAGTGCTTGTTTGTTTTGGGGTGTGTTTTTTTCTTTGCTCAGTTGTAAAGCAGAATAATTTGAAAATTAGATAATAGAACGGTAAATTTTTTTCCTTCTCTCAATATCTCTTAAAATCCCAGCTAACTCACTGGCTCCCTCTCTCTCTCTCTCTCTCTCGGAACAAAACTTACAAAAAACTTTACAGAGTAATTAGTAGGCTTTTCATAAATTGGTAAAACAAAACAAACAAACAAACATGAATGTCAAATAAATGCTGAATGGAACCAAACTGGTTTTAGCATTTAACCGTTTTTTGTTCTCATAAGCATTTTTAAAACTTTTAATATAAGTAATACATAGAATAATTAAAATTACAAATAAGTAAAAGAAAAATTATTAAGTTAAAATCATTTCTAAACCCACTACAATGGAAAGCAGTTATCTTTTTTTATATACATTTATTTAGATCATATTATCATGAAAATATTTCTGTCAGTAATTATATATTTAAAATTATGATGACTAAATAATATTTCACTATAATTTACAGTGCATGTTCTGTGAGGCTTGGGGCTACTTTCAAAAGATGTGATAAACATCTTTTATCACCTAAAAGATACTCATGTGTATATCTCTGTGTACTTTATCCTTACAACTAATAGGAGTAAAATTACTAGGTCAAAGATTATGCTCATTTTTTAGTAGTCATTGTTTATGTATACTAGATGTTAGTGTTTAATAGGTGTATTCATGAACTTCTTAGTGAAGTTTAATTTTGCTCTATAATATAAAGTATCGAAAATTTTCTAATTTTTTGATTTCAAGAAACCTTGTCATGCAAGTGGCAGCATTACAAACATGGTTATAAGTACTCAGTAAAGAACATAGTGCAAAGTGAGTAGTCAGTAAATGGATGAATGACCATGTTTGCTTAGGATTATGTCAGGCTGCAAAATTTAATCAGTGTAGATGGCATGAGTAATCTTACATGCATACAGTGTGCAGCGCCAACATATCCACAGATCTCCTTAGTGTTTTTTGTCAAATGACAGATTATATTGTTTTGGAACAGTGACTCACAGCCATGGCTGCACACTGTAGTCACCTGGCAAGTTTTAGGAACTACTGCAGACTAGGCATTGATTTTAGAAGCTACCCAGGTGATTCTGCTATGCAGTCAAGGTTTTATTTTCTACTACTCAGGCTTTGACCCATACTAGACCATTAAATCAGAATCTCCAGGGGTAGGACATGGGCAACAGCACTTTCTAGAGTGCCCCATGTGAATACCAGGTGCAGACCAAACTGAGAACCACTAAAAGGGTCCTCAGGATCAAGTCTCCAGCCCATTTGTTTTACAGGTGAGGATAATTGAGACCTGAGCAGCTCAATTGTCTTCCCCCAAGGTTAAGTGGCTAATTAGATTCTGTGTTAGAAGTCAGGCCACATTTAGCATAGAGATTCAGAGCACGGAAGAAACCATTTTAAAAGACAGACATTTTTCAAACCTCTAAAAATAGACGAAAACATGGCATCATTTAGAATCTTCTAGGAGAACTAGCCAATTATACATCTTACCTGTTTACTGCTTCTACACTCTCTGGTTCCATTATCTACTGACTCACCTAGGCTCACCTTGCACTTTAAGTGATTTTGAAAGGCCTCTGAACTAAATTTGGGGAGAGTCTTGGGGTTATGAGTGTTATGCTCCTGAGGGTCCCATGTCCCAGTAATTGGTCCACTAATGTGTTAATGGCTGGAGTTTAACAGAATGAAAACAATAGGAAAAGAGAAGACATATGGTTAGAGGACTGACTGTTCTGTGCCGGGTTTCCTGTGTGGAAAATCAAACGACTTGATACTAATTGTTTGTGTGCAAAAGTCGTTGGCAGTGAAGCCAACAAAAACACTGGATAGTGTGTCGGCTCAAAGCAAAGCACATCAAATTATGTATTCAGAAGTCCTTATAATCAGAACCTTGGTCATGTGAATCACTTGCTTTTTACTTAGGCTTCAGGAGGCCCTTCCTGTGAACAGAATGTCTGGCCTATTAAACACAGGGCTGCCAAGTCAGAGCCACAGGTGGCCATGATTTGGCATGTGATAAAACACCAGCCATGCTGAAGACAATAAAAAATGGATAGGATTTTTTTTCATCTGGTTTTCAATACATACATACAGAACAAAAGACTTTCTTGGGAGAAAGCTGAGTTTTATGATTGAACATAACACCCAATATGATTCCCTAATACATTACCAAGCCCCTACTTAAGGTTTGGAAATTTTTTATTGAAAGTCACTGATTTATAAGTCTGTATAAAAGACAGTATTATAGCTGAATAATAAGTAGCTATATTCATTTAATTTTTCCCATTTCTTCTTATGTTTTTAAGGATTCATCATAGATATTTACATTCTCCGTAACCTTAGAAAAAAGGCACAGAGAACTTGTGTACTGAGAATTTTACAAATCCACAGTCAAACTTCACCTTCTACCTCACTCCCAGCCACAATACACAGCCAGCCGATGCTCACAAGATGTCATCCACCTAACTCTACAGACCTTAGCGCTCTTTCTCTCTTAACAGTTAGGTTCATTGTATTTCTTATCACTCTGATCCTTCTCAATCTCCTGAGATACCCATGTTGACCCAAACCTTATTGCACCTACCACTCTTCAGTTTCACCATACATTGTGTTCTGTATACGATCCTGTCTCAACGTTATCTATTTCCTCTCCTGTAAATCTTCCAAATTAATGTATATGTAACGAACAGCATGTGAGCAAACCCTAGCACCAGCATCTGGGTATCTATTTACTCCTCCTGTACTCTGGGGTTATAAACTCCAGCCCCAGGACTGAAAAACAGGACCAGTGCCAAGGAAACTGCGACCTATTTCAGGCTCTGCCACCTCATAGATTTACCAGAACAAACAATTTTGGGGCCCTATTTTCTTCATCCATAAAATAAAAATACAATTTTTAGAGCGTTCTCTTCAGAGTGGTTGCTAAGATCATGGAAGCCAATGAAAAGTGACCATCTTAAAACGCATGTGATTGAAAATCTGTGTCAGAAAGAATTTCCATATTCTCAATTTCTTTATAGTTTGAATAAACCTTAAAATGTAACTAGGCTAACTTACAATTAAGTGCAAATTTTCATTCTTACTCTCTGATAGATGGTTACCAGTTTCTGCTTGAATATATTTAGTGATGGGAACTCTTTCTGTCTGAAAGCTACTCATTCCAGCCTTAACAATGTGTATTTATCTGTGATAGTTTAAAAAAAAAAAGCACCATCTCTGATATAGCTTATAAATTGACAAGATTTTACCACAGGATATTAGGAAAGAGAAACAAAGCAATTTATTTCCTTGTTTCCTTTTTGTAATTATCACCAAAAGATAGAAATTTTACAATTAGGTTCAAACCTCCTATTTAAAACAGAATTGGTAAAATACCACAAGCATAAAGACGATCATTTTCTGTTCTCAAACTTACAGATATTAGAGGGTCCAACTTGCAGTGATTTTTAAGTGCAGTAAATCTAGGTTTAGCTTGCAAATAACTAACAAAAAGGAAACAGTGACAAGAATATTAAGAAGTAGTAAAAGACTAAAGGCCAAAAGGAATTTTTGAGTAATTAGGGATAAAAAAGACAATTTGTATTATGGCCCAAAGCATATGGAAAGGTGCTCAACACATTATGAGGGAAATGCAAATTAAAACTACAATAATATATCAATACACACAGCAGATTGCTGAACAAGAGAAAAACTAACAATACAAAGTGATAGTGAAAATGTGGAGTGACTAGAACTCTTATGCATCGCTGGTGGAAGTGACAGTTGGTACAACCACTTTGAAAAATTATTTGGCTATAGAGTAAAACTAAAAATACCTATGACCCAACAAGTCTGAACCTGGCAATAATGAGTACAGTTCACGTCTTAGATCCACTAAAAGACATGAACAAAAATGTAAATAGAACCTTTATTCATAATTGTCCAAAACTGAGTTTGACTCAAATGTCCCTCAACAGTAGAAGGGATAAACCAATTGTGTAGTATTCGTGCTCTCAGTAATGAAAAAGAACAAACCATTGTTACAAGCAACAACGTAAATGAATCTCCCAGACATGATGTTCAGCAAAAGAAGACAGACTGAAGAAAGGAAATACTGTATGATTCCATTTACATGAAGTTCAAAAATAGGAAAAATTAACTCATGGTGGTAAGTTATAATTATCCTTACCTTTGTATGCTGACATGGGGTGTGAGGGAGCCTCCTGAGGTGCTGGAGATATTTTGTATTTTGATCTATAAGGTGATTACCCAGGCATCTACATTTATAAAACAAATGATTTGTATATTTAAAAATTATGCACAGAAAAACTACTACCAGTAGAGATGTACAGCTTTACTATATTATATTCTAAACTATAATTCACATTTTTCCATCTCAGCCTCTTTAGAATACACCAAAATAATATTTCATGTAATAGAGTCAAGTTGGAAAGAGTTGTCAAGAGCTTAATTTGAATTAACTATTGTGTTTAAGAAAAACTGCTTTATAATTGTATATCTTGATAGTGAAAAAAGTATATTTAGCACTTCTAAATGTCCTTCTGTTTACTTAATATAAGCACTTATTAAAATGAGTTGCAGAGTTTCTCATTGATGAAAGCATTCGTGAAAAAATAAGTGTATTTTAAATAGAAGTTACTTTATTTACTATGAAGGCAAATCAGGATGACCTGGGTCAACAAGTACATTTAACTGAGAAGGACTACCATTTAATTTGTGGAATTCTATAGTAAATTTGAACTAAAATGATTTTTACCACATAACTCTCTTTAAAAAAGTGGAATTTGCTAAAGAAAGCAGTTATTTAGGAAAGTGTTCTAATAGTGTATACCTGAGTATCATAAACTCGAGGACGCAAAGTTTCTAGTCACTAATTCTCTGAGGCAAACACTTTGCGAGGAGAGAAGTGGTTCACCCGCCCATGAGTTCCCTTCTCTGAAAACTGTCCAGCTGCCTATGCACCCAGGTGCACTCAATACTTTCCTTATTCAAAACTATTCATGTGATTTTCATTGCAAAAAAAAAAACTATTCTAATAGTGTCTACCCCCCTTAGAGAGGAGTAGGAAAACAAAAGTAACCTTACTCTTTTGCTGTTAATAAGACAAAAACTAATGAAAAATAGGGAAAATCTACTACTTAAAACACCTAGTACTTTACAAATAAGCCCCAAAAAAAGAAGAAAGGGGAGAGAAAGAGAGAGTGTGTGTGTGTGTGTATGCACGCACGCGTGTGCGCAGACTGGAGAACAAGAAAAACATCTAATCCCTTCTGTGTGAATTTTTTTTAATTGAATGGAAAGAGAAGTTAATCAGACAAAGGAAGGAGGAGAAAGGGTCCATTACAGAATTGAAAATCAGATGCTTACACTTTTTATGATGTCATATAACATTACCTGAGTAGGGCCTATGAGAAAAAAAGGAGCATTTCTGAGAAGGGCACAGAAACCTTGCTCCATGGGGAAGCGTGTAACTTAAATCCTGCCTTTTAGCCCCACCACAGAGCAAGCTTTAGGAATCTCCCCTGATAGAAAGGGCTGCTCATTTTCAGCACCACCACTTGCCTCTACCATCTTCTTAAACCCCTGCCCTCCACGTCCCCACCCTACGCTTGTGTTGGTTTTGTTTTTTATATTGAAAATGCAGAAGGTATGCTGTAAGATGCAAGGAAAATGTTCTAGTTTCTGGGGAGTAGTCCAACTCTTGTGGTTTTATTAAATAAACATTCAACAAACTTCTACTACATGCAAAGCACTATGATAGATCCAGGAGAAGAAAGATGACTAAAGGAAAATAAAACACATTCTATGAAAGGTTGACTTCAAATTGCTTAAAATCCTGGAGAGGGAGGGGTGCGGTGGGGATGTTTGAAACCAACAGAAAAACATGAATACAATTAAGGAAGTAAAAGAGGGAAAGGATATCCTAAATGCATCATATCTGGAACAATTCAACTTTACTTTTCCATAGCAAATAAAGGCATTTTAAGCCAGCAAAGGTCATTTAAAAATCTGGTCCCAGTGTCATGGTGAAGGCAGAGTCCAAGACAGTCTCTAAGGACGGGAGTGTAGAACACGGCTGAACTCAAAATGTTCTGTGGAAAAGTAAGTATAGAGTAAAACAAATAATTTTGTTTTCAGGAGGCTAAGTACATTCAATATTGCAGGCACTAATTACTACCTTGGAAGCTTCAGAAATTCCTAAGTAGATGAGTCTAGGGGAGTAATCTGGTTGAAGAAAGGTAAGCCGACTTGTCTTCAAGCTTAATTTTCATAGCAAGCGAATCATTTACTTTCACTTGTTTGTTTATTTGGCAAGGTTTAGGAGAGGCTAATGGACACCAGTCTGGCTCCCCATCCCTCTTCCCCCTTCCCCTCCCCCATATCACTTGGTGCCTCCACTGACCATTAATGAAAATAATAATAAAGAACATGAAGAAAAACCAAGCAGTTGTTTAATTAATCATTTTAAAGGCAACAATTCAGAATAACTAGATATTGTTTACCATTTCAGAATCAAATGATAATTTGCATAGCTGTTGGCAGGTTGGTGATTCTTGAATTTTTGTTGGTTACAGAGGCTTGTGAGAATTTCAGAAAAAATGACAGGGTCTCTTTCTTCCAAACTACCTATATTTGCCTCCCCACATATACTCAAATTGTATCAATGTAATGGAGTTTATGGGTCCCTGGGAAACTCATATACTGTTTTTATTTTAGCCTTCCCCTCAACCTCCCAGCCACTCACCCCTCACCACTAATGTTTGGAAACAATAGATTGTATTTCTATTTTCTTACTGCTCTCTTTATATTTTTACACAAACATCCATCACTGTAAAAGGAAATACAGAGGTGGTTTGCAGACACTAATACTAAATGAAAATTCAGGAATTTCTGTATGATTTTTTAATTTGGTGTTGGTTATTATCACACGTCTTGGTTTTTTTTAGAGCAATAAAGAGATAGAAAAAAAAGTCAAGGATTATTTGTATGAAAATTTTGACTATGGTGTCTGTAATAGGCTGCTTTTACATGCTACAGCTTTTGATATATCTAATAATTTAAATAGAAGTAAATTATTGAAGTAAAATAGACTCATCCCCTAAATAGAGTTCTATTAATAAAACATGGAGATCTGAAACCATAGTAACAAAATGCTCAACAGTAATAATTTATTTGCCTTAATAACTTCTATCAGACTAACAAATGCAAACAAGACAAATAAGAATATGAAAATTAAAAGCTTTTTCTTCAAAATAATTTATTTATAACCAAAAGAAACAGAAATTAATACCCAGAAAAATACAATTAATTTATTTCAAGATATTAAATTATTTATAACAATTATTCTAATTCCTTCTGAAAAGTATCTCTTGAACATAATCTCATGGACTAAATTTTAAAAAGAAAGAAACCAGAGGAGCTTCAAGATGGCTGAAGAGTAAGACACGGAGATCACCTTCCTCCCCATAAATACATCAGAAATACATCTACATGTGGAACAGCTCCTACAGAACACCTACTGAACGCTGACAGAAGACCTCAGACCTCACAAAATTCAAGAAACTCCCCACGCACCTGGGTAGGGCAAAAGAAAAAACAGAGACAAAAGAATAGGGACGGGACCTACACCAGTGGGAGGAAGCTGTGAAGGAGGAAAGGTTTCCACACACTAGGAAGTCCCTTCCCGGGCGGAGACTGAGGGTGGCGTAGGGGGGAAGCTTCGGTCCACGAGGGAGAGCACAGCAACAGGGGTGCAGAGGGCAAAGCGGAGAGATTCCCGCACAGAGGATCGGTGCCGACCAGCACTCACCAGCCCGAGAGGCTTGTCTGCTCACCCGCCAGGCCGGGCGGGGGCTGGGACCTGAGGCTCGGGCTTCGGAGGTCGGATCCCAGGGAGAAGACTGGGGTTGGCTGCATGAACACAGCCTGAAGGGGGCTAGTGCGCCACAGCTAGCCAGAAGGGAGTCCGGGGAAAAGTCTGGACCTGCCTAAGAGGCAAGACACCATTGTTTTGGGGTGCGCAAGGAGAGAAAATTAAGAGCGCCACTTAAAGGAGCTCCAGAGATGGGCGCGAGCCACGGCTATAAGCGCAGACCACAGAGACAGGCATGAGATGTTAAGGCTTCTGCTGCCGCCACCAAGAAGCCAGTGTGAAAGCACAGGTCACTGTTCACACCTCCCCTCCCAGGAGCCTGTGCAGCCTGCCACTGCCAGGGTCCCGTGATCCAGGCACAACTTGCCCGGGAGAATGCATGGCGTGCCTCAGGCTGGTGCAACGTCATGCCGGCCTCTGCTGCCACAGGCTCGCCCCGCACTCCGTGCCCCTCCCTCCCCCCACCCCCCGGCCTGAGTGAGCCAGCGTCCCTGAAGCAGCTGCTCCTTTAACCCCGTCCTGTCTGAGCAAAGAACAGACGCCCTCCAGCGACCTACACGCAGAGGCGGGGCCAAATCCAAAGCTGAACCCCGGGATCTGTGAGAACAAAGAAGAGAAAGGGAAATCTCTCCCAGCAGCCTCAGAAGCAGCAGATTAAAGCTTCACAATCAACTTGATGTACCTGCAACTGTGGAATACATGAATAGACAACGAATCATCCCAAATTGAGGAGGTGGACTTTCAGAGCAAGATTTATTATTTTTTCCCCTTTTCCTCTTTTTGTGAGTGTGTATGTGTATGCTTCTGTGTGAGATTTTGTCTGTATAGCTTTGCGTCCACCATTTGTCCTAGGGTTCTATCCGTCCGTTGTTTTTTTAAAATTTTTTTTCTTAATAATTATTTTTTATTTTAATACCTTTATTTTATTTTACTTTATTTTATTTTATTTTATCTTCTTCTTTCTTTCTTTCTTTCTTTTTTTCCTCCCTTTTATTCTGAGCCGTGTGGAGGACAGGCTCTTGGTGCCCCAGGCAGGCCTCAGGGCTGTGCCACTGAGGTGGGAGAGCCAAGTTCAGGACACTGGTCTACAAAAGACGTCCCAGCTACACGTAATATCAAACGGTGAAAATCTCCCAGAGATCTCCAACTCAACACCAACACCCAGCTTCACTCAACGACCAGCAAGCTACAGTGCTCGACACCCTATGCTAAACAACTAGCAAGACAGGAACACAACCCCATCCATTAGCACAGAGGCTACCTAAAATCATAATAAGGCCACAGACACCCCAAAACACACACCACCAGACATAGACCTGCCCACCAGAAAGACAAGATCCAGCCTCAACCACCAGAACACAGGCATTAGTCCACTCCACCAGGAAGCCTACACAACCCACTGAACCAACCTTAGTCACTGGGGACAGACACCAAAAACAACGTAAACTACGAACCTGCAGCCTGCGAAAAGCAGACCCCAAACACAGTAAGTTAAGCAAAATGGGAAGACAGAAAAACACATAGCAGATGAAGGGGCAAGGCAAAAACCCACAAGACCTAACAAATGAAGAGGAAATAGTTAGTCTGCCAGAAAAAGAATTCAGAATAATGATAGTAAAGATGATCCAAAATCTTGGAAATAGAATGGAGAAAGTACAAGAAACGTTTAACAAGGACCTAGAAGAACTAAAGAGCAAACAAAGTGATGAACAACAAAATAAATGAAATTAAAAATTCTCTAGAACGGATCAATAGCAGAATAACTGAGGCAAAAGAATGGATACATGACCAGGAAGGAAAAATAGTGGAAATGACTACTTCAGAGCAGAATAAAGAAAAAAGAATGAAAAGAACTGAGGACAGTCTCAGAGACTTCTGAGACAACACTAAATGCACCAACATTCAAATTATAGGGGTCCCAGAAAAAGAAGAGAAAAAGAAAGGGTCTGAGAAAATATTTGAAGAGATTATAGTTGAAAACTTCCCTAATATGGAAAAGGAAATAGTTAATCAAGTCCAGGAAGCACAGAGAGTCCTATACAGGATAAATCCAAGGAGAAACACGCCAAGTCACATATTAATCAAAGTATCAAAAATTAAATACAAAGACAAAATATTAAAAGCAGCAAGGGAAAAACAACAAATAACACACAAGGGAATCCCCATAAGGTTAACAGCTGATCTCTCAGCAGAAACTCTGCAAGCCATAAGGGAATGGCAGGACATATTGAAAGTGATGAAGGAGAAAAACCTACAACCAAGATTACTCTACCCAGCAAGGATCTCATTCATATTAGATGGAGAAATTAAGACCTTTACTGACAAGCAAAAGCTAAGAGAATTCAGCACCACCAAACCAGCTTTACAACAAAAGCTAAAGGAACTTCTCTAGGCAGGAAACACAAGAGAAGGAAAAGACCTACCATAATAAACCCAGAATAATTAAGAAATGGTAATAGGAACATACATATCGATAATTACCTTAAATGTAAATGGATTAAATGCTCCAACCAAAAGACATAGATGGGCTGAATGGATACAAAAACAAGACCCGCATATATGCTGTCTACAAGAGACCCACTTCAGACCTAGGGACACATACAGACTGAAAGGGAGGGGATGGAAAAAGATATTCCATGCAAATGGAAATCAAAACAAAGCTGGCGTAGCAATTCTCATATCAGACAAAATAGACTAAAACAAAGACTATTAGAAGAGACAAAGAAGGACACTACATAATGATCAAGGGATCAATCCAAGAAGAAGATATAACAATTGTAAATATTTATGCCCCCAACAAAGGAGCACGTCAATACATAAGGCAAATACTAACAGCCATAAAAGGGGAAATGAACAGTAGCACAATCACAGTAGGGGACTTTAACATCCCACTTTCACCAATGGACAGATCCTCCAAAATGAAAATAAATAAGGAAACACAAGCTTTAAGTGATATATTAAACAAGATGGACTTACTTGATATTCATAGGACATTCCATCCAAAAACAACAGAATACACATTCTTCTCAAGTGCTCAAAGAACATTCTGCAGGATAGATCGTATCTCGGGTCACAAATCAAGCCTTGGTAAATTTAAGAAAATTGAAATTGTATCAAGTATCTTTTAGGACCATAACGCTATGAAACTAGATATGAATTACAGGAAACAATCTGTAAGAAATACAAACACATGGAGGCTAAATAACACACTACTTAATAACCAAGAGATCACTGAAGAAATCAAAGAGGAAATCAAAAAATACCTAGAAGCAAAAGACAATGAAAACACGATGACCCAAAACCAATGGGATGCAGCAAAAGCAGTTCTAAGAGGGAAGTTTATATCAATACAATCCTACCTTAAGAAACAAGAAACATCTCAAATAAACAACCTAACCTTACACCTAAAGCAATTACAGAAAGAAGAACAAAATAACTCCAAAGTTAGCAGAAAGAAAGAAGTCATAAAGATCAGAACAGAAATAAATGAAAAAGAAATGAAGGAAATGATAGCAAAGATCAATAAAACTAAAAGCTGGTTCTCTGAGAAGATTAACAAAATTGATAAACCATTAGCCAGACTTCTCAAGAAATAAAGGGAGAAGACTCAAATCAATAGAATTAGAAACGAAAAAGGAAAAGTAAAAACTGACACTGTGGAAATACAAAGGATCATGAGAGATTACTACACACAACTATATGCCAATAAAATGGAGAACCTGGAAGAAATGGACAAATTCTTAGAAATACACAACCTTCTGAGACTGAACCAGGAAGAAACAGAAAATATGAACAGACCAATCACAATCACTGAAATTGAAACTGTGATTAAAAATCTTCCAACAGGGCTTCACTGGTGGTGCAATGGTTGAGAGTCCACCTGCCGATGCAGGGGACACAGGTTTGTGCCCCGGTCCGGGAAGATCCCACATGCCGCAGACCGGCTGGGCCCATGAGCCATGGTCGCTGAGCCTGCGCATCCAGAGCCTGTGCTCCGCAACAGGAGAGGCCACAACAATGAGAGGCCCGTGTACCGCAAAAAAAAAAAAAAAAAAAATCTTCCAACAAACAAAAGCCCAGGACCAGATGGCTTCACAGGCAAATCTATCAAACATTTAGAAAAGAGCTAAAACCTATCCTTCTCAAACTCTTCCAAAATATAGCAGAGGGAGGAACACTCCCAAACTCCTTCCATGCAGCCACCATCAGTCTGATACCAAAACCAGACAAAGATGTCACAAAGAAAGAAAACTACAGGCCAATATCACTGATGAACAGAGATGCACAAATCCTCAACAAAATACTAGCAAACAGAATCCAACAGCACATTAAAAGGATCATACACCATGATCAAGTGGGGTTTATCCCTGGAATGCAAGGCTTCTTCAGTATACGCAAATCAATCATTGTGATACACCATATTAACAAACTGAAGGAGAAAAACCATATGATCATCTCAATAGATGCAGAGTAAGCTTTCAGCAAAATTCAACACCCATTTATGATAAAAACCCTGCAGAAAGTAGGCATAAGAGGGAACTTTCCTCAACATACAAAAGGCTATATGTGACAAACCCCCAGCCAACATCGTCCTCAATGGTGAAAAACTGAAACCATTTCCACTAAGATCAGAAACAAGACAAGGCTGCCCACTCTCACCACTATTATTCAACATAGTTTTGGAAGTTTTAGCCACAGCAATCAGAGAAGAAAAAGAAATAAGAGGAATTGAAATCAGAAAAGAAGAAGTAAAGCTGTCACTGTTTGCAGATAACATGATACTATACATAGAGAATCCTAAAGATGCCACGAGAAAACTACTAGAGCTAATCAGTGAATTTGGTAAAGTAGCAGGATACAAAATTAATGCACAGAAATCTCTAGCATTCCTATACACTAATGATGAAAAATCTGAAAGTGAAATCAAGAAAACACTCCCATTTACCACTGCAACAAAAAGAATAAAATATCTAGGAATAAACCTACCTAAGGAGACAAAAGACCTGTATGCAGAAAATTATAAGACACTGATGAAAGAAACTAAAGATGATACAAATAGATGGAGAGATATACCATGTTCTTGGATTGGAAGAATCAACACTGTGAAAATGACTCTACTACCCAAAGCAATCTACAGATTCAATGCAATCCCTATCAAACTACCACTGGCATTTTTCACAGAACTAGAACAAAAAACTTCACAATTTGTATGGAAACACAAAACACCCTGAATAGCCAAAGCAATCTTGAGAAAGAAAAATGGAGCTGGAGGTATCAGGGTCCCTGACTTCAAACTATACTACAAAGCCACAGTAATCAACACAGTATGGTACTGGCACAGAAACAGAAAGATAGATCAATGGAACACGATAGAAAGCCCAGAGATAAACCCATGCACATATGGTCACCTTATCTTTGATAAAGGAGGCAAGAATATATAGTGGAGAAAAGACAGCCTCTTCAATAAGTGGTGCTGGGAAAACTGGACAGGTACATGTAAAAGTATGAAATTAGAACATTCCCTAACACCATACACAAAAATAAACTCAAAATGGATTAAAGACCTAAATGTAAGGCTAGACACCATCAAACTCTTAGAGGAAAACATAGGCAGAACACTCTATGACATAAATCGCAGCAAGATCCTTTTTGACCCACCTCCTAGAGAAATGGAAATAAAAACAAAAATAAACAAATGGGACCTAATGAAAATTCAAAGCTTTTGCACAGCAAAGGAAACCATAAACAAGATGAAAAGACAACCCTCAAAATATTTGCAAATGAAGCAAGTGACAAAGGGTTAATCTGCAAAATTTACAAGCAGCTCATGCAGCTCAATATCAAAAAAACAAACAACCCAATCCAAAAATGGGCAGACCACCTAAATAGACATTTCTCCAAAGAAGATATACAGATTGCCAACAGACACATGAAAGAATGCTCAACATCATTAATCATTAGAGAAATGCAAATCAAAACTACAACGAGATATAATCTCACACTGGTCAGAACGGCCATCTTCAAAAACTCTACAAACAATAAATGCTGGAGAGGGTGTGGAGAAAAGGGAACACTTATACACTGTTGGTGGGAATGTGAATTGGTACAGCCACTATGGAGAACAGTATGGAGGTTCCTTAAAAAACTACAAATAGAACTACCATATGACCCAGCAATCCCACTACTGGACATATACCCCGAGAAAACCATAATTCAAAAAGAGTCATGTACCACAATGTTCATTGCAGCACTATTTACAACAGGCAGGACATCAGAACAATCTAAGTGTCCATCGACAGAGGAATGGATAAAGAAGATGTGGCACATATATTCAATGGAATATTACTCCGCCATAAAAAGGAATCAAACTGAGTTATTTGTAGTGAGATGGATGGACCTAGAGACTGTCATACAGAGTGAAGTAAGTCAGAAAGAGAAAAACAAATACCGTATGCTAAGGCATATATATAGAATCTAAAAAACAAAAATTGGTCATGAAGAACCTAGAGGCAAGACAGGAATAAAGTTGCAGACCTACTAGAGAATGGACTTGAGGATATGGGGAGGGGGAATGGTAAGCTGGGACAAAGTGAGAGAGTGGCATGGACATATATACACTACCAAACGTAAAATAGATAGCTAGTGGGAAGCAGCTGCATAGCACAGGGAGATCAGCTCGGTGCTTTGTGACCACCTAGAGGAGTGGGATTTGGAGTGTGGGAGGGAGGGAGATGCAAGAGGGAAGAGATATGGGAATATATGTATACGTATAACTGATTCACTTTGTTATAAAGCAGAAAGTAACATACCATTGTAAAGCAATTATACTCCAATTAAGATGTTAAAAAAAAAAGAAAATAGGTTATTAGTCTGTATTTAATAAAATGTTGCTCCATACTTCTTTTGAGATTTTGTAGTTAATAGTAAGAAAGGAATGGATAGCAGACATTAGAACTTAAGTTACTCCATTAAGCTAGTTAAGCAGATGGGTAAATAACACATGTTACAAAAATGGTCAACTTTGCTATTATAATAAAGCAAAAATAATAATGAAGAAATTATAGTTTTTTTTAGTTGAATGGACCTTAGAATTATTTAATAAATCCTTGTTTTAAAAAGAAGAGGAACAAGGGGATTGGTGTTGGGGGAGGGACAGACTGGGAGTTTGGGATTAACATGCACACACTGCTATATTTAAAATAGATAACCAACAAGGACCTACTGTATAGCACAGGGAACACTGCTCAATATTCTGTAATAACCTAAATGGGATAATATCTTGAAAAAAATAGCTACATGTTTATGTATAACTGAATCACTTTGCTGTACACCTGAAACTAACACAACATTGTGCATCAACTATATTCCAATATAACATAAAAACTAAAAAAAAACAGGGGGAGCAGGAGGTGTTCACATTAAGGATATATTTACAAAACAAACAAACTGTACTTGGAGTCGGATAACTGATTCAGTATCAGTTACTGGACAAACCATTTAACCTGCCTAAGCTTATCAGTCAAAGGAGATTTAACAACCTCATAGGATGGGCAGACTCATAGAATAGTTAACTTAAATAAATGCTCCATAGGAAGATGATTTATGATTTGCATTGCTTTCCTCAAATATCAGTTATAATTTTGAAGCCCTGGGTCATGAAGTTATGGAAGAGGCAGAACCAGGATAAAAAACACAGGCTTCTTCCCTCTCATTTCTGTAGACCAGTGAGGGCTCGGCACTGCTAGGATCCCCCAGGTTTCTTACAGGGCCAGGTAAGCCTAGACTTCTCACACATCATGGGCTGGTTGGAACTGGCTGTAGTAGTTGGCTTTTTTCCCCAACAGAAGTACAAATAAGAACCCCTCCTACTTGTGCAGTTCCAGGACAAAGTTCGAGAGCAAAGTTTCATTACCGTGGACCCCTCCTGTAGCCCCACTAATGGTTTCTCCTGGTGATCAGGACTTGATAGTTTGGGGTAGAACAGTCACAGAGTGCTGGGAAGGCAATTGGAGCCCTTAAGCTACTGGCCAGAAGCAGAGCTGCCTTCCCATGGCAGGCAGGGAGGGCCTCCGGGCAGCCACAGAAATGTCCCTCTGGCCAGCTCTGTGGCGACTGTGCAATGATGTTGTTGTCTGAATTATGGACACAAGGTTCAAGTCTATTCCAATTTTCCTTGGAAATTTTGATATGTACCACTTTGACTGTTTATACAGTAAAATGCTGGTATATGTTGAGGGAAAATAAGTCAGCCGAAGATTTTCTGCCCTAGTTGAAAAGCAGCGTAACATCAGTGAGAAGCCTCATTGCCTTTGGAGCCCTCAAGTCACCTGTGGTGGAGGCCAGACCTCTGAAGTTATAAACCCTGTAACTGGCCGCACTTACTACAGATGCAAACAGGTCCACCTTCTTCTTGAGAGATACAGTAAACTTTCTCATCAAAGAAGAGAAAAGCAAGTCCCCCAGAATTTCATTTCATGGAGTAAAGATGGCTCATCTTGAAGGACAAATATAGTCATTCAAAAAGACATCAAGGGCTTCCCTGGTGGCGCAGTGGTTGGGAGTCCGCCTGCCGATGCAGGGGACACGGGTTCGTGCCCCGGTCAGGGAGGATCCCACATGCCGCAGAGCGGCTGCGCCCGTGAGCCATGGCCGCTGAGCCTGTGCGTCCGGAACCTGCGCTCCGCAACAGGAGAAGCCACAACAGTGAGAGGCCCGCGTACCGAAAAAAAAAAAAAAAAAGCATCAAAATCTCTCCACACCTAAGTGACTGAGGCCAAAATTATCTTAAAGGCATCTTAGAATAATGTAGAATAATGTCAGAGGAAAATAGCTAATGGTTTTGAAGAAAATGTTCAGGAAAGGCTAAAGCTGCTTGCCCAAGAAGATGCTAAATGGTAGGACAGAGTGGCAGAGCTGAAGGAACAGAAAGAAATGCTTGAAAACTTTAACACACAAGGAAGCAGGTTGTGGATGATAAAAAGAGCCGAATAACATCTGACTGAGGGCTTCCCTGGTGGCGCAGTGGTTGAGAGTCCGCCTGCCGATGCAGAGGACGCGGGTTCATGCCCCGGTCCGGGAAGATCCCGCATGCCGCGGAGCGGCTGGGCCCGTGAGCCATGGCCGCTGAGCCTGCACGTCCGGAGCCTGTGCTTCTCAACGGGAGCGGCCACAACAGTGAGAGGCCCGCGTACCGAAAAAAAAAAAAAAAAAAAATCTGACTGAATCTGTGCTGAAAATGATAATTACCTGCTCTCTTTATAGAAGATTATACAATGATGCAACAGGAAATTAGAAAAAAAAAAGAGTGAATCAGAAAACGGAAACCAAGATTATGGATCAGTTGACAATTTGAGGAAACTCATTGATGATGTTAACTTAAAAGTTAACTTTAAAAAAACTTGAAAAACAAGGAAAAGTTATGTGATGAAAATCAAATACACAAATTACTTACAGTTCAAATCAATCAAAAGTCCCCAACCACAGCAGTGTGAAAATTCACAATTTTAAAGTAAGGTTAAAGGTTTCAGTTAAAACCCCAGACACTTCCTGAACTACATCTAGAATATGAAATGCAATTTCACAGAAAATCAATGGAGGAGGGAATTTACCTCTTCAAAGTAAAGGAGGAATTTCCCAAAGTGGATGAAAACATCAGCCTTATACACCAAAACCTTGACTTGGTACAGGAAGATGGCCCAATACCGGGAAGAAAAAAACTGGAAAGCATCATTTCCTTCAATCGAAGGTGGATCAGCTCCCATGAGAAAATAGCTCAAGGAAGTTGCTTGACAGTTCTGTTGACCAAGAAAAAGCTCAAAGATCTAAGGAAAAACATCTTTACAACAGGAAAAAATTGCCTGAATTAGAATTGTAAATCCAGCTTTTTCCAGGGGACCCCATAGAACCTATTCCACATGTGGCCCCAAGCAGCAGTCAAACAGGGTCAGGAAATCTCTGCCTCCTCGGGGCTGCAAGGGAGCTGGAGGGGTGAGCTGTGAGGGCACCTGGACGGACAGCAATCTGCAGGTTTGAATCAGGTGTACAGTGGGCAACTCCTCCCCACCAACATCCACAGGCACAGCTGGATAGCAAATGTGTTTTCTCTCTTTAAATTCATTCTGATTGATGCCCTTTTAGTTTAGTTACTTAATTGATACTACAGTTGCTCTCACTGAAGTTTTATATAATTATTTAAGATAGTGTTTCCAGAATATAAATGGTTTTAATATAATTCTTAACCATAAAACATTCCCAGTTCACTGGACCCTCTAGAATTAGATCTCATATGTATTGCATTTTAGTTTAATTGGTTCACTATTATTTAAAACATAATTGAAGTCTGGCATGACCCGGTAGAAACAAGTGAAACGTGAGAAAACATGCTGTATGGTGTGACAAGAAATCTCTCTACAAGTAACGTTACATTTATTTCAATAAATGTTGCTTGGTTTTAAAAAACAAAACAACACAAAGCAAAACAAAACAATCAAATCAACTATCACACCCTTGTTAACTCATTCATATTTTTATTAATTTAGCCCTAAATTCATGGATCAATTTTGGGGAGTTGACATTTGGTAAGCATCTGTTTCTTTCTTAAAATTTTATTGTGCTGTTTCTAACACTCATTATACTTTAAACATTTCTAAATTATATACAGTCAAAATAAAGTTTTATTTTATGGCTTCTAGTTTTAGTTTTTTACTTGGAAACCATCTCCTCTAAGATTTTTTCTTTAATTTCCTCTTTGGTATTTCTATGGTTTCAAATTTGTTCAATTAAAAGTAAACCCCACTCTGTTTTACATAAGAATTCAAAATCCAGCACTTTTTTCCCTACACCATCTGCCAGTTTTCAAATATGATTCATGAGATAATTTATGTTTTCTAATTATTTGAAATGTTACTTTTATCAGTTATTAAATTCCCATGTGTATTCAGCTCTATTTCCACTATTTTATAACAGTGATCATACGGATTTTTAAAACTAACAGGGATAGTCTCTTACATTTTTTTCTTTCCTAATTTTTCTTGGGCATTTAATTTTTCACTTGAAACTAGCAGCATTTGGTCAAGTTCTCCTCCACACCCCCAAAACACAAAATTTATAGCTTAATTTAACACAACTAACCTTTTCCTAATGTCTTCATTCTAAGAAAAAGCATACTTTTATACTTATGCTCTCACCTATATATTAGAGCTCACCCATGTACTGCATATTTATTTTTAGGTTTATAGGCATTTTAACTTGTTCTAATTATGAGTACATGATGTTTTGAGATATTAATCTTTGTTTTCTTCAACCTGTATCTTTCCCATTCTTTAATTATGTACTGAGTAAAATGCCTTAGGAAAGGAATATGATGGGAAGATAAACCAAAAATATGCAGAATATTCTTGCCTTTTATTTGGAAAATCACAAGCCCTAGAGGAGAGTGAGAATTTGGAGAATGAAGAAAATATCTTGGCAAAGAAGTTAAAGAAAGTAGGATACCTCCCCCGACCCCTGCCACCTACTACCACACACAAACACAAAGCACAAACCTTACCCAGACTCTGCGGGAAGCTGAGAAGAGAAAAATGAGGTAGGGCTGGGTCTTCTACTATCCATGCTTCTTCCAGCTTTATTTGAGACCCTAGAAACCTTTTGCAGCAAAAGACATAGGAACCTAATGAATCATAATGAACAAGAAGATAAGCAGAAGAGCAGAGTCCCCACCCTGACATTCTTGCCGCTGTGTAGCATATGTAGCCCCTCTCCCAATAGCCCACATAATCCTGTCTTCCAGAAAAAAACCTTAAACTCCCCCAACACACTCACACAACAAAAGCCATTTTCTTATAATTATGGCGTGCTTCCTCATTTTAGCCTTATCTTCCTGTCATTTTGTGGAGTGACTTGGAATTCCTCCCTTGATTTTGTCATGTCAGCTGAGAAATAATAAGTTCATATCATTTGCTGCTATTTTTAGAGAGTTCTGTGTGCTGCTCCACATCTAGAGAAACACACTTTTCTTGGACTCTTCCCTTGATTTAGTCCATATTTCACTAAATTGGGGGTGTATGTTCCACAGTTTGAGACAGAGTTTTGGTTGCTTTCACGTTTGATTTTTTTTCATTTTTTGCTATTATACACTTTTACTGTCAAATACAACTCACATTCACAAAACTAAATAAACCATAGCATATTGTTACCTATAAGTACAAAGTGACCCCCCCCTCTCACAGTGCTGTGGTCAACAGAAATATCAGCAGTACCCCCAAAAGCCATCCATCCCCCCATGCCTTGCAGAACCAAGACACTTAGCCACATGAGATATTTTTTTGCTTTTGTTGTTATTCTTTTTAAAATTAATTCATTTTATTTTTAAATTTTATTGAAGTACATTTGATTTACAATTAATTAATTTCTACTGTAGAGCAAAGTGACTCAGTTATACATATATTCTTTTTCATATTCTTTTCCACTCTGGTCTATCACAGGATGTTGAATATAGTTCCCTGTGCGGTACAGGAGGACCTTGTTGTTTATCCAGAGATTTTGCTTTATGGATATGAATCATGAGTGAGACCAACATTCTATTCTTTTTTCTTTTCTTCATTTAAAGCATTAACATATAAGTTAAATACAGTAAAATTTACCCTTTAAGTGTACAGTTCTGCGAGTGTTGACAAAAGTATACAGTCATATAGTCACCACCGCAATCAAGATATAGAACAGTTTCATCACCGCCCCCCAAAGTAACCTCTTTCCCTTTTACGGCAGTCTTTCCCCACTCCGCAGCTCTTTTCCCTGTTCCAACAGTATGGCCATTTCAAGAATGTTATATCAGTGGAATCAAACAGTATTATAGCCTTTTGAATCTGCCTTCTATCACATAGTATAATGCATTTTGATTTATCTATGTTACTGCATGTGTCAGTTCTGCATGCTTTTTATTGCTGAGCATGAGTGTACCACAGTTTATTTATCTCTTCACCGGTGGAATGACATTTGGATTGTTTCCAGTTTGGGTGATTACAAATAAAGCTATCAATACTGCACACATTTGCCTACAGGGTTTTGTGTGAAGGTAGGTTTTCATTTCACTTGAGTAATGACAAATTGGATTGCTCGGTCATATGGTAAGTAAATGCTTTCCTTTATGAGAAACTGCCAGATTGTTCTCCAAAGTAGCTGTGCCATTTTGCATTGTACCATCAATGTATGAAAGTCCCAATTTTTTTGCCTCTTTGCCAGTACTTGGAGCTGTTACTTTATTTAAAAGCCATTCCAAATAGATATGTAGTGATTTATCCACGTGGTTTAATTTGCCAAATGAGTAATGATGTTAAATATCTTTTCATATGCTTCTCTGCCACCTTTGTGTCTTCTTTGGTGAAGTGTTTATTCTCATCTTTTACGTGATTTCCTATTTTTGTTGTTGTATGTTTTCTTATAAGTGTTAAGAGCTGTTTATTATTTACATACAGGTGCTTTATCAGATGTGTGATTTTGCAAATATTTTCTGCAATTCCTATGTCTTTAGTTTTCAATTTCTTAACAGTGTCTTTCACGAAGAAAAAATTTCTAATTTTGTAAGTCCAATCATATATATATATATATTTTATTTTGGCAGTGTATATGAGAAATCTTTGAGTAACTGAAATTCATATTTCACGTAGAAATACCAAAGAGGATAATTTTTTTTTTAATTCTTACATAGAGGAGATTGTTTCCAAGTAAAAAAGTAGAACTAGAAGCCATATAAGGAAACTTTATTTTGACCATATATAATTTAGAAATGTTTAAAGTATGATGAGTGTGATAAACAACGTAACAATTTTTTTAAAAAGAAACAGATGCTTACTAAATGTCAACTCAAAATTGACCTAAATATTTAGAGCTAAATGAATAAAAATATGAAAAAGTTAACAAGTGGTGTGATAGTTGACTTGATTTTTTTGGTTTTCTTTTTCATTTTGTTTTTAAAGCCAATCAACATTTATTAAAATAAATGTGAGGTGGGCTTCCCTGGTGGCGCAGTGGTTGAGAGTCCGCCTGCCGATGCAAGGGACACAGGTTCGTGTCCCGGTCCGGGAAGATCCCACATGCCGCGGAGCAGCTGGGCCCGTGAGCCATGGCTGCTGAGCCTGTGCGTCTGGAGCCTGTGCTCCGCAACAGGAGAGGCCACAACAGTGAGAGGCCCGCATACAGCAAAAAAATAAATAAATAAAAATAAAAAAAATAATAAATGTGAGGTTATTTGTAGAGATTTCTTGTCACAGCTTAATAGTGTATAAAAATGTCTTTTTATGTTTCCATTGTCTCTAACAGGTCATGCCAAACTTCAATTATGTCTTAAATAACAGTGAACCTATTAAATTAAAATGCAATAGAATGAACAGGGAATGTTTTATGGTTAATAATTATATTACAACCATTTATATTCTGGAAGAATTATCTTAAAATAAGTTGTTATTTCTATATGGTTTTGTCTAAAAGAAATTTTATAGGCTAGGTTTACACTTAGGTCTATCACCCATTTTGAGTTAATATTGTATATGTTGAAAAGTGTAGCGTTTAGAAGAATGACAATCACATACTAATCACCAAGTAAGTAGTTGTAAGAACTAAAGTATAAGTATTATATTAACATAGTAAATAATATATTACATACTTAGTATCTATTATATACTAAGGTAAAAATACGTAAAGTATGTTATATATTGAGTGTATAACTCCTCAAGTATTATACCAGTGCATTTGTATATACACATGGTCACATGTATACAGGTAATCACCATATAGGTATACAACCATATTCTTTCTTCTATTTCTCCAATTTCCAAAAAGAATATGGCACTTTTAAATTTGCGAGTAGCTGTCTTAATTGGCATTCTTTACTTTACAACCAGAATTTTGGAGAACTTAACACTATTCCTTCTCTATGTGCAGTGATGAAAATAAAAGCAGCAACAACCACAACAAAAGCATTGCATTTTCCTTTTCAAAGATCAAAATTACATTCACACTTTATGCTTTAAATGAAATAGTTTCTTCCAGGATAGAGAATGCATATTTATGTTTAAAAACACAGGCCTTCCATCATAATCCTGGTAAGTCAAGGCTTTGTGCTTCTTTTCTTCACTCATTTAAAATAGAGTGAACATATCCTAAGTGCTTCCACAGGACATATTATTTATAAAAAATCTTTGTAAATAGGATTAGTATAATTAATATACATTATATATAATACTTATTACATATATAATTTCATACTATACAATAGCAGGCAAAACATTAGAGAATATTACAGAGCACAGCTAATTAGTTGCCTGCAGTGATTTGAAGAGATATTTAATTTTCACTTTCCATTTCGTTATTTCAATCAAACATCTACAACTTCAGAGCTGCTAATTTATAAAATAGTCTTTTAATCAGAATTCTACTGGGTGCAAGTGACAAAAACTCAACTGAAACTAGCTTAGTTAAGATGTGGACTATATTGGCTCACTAATCAGACTATAGGCCTTGGGGCAACCAGAACCAGGACCTTGAGAACCACGGGGGCTGGGGCTGGGGGGTGTTTCCCTGTCTCTCTCCTTCCCTCCCTTTCTCATTTCTTCTCTTGCTCTGCTTGTTCATTTTCTCATAGCTTCTTAACAAGGCTGGAATCACTGTCCCCAGCAGATTCCAGGCTCTGTCTCTTCTCTTGTGTAGATTCACAACACAACATAAAAAGAGCCGATTCCCATAATTCTAACTTAAAAAAATTCACCAGGAGACTATTTTGCTTGGTCACATGCCCCCTCCCATGGCACAGGAGGAGGATACTAAGGGAACTCCATATAGAATCACAGACCTGCTCTGGGGAATAGGTTATAGGAGAACTAAATATGTACACAAATAAACAAAAAGAGCTTTTCATTTTCCAAAAGAAGATGAGTGTGGTAGGCAAGAAAAAAACAACTGTTGTCCACTTTCATTCCTCCAATTATTTCAGTGGAAGTTCCTATCAAGTATTGACTGAAGTAATCAAATTAGCCAAAATAAAAGCTCAGAGGAAAAGGTAGAATTTAGTCTAGAAAATGTTAGTAATAAGTAACTAAATAAATATTTGAGAATTCAAAAATTGCCTAATCTCTTATTACTAAATTAAACATACTTATTATAAGTAAACTCATCTATAAGAACTACCAGAAATAAAATTCACCATACCTCAGCTTACAGATAACATTTATGTTCTTAAAGATTTCTGAGACTCCAACCCAATATATGCAGCCAACCTCATATTACCATCTCATATACATATATTAACAAAGAAGCAAGCATTTGACTTTTGACTCATATTTTAATGGGACTTCACATTCTTGTTGCCTCTATAAACATATCTCTGAATCAAAGATCATGTGTCTTAACCTAGATCATTTCCACTGTTCCTTTTTTTTTTTTGCCGTACGCAGGCCTCTCCCGTTGAGGAGCACAGGCTCCGGATGCGCAGGCTCAGCGGCCATAGCTCACGGGCCTAGCCACTCCGCGTCATGTGGGATCTTCTCGGACCGGGGCAAGAACCCATGTCCCCTGCATCGGCAGGCGGACTCTCAACCACTGCACCACCAGGGAAGCCCCCTCCACTGTTTCTTATAAATTAATTTCTTTTTCATTATTTTTGTGTGTGATTGCCTAAATCAGCATTATATTTTAATGCATCAGGAAATCTAAAAAGTGTAAAGTATTCCATGTTGTATAGTCTTGGGTTTAATCTCCCTGCTAATCCAGGTTTCTTAAATTAGGGACATTAATAAATTATCTAGGATAATTAACTGACTCAAAGATTAAAAGACTATGAAGATTAGCTTGTTCTGGAAAGGGAACACACTGGGAAAGAATGGTAAAAGTAGGATCAAGACCAGAACAAAGGCCATGGGACATATAACTTCCAGAGGGAGCAAAAAAATCAAAGAAGTATTTAGTTTGGACTTCACACTAGCAGCTTGGGCACCTTGCAAGATACCAGGAAGGCTGCTGCTGAATGCCACGCACAAGTTGGGGCTGTTTCATGCCAAGGTTGCAGAAGAGCATGTGTTTACCTAGATCTGCTTCCAGACTGTCTGCTGATAAACACACTTGTCTGAAGCACAGCATCAGACGGCATTGCCTCCTCATCAATTTCCTGCAAATGTGTGAACCTGGAGCAAACCATCACTGATATAAAAGATAGACTTTGGGATTCAGAGAGAGAAATACTGAAAAGAACCATGCTCAATATCTAACTTCTTATATCTCCCATGCAAAAAAGTCAAATGGTGGGAGAGGGGGACAAGAAGAGGAGAATAGGAAAGTGACGTTATACAAGTAAATTATGTTATATATACAGCAAACTTCATCAAGATTTTGATCTTTGTAATGAAAGTCTTAGCTCATACTACTGCCAAAATTACCAAATTTTAAAAATAAGGCTCTGACGTTTTTCCCAAAAATGTTTGTTAATAGAAACAGAAGAAATAGAAAAACAAACAAGGAATAAATTAATCATAACAATAGACCACTATTTGTTGCATACTTACCCAGTGCCAGGGTACATGGATTATCTCATTCAAAGCTCACAACAATGTAATGGGATTCACAAATCCCACTACAGGTATTTAATAATACCTGGATTTTCAAGCTCAGGAAATGAAATCTTAAGAGAGGTCAGATAACTCACCCTGAATTTGGACCTGGTAGCCTTACCCCAAGTCCTCTGTTAATAAGCACACATGCTGCCCCTTTTAAATTAGTGCTGCTCCCAAAGTATGAGGAATGAGATTTGTTTTTTTTTTTTTTTTTTGCGGTACGCGGGCCTCTCACTGTTGTGGCCTCTCCCGTTGCGGAACACAGGCTCCGGACACGCAGGCTCAGCGGCCATGGCTCACGGGCCCAGCCGCTCCACGGCATGTGGGATCTTCCCGGACCAGGGCACGAACCCGCGTCCCCTGCATTGGCAGGCAGACTCTCAACCACTGCGCCACCAGGGAAGCCCCGGAATGAGATTTCTTGCCCTGTAAAAGCAAAGCATGCTCCTGGAGAGTACACGACTTACCGTGATTCACCAAAAATGACCTTAGGAGTTGATAGCTCAAGGGAGGAAAATTCTCTTTAATTTTCTTATGCCTCATGAAGCTAAACATCAGCAGAGGAAATAGGGTCATCGCTTCCTTTTAATATTAATTCATCAGCAACCTGAACATCTGAGAGATGTCTTCTGCCACAATAGCACAGAACATATGGCAAGAATTATTTTCCAGTTCCTAATTTCACTTAGCTAAAAAAAAAAAACAAACACCAATCTTCAGGCCTTTTCAAAGCCTACTCCATAGTATCGGGGATGTAGAGAATCTTCATTTACAAAGCCAGAAGAGCTGCAGAAATATTTTCAGTATCCACCTAAGTATAAACTCAAAATAACTCACAAAAGTTTTTAATCTCTAAGTAGAATGGAATTTTAAACATTCTTTTTCTATTTACATTTTCTTTGGAGAAAATATAAAGTCAACACCAATTATACATGAGCTAAAGTACAAAAATATAAGAATCAAAAGAGCACAAATATTATAAGAATAAAATGTGAAATGATAAACCAATTTATTCCATTTACTGGGTTTATTTACATTACATTTTAAATGTTTGACTTGATGGCTACGATCCCCAGCATATATCTTTTAACAAATAAATGCTAAATTTACATGATTTCCATGTTGCTAGACTTAGAAAATTTCTCTTCTGCTCTCCTGCTCTTCAGAGGTTACTTATAATCTTGGGTAGTTGAGTCTACAGTTCTTGCATAAATGTGTTTTTTCCCATTTATGTCTGTATTGAAAACTTTAAAAAATTGCTGGTATGAGTCAAAAAGTTGTGAAAATGACAAATTATTCATGACCCCCTTTTTTTTTCCTATGGCTCACCTATCTCTCTTGAGATTTCATTCTCCTTAATAGACCAGCAGGTACTAGTATGTTAACCCTCAGAGGTGATGACTGTGATATAAGAAGTTTCTGGAGATTTAAAGGACAGGCTCTGTTGCTGGGAATTTCAAACTCTGTAAACTTTGGGACGGATGGCTCCTTGTAATGTCAACAACTCAAACTGTGTTCTGGGTTCTAAAAAGAAAAAGCAACTTAGAAAAGCAGGATTATTAGAGTAAAAATTATTTTCTGTGCTATTTTTTTAAAATCATCAACTCATTACTCATAATCCTATGCATAAATCCAACAATATTAACTAGGCACCTGTAAGAACGTGTCTTTCTACTAGAGATGCACATAAAAAACTAAAGTACAGTCTTGCTCTCAGGGGAGTCCTAGAAGAAACCACACAGCAATCATGACAATGGTACTATGATTTCTATATTAGAAGTATGGAACAGTAGAGGCACAAACAAGTAGAGGCCAAAATCTGCCAAGTGGGGGCAGAATGAAAAACATCATGAAAGCCTTAAGAAAAGGGAAAATATTAAAAATAAGTTTTAAAGAATACAGAGATATGGCATGGTGACAGGGACTTTTGGTGTTCAGAAAGCATCAGGTGTGACGGCTCAGTAAGGCAATGATACAAGGCACATGAATGGAACCGTAAGTGATTCAGAACAGCAGGGGATGCAGCTAAAGTTGAAGACAGAGACCAAATAATGAAAGGCCTTAGAATCCATGCTAAGAGTTTGATATTATCTTCTGAGTAATGATGTGATGGTTAACTTTATGAGTCACTGCTTCTCTGGAGAACTCCAACTAATACAAATGGGAAACCACCAAAAAATTATAACCAGGGAGTAATGTGATCAATTTTACATTTGGAAGAATAATTCTGGTGAGGGTGAGTGGAGTTCCATTCTTTTGTTAATTTTTAAAAGATGTGAGTGTGTGTGTCTGTGTGTGTGCATCTAGTTATCTACTACATGTTAGGCATTAAGATGGCATTAAAGTTATAGACAAAAAATAAACACAACTCTTGTCCCCACAGAGATAGTCAAAGTAGTTACAAGATACTTTTATTAAAGGGAGATCAAATAAGAGATTACTGGAAAACTCCATCAAGAAATAATGAAAGCAGAAGTGACAGGCTAGTTATGAGATGGATTAGGGAGATATTATTGACAAGACCTAGCAAAACAATTGAATTTGGGGTAGACGTGGTTTAAGAGAGAAAAATAAGTTGAAGATGATGCCCAGGTTTCTGTCTTGGGAACAGCAGAAAGATAGCATTCAGAGTAGAAAATAAAGCAATTCATTTAGGAGTTAAACTACTGTATACAAATCTAGGCCCTTCACATAGATTATTTATTTAATTTATAGGACAACCCTATGGGGTAGGCTTTCCATTATTATCCTTTTGTGGATAGGGAAACCGAGTGTGTGGAAATTCATGAAGTTTAAAAACGGACACATTTTGCAAGTGGCAGAACTGGGTTCCAACTCACATAGGGCTGAAGCCAACCCATGCCCTTTCACATGAAGCATGGTGACCATAGCAAGCTGCTTCTCACTTAGTTCTCAGCTGACTGAGTAAACAGAAAGATGCAGAGTTAGAAGTTCCTGCAAAAAATGTAATTAGTAGTTTTCCTGTTTAATTCTCTGGCATGTGAGTTTAACATGACTGATTAACAATCTTCTCAAAGTCATAAGCCAACACATACTTCTGATTAACTGATTTATTGAACTAGAGAGGTTTGCTTTCTAATAAACTACTTGTAAATTGTCCACCCAACACTTCCTTTGTACTATTTCAGCCACTGCAAATGATATCCCTTAGATATAATCACGGATCATGTGCATGTACTTGCTTTTCATTTACACATGATAATCCTATGCCAGTGTGCAATAATTTGGGTATATTTAACATAAGTGTGCTCCCACTATACTTTTGAACAGTATCTTTAGGCATAATAAAGATAGGCTGTGCCACTGTCTTTCACAAGTGCAAAAAAAAGTTCTTCAATGCCAAATGATATAGAACATTTATGTAGTACTTACATGCCAGGCACCATTGTAAGCACTTCATAGATATTAGCTCACTTATTCTTCACAATGCCCTTATGAAACAGATACTATTGTCTCCATTTTACAGATGGGGAAACTGAGACATTAGGTAACTTCATGGTCACAGGGTTAGAAAGCAGCAACAGCCAGAAGGACCCACAGTCCAGAGTCAGCTCCTAACTGCTGCACATAAAGGGAAGCCCTCCCTATATATTCTTATAAAATGTTTGTTTGTATTCTGCTTTCCGAAATAAATTTTTCAATAATTTGGTGACTTTATAATTCTCCTTAGTATCTTAACTCTATTGACACTACCTAATTATATCTTTTTCTGGGAGATGTAAGAAATGTGGGGAGGGGCTTCCCTGGTGGCGCAGTGGTTGCGAGTCCGCCTGCCGATGCAGGGGACACGGGTTCGTGCCCCGGTCCGGGAAGATCACACATGCCGCGGAGTGGCTGGGCCCGTGAGCCATGGCCGCTGAGCCTGCGCGTCCGGAGCCTGTGCTCCGCAACGGGAGAGGCCACAACAGTGAGAGACCCGAGTACCACAAAAAAAAAAAAAAAAAAAGAAATGTGGGGGTACTGGAAAAGAGGAGATATAGTAAAGGAGGAAATATATTTCGTGGAAAGTTCTCACAATAGCTCTATAACAAAAATGTTTAAATCATTTTTTCCTTAGAGATTTATTATTGAGGATCATATGTGTATGTGTTCTGGAAAAACCTACAGATTTAAAACTTCTTTCCTGAATTACTTTATGAAAATTATATCAATTACTAAATATTACATAAGCAAATAACAATGAGGAAAGAATTCATGCACAATTGTTTGTCAGAAGAGATCATTCAAATTAAAAAAATAGATTTGTTCAGGTTTTATACTAGAAATCAAGTCTACAATTCAGCAAGAAATTGCTTCTTGTTTTGTTTAAGGAAGAAGGAAATTGTTGCAATTGTATCTTTCAAGATCCTATTTCTTTCAAAGAAAATAGTTTTTAGTGACAAAGGCCTAGCATACCGAAAAAGGTTTACCTATTGTTTCAGAGAAAAGTAATTTCCAGGTAAAATCTAAATACAGGTAACAAACTTTGTGAAAAATGGCCACAAGCTGACCTGTTTTTAGGACTTGTGGAAGTCCAGGTATGAGTTCTGAACAGGGAATAGAAAGGTCTGGAAGGAAACATAGCAAAGTTCAAGGTAACAGCTGACTTGAGAAGAGGGCAGAAAAGGGAAAAAGTGCAGAGATGGTGGTTGAACTTTATCTACAATGGCAAATTTTCATTTATATTAATGCAAGGACATTTTAAGTATGATGAAGGTTTTCACCTTCATTAATTTTATAACTTCAATTTTAACTTTGTTTTGCCCCTAGTATTTTTGGAAACTGCTCAGATATAAAAGCCCATGTAAAGAAAGATAATGATCATGAATAACCATATTTTTAATATCAGCACCAAAATAAATGTATCATTTTTACCACTCTTTCATTCAACTGTGAAAAATAGGCCTTGCATTTCTGCTGTATTTAAAAGTGTGACCTATTTCTCATGTACTTTCTAAGTAGTGAGATACACATGAAAATATTTCAAATACAGAAAGACTTCTGAAGTGAAACATAAGTAAAACAAATAAATATGATATAAAATGCTTTCACATAACTGGTCATGTCCCTTGATTGAGAGATGCTCATTTTTCTTTAAAGTTTTGAATAGATTGCCTGGTATCACAAAATGACATACCACAGCATTTAATACTGTGACAATATCCCAAAGACAAATTCAGAGACATAGCATTTTCCTTCACCACAAATGTAACTACAAAAAAGAACAGCCAACAGCAACACTCTATGGCGAACACATTGTGCTCCTGGTGTAGTCATGTGGATATCAAGGTGAGATCAACAATGTAGGTATCAATGATAATCAAACACTAACATGACATCTACAGGTGACTCCTTGGGTCCTGGAGTCTACCCAGTGATTGCACGGACCCTGTAGTGAAAATGTTCTCCATTAATATTAATTTCAATCTTCTGCTTTGCAGATTTTACTGATGAGTGTGAACTTAGACCCAACACTGGTGGTTTTCTAAATGTGGAGATGAGACACTGGGAACACCTTTATAACAGTAACTGAAAATTCATGTGCACCAAAAAAAAAAAATCCAACTGAATAGCAAATTCTTTTGGAGTTATTCTTTACATATTAGAAGAATTCTTTGAACTAGGTATTTTGAAAATTTTTTCTAGCTATTGCCTTTTACATTTACTTATTTATTAAAATTATCAACCTAGAGATATTTACCAACTCCTTTCAATACCATCAAAAATGATCTATATGTTATATTTTGGTTAAAATCTGATCCCCAGATCTAGGAGAAAGCTATTATGAAGTACAAGGGTAAAAACTTAGGATACAAGGATTTGTCTTCTAGAGGGTCAAAATTAACTCTACTCAAAACTTTGTTAACCTTCAAAGATTAACAAATTGTGAAGTAATGACGATTATTCTCTAAGGCAGTAAAGGGTAACAGAATATGCCACCCCAAAGTATGCCGTTTGGGCATACTGATTATTTTGAGTTGAAGGCACTTGGAAAACAGGAAATGCAGGAAGAGGATTTCTCTGAACTCCACTTATTTGCCCGAAGAAAAATCCTCCAAAAGGAATTCAATTGTCGTAAATCCTCTCCCTGGGGGTTTCATCAACCAGGGAAGATTGACTCTCATCACAGGAGAGGAGACTAGGAGTTAATACTAAACCCTAACAAACTTTGTCACAAACTGTCATACCTCCCATCTATTCTGCTAAGTGCCCATTCATCTTTCCTAAAAATCATTTATTCTTCTTTAAGAGACCTAAATTTCGTCTCCCCTTTCCTTATTAAGGTGATGTTTAAGCATGAATTCTAAGCTACCTCTCTGACTTACTCATTTTTCCTGGATATCTCTCATGTATACTTGAGTTGTACATATTAATAAACTTTTGTTTGTTTTTCTCTTGTCAGTCTGTCTCTCATTACAGGATCTCAGCTAAGTACTCACAAGGGTAGAAGGAAAATTATTTTTCCTCCTCTATGGCAAAACACCAGAAAGGTTATAAATATTAAACAATAACATCACTTACATCAAGTGAGGTATGGGCTATATCTGACACAGCCTCTGAAAATTTCATTACCAGTTCTGTGTGGAAATAGAATGGGAAAGTCAGTTGATAGGAAATCCACATATATCCTCATGGAAATTTCTTTATTTTCAATCAGATATCTGCAACCAGTTCCAAGTGGCAACTTCTAAAATTAAATTATAATTATGCTTTGTTTATTGCAGGCCAATAAGGGGTAAGTGTATATGATGTTTTCTCTTTTCTGGAATCATTCAACAGCACACCAGGATCATTTTTTAATTTATTATAACAGTAAAATATGCTCATAGTAAAAATTTCAAAATTGTTCAGAGGGTAAAAAGCAAAAGTTAAAATCCCTTTTACCCAAAACAATCCTGCAGTTTCACTCCACACAGGTAAACACTGTTTATAATTTCCTGTGCATCTTTCCAAAACTCTTGTAAATTGCATTAATTTTTGTCTCCACAAAGGGTATAATTACCTAGTCTTGGACTAAAATGAAATCAGTAATGAATATGATGCAATTAATGTATCAATTGGCAACTTTCTTGGGTAGAATCTTTTGATTTTTTTGTGCACACATATAGGCTATCTATGCAAACAATCATATAGGAAATAATGTAACTATCACAAATGATCCAAACTTATTAAAAAGTTTCCAGAAAATTGTTTATCCTCTAAAAAATCTCTCTTGTATTGGCAAAATTAAAAAATCACTGTAAATATTAAGTTTTTGAATATTTTGTATAAATATCTTTAATCTAAACTCTATTGGGAGACAAGCAATAACAACTGTTTGGGGATTGGATGAAATCCTGGCTGCTTTTAATGCAATCTGTGGAAACCCCGGGTGTGATGGATAAATGTTTGCCCACTCAAACCATCTGCATCACCATTTAGAAAAAACTTAACAACAAATGGCAGTATTAATTTCAAAACACAGTCTCCAAATAGGCCAAAGATTTCTGGAGAGTAGTACAACTGGCCCAGACATTAGGAAATCTCTTACTGACATGAACAAAAAATTTCACAAGAAAGCAATTTTTATCCTAATGTAGGAAGAGAGGGGAAGGTACAGTAAGAAAGAATTACGAGAGCAGAGTGCGTGGGATTTCTATTCACTTAATTATATACAATTTATCGTTATTTGCCATGTACATTAATTTCAACCAGTTCTTCATGTTGAAATTAAGGATTTCTCAAACTTACTAATAACTATTTCCCACAAATGCACAAATAATAAAATAGTAGTTAATAGGTATTTATTGACTTTCTATAGACTAAAATTAAATTACCTGAGAATAAAGACAAAATGATATATGATTCACAGTGCTAAAATAGTTTAATAAACCCGGTCCCCTGCTAAGAAAGAAAAAAGTTACCAATTTTATCAGGATAAGGAATCTTAAGAGAATGCATAGCTCTGGTGATCTTTCCCTATCTGGGTCTGTAAGTTTTCTACAGCAAATACATTTATGAGAGCTTTTCCTCAGTTAACTTTACAGAGAACATATTTGTATATGAACATATGGACATATATTTATCCATCCCTCCTCCTTATTCTTTCATCACAACAAATCACTAAGAATCACCTGTAGCTGTTTGCTGGGGTAAATATCTACCTGAATCTTCAGAATACATCCTGTCCCTAGCAAAACTCACGTAGACAGAGAAAAAAGTCGTAAAAACAAAACTCAGATGGGGAAAAATCAAGTTGTTTAAATCTTGTTTTGCCTCTGACTTCAAAGGACTCATACACGAAATAAACTTTGTGGAATATGAAAGGAAGAGAAGGATTTGCCCAAGAGAAGAGAAGGATAGGATCAAAGTACAAAGCTGTGAGAATGCCTGAAAAACACTTCACTGAACTCAGAACCCTTGGCTGTGAGCTCTGAACAAAACCAAATTCACCCAGACTTGTCAACTAAGTGAAGCAAGTGATGTTAATGATGGCATTTTAATTGTTTTAATGGAATGCTTTAAGTTATCTAAGCATAAATAAATTTTTTTCATCCAAGCCAAAGTAAACTGATATATATTTTTGAATATTGCAAATTTCTATTTGCCATTCATTTTGAATGTGCAGATTAATTAATAATTCAAGTATGCTTGGGGTAAAAAAAATCAACATTTTGTGCTTGTTTGGACTTCTAAAAATATATCAACACATATAAATAAGTATAGCTTACTTTAATTATAATTTAGCTATTCACAGATGTCATGTAATCATTGCTCCAGTAATGTTACTGTCATTAAAATATTTTTTTAAATTCTCTTTATAATGAAATTTTGGGCCCCTGAGGAAAATTATTCCCAAACTTCCAGTTTTTTAATGGAAATACATATTTTGTTCTGGCTACAAACTAACGTCTTTCTCACGCAAAAGTTTGAAAAAGAGGGGCTTCCCTGGTGGCGCAGTGGTTGGGAGTCCGCCTGCCAAAGCGGGGGACGCGGGTTCGTGCCCCGGTCTGGGAGGATCCCGCGTGCCATGGAGTGGCAGGGCCCGTGAGCTATGGCCGCTGGGCCAGCGTGTCCGGAGTCTGTGCTCCGCAATGGGAGAGGCCGCAGTGGTGAGGCGCCCGTGTACCGCAAAAAAAACCCAAAAAGATCAGATCAGAAATAAATGAAGGAAATGATAGCAAAGATCAATAAAACTAACAGTTGGTTCTTTGAGAAGATAAACAAAATTGAAAAACCATTAGCCAGACTCATCAAGAAAAAAAGGAAGAAGACTCAAATCAATAGAATTAGAAATGAAAAAGGAGAAGTAATAACTGACACTGCAGAAATACAAAGGATCATGAGAGACTACTACAAGCAGCTCTATGCCAATAAAATGGACAACCTGGAAGAAATGGACAAATTCTTAGAAATGCACAACCTTCCAAGACTGAATCAGGAAGAAATAGAAAATATGAACAGACCAATCACAAGCACTGAAATTGAGACTTTGATTAAAAATCTTCCAACAAACAAAATCCCAGGACCAGATGGCTTCACAGGCGAATTCTATCAAACATTTAGAGAAGAGCTAACACCTATCCTTTTCAAACTCTTCCAAAATATAGCAGAGGGAGGAACACTCCCAAACTCATTCTACAAGGCCACCATCACCCTGATACCAAAACCAGACAAAGATGTCACAAGGAAAGGAAACTATGGGCCAATATCACTGATGAACATAGATGCAAAACTCCTCAACAAAATACTAGCAAACAGAATGCAACAGCACATTAAAAGGATCATACACCATTATCAAGTGGGGTTTATTTCAGGAATGCAAGGATTCTTCAATATATGCAAATCAATCAGCGTAATACACCATATTAACAAATTGAAGGAGAAAAACCATACGATCATCTCAATAGATGCAGAGAAAGCTCTCGACAAAATTCAACACCCATTTATGATAAAAACTCTCCAGAAAGTAGGCAAAGAGGGAACTTTCCTCAACATAATAAAGTCCATATATGACAAAACCATAGCCAACATTGTCCTCAATGGTGAAAAACTGAAAGCATTTCCACTAAGATCAGAAACAAGACAAGGTTGCCCATTCTCACCACTCTTATTCAACATAGTTTTGGAAGTTTTAGCCACAGCAATCAGAGAAGAAAAGGAAATAAAAGGAATCCAGATTGGAAAAGAAGAAGTAAAGCTGTCACTGTTTGCAGATAACATGATACTATACATAGAGAATTCTAAAGATGCTACCAGAAAACTACTAGAGCTAATCAATGAATTTGATAAAGTAGCAGGATACAAAATTAATGCACAGAAATCTCTTGCATTCCTATACACTAATGATGAAAAATCTGAAAGTGAAATCAAGAAAACACTTCCATTTACCATTGCAACAAAAAGAATAAAATATCTAGGAATAAACCTACCTAAGGAAACAAAAGACCTGTATGCAGAAAATTATAAGACACTGATGAAAGAAATTAAAGATGATACAAATAGATGGAGAGATATACCATGTTCTTCGACTGGAAGAATCAATATTGTGAAAATGACTCTACTACCCAAAGCAATCTACAGATTCAATGCAATCCCTATCAAACTACCACTGGCATTTTTCACAGAACTAGAACAAAAAATTTCACAATTTTTATGGAAACATAAAAGACCCTGAATAGCCAAAGCAATCTTGAGAAAGAAAAACGGAGCTGGAGGTATCAGGCTCCCTGACTTCAGACTATACTACAAAGCCACAGTAATCAAGACAGTATGGTACTGGCACAAAAACAGAAAGATAGATCAATGGAACAGGATAGAAAGCCCAGAGATAAACCCACGCACATATGGTCACCTTTGATATAGGAGACAGGAATGTACAGTGGAGAAAGGACAGCCTCTTCCAATAAGTGGTGCTGGGAAAACTGGACAGGTACACATAAAAGTATGAGATTAGAACACCCCTCCCTAACACCATACACAGAAATAAGCTCAAAATGGATTAAAGACCTAAATGTAAGGCCAGAAACTCTCAAAGTCTTAGAGGAAAACATAGGCAGAACACTCTATGACATAAATCACAGCAAGATCCTTTTTGACTTGCCTCCTAGAGAAATGGAAATAAAAACAAAAATAAACAAATGGGACCTAATGGAACTTAAAAGCTTTTGCACAGCAAAGAAAACTATAAACAAGACCAAAAGACAACCCTCAGAATGGAAGAAATATTTACAAATGAATCAACAGACAAAGGATTAATCTCCAAAATTTATAAGCAGCTCATGCAGCTCAATAACAACAACAAAAAAACAACCCAATCCAAAAATGGGCAGAAGACCTAAATAGACATTTCTCCAAAAAAGATATACAGATTGCCAACAAACACATGTAAGAATGCTCAACATCATTAATCATTAGAGAAATGCAAATCAAAACTACAATGAGATATCATCTCACACCAGTCAGAATGGCCATCATCAAAAAATCTACAAACAATAAATGCTGGAGGGGGTGTGGAAAAAAGGGAACCCTCTTGCACTGCTGGTGGGAATGTGAATTGGTACAGCCACTATGGAGAACAGTATGGAGGTTTCTTAAAAAACTACAAATAGTAATACCATATGACCCAGCAATCCCACTACTGGGCATATACCCTGAGAAAACCATAATTCAAAGAGTCATGTACCAAAATGTTCATTGCAGCTCTATTTACAATAGCCAGGAGATGGAAGCTGCCTAACTGTCCATCATTGGATGAATGGATAAAGAAGATGTGGCACATATATACAATGGAATATTACTCAGCCATAAAAAGAAACGAAACTGAGTTTTTTGTAGTAAGGTGGATGGACCTAGAGTCTGTCATACAGAGTGAAATAAGTCAGAAAGAGAAATACAAATACCGTATGCTAACACATATATATGGAATCTAAGAAAAAAAAATGTCATGAAGAACCTAGGGGTAAGACAGGAATAAAGACACAGACCTACTAGAGAATGGATTTGAGGATATGGGGAGGGGGAAGGGTAAGCTGTGACAAAGTGAGAGAGTGGCATGGACATATATACACTACCAAACGTAAAATAGATAGCTAGCGGGAAGCAGCTGCATAGCACAGGGAGATCAGCTCGGTGCTTTGCGACCGCCTGGAGGGGTGGGATAGGGAGGGTGGGAGGGAGACGCAAGAGGGAAGAGACATGGGAACATATGTATATGTATAACTGATTCACTTTGTTATAAAGCAGAAACTAACACACCATTGTAAAGCAATTATACTCCAATAAAGATGTAAAAAAAAAAAAAACAAGAGGGAAAAAGAAATAAAATACAATTAGAGGAAATAAATAATTAGCTAGGAAAATATAAAATTAACAAAACTGACTAAAGAAATAGAAAATCTACGTGGACTTGTACCATTTCAGAAATGAAATCAGTAGGCATCATATTATTACTCATCATAATAAGCACCATGCCCACAATTTTACTCGTTTCACTAAACCTGTAAGAAAAAAGTTAATCCTTACCTTATATATACAATTGTTCCAAATTATAGAAAAAGCTACCCAAAACTTTTATAAGGTTTTCCTAACATTGGACTCAAAATCAGACAGGGACTGAGTAAGAAAAGAATATTATGAACACTGATTCAAAAATCTTGTATAAAATATTAGCAAACAATATAGCAACACGTAACAAATTAACATATTATGACTATTATAGTTTGTTCAAGGAATGGAAAGCTGGTTTAGCATGAGAAAATTATTTACTGTCGTTGTTACATTAAAAATTTAAAGAATAAATTACTTTTATCATAGGAGTTGACGCAGGAAAAGATAATTTAAACTGCTTTGATGTCCATTCATACAAAACATAAAAGTTCTTAACAAACCAGGGATAATAGGGAATATCATATTGTATCACAAACCTGCAGCAAACATTATAGGTAACAGTGAGATAGTAAAACTATCTTGTTTAATATCATGAGCAACATTAATTTGTCACCACTCAGAAATTTTTTAAATAGTAAGAATAGCTAAGAGTGGAGGGAAACTGGCATTGTCATACACATTCTCTGTGATACAGAGAGGTGAGAGGGGAAATATGCAATGTCTCTTAAAATAAGAAAGTATGCTCACTTTATGACTTGGCAACTCTCTGTATATCCCCATACTAATACTTGCGCATAAGAACAAAGAGGCCTGTACAAGGATGTAAATTGCAACATTGTTTGTAATTGTTAAGAGTTGGAAATAACCTAAATGTCCATAAATAACGGGATTGTTAATAAACCGAGATAGATCTACTATATTACTAAGGCAGAAAAATCTCTAAGACAGATGGTTGGGGAAAAAAGGAAAAGTAAATAGCAGAAAATGATGTAACTATGCTATAATTTAAATTTTAAAAGAAGAGCAACCAATATCATGTATTTTACAGGCATGTGAAAGTGTACGTATATGCCTATAAATAGTTCTGGATGAATCCTCATCAAACTGATAATAGCTGTCATTCCTGAAAAGTGATTATGGGTGTGGTCCTGGGAGACTTTAGCTTCCACTGCAATGACTGAATGAGTTGATATTAATATACTAAATGTATAATTATACATAAATATATTTTTAATTATTGGAGGCCAATAAATAATATTTTCCCAAATTAATAAGATATGAAATTTGCTACTTGAATATTTAAGAGAATGTTTTTACTATGACAGTAATCCCCAAATTCCTTACAAAGATTCTAAATTTGTGACGAGACCAGAGTTAGACTTATGACAAAAAGCTAAATACTAGACATATTAAATTCTAGATAAGACCAGAATTAGCCTTAAAACAAAACAAAACAAACTACAGAGAAAACTTGGGAAGACGATTACGTCCCAGGTTTTCTCATCTACAACATTTTTTAGTCATAATGAATTCCAGACTATAAACTGCAGAGTGTTCTTTACTGAGCAGTCCTCTTCCCATGTGCAGCTACTATCGGGTCCCCAAATTGTCCTGGGGAAAAACTGTAAGAATTGTCATTTGCTATAGAACTTTTAGACCCAAATTTGACCCAAACTCCCAATGACCACACATCTTCACCTTAGCCCAGAGTTAGGAGCAGGGTTCTTGGGCTGTTGGATAGCATGGGTACTGAACAGGAAGTGAAGGATTTCCCCCCGCCCTGACCCAGGAGCATCAGGCGCCCAACCTGGGAGACATGGGCTGTGCTAGGGAAGAGAAAGTAGAGTAGGCTGGGGTGTTCAAGAGTAACTACTTGGCAAGCTGGGTTGGACTGAAGGAGGAGATGCAAGGCGCCTTGGCCTAGGGCTAAACTCTTGCCAGAGGCTGTAATTAAGTTTAATCATTTCAGAAGCCATTTTGCTAATTTTTTGGTTTGTGCTTCACTACTTCTTATAAGTAGTGTTGACTCATTAAGATTAATCCCACCCCTGGAATTTTCTGATTTTTTTTTTCTCCTAAATGAACAAGTTAACATCATGCAAAAGGCTTTAATACCTAAAAATAACCCCCCTGTTGAAAGAAAGTAGCGCAAGTTTGCCAAAGTCCACACTAACTGGCATAATTGCATATTATCCCCTAGTATTTTGAGCATGATCACTGCCTCCACCTCACCTTGCCTCCGTGACAATCAGAGGGAAATTATAGCAAAATCACTCCCCATAGTTATAGTGGATATAAAAGCAGGATGGAAACTTCATGACTAATTACACACAAAAATTAGATAATTAGCTAGATGAGATTAAGAGAGAATGTGTATGTATATGTTTACCCAAGCTTATTGAAGTATAGACAAAAAATTTGAGTTAGTTGCTATCAATAACTGAGAGAATGAAAGAATATCTATTTAAGATGAATGCCAGGCAAGTGAAGGCTAAATTGATTCATGATGGATTGCTGTCCTTGTCTCAGTGTCTTTATGTTCCCTGGATAACCATTTGGAATCCATGCAGACAACTGGACTTGAATAATTTACATAATAGTCAATGAATTCTACTGACTCTGAGGGTACAATCTGATGTATTCAAACATAAAGTCAGTCATGTGGAATTGCTTCACCAAAAATAATCTATTAAAGTTATTTTAAATGATGTGGCCACTGACGAGTTGTATTGACCACCTTTAACTTATATATATTAAATTTAATTTAATATTTTTTCCAATAGTTAATTTTGCACTATCCAAATGGCATTACCTTCTTTCTTCAAAATTTGGCATCTTAAGTTCCATCAATTCCTAGTATCGATGATGTTCTCAACTGAAAGAAAAAAAATTAAAATTCCCTCAATAGAGACACATTTCCTTTAAAAAAATTCATTGTCCCTTCTGTGAGCACAAAATAGGACCCTTTTAAATCTCTGAATCAAAAAGGCTTAACTCTTTTTATCTCAGTTTAAGAGTTTGACCAATAAACCCAGGAGAAAATCAAAGATAAGAACTAAGTAAACATAGCTTCCCAAAGCAGTTAAAATTACATTTATTTTCACTTTTACTCATTCTTGCTATAAAACTTCCTTATTGCCCTTTGAGCTGAGAAAACTTTCTGAATAACTGGGCTCAGTATTGGAATTGCCAAGTTATTCTATGCACTAAAACAAAGAAATGACTTAGAAAGAAAGGGTTTCCATTCCTTCTGGGCTCTAAGTTCTTCTGTGGCATTAGACTTTCCATGACTTTACAAAATAAACATGCTACAACTGTATTCAGAACTGTCTTTTTAATTAATGAATTTCTTACATGGTATAAAATGGCACATAAAACCTAAACACTTTTATCTCTGTAGACCTTTTATTAACACTTCCTATGTCAGGACTAACTTTAGTACCTATAGAGAGAATTAGAAGCCTTAGGTAATCTCAAGAGAAGGGAATAACTTCCCTGTTAAGTATGCATTTGCATGTATTAAAATTATACAGGCACCCACATGCCAAAGACAGAAACTGGATATCTACCTCACACTATTCAGAAATACTAACTCAAAGTGGACCTTAGGCTTAAGCGTAAGCGTTAAAACTACAGACAATATCAAAAGCACAATTGACAAAAGAAAAATTAGGTAAATTAGACTTAACCAAATTTGAAAACTTTATTGCTGTATAAAATATTATGAAAAAAGAAAACACACAGAAAGAGAGAAAATATTCATAAATTGTGTATCTGATAAGAATCTAGTACCTGGAAAACAAAAAGAACTCTTATAACTCCATAGTTTAAAAAAAGACAAACACCTGCGATTAAAAATGGGCAAATAATTTTAATGGGCTTTTGTCCCCAGAACATATATAAATGGCTAAGAACATGATAAAATGTTCTGCCTCATTTGTCACTAGAGAAATGCAAATCAAAACCACTGTGATATATCACAGTAAAATGCAAATCAAAGCCACAGTGACTTCATAACCACTAAAACAGCTATAATAAAAAAGACAGACAATAAATTTTTCATGAGGATGTAGAGAAGGTGAAACACTTATATGTTGCTAGTGACATTATAAAATGGTACAGCCACTTTAGAAAATAGAATAGCAATTTCTCAAAATGTTAAGTTACTATATGACCCAACAGTTCAACTACTAGATCACATAACCAAGAAAATTGAAAACATGTATTCGCACAAAGACTCATACATGAATGTTCATTGTGGGCATTATTCAGAATAGCCCAAAAGTTGAAACAACCCAAATTTCCAAAAACTGGTAAATGAATAAACAAAATGTGATCTATTCAATGAAATATTTGTCAGCAAAAAGGAATGAAGTATTAATACACGCTACAGAATGAATCAACCTCAAAAACAAGCTAAATAAAAGAAGCCAGTCAAAAATGACCATATATTTGTGATTCCATTTCTATGAAATGTCCAGAATTGGTAAATCTATAGAGGCAGAAAGTAGATTAGTGGTTGTCTAGAGGTGGGCAGCAGTAGAGGAGATGGGAAGGGAAGGGGGCTGGCGGAAAGTGACTGCTGAAGCTTACATCCTGATACTGTGTTCTAGATCATACAATGTTGCATACATGGAATTCAATTCAATGATATATCTGATATACCTAAAATTTTGTCACTCCATCATACACAAATTATTCTGCTATTCAACTATCAAACAGAACTAAATTCCTTTGCTATGGGAAAAAAATGAAAGCCACATTTATTCCTAAATTATGTGCTGAAAATATTGTTGGAGAGAAAATAAAAGAAGGCTAAAAATGTTATATGACAGGGGTTATTATGGTATAAGGTAGTGCAGTGGTCTTTTGGAATCGACATCCTGCAAAGACTTGGGGCTGAGTTAGTGGGGAATACTTTTGGAATGTATGAATGTAGTTATTCATCAGTAGGTACAGATGATTTGCTTGTGCCAGTTAAAACATTGATGAGGCTGAGCCCAAACTGGATCCAGATATGTGTGGACTGACAGATCATGGCTTTGGCCCCAGAGAGAAGTAAGGAGCTTTGTGGAAGAAATCCAAAGGGAAGAGAGCATTAGGATACCAGACAAACCTGATAAACCAAGTATAGCTCAGGAAGGCAGAGCAAAGTTCTCTGTGGTCTCTGTTACTGTGATTTGCCTTCCGGTCCCATCTCCCAAGAATCTATGTCTGACATCCATGACACAGAGTAGATTGCAGGTAAAAGCTGAAGAAAACAGATCTTTTTACCAAGAAGGGAATCATGCACATTCTGATCTTATGTCTTTACTTTCCTCATCCGTGTATGTCTACACTCAAAGGATAGAACAGTGTGTACAGCTCACCATCATTTGTGTAAAAAGTATATTTATTTAAATTGTATTTGACTGTATATATATATATATATATATATATATATATTCTATATATATAACTCTGAAAGGATTACCAAGAACTGATAACATACATTAACTCATATGCAGAAACTTTAGGGTCTGGGAATAGGGGAAGAGGGAGATTTTTTGTACTTTTCTTTTGTATGTCTTTTGTACTTCTAAATTTTGAACTATATGGATATATTATCAGTTCAAAAATGAATTTAAATTAAAAGGTGCCATGTATATGTAAACACATATATATATACATATACATATATGTATGCACACATTATACAGAAATACAGATATATATATATCTCCTGGAACAATTCTATTTACCAGAAAACACAAGATAATCAATTGAAAAATTATTAGAATCCATATGAGAACTTACTAATGTGCCTACTTAAAAAATTAGTTCACAAAAATCAAGAGCTTTTCTATATTACATATATATGTATAATGCAAAAGAAGAATTGTGACTATTTGAAAAGACAACACATCTATAAAATAATAGAAATAAATAAAATGTTCTGAAACAGGATCTAGGTAAAGAAAACTTGAAAATTCTAATAAAAAAATTAACGGGTCCTACTCCACAGACGCTTTCCCTCAGACTCTTATCCCCTCTTTCAAGGAGCCTCGTGCTCGCGAGAGCCCCTCAAAGAACTCTCTGTCTCCCCACCTCCTCCCCCCAGAGGCCACATGAGCTCCTTACATCTCCGACCCTCGCAGCACACACCCCACTCAGCCGTGTCGCCTAGCTCCCTCTGCCTCCCCCCCATCTGACTCCCCCCACAGTCACTGACACCCTCCAACCCCCATCCTGTCCTGGGGGACTCCCCAGCGCGAGCGAGGTGGAAAGGTGACGAGAGAGCTGCGGTGGCAGCGGAAGGGAGAAAGTGAAGCGTCCCCTTGCGCAATCTTGCACACTCACTCGTGGGCTCAGCTGCGACCACCAAGCTGGAGAAGGAGGGGGTGCCGAGCCAAGTCAAGCTGAACGAGCACAGAAGTTTTAGACTTATAGAACAATTGACCAGAAAGTACCAAGGCCTCAGAGGAGACTTTCAAGATGGCAGAGGAGTAAGACATGGAGATCACCTTCCTCCCCACAGATACATCAGAAATACATCTACACGTGGAACAACTCCTAAAGAACACCTACTGAATGCTGGCGGAAGACCTCAGACTTCCCCAAAGCCGTGTGGCTGACAGGGTCTTCACGCTCCAGACGGGTGTCAGGCCTGTGTCTCTGAGGTGGGAGAGCCGAGTTCAGGACATTGGTCCCCCAGAGACCTCCCAGCTCCATGTAATATCAAACAGCGAAAGCTCTCCCAGAGATCTCCATCTCAATGCTAAGACCCAGCTCCACTCAACGATCAGCAAGCTACGGTGCTGGACACCCTATGCCAAACAACTAGCAAGACAGGAACACAACCCCACCCATTAGGACAGAGGTTGCATAAAATCATAATAAGGTCACAGACACCCCAAAACACACCACCAGATGTAGTCCTGCCCACTAGAAAGACAAGATCCAGCCTCATCCACCAGAACACAGGCACCAGTCCCCTCCACCAGGAAGCCTACACAACCCACTGAACCAAGATTAGCCACTGGGGGCAGACACCAAAAACAACGGGAACTACAAACATGCAGCCTGCGAAAAGGAGACCCCAAACACAGTAAGTTAAGCAAAATGAGAAGACAGAGAAACACACAGCAGATGAAGGAGCAAGGTAAAAACCCACCGGACCAAACAAATGAAGAGGAAATAAGCAGTCTACCTGAAAAAGAATTCAGAATAATGATAGTAAAGATGATCGAAAATTGTGGAAATAGAATGGAGAAAATACAAGAAATGTTTAACAAGGACCTAGAAGAATGAAGAGCACACAGACAAGGATGAACAACACAAAAATAAAAATTCTCTAGAAGGAAACAGCAGCAGAATAACTGAGGCAGAAGAATGGATAAGGGACCTGGCAGATAAAATAGTGGGAATAATGACCACAGAACAGACTATAGAAAAAGAATGAAAAGAATTGAGGACAGTCTCAGAGACATCTGGGACAACATTAAACGCACCAACATTCGAATTACAGGGATCCCAGAAGAAGAAGAGAAAAAGATAGGGCCTGAGAAAATATTTGAAGAGATTACAGTTGAAAACTTCCCTAATACGGGAAAGGAAATAGTCAATCAAGTCCAGGAAGTGCAGAGAATCCCATACAGGATAAATCCAAGTAGAAACACCCCAAGACACATATTAATCAAACTATCAAAAATTAAACACAGGGCTTCCCTGGTGGCGCAGTGGTAGAGAATCTGCCTGCCGATGCAGGGGACATGGATTCGTGCCCCGGTCCAGGAAGATCCCACATGCCACGGAGCGGCTAGGCCCGTGAGCCATGGCCACTGAGCCTGCGCGTCCGGAGCCTGTGCTCCGCAACAGGAGAGGCCACAACAGTGAGAGGCCCGAGTACAGCAAAAAAAAAAAAAAAAATTAAAGACAGAATATTAAAAGCAGCAGCAGAAAAGCAACAAATAACATACAAGGGAATCCCCATAAGGTTAACAGATAATCTTTCAGCAGAAACTCTGCAAGCCAGAAGGGAGTGGCAGGACATATTTAAAGTGGTGAAAGGGAAAAACCTACAACCAAGGTTACTCTACCCAGCAAGAATCTCATTCAGATTTGACGGAGAAATTAAAAGCTTTACAGACAAGCAAAAGCTAAGAGAATTCAGCACCACCAAACCAGTTTTACAACAAATGCTAAAGGAACTTCTCTAGGCAGGAAACACAAGAAAAGGAAAAGACCTACAATAACAAACCCAAAACATAAGAAAATGGTAATAGGAACATACATAGCGATAACTACCTTAAATGTAAATGGATTAAATGCTCCAACCAAAAGACATAGACTGGCTAAATGGATACAAAAGCAAGACTTGTATATATGCTGTCTACAAGAGACCCACTTCAGACCTGGGGACACATGCAGACTGAAAGTGAGGGGATGGAAAAAGATATTTCATGCAAATGGAAATCAAAAGAAAGCTGGAGTAGCAATTCTCATATCAGACAAAATAGACTTTAAAATTAAGACTATTACAAGAGACAAAGAAGGACACTACATAGTGATCAAGGTACCAATCCAAGAAGAAGATATAACAATTGTAAATATTTAGGCACCCAACATAGGAGCAGCTCAACACATAAGGCAAATACTAACAGCCATAAAAGGGGAAATCGACATTAACACAATCATAGTAGGGGACTTTAACACCCCACTTTCACGAATGGACAGATCATCCAAAATGAAAATAAATAAGGAAACACAAGCTTTAAATGATACATTAAACAAGATGGACTTAATTGATATTTATTAGACATTCCATCCAAAAACAACAGAATACACTTTCTTATCAAGTGCTCATGGAACAGTCTCAAGGGTAGATCATATCTTGGGTCATAAATCAAGCTTTGGTAAATTTAAGAAATTTGAAATCCTATCAAGTATCTTTTCCGACCACAACGCTATGAGACTAGATATCAATTACAGGAAAAAATCTGTAAATAATACAAACACATGGAGGCTAAATAATACACTACTAAATAACCAAGAGATCACTGAAGAAATGAAAGAGAAATCAAAAAATACCTAGTAACAAATGATAATGAAAATACGACGACCCAAAACCTATGGGATGCAGCAAAAGCAGTTCTAAGAGGGAAGTATATAGCAATACAGTCCTACCTCAAGAAACATCTTAAATAAATAACCTAAGGTTTCACCTAAAGAAGTTAGAGAAAGAAGAACAAAAAAACATGAAGTTAGCAGAAGGAAAGAAATCATAAAGATCAGATTAGAAATAAATGAAAGAGAAATAAAGAAAACAATAGCAATGATCAATAAAACTACAAGCTGGTTTCTTGGGAAGATAAACAAAATTGATAAATCATTAGCCAGACTCATCAAGAAAAAAAGGGAGAATACTTAAATCAACAGAATTAGAAATGAAAAGGGAGAAGTAACAACTGACACTGCAGAAATACAAAGGATCGTGAGAGATAAAGACAAGCAACTGTATGCCAATAAAATGGGCAACCTGGAAGAACTGGACAAATTCTTAGAAAAGCACAACCTTCCAAGACTGAACCAGGAAGAAATAGAAAATATAAACAGACCTACCACAAGCACTGAAATTGAGACTTTGATTAAAAATCTTCCAACAAACAAAAACCCAGGACCAGATGGCTTCACAGGCGAATTTTATCAAACATTTAGAGAAGAGCTAACACCTATCCTTTTCAAACTCTTCCAAAATACAGCAGAGGGAGGAACACTCCCAAACTCTTTCTACGAGGCCATCATCACCCTGATATCAAAAACAGACCAATATACTACAAAAAAGAAAATTATATACCAAATTCACTGATTAATATAGATGCAAAAATCCTCAACAAAATACTAGCAAACAGAATCCAACAGCACATTAAAAGGATTATACACCATGATCAAGTGGGGTTTATCCCAGGAATGCAAGGATTCTTCAATGTATGCAAATCAATCAATGTGATAAACCATATTAACAAACTGAAGGAGAAAAACCATATGATAATCTCAATAGATGCAGAAAAATCTTTCAACAAAATTCAACACCCATTTATGATAAAAACTCTCCAGAAACTAGGCATAGAGGGAACTTATGTCAACATAATAAAAGCCGTATATGACAAATCCACAGCCAACATCATTCTCAAAGGTGAAAACCTGAAACCATTTCCACTAAGATCAGGAACAAGACAATGTTGCCAATTCTCACCACTCTTATTCAACATAGTTTTGGAAGTTTTAGCCACAGCAATCAGAGAAGAAAAAGAAATAAGAGGAATCGAAATCAGAAAAGAAGAAGTAAAGCTGTCGTTGTTTGCAGATGACATGATACTATCCATAGAGAATCCTAAAGATGCTATCAGAAAACTACTAGAGCTAATCAGTAAATTTGGTAAAGTATCAGGATAAAAAATTAATGCACAGAAATCTCTTGCATTCCTATACACTAATGATGAAAAATCTGAAAGAGAAATTAGGGAAACACTCCCATTTACCATTGCAACAAAAAGAATAAAACATGTAGGAATAAACCTACCTAAGGAGACAAAAGACCTGTATGCAGGAAACTATAAGACACTGATGAAATAAATTAAAGATGATACAAATAGATGGAGAGATATACCATGTTCTTGGATTGGAAGAATCAATATTGTGAAAATGACTCTACTACCCAAAGCAATCTACGGATTCAATGCAATCCCTATCAAATTACCAATGGCATTTTTCACAGAACTGGAACAAAAAAGTTCACAATTTTTATGGAAACACAAAAGACCCTGAATAGCCAAAGCAACCTTGAGAACGAACAACGGAGCTGGAGAAATCAGGTTCCCTGACTTCAGACTATACTACAAAGCTACAGTAATCAAGACAGTATGGTCCTGACACAAAAACAGAAATATAGATCAATGGAACAGGATAGAAAGCCCAGAGATAAACCCACACACATATGGTCACCTTATTTTTCATAAAGGAGGCAAGAATATACAATGGAGAAAAGACAGCCTCTTCAATAAGTGGTGCTGAGAAAACTAGAGAGCTACACATAAAAGAATGAAATTAGAACACTCCCTAACACCATACACACAAAAAAAAACTCAAAATGGATTAAAGACCTAAATATAAGACCAGAAACTATCAAACTCTTATAGGAAAACATAGGCAGAACACTCTATGACATAAATCACAGCAAGATCCTTTTTGACCCACCTCCTAGAGAAATGGAAATAAATATAAAAATAAAGAAATGGGACCTAATGAAACTTAAAAGCTTTTGTACAGCACAGCAAACCATAAACAAGATGAAAAGACACCCCTCAGAATGGGAGAAAATATCTGCAAACGAAGCAACAAACAACGGATTAACCTCCAAAATATACAAGCAGCTCATGCAGCTCAATATCAAAAAAACAAACAACTCAATCCAAAAATGGGCAGAAGACCTAAACAGACATTTATCCAAAGAAGATATACAGATTGCCAACAAACACATGAAAGGATGCTCAATGTCACTAATCATTAGATAAATGCAAATCAAAACTACAATGAGGTATCACCTCATACAGGTCAGAACGGTCATCATCAAAAAATCTACAAACAATAAATGACGGAGAAGGTGTGGAGAAAAGGGAACCCTCTTGCACTGTTAGTGGGAATGTAAATTGATACAGCCACTATAGAGAACAGCATGGAGGTTCCTTAAAAAACTAAAAGTAGAAGTACCATACGACCCAGGAATCCCACTACTGGGCATATACCCTGAGAAAACCATAATTTAAAAAGAGTCATGTATCACAATGTTCACTGCAGCATTATTTACAATAGGCAGGACATTGGAGCAACCTAAGTGTCCATCGACAGATGAATGGATAAAGAAGATGTGGCACATATATACAATGGAATTTACTCAGCCATAAAAAGAAACAAAATTGAGTTATTTTTAGTGAGGTGGATGGACCTAAAGACTGTCATAAGAGTGAATAAGTGAGAAAGAGAAAAACAAATAGCATATGCTAACACATAAATATGGAATCTAAAAATTTAAAAAATGGTTCTGATGAACCTAGGGACAAGACAGGAATAAAGACGCAGACGTAGAGAATGGACTTGAGGACATGGGTAGGAGGAAGGGTAAGCTGGGATGAAGTGAGAGTGGCATGGACATATATACACTACCAAATGTAAAATAGATAGCTAGTGGGAAGCAGCCACATAGCACAGGGAGATCAGTTTGGTGCTTTGTGACCACCTAGAGGGGTGGGATAGGGAGGGTGGGAGAGAGACGCAAGTGGGAAGAGATACGGGGATGTATGTATATGTATAGCTGATTCACTTTGTCATAAAGAAGAAACTAACACACCACTGTAAAGCAATTATACTCCAACAAAGATGTTAAAAAAAATCAATAAATAGAAATATACCTTGCTCTTGAATATAAAGACAATATTGTAAAGATGGCAGACATCCATGAATTAATTTATAAATCAGTGTGATTACCAACAAAAGTACAAATGAAATTTTATTTTTTGGAATGTGATAAGAATTCTGTGGGGAAAATGGAAAATAAAGGTGTGGAAATATAAGCATGTTAGGATAGCTAGAATAGACTTTGGGGGAAAAAAAGAGTAGTGATGGAGAACTAGCCCTTTAATGTCACACATTAAAATATGACAGTGCTTCAGGAACATACTGATCATCAGGGTAGAATGCCAAATGGAGCCAAATGTATGTGAAAACTGAGTATATGTTAAAAGTGGCTTTACAAATCAGCTGAAAAGGTGGGATAAATCAATAGTGAAAATGAGAAAATTGGTGGGGGAAAATCTACACCTTATATATAAAACTAATTCCAAATATGAAATATTTCAAAATAAAATATGAAACCCCATCTATCCTATGAAAACAATGGGCACTTAGGAAAAAACTTGGAATGGGAAAGGCCTTTCTAAACAAGACATAAAATCCAGAAGTCTGTAAAAGAAATGATTAAGACTTGCTTTCATAAACATTACAAATTCCCACATGGCAAGAAATTTAACAAAGTCAGAAGATGACTAAAACACTGGGAGAGTTTATGTACAACACATATAAATATGTTTTAATTGCCTTAATATACAACAGTCCAACAACTCACCAGAAAAACAGGCAGGGAGCAACACTGACTCAAAGCAGAAAAAAGAAAGACAAATAGACTATATATATCTGGTACATTTTTTCACTTTTTAATATGACAAGCATGAAAAATATTGGTAATACATAGTGTTGGCCAAATTGTAGAAAATTAGGACCTATCATCAGTGCTGGTATGAGTTTAAAATGGTGCAGACTCTTTGGAGAGTAACTTGGCAATATCTATATTGTCTATCAAAATTCTAAATGCAAAATCTCATTCAACACTTTTGCATAGAAACACATATATATAAGCAAAAATGGAAGTAGAAGGGATTCATTTCTCTATCTTTTAAAGCAAATATAAGAGAAAATGTGGATGTCCATTTATATAAAACTAAGTAAACAAAGATTATACCACTGTTAAACAGAGTGAGATATGTCCAAAACTGTTAAGGAAAAACATAAGTTAAAATGTCATTACATATATACATTTTTTGCTTAGCAGGTATTTGATCCTGTCCAAAACATCCATAAGACTTTTGTTCCATTACAAAAGGTCCTTGAAATTTGGTGCTATCCAAAACATCCGTGAGCATGATGCATGTCAAGTAGTTTTTCTCTGTGTGCCAAATGTCTCATGGACATTTTAGACCGGGCTAAATGTCCTGCAAGGCATTTTTATAGATACATGTACAGTGTGTATAATATATTTCTTCTTATGTAAAAATATTTTAATGTATTTTTACAACTATGCCATTTATATATTTTACATATATAGAAAGTTCTGGGAAAATGCACAAGAAACCATTAGCAATGGTTGCTTCTGTGACTGGGATGGGGTTGGAAAGCGGTGGTTTAGGATGTGTGGGAGACTTTTTTCTCATTGTACATATTTGCACAGTTTGAATGTATTTACCAAGTAGATGTGTCTTTTTAATTAAAATAACTATTTAAAAATAGATAATTTATTATTTGAAAATGTAATAATATATATAATACTTGACAAAACATCTTAATTCCTTTCCTATTGCAGGAATTGTAACCCAAAGACAGTTACTGGCAACCCATAACTTGCCATCTGCTCTAATTTCTGACCATTGATCTGCTTTTATCTAAGGTGATTTAAAGGCACTGGTGACCAGGAAACAGATCTGATCTTTTACTGCCAGTTTCTATCACCTCAAAGGTCAGACTGAAAGGATGATGCAACTAACTAAGCTTTCCACGCAGCAGCTAACTGGAGGGCACTGACCATCGTATCCCACTAGGTTTCTGATCGTTTAAAAAGTTATTACCCAAGAAGAGCCCATTCTGCAAAATAAGTAATGTGGAATAATTTAAGACTCACACTTACTATTGTTATTAACATTTAGCTGGGAAATAAAAGGACACACAAAAATATAGTGCTCCTCTGTACTCATCCTGCAATCGTGTGGGCCTAAAGGGTTAAACTGCCTTCGGAACTAGGCATAAAAACCATGATAAACCTCTGAGATCTAAATTCAGGTGATGGGATAGTTCTGATCCCAAATCCGAGTTCAAAGACCACGTCCATGTCCAGGGAGACAAAGATCCTCAGTGTTTTTCCCAGGGCCATTTTGTAAGAGTGAAAACATTAGAAGCATCCTTTCTAGAGGCACTAAGTATTTGATCTTGCCTCCTTAGAATTTCTAGAGTCACCAAGCAGTTTTTGAAACTGCTGAGGAGAAGCCTTCTGATATTGACCCCTGCTCAGTATAACACCAAGAAAGTCTCAGAGGAAGGTATCCTGATTAAAACAATATGTTTATCATAAATAAGCAATATGTTTATTTTATCATAAAAAACATAACAATATTTATCTTTGAGAAAATAAACTGGAATACCAGGGCTGAGGTAGCAGGCGAATTTATTCTCATGGTATACCCTATTACCTTCTTTAACTGCTTTGAAATATATATATATGAATTTTTAGAAATAATAGTAAGAGTGGGCTTTTCAAACATGAGGACAATTAAGTATTGTGGATGTTACGCCAGAAAGCATCAAGCTGATCTTTGTGCTTCTATTTCTCTTACGTGCCTCTTCATTTCTTGATGGCTCCATTCCTACATCACTTAGTTGTGAGCCGTGGTGATTTCCAGGATTAACTTAGAAATGCTTGTATCCCATCTTGCTTTATACATACATAAAATTACATAGAAGGGATATTATTATATCCCTCCACACACACTAGGTTCCCAGTACATGTTTTGTATGTTAGATAAACTAATGACTGAGTAATCCCAATATTGATTCCTGAGGAAACCTATAGTTAACATTTATCCATAAAAGGACTACTATCAAAAAGAACTTACCACCACTACCATTACCATTATTAAGAAAGAAATAAAAAGCCTCACTTACTACATGCTCACAATTTTTAAGTGAGCAGATGTTACTATTTTTCAAATCAAGTATCCCTTTGAGAATCTGCTGAAAGCTATAAACCCACTCTGTGGGGTAGGGTGAGGTGGGGAGGATCATATAAGTGTATTTACACACAATTCTGTGTATATCAAGGCATTCATAAGGTATATCAAGTCTTCCCATGGACCACTTCAGTCTCAGTAAAATCCAGATTAACACCATCTATTGAAACCAAGTCTCTGTATATCACAAAATGTCAATCTCAAGTTAAAAATATCTAGATTCTTGTTAAAGATCTTGTTAATGGATTTCTAAACATCTAAATATAATAAATCTCAATCACAAATAAGTCTACATAGAAGAAGATTGATTTAAAAAAAAGAATCAATTAGCTCTTCCCCACTAAATGTAAAAGGGAGACTTTTTTTGTGTGGGAAGGTAAGCAAATAGTTTGGGGAAATAAATATTCAGTAAAAGAAGTGGTGACTGAGATCATCCTGTTTTAACAAGTATTATGCTGTCTTATAAAACAAACATTTCTGAAGAGCCACCTAGAAACTAATCTTTTCTCTTGGGATTATTTTGTATTACTTGTCATGCAGTAAGATTGCTAATCCTACTCTTCTGTGTTCACAAATGGGCTATAACTGCATTTTGCTCTGAAAATGCAAGGTTTAGTGAGTTGAAACTCCTGTACGTCCATCACCAGCCTTATATTCTAGGTTAATGCAATGCCAGTCAAAAGGCAAAAATGTAAAACATTGCCAGTTCTCTGTGAAATATGCACTGATTTAAGTTTATTATTATATTAACAGATGAGAAGATTGCCTGGGAACTGAAATCCATATCTTGAAACAATTGCTGTCAAATAAGTAATATAAGGTAAAAAAGTTATTTAAAGTTCAAATTAAAGTTTTCGAGCCCTGAGAAGAGCATAAATTGGTATTTTCAACACTGCCTTGCCACAGTCATCAGTCTTTTGATAAAGGGAAAAATACTTAGAGAGTTAAAAGTAAGCATTCTTCTTTGACCCAGTAAGTGTTTCTTGTTTGGATTCTATTTTCATCTAAAAAATAAATTCTGTCTGGAGGCTGGGTTTTTAAGTTTGGGCCTAATAAGAGACTCCCCATCATTGACCAACCCCAAGTCTGGGCCAGGTGTGACCTCACATCAATGCCACCATCATCCCAGGCTCCTGAACGCTCATGACATTTCTTCTTCTATCTCATGTTGCTTCACCAAATCTCTCCAAAAACTAAATCTAAAGGAATCAGATGCAACGGAAGAGAGAATTCACAGAATTAGCAAATGATGTCTTAATAGTCTGTTTAGTTTCCAATAGCCCGAAGTGGGGTTTTTCCAATATCTAGTGTAACGGTTTTGAGGAAATTCTGTACCCCAGATGCAGCACTAAGTTCAGAGAAATTGAAGGGAAATTCATTATCATTAAGGGCATAGTTGTAAAGCAAATTCCAAATTTATTTCAACAAATTTCCTTGAATATCTGCATGAATGTGTACTCAAGACATCTGCATTCTTCCTGTAGCCTTTCCTCATTTTTCTCCTCTGGTTTTGGATTCTGCTTCCCAAGCAACAATGATTAAACATTAAGCAAGATCACAGAGGGGATTTAAACAATAATGATCATTATTCTGAGACACTTTAAGTCAAAACATGTCCTAGACAACACACTATAAATTTTGGAAGTCTGATACACAAACTTTGTTAACTCACATTATAGGAATTAGGCCTCTTCTCCAATTACACTGTGTTTACTGGTATATAAATCAGGATTCCAACAGGAAACAGATGGTGCACTCAAATTAGGAAAATTTGAGGAGGGTTTATTTACAAAGGGACTATTTACAGAGGTGTGGGTGTAGGAGAATCACAAGGGGTAGTTCAAGAATGCTGAGCTGCTTACAAGGAGTTAACATGCCTAGGTTCATTACGACAAAGGGAAGGAGCAAGCATTAGAACTGGAAGGAGAGAGTCATGCAGAGACCTTCACCTTGAAAGGATGGATGACCTTCCAAGGTGAGGAAAGCTGGCCCAACTGTATCTGCCAGGGAGGTCACTCTCTTTCCATCCCCTGTTCTACAAACCAACAGGAAGCATGGAGGGAATGGGAGCTTTAACGGCCTCAGTTAACAGTGCCACTCTAGCCGCCTCTCCACAAGCTATCAAGGAGAACGAATACCTCTGGATCTCCTGCAGTGGTTCCCCAGTGGCCAAACCTAGCCAAAACCCAGAAGGCACATTTGATAAAGGAGAAACGAGTCAGCTCCCTGGGGTAAAGATCAGCATGCAAAAATGGCAGCCCCATAAGAAGATACACAACACACATGATTAAATCCTGTATCCACACATGCTCCTTCACACACGCATATACTCACACATATAACTTCAAAACCTCTCAGAAAGGGCTTCCCTGGTGGCGCAGTGGTTGGGAGTCCGCCTGCCGACGCAGGGCGCGCGGGTCTGTGCTCCGGTCCGGGAGGATCTCCCATGCCGCAGAGCGGCTGGGCCCGTGGGCTGTGGCCGCTGCGCCTGCGCGTCCGGAGCCTGTGCTCCGCAACGGGAGGGGCCGCGGCGGTGAGACGCCCGCGTACCGCAAAAAAAAAAAAAAAAACCGCTCAGAAAGGAATTTTCGCTGGAAATTTGCACATTATTAATATCTTTCATGTTCAAAATTTCCACCATCAGTACTTCAGAAAGTTAATACTGCTGATAATCTATAAATGTTGGGTAGCATCAATAGTGAACTGGAAGGCCAAAACGGAACGGAACTTTTTTTTTTTTGCGGTACGCCGGCCTCTCACTGTTGTGGCGTCTTCCGTTGCGGAGCACAGACTCCGGATGCGCAGGCTCCGGATGCGCAGGCTCAGCGGCCATGGCTCACGGGCCCAGCCGCTACGCGGCATGTGGGATCTTCCCGGACCGGGGCACGAACCCGTGTTCCCTGCATCGGCAGGCGGGACTCTCAACCACTGCGGCACCAGGGAAGCCCGGAAATGAACATTTTTGAATATTACCCCCTTTACATATCTTATCTCATTTAATCTTCCAACTGACCTGATGAGTTATAAATTATTACGTTTTAAAGAGACATGGAGACTCAAATAGTTTAAAAAAATTATCCAAAGCCACACAGAAAATACAAGGTGAATCACTGAAGCCAGGCCTGTTCGATTCTGAAGCCCATTCAGCTGATCCCTCACCACATGGCTTATTGTTAACTGACTGAACTTGAGCACTTTAATGAAGATAATTCAACACTTCTCTAGCAGAAGGTAGGGAAAGCAAGAGTCAACTCAACATATAAAAGAAGAATCTTCATTGCATGGTGCCCAAAGTCTATCTGGTAGAATATGAAAGGGATAATCCTGGAGGTAAAGGGAGTAGGGTAGTTAAGAAGGGGCTGGATGTCCAGGAAGAAAGGGAAATAGAAAGAGAAATTAAATACATTCTTTGAGTTCTTGCCACTCTCATATCTTGCTGAGCCAGCCCTGCCACTTTTCAGTGCCTACAGACTTTGCACCTGAGGTTTACACCCTTCCACAAAGGAAGCATTTTATTATGTCTATGCTGATGCAACACCTCACCCCTAATAATAATTTCACCAGCATTTCATCTTCACTTGCTTCTACCTGCTGTAAGCAGCAGTGTGCAATGATCAATTGATCGTAGGCTCACTACAATCACCCTGAGGGCCAATGACTCTCTCAGTAGCACCTGCCTTTGTACATGTGTGCTGTCACAGTAAAATTAACATCACACGCCTACTCAGGTAGGAAGATGTTGTTCCCAATGAGTGAACATCTTGATAGGACTGAGTCAGTGACTCCAGGCAGACATTATGATTTCATAGGAAATCATAAAGGGAATGTGCTATCAGACGCTGCGGATTAGTTTGCCTAGAAAATAAACAACATGGATCCCAAATATGAGTGCTTCCTCTTTCACTTTAAGAAGTCTGCAAGCATGAGTTTAGACCACAAACAAGAAAATCCATGCACCTGTGCTTTTTCCCACAGGCCAAAATGGCCAACCGGAAGTGACTAGTACGAAAGAATATGGAATTATGCTCTTTTCATCTTTTTTAAAAAAGATGGACTCAATGCCCTGATGTCGGCATTCAATGTTTTCTTTTTTTAGAATAGAGCTAGAAACCTCTAAAAACAGAACGCAAGGAAATAACTTCCAGGGCTGGGCAGCCACTCCCTGAGTCAATGGGGAATCACCAGCAGTACTTTTATTTTTGACTCAAATTCCACAGTTGTCACAAGGCCATTCTCCTAGCTTCTTCAATTTCCACACTGGATTCTACAGAACTTATTTGTGAATGTTCTGTTTACCCAGCCAGCCTTCCTGCCTGAGCTGTGAAATCATTTCAGACAGCTAAATGCATAAAGAGCTTAAAATAGGGTGGCTTTTATTCTTTATCAGCTTAAAATTGCCAGCCAGAAGCCAGTTAGGGCTTTGGATAAATGCAGAAATGCTCTTGAGCTATGTATGTTTTCTTTGCCATCCATGGAATAATTTAATTCAGAACTAATTTTAAGTATTTTTTGATCAACTATCTGATTAACTAGACCTCTGTGAATTACTCAAATGTTTTAAAAATTAAGAATTGGTAAATTGTTTGGAAAGCAACAGACAGTTTGAAAATACTCTCTCCATAAAATTTATATGCAACCAAAAAATTATGCGATATTTATATCATGATCCATATGTAGACACGTGAGTGTCCGTGTGTCTTGATGGAAGAAGCCCTAGTCCATGAGTAAAGAATACAGAATTTGAACCATGTTTCTGCCACAAATTACCTGGAAGATTCTGATAATGTCACTTAAAACCCTATGCCTCGGGACTTCCCCGGTGGTGCAGTGGTTAAGGATCCACCTGCCACTGCAGGGGACACGGGTTCGAGCCCTGGACCAGGCAGATCCCACATGCTGCGGAGCAACTAAGCCTGTGCACCACAACTACTGAGTCCACGCACCTAGAGCCTGTGCTCCGCAATAAGAAAAGCCTGCGCACTGCAATGAAGAGTAGTCCCCGCTCGCCACAACTAGAAAAAGCATGCATGCAGCAACGGAGACCCAGCACAGCCAAAAATAAAATTAATTAATTAATTTAAAAAATAATTAAAACAAAGAAACAAACAAAAAACCCCTATGCCTCAGAGTCCTTCTCTGTAAAATGAAAAGTTTGGACTAATATGTAGTTTTCAAATCAAGATCAGAAGGCATTCAGCACTTTGGAGGGGTGACTCAGTGGCCACCACTGCAGGCGGCAACTGGGCCCCTATTCAATCCCACCACCACCATTGCCACCATCAAAGCAGCTCCACATTTTCCATTTTTGTGTAAGATTTTAGCTGAAGATCACTTTCAAAATATAGAAGAGCTTTGACTACAGCATCTCTGATCAAATTCTATGACTTTGGATTTTTACTTCCATTGACATATAGGTGTGTCCCTTTGCAAAGCAAATATCATTTCCTCTGATGTATTAAATAAGTATAAATAAATTGGTGTGCTTCACGATATATACAGGATTATGATAATCTTATTCCTTTGAAAATGGGCAAACTCCTTGGTTTGGATAGATTTCTGCAATTTTCCTTGTATTAATGCTTTACTACTTACATTTGAACAGTTTGAAAAGACCTAAATGGATTTTCAAAGTTGGGAAGGAGCTAACTGGCAACTGAAAGAATGACATCTCTGTTTGAAATGGCCAAATTATGTAATTGGTCCTTCAAAACACACAAACACACCACATACACACACACACACACACACACACACACACACACACACACACACACGTCTCCTTAGAAATATGTCTGCATTTATTTACTTATTTTTTTTAACTTTAAAAAAATTTATTATTTCTTTGCTTATTTTTTTGGCTGTGCCGTGTCTTAGTTGTGGCACATGGGATCTTTGTTGTGGCACAAGGGATCTTTAGTTGCGGCATGCAGACTCTTAGTTGCCACACGCATGCAGGATCTAGTTCACCGACCAGGGATCGAACCCTGGCCCCCTGCATTGGGAACTTGGAGTCCTATCCACTGGACCACCAGGGAAGTCCCAAAGCACGTCTGCATTTAGACAACAAAATTCCGTCAATGATCAAGAAAAACAAAGCAGGGTGGTGGAAGTAAAGAAGTATGATTTTTCTGGTTCATCCTCTGAGTTTGGAACAAAAATGGGAGAGGTCCAGACCTCACTCATTTAAAGCTGCCTTGGAGGTCAGTGCACACATATATTTGTGGGAGTGTGTGGGGGTGGAGCAGGGAGAGGGAAGAGACAGCTAAATCCCTGGGGAAGACCCCAAAGGAGGCAAACTTCTGCTATCAGTCCAAGAACTGCTGCAGTTAGCAGGGCCCAAAGCCAAAAGAACCCAGAAGGCCAATCCTCACATTGGAAACAGAGCAATGAGAAACTGCAGACAAAGGCCTGAGGGGCAGAGTGGGCTTGGAATCAAAGCACAAGAGAGGTGAAGGCTGTTAGAGAATGAATTTCCGAAACAAAGCTCATCTCATGTGACATAATTTCCAGGGTTTGCCATATTTTTAATGGACCAGAACCTATCCTTAAAGTTCACCGCACATCATGTGAGATATTTAATCTTGTGTTTGTGTGAGATATAACGGGACTGGGGAAACTTTTGCCTATAATGCAAGAATTTATGTTAAACTCCAAACACAATTTTTTTTTTTCCTCACAGCACTGATTTCAATTACTTTGACATGTTAGTGCTTTGGATATAATAATGACTGTATATTTTAATAATTTCATGACATTTCTTTGGATAATAGGAGACATCTTCATGTCACACAAAACTAGAGAAAATTAAATTTTTATAGTACCTTGTAGGCTGCTAGTCCAATTATAATTCCATCTCCCATCATATACACTACTTTTTTTTTTTTTTGCGGTACGTGGGCCTCTCACTGTTGTGGCCTCTCCCGTTGCGGAGCACAGGCTCCGGACGCGCAGGCTCAGCGGCATGGCTCACGGGCCTAGCCGCTCCGCGGCATGTGGGATCTTCCCGGACCGGGGCACGAACCCGTGTTCCCTGCATCGGCAGGCGGACTCTCAACCACTGCGCCACCAGGGAAGCCCCCATATACACTATTTTTAAGAAGATAAATATTTATATTGTTTGAACTTTTTAAATCTATTTAAATATTCCACAAAAATTCTACCAATATACTGTTGATGAAATAATTACTGTTTTTTTCAAAACAAAGTCAGAACTAAAAAGGTCTACTACTGCTTCCATAAAAATATACTTTTTTTTTTCTAATAGATCTTTAATGGAGTATAATTGCTTCACAATACTGTATTAGTTTCTATTGTACAACAAAGTGAATCAGCCATATTCATACATATATCCCCAAATCCCCTCCCTCTTGAGCCTCCCTCCCACCCTCCCTATCCCACCCCTCTAGGTCATCGCAAAGCACCAGGCTGATCTTCCTGTGCTATGCTGCTGCTTCCCACTAGCTAACTATTTTACATTAGTTATTTGTAGTGAGATGGATGGTCCTAGAGTCTGTCATAAAAATATACTTTGAAATAAGAAAAATTTGATTTGAGCCAAAATTTGTAAGTGAATGGCCCTTAAATTAAAATAAATATGAGATTCTGTTCCCTCTCAAAAAGCATTTGAGAGGTATTTTTGGCCTCAGAATTGGGTTTCATAAACCTTTCTTTCTGGCCTTTAATAGTCCCATATGTAAAAAGGAGGTCAGATGTACCATATTTCTCAACTGTCACATATACAAAGGACCAGTTAACGATTTTCACAAATTAAAATAAGCAATAGTAAGTTTTGACAGTATACACAATTTGCCTAAAGAGAAGTGTCATTATTCTCATTTTATCAACAACAGAGTCTTTGGAAAAAAGCCATAAATCACTTTGACATAAGTGAGGTAACAGGAAACTGGCTAGCAACTGGGTGATCTATGCCGTAATTTTGTTTGTACATGTCTTCTTCGCCTATGAAGCAGAAGAAACCTGGATTTTTATCTACAAAACCACATGTTATTTCTCTCATGATTTTCTTCATTCAAATGTAAGGAGAAATCACAGATTTTTTAAAATAATATAACTCCTCACACAGATACTGGACATCTGACAACACCAAAGCGATCACCATCTAGATAATCACTATGTTTTCACAGGAAGTACTCCTATTGTTTTTGGAGGATGGGAGCACCAAAATATAATGTCCCTTGAGTTAAATTTCTCCTAGTATCTCAAGGCCTAAACTAGAATTTCTATATGGCCTATAAAAGAAACTAAACAAACCATCAAGAATCTTGGAAATATGTCACTTGCAGCATTTTAAGAGTCACTGATCTTACTAGTCATGAATGTACTTGTGCCTTTAAGTATATATTTTAAGCCTTAAGGATCATGTAAATAGATTTCAGATTAGTAGTTTTATGACTGCTGATCATGACTGCGACATATTATTTTGTTGGCACCACTACTAAAAACAAGATGAAAAACAGAAGCGCAAATCTATTAAATTGACAACATATTTCAGAGTAAAAATAAGGGGGTTATGTGACTGTTTTAAGTAAGGGTCCTCAAGAAAAAAAACTAAGGAACAGAAATTTGTGTGCAGTAATGTTATTGGAGAATGCTCTGGGAATGAATTCCCTTTTAGGGTGCGAGAGAACCAGGATCAGGCAGAATTGAACTTCAGTATAATAGAAGCTTCACCAGCTACTGCTATGGAAATGGAATGGCCTTTCAGCATTGCCCTGGATGAGGCAACAAGGCTGAGTCTCCACTACCTCATTCCCCTGACAGTCATTGGACATGCTCTACCACTGGTGAGAGTTTGTTAACCTGGGTGAAATAGTTCCCTTCAGCAGAAGGCAATGTTCTGAGAGGTATTCAGATGTGAGCCTGCAGCAGTTGGTACCATGAGTGTTTTGATCATAAAGGAGGCAAATGGATAGCACACCACAGCATCCACTACAGTGATGAAATTTTTACAGCACCTAGGATTTTCAGACTCTTATGCCAAATGAAGTAGCAATTCTATTTAGTTTGGTAAACTAAATGGTTTAAACTTTGGCATCTCTAGAATAGCCACCACCATTAATATCTCTCTCATAGACTAACATGAAATAAAATTCAGAGAAAGAACTGACAGAATACATCACTATCTTAAAAAATAATTGCAAAGAAACTAATCGTCTTTGGTGCTAAGTTCCATACAGCTAAATCTCTGGACCTCTGAACTGTAAAACCATTCTTAGGGATTTATCTCTGAGTCACATAATAAGAACAATGAAAAAGTAACCCTTACTTCCTAAGAGTTTTTCATTAACCTGGTGTCCCAGTCTCTTTATTTTGGAGGGTGGTTGGGTTCTTCATGTCTAAGAGCCCAAAGTAAACGGATGGCATGGGAGGTGCAGGGGTCAAGAAGAATATTGTATACATATTGCAATTTGGCAGTGAAGACATAAACATTCTCGAGATACTGAACAGTCCTTTTCTAACTTTTTTCCTTTTTTTGCCAACTTGAAATGGAATAACACTTCTATTAGCTTATAAGCTCCTATGAGTTCATTCTCTCCTAATGCTGTATGCAGCTCCAGTTAGAAGATATTCAGGAGATGTCCTTTATCTTTGAGGCCCTAGAACAACTCAACTCAGCAAATGGACTTTAAGAAAAGATAAGAATAAATATAGGCCACATTCTGAAAACCGAAAGTAGGAGCTTGTGACTTGTTTCTGAAAAAGAAATGTGCATATTTCAAGATGACATTTAAATTTTCTTGGAACATTTTCCTAATCTGAGAAAAAAATAGTATTTTGCTTTAACCCATGCTACAGCAACATATCTCAGTGGGACACTTCCTATACATCATAGAAAAAACTTTAAAACATGAAACCTTTCAAAGTTCTGGGAAAGAACAAAAGGAAAAAAAATTTTAGTTTCATTTTAAAGTTACAAATTGAGTCTTGAAATAATTTCCTTGACAAAAGGGCTCTCCACTTTCATAAAATACTAGGATTTAGAGGAAAATTAGTGCACTGTATAAAGAACATTGAAACTGTCTAGGAACAGATTTTAGTGGAATGACATTCTGTACATTCTGCCAGGTACAAATAGGTTCTCCTTAGAAGTGATGTTTACCCTGGTACTTATACCACAGTTCAAGATCTACTCCTCAATGGCTCTTCCAAGCTTAGATATTTGATTTTATGTCCCAGAGTGGCTTACTCTCAAGAACACAGATTCAGACTAACAAAATCACAAGGGACTGATAAATAAACCAGGTTATAATAAAATAGGTACAGCAAGTGTCAGCTAATGAGACTAGTTACTCCACTGAACTGACCAGCAGATCCTCTCTTTTTAGGAAAACTACATGGAAAGCCAAATCATCAGGCAGTGGCTGGATGTACATAGAATATGATTTGGTTATTTAGTGAACTCATTCTGATCGACAAACACACAATAGATAATAGATAATTCTGAGAAGTAACCAAGAAACTTACATAAGCTGGGCCAGGCAGCATCTCCCCTAAATAGAGAGTTCTTTGATGGAATCTGGCAATGATTGTGTGATTCTTCTTTTTCTATGATTTCATGGATAGATCCACGTTTGGTTTGGAGTTTATATAATTTGGTGATCCCTCAGGGGGGAAAAATATACATGTATATATATATATATATACACACACACACACACACACACATATATAATATATAATTAGGTATAAAAGTGACTATTTAGAACAACAAAAGAAATCACAAACATTTACAAATTTAGAAAGCTAGTAAATATCAAAATCATCACAAAATCTATAAAAATTATATATTTGTATTCATATTAACTAACTGCCTGATTCCCCATTTAATACTTTCCTACATATGTGATCCCTTCTTCAGATGACTACAATTTTGCAATATTATTTTCTATAGAGAGAATAGAAAGATATTTCAGTCTTCCCTCTAGCACAGCATATCAGAATTTCTTTTTTTTTTTCTTTTTTTGCGGTACACGGGCCTCTCACTGTTGTGGCCTCTCCCGTTGCGGAGCACAGGCTCCGGACGCGCAGGCTCAGCGGCCATGGCTCACGGGCCCAGCCGCTGCGTGACATGTGGGATCTTCCCAGATCGGGGCACGAACCCGTGTCCCCTGCATCGGCAGGTGGACTCTCAACCACTGCGCCACCAAGGAAACCCCAGAATTTCTTTTTTATTATAGAGATTTAGAAAAGTTAATTTTTGTTTCTCTAGTATATTCTAATGTTATATCTGTATCTTCCTCCCTTGTTTCTTGCTTAGGTAGTGGGGAACAAATGGGGGGAGGGGGCAATGGAGAGGGGGTTCCTTGGAGACCCCCAGCCCTTTGATCTTGATGACGAACTTCTGACAAAGTTCCAGTTCCACGTGGGCCAGTTGCCACTCATGGTCCATGCAAGTGGACAAGTGGAAGTACTGCTGGCAGCAGAGGCCATGCCCCCAGCCGCAGGCCTGGCTCCGCCCAGCTTAGAAGGGACTCCTCACTCCCCCCCAAGTTGGGCTAGAGGCTACTGCCTCCTTCTGCCTCCAAAAAGAAGAACAGACAGCGAGGGCCTTGAGAGGAGCCTGGCAAGTGAGGGTCCTGAAGCTTAAGCTTCATTAACATCGTTCAATAGAGCCCTACCTCACTCAAGTTAGACAAGTTTTACTAGGGAATCTTCCTCTCTCAAAGGGGAGGTTATTAAACACACAGATTTCAGGCTCCTCCCTGAGGACTCTGTTCAGAATTTGAGGCAGGGCCCCGACTGTATTTTTAATAAGTTCCCCAGGTGATCCGTACACGGTGGTGCATCTCAGACACTGGGCTTTAAGGCAATGGAGCATATCTTTACTTTGAACCTTTCAAGTGTGCGTTAAATATTTTAAATCTCAACGGGCAATCTTATTCCCCTCACCTCCTAAGTTTCTAAAGCATGACTGTTGGGCATGTGTGTATGGATGGTGGTGATGTGAGTGTGTATGTGGTGGCGCGTGTGAGAATGTGTGCTGTGTGCATTTGTGTGGTGGGAGTAGTGTGTGTGTGGTGCGTGACTGTGTGGAATGGTGTGTGTTGGTGGCCTGAGGGAGAACACCTCACTTGTACTGCCCTGTACTGCCTACAGTGGGTATCTTGAAAATCAAGACTCTCATTTGTACTAGAAATATATGATGTTTCCTGAGAGAGAAGTAATGAAGCTTAGTTTTCAACCAGACATCCTTAAAAGACTTATCTTTTAAATTGATATTGCTTTTCCTCCTCCTGGATTTCTACCATTTACCAGGTTTCTATGGTTAGTTGTTACTAAGCTGAGCCTAACCCAATATGAGTCTCATAATTAAATTCAAAGAAAAATACTGTTGATTCAAAGAAAATTATGCACTTTAAATAGTAGATTCATGTTAAAATGACACTGCCCATAAACTTTTTTTTTGTAGATATACTTTGATTTGATGAACCACTGAGCTAAATTAAAATTAAAAAAAATAATAATAATATAGTAACTGCCTTTATCTTTCACTTGAAAAGCTCTATTCATATTAAAGGTATTAGTTTGTGGCACCTGCAAAACAAACCACAAGTGGTCAATCTTTGTGTCCATTAAAGACGAAAAATAACAGGCAACGATTTATTAATAGCCCATTCAGACAGAGCTAGAAATCAGACACAGCTGCCTAAATGTCTATTTGGCGTTATGCTCTATTTTCTCTTACCTTGAGGAGAAAAGTTTGTGGACTTTGGAAGAAGAGAGACCTGTGTTTGAACCTTGCTCCACCTCTTGAAATTTTGTCACCTGTAAATTATGGATAATAATACCTACCTCATAGGTTTGAAGAAATTTAAATGGGATAACAATTGGTAAACATCTGCCTATAATAATAAATGTTAGTAAATTTCCTATTTTTTCTGCCCCTTTTAGTGTTCTATTCCTAACACTGTTCTCCACGCTTTAAATACCATGTCACAAAACGTATTCACTAGCAAAAGAATCCTTAAAAATTTTTGTCATCTCCACATAACGTCAACATAAAATTATATTTCATTTCACATATTTTCTTTAAATAAACTTACATTTTTTACTTCACTCACCTAAAGCACTAATATGTGTGAAATAGTGGGTTTAAAGTTTAGTGGTATTGTAATACACATTAACATAAATTACAGCTATTAAAAAATGTATCCCTACAACACCTGAAGTCATGTTGTGTGCCACTGGGGTACAAGAACCATACTTCAGCAAGTACTGGCTGAAAGTGATTGGCTCTGGATTTGTCAATGAAAAAGATTCTGCTTCTTCCGCTCACAGCCTGCCCTCATAACCCAGGAATACAGGCTACTGAGTCTATCACATACATTTACCACGGCCCCCAAACCACTTTGAAGACCCAGAGTTAAGCCATTAAATAAATTCCAAAAAATTCACAAAGCTCCTAGATAACCGCACTTTCCAACTAAATGCACCTGTTTCTAACAATACATTGAACACTATACATGAAGGCACCTTGGCCATCTGGCTTATCTGTGCGAAAACACACATCTCCCCATAGCAAATCCATAATCATGCACCCCTTCAGTGCCAGAATACAAAATATTAAGAAAGCTAATTATATGTCAGTAGAAAGAACAATTAAAATTTATGAGATTTCTTTGTAAGGTTTATATTAGAACTTGTTTTCTAGGCCAGAGGCACACAAATATATCAATCTGCATGTTGCTTGGCACGTTAACATGAAAGATAAATTTAGTCATTTTAGTCCATTATACAAATAATTTACTCTGTGTGTTCAAGTTGACTAGGCATGTTTTAAATATACTGGTTGAGTTACAACAAGATATGGTACACAAATTTAGCACAGACAGAACAATCAGGAGAAAGTCCTTTAAATAAGAAGGACAAAAGAATACACGGGTTTATCAGTGGGCTTGCAAGCCTTTGGTATTCAGCATTTTCTCAGAACCAGAAGCCAGGTCACTGCTGCTGGTGAGTGGATTATTTTAAACTAGAAGCTGTCATTAAAGTGAATACCAGTGCTGTCAGGTAGGAGGTGTGAGGACTACGACCACGTCTACTAAAGTCTGCAAAACACTGGGACCACAAAATTCCTTTGGAAAATAAGTTAATAGTCCAAAATAAATGTATGATATTTTACATACCGTAATATTATAAGAATTAAAATTTTTCATAAAAAGGAAACTTAATTTCATATTTAGACATAAAATTGATCTCATTTTGGAAAAAATGGAACATAAAAACCACAAAAACCAAACTCAAGGAATTCTTTGGGACACAGCTGTGCTCCCTTTCTAATCAATTTCTGAACTGCGACATCTTAATTGTGGAACAGAAATCAATCGCCTTTGCCACACTGAAATTCAAGACAGCGCTAGAAAACCTTCCAGCGTGGGCTTTTTCAAGCCAATTATGATTTGGCCCAAGAAAAGCCAAACATTTAGAAATTCTAACCAAAAACATGAGCAAAAGTAGGAAAAATGTGTGCCATTTCAACACACTCTGTCAGGAGCCAACATTATTATCCTTCCTTTCAACAGAATTCCATGTTCATAATTTAAACACAGCTGTACCCTGTTCATCATAACAGATATATTTCTGAGAAGATGTTAATCAAATATTTTAATAGAGAATGATATATTACATGCACTAGGATAATGGTTCCCTGCTTTTTAGGTTTTAATGACAATTATATTTTTTAACTGTTTCTTAAAAACTGAATTGGAATCAAAATCAAACAAAAAATAAAGTATATAAGATTTAAAATTTGCAAAGATATAACTTCATAATAAAGAACAATACTTCTCGAGAAGATATTTGGTAGCCAACATGTCTAAATCAAAAGTTTTTTTAAAAGTTTTGAATAGACAAAAATAGTGTCTTATTATAAACTATTGCATTGGACTGTGTCTTTTTTACAAATTAACCTTCTAAAATATTTGACCCATATCATAAGATCTCTACCAGTTGATTTCTATCTTATGATTCTTTTGGAATTGTATTATTTGGCAGAGGTAATCAGTTATTTTTAAAACCTACTGAATCATCAAACTTTCCAAAGCAAACACATGTTAAATATGGTTTAATTAACTTCCAAGAATTATAAGTGACTTCTTGGACTTTGAAGCAAACTACATTACTAACATCTTTTTAACTTCTTATTTTGAAATAATTATAGAATCACAGGAAGTTGCAAAAAATGGTACAGGAAGATCCTATGCACCCTTCACCCAGCCTACCCTAATGTTAACATCTCACATAAATTCAGTACCATATTAAAACCAGGTAATTGACACTGGAACACATCACAGAGCTTATTCAGATTTTACCAGTTATACATGTACTCCTGTGTATGTGTGTGTTTAGTTCTATGCAATTTTATCACATGTGTAGGTTTATGTATCCACCACTACAGTAAAGAACTAAAATACTTCCATCACCACAAACTCCCCTGTGCTACCCCTATATAGCTATTGATACTTTGACCCCATCCCTAACCCCTGGCAACTACTAATCTGCTCTCCCTCTCTATAATTATGTTATCGAACAAATGTTATATAAATAGAACCATGCAGTATGTAACCTTCTAAGATCGGCTTTTTTCACTTAGCGCAATTTCCTTGAGGTTTATACAATTTATTGTGTATATCAATAGTCCACTTCTTTTTACTGCTGATTAGTATTCCATGACGTGGATGTTTAACCATTTATTCATTGAAGGACTTTTGGGTAGTTTCCAGTGTTTGGATATTATAGCTGCTATGAACATTCATGTACAAATTTCTGTGTGAAAATAAGTTTTCATTTCTCAGAGATAGATACCCATGAGTACAATGGCCGTACTGTATCGTAAGTCCATTTTTAGTTTAAAGAATTGCCAAACTATTTTCCAGAGTGTCTGCGTCATTGATGCCCTCCCACCAACAATGTATAAGTGATCCAGTCACTCTTCAATCTCTCCAGCACTTGATGTTATCACTATTCGTTATTCTGATAGGTGTGTGGTGATATCTCATTGTGGTTGTAATGTACACTTTTCTAATGACTGATGATGGACATCTTTTCACGTGCTTATTTGCCATCTTAAATCCTCTTTGGTTGAAACATCTGTTCCTATCTTTTGCCCATTTTCTAAATGGGTTGCTGGTGTTTTTTTATATTGAATTTTGAAAGTAATTTATATATTTTAGATACAAGCCCTTTGTCAGATATGTATTTTCTCCCTATCTGTGGTTTGTCTTTTCATTCTCTTAACAGAGGCTTTTACATAGCAAAAGTTTTAATTTTTATGAAGTTCAAACTCTCTAACATGCTTTTAAGAATACCTTTTTTTTCTATTTACTACACAATGCAAAATTTTCAATTATGCTTTAAGTGTGGAACATTTTCTTTCAATAAATATTCTGAATTTTGTATTGCAATGCCTAACTTTAAGTACCTTATAAGTGTGATGGTTTCATAGAATTATTCCAGAGGATAACCCCATACACTACACATTCCAGGAATCATTTGTATTTACTTTAATAAACCTGAACTGATTTATGAATATTGTCCTTATTTCTCTCATTGCTCTGTGGACCAATAAAACCTTTGCCATTTAAAGGGGCAGGTGCTGAGACCAGCCCTGGACAGCTACCACACTGAAGTATAAAGTTCACTGAATTAAAATCAGAAAAGAAAAACTGACTCGGCTTGGATTACTATTTTGCCAAAGTGGTTCTGAGCTGTATTTCAGCTCTGAAAAAAAAAAAGGAAAAAAATGACTTCGTCTAAGTAAAACCTTGAGAATCATTTGACAAGTGTCAAAAAATAGAGACCAACCTTCCAATATATCTAATACAAAGTTGAATTTTTTTATTTGTTAGAGAGAAACTGCTGGCAGAACACAATCCCTCTGAACAAAGCAAAGAGTCCAATTTATGTTACATTTATGGAAAGCAAGCAATTTAGGGATTGGCTGATTTTCCAAAGTAAAGGCACTGAGCAGTGCTGTTACATGGAGTTGCAGGACTGGTGGTCCAGGGCTGAATTAAAATCTGTTCTGTGTATGGCTTAGGACAAGGACCAAGGACTCAGTCTGTCCCTTTTATGAGATCAGAGATAGGAATTTTTTTTTTTTTTTTTTTTTGCGGTACGCGGGCTCCTCGCCGTTGTGGCCTCTCCCGTTGCGGAGCACAGGCTCCGGATGCGCAGGCTCAGTGGCCATGGCTCACGGGCCTAGCCGCTCCGTGGCATGTGGGATCCTCCCGGACCGGGGCATGAACCCGTGTCCCCCGCATCGGCAGGCGGACTCTCAACCACTGCGCCACCAGGGAAGCCCAGGAATTTTTTTAAAATATGGAATCTGTCCACCTCCCATACCTATTGAATCAGAATCACCAGGGATATAGTTATAGATATACTTATAAATAAGAAATGCATAACTGATGTATATGTCTACATACGTCTATATATGTGTATGTATCTTACATATATCTATTGATACACATACAAGTACAGAGATAGATATAAAGTTATAGATATGATATAGATATCGATATATTCATCAGTTAACGCATTTCCTATTTAAAGTAAAGCAATGAGAAACTGCTTTGGGTTTCTGTTATTTTTGAGACCACTGGAAACATCCTAAGGCAGAGCAAACCAAGGTGAGGAAACTTACAGAAAAGAGGCCACAGTCTCTACAGGCTCTTCTTGGACCCAGAAAAGGCACCAAGAGCATTAACTGGGATGATTCCCCCAGTGTATCCTCAAACACAAGGCAGCCTGTTCTGTTCTTATTTCCAATTCTTTCCTTTTTCCTCCACAAGGGGCCTGAATCATAGAGAAGGAAAATCCTCTCAAAACCTTAGGCCTCTCATTTACCCCTTAGATGGAAGACATTAGCACATCATACACTTAGTCACATACTAAGAAGGTCAAAGTTCTTTTCATTATTGCAAAATGAGAGAGTCTTTAGATAAATTAGAGGAATTAGTTATTGAATCTTTTACTAGACCAATCAGCTCATACCACTGTGCCCTTTGGGATACTCAGTCCTATGAGAAGTTCAAATCTTTATGTTCAGACTGAATTTGCTCCATTTTCAGCCATCTCAACTCCCTACCTAATTATCTGCTCATTTATATTTGACCCTGGAAACTCTTTAACTTAATTATTCTTTTAAAAAAATGTTTGACTCAGTCATACATATGTGTTACATCAAAAATAGATGGTTTTAGTAAAAAAAAAAAAAACAACAACAGCATATCTCTTCTCTCTCCCCTCTCACAAATCCTCTGCCCAAAGGCTACAACTTTTAACTGGTTTTGGTTCTTCTTGGGGATACTGCCATATCTATTTTAAAAAATATGATTACTGTACTAGTTTTCTAGGTCTGCTATAACAAATCACCACCAACTAGATGGCTTGAAATAATAGAAATTCTTTCCCTCACAGTTTTGGAGCCTAGAAGTCTGGCATCAAGGTGTTGTCAGGGCCATACTCCCACTGAAGGCTCTAGGGGGGAAAAAATCCTTCTTCCAGTTACCTCACTCCAATTTCTGCAAATATATACAGCTGGAAAATATATAGCACCACCAATATTAAGATTTCCATCACCCAGAAAAATTCCCTTGTGCACATCTGCATTCAATCTCTCCTACCCCCAGCCAGAGAAAACTACTTTCTTTTACTACAGATTAGAGATTCCTTTTCTATAATTTCATATAAATGGAATTATACAGTCTGTATTCTTTTGTGTCTGGCTTTTTTCCCTTGGTATAATGTTTCTGAGATTCAACCATATTCTTACTATATCAGTAGTTTGCTCCATTATGTGGCTATATCACAATTTGTTTATTCATTTCACCTATAAATGTTTCTACTTTGAGACTATTCTGAATAATGCTGCAATGAACACTCATGTACAAACCTTTGCATGGGTATACGGTTTCATTTATTTTGGTTAGAAACCTGGAACTAGACTTGTTGTATTATATGCCTTTTTGGTACGAAGTTGACAAACTCTTTTCCAAAGCAGTTGCACCATTTTATAATCCTATTAGTAAATATGAGAGTTCTAATTACTCCACCACCTTGCAAAAACTTGGTGTAATCACCTTTTTAATTTTAGCCATTCTAATGGGTGTGTAGTGATAAATCATTGTGATTTTCTTTTGCATTTCCCTGATGACTAATGATATTTAAAGCCTTTTCATGTGCTCACTGCCCATTTAAAGATCGTTTTGTGAAGTACCTGTTTAAATAAGTTTTAGCTCATTTTTGATTGGGGTGTCTTACTACTGAGTTGTGAAAATGCTTCAGGTCTTTTGGATATAGTCCTTCGTTATGTATATCATGCCCTAACGTTGCTGGAATGCATTCTAATGATAACTTCCTAAGAAAGGTTAAATACTGCAGTTCTTGGATGCCTAAATAGCTTTATTTTCCCTTAGTCATATTTAAAATTTTAACTGAGTATCAAATTCTAATTTGAGTACCATATTTATCCTCAGAACTTTGAACAATGTCTTCCATCCTTAGGGTTAGTGTTGAGAAGTATAATACCTCTCTGGATAGTTTTCCCTTTTTAGATAAGCAGCTATTGTTGATTTTCTTTTCCCTCTTTAGAAGATTTTGGGCTTGTTACTTTTCCTTCATGTTATAAAGTTCTAGTGATTCTTTTGTACTCTTGTACTTTTTTCAATAACTGATCTAAGCACTTGATGTGTCCTATCAACTTGAAGACTGATGCTCTTCACTGATGGTTAGGAGCATAACCTCTGGTGTCATCCTACTACCACACTAGTTTCAGGCCACTAGGAATGGTTTATAACTTATCCAATATGAGAATTTTATTAGTCAATACAGTTAAGTAAAATAGCAAGGCATTACATTATAACTATTAGTAGTAATATTAGTATCTCTTTGATAGTATTCTCCCATCTAGTTGTTCTCATGTCATTAATTGTAATACCAGTTATTGACATGCTGGACCCCTTGGGTTGATTCTCTATTTCTGTAAATTTTTTTCTCTTATATGTTCTGTGTTTTTGTTACACTTTCTGGATAATTTCATTGAGTTTTTCTTTCAACACTAATACTGATATATTTGTCAATTATGTTTTTTTTTGTTTTTGTTTTTTTTTGCGGTACACAGGCCTCTCACTGTTGTGGCCTCTGCCGTTGCGGAGCACAGGCTCCGGACGCGCAGGCTCAGCGGCCATGGCTCACGGGCCCAGCCGCTCCGCGGCATGTGGGATCTTCCCGGACCGGGGCACGAACCCCTGTCCCCTGCATCGGCAGGTGGACTCTCAACCACTGTGCCACCAGGGAAGCCCAATGACATATATCTTGACACTGTACCTCTACATACCTCAGAATGCATCTTTCCAAAATGAAAATGTTTTCCCAGATAACCTCACCACCACCTAAGAAATCATCATTAATCCAAATACATTATCCCACATTCCAGATCATAATCAAATCTTCCCAGTTATCACAAAAATATCTTCAACCAATTTTTATGTAATATAAATGGCTGTTATGTCTCTTTAGAACCCCCAGCTCAGAATACTCTACCAGCTCCCTCTGTTCTTTATGAAATGTAATTCTTTGAAGGGTTTAGTCTGTCTCTTCCTTTAATAATGTCTTTAGTAATAGGTCTGCTTCCCTTCCTGGAATAAAAACTAGTGGCAATTTACTATTCTCCATCCTGAAACTTCCAATTGCCTTTTTTTCTTTTTTTTTCTTTCTTCCATTTTTTTTTTCTTTTCTTTAAAAGTAAGTTCCTCCAACTGTTTTCCTCCTAGATGCTCACAGTAGGTCCTTTGCCCTATTAAATCACACTTTTTTTTAGGATACTCATGTTCTCATTTTCTCTGAACCATTGTTTTGAATATCACCAAGCCATTCTTCACACTAGATTACTTGCAAATACCATGAACCACAGTCTTGTTATCATTCCTTCTCCTACATTAAGACCACCCTTGAGCACACCCATGTAAAGTGTTCTCTTTGTATCAAAAAATTAGAGGCATGCTTAGAGTTCCTACACAAGCAAGCAAATGGATTGGTGCTTACACTCTATGGATGAGTCATGTACCACATTATGCTTTAAATAAAAGTTCTCTTTTGGTATCTAATGTGTATTTGATTCATATTTCAAGTTAATGTTTCTGAAAAAGTCAATGATCTAATAATTTAAATGGAAACCAGTCTAATTTTTTTGTTCGGTATCCTCAACTCAAAGGCAGATAAGAACAGAATTGCATACAGCATTAGCAAACTGAAACCATTTATGAAATATAGCATAATAACATGCAATAATAATATTTCCAACTTTAGGCATAGGAAAATGATATTTCCTATCCTGTAAATAAGATGCACATCAAAGACGAGATAATAAGGAATTAACTAGCTGCTTAACTATTTAAATAAAATTTATGATAAAGGCTGTTGTTTGTCTCCTTTCCCTCACCCATAAAAAATAAAACTCAGTAGTGATGTAACTCTCAGTACATTTTTAGAGATTTAATCTAATATGACTAATAATCAATAAAATCAGATTTTAAGAATCTAATAAAATGTAATCTATTTCCTAATAGGAAAATAATTTTTTTTTAAGGCATAAAAATTGTTGTGTTGAATACACTTCTGAAAGACTGGTGGCCAGATACAGCTATAAACTGTGATACTCCTTGGTTCATACATGCACTTTTAATTAGGTAAATGAAATAAGTTAGGGCCTAACAGGAATAATTGTACGACTATTAAGCCAGTTCTCAAGGGAAATTTACACTGGGATGGTCAGAGAGTTTGGCATTCTGCTCCCATTAACTATAATAAGAGTTTTGCATCTTTGTATCCTGGTAAAGCTTATCCTTTCATCTTTACTTCAGAACTCAAATATTCAGTGATTATAAGGATTTGGTGGGGGAAATAGCTGATTAGTATCTTTAAATTTAACTTATAATGTTTACTTTCTTTCCTTCAAAATAAAGTTGATAGTCACACAATGTGGAACGTAATAGCAGCCTAGGATCCACTGGCATTCGGATTCATCATTTGTTCTCTTGATTTGAAATTATTTTCTTAAAAAATAAAAAAGTGTACATACCAATGATATCCAAGAATATTTCTTTTGTTTATTTGCCATGAATAAATGGCAAACCAAGGGGTCAACAAGCAAAATAAAATATAATTAGAGCAATAAGAAAATCACAGCTTTTTACAAACATGTGTGACCTAGAGCTAACAGCTGATCAGCACATTGACTGCACTTCAAGCCTTTGCTCTACAGAACCACACGGGAACCAGGTCGATGCCTTTCTCCAGCCTTGTTTAGCCACGGGTTCTATCCTGCCTAACTTTTGAGCTAATTATGATCAAGATAAACAGGATATACCAACCTGAGCCCAGAATGTGTCCCTGGCGCCTCCTCCCAGTTTGCCCAGTCTACCTGACTGGCCTGGGTTTCCTGCAAGGCCCTCTCTGGTGCTGAGCCCTGACTGAACCTCCAGAACACTTCTGTGTTACCCTGAAAAGCCTGCTGGTTCCTGCCTCGAGGGCTTTACGTGGTTCTTACTGCAAGCTCCCTGATCTGAACAGAACACCGGAATGCTCACCTCTTTTCAACAGTCATCACCTCCTAGAACTTTCTGTTACTACATGGATTGCGTTGTCTATTGGGATCAAGCTGTTGAATATGTTTTTGGACTCTTCACTGCTTTTGGAGATACAATCTCTACCCACATTGGATTCCAGAGTCCAAGAACATTTTATTCTCACTTTTTCTTCCTCCCTTCAGGAGAAACCAGGATATCTGGTGTCCACAGACCTCAATTTATGGTGCTTTGGAGCACTGGTTCTTACCCAGTTAAGGGTTGAGTAGCTTTTGGAAAAGACCTATGTAGTGTCCTCATGCCAGAGAAATGCACATATGCACAGACACTCACAATGTTACAGCAGGTTAACAAACTCCCTAATATCCTCCCAGGTTCAAGAACTCCTGCTCACGTTCAGGCGCATTTGTATTTTCAACTTGCACATGAACCCCCAGTTCCAACTACTCTACATGCTTGAACGCAAGAAGCCGCTGGCCCTCAAACAAACTGACTTCATTTTTCTCAGGGATAAGTTGAAAAATTAAGTAGATAAACTTTTAGAAAAGAGTCAGAGCCTTAATTACACATCAGTGTTTAAAATATTGTTCTTTTCCACTCAGATTTTATGAAACAATTGGGCTCAATTCTTCCTATTTCTCTTCCACATCATTTACAGGCCTCTTCCATTCAGCACTAGTGCTTCTTGCTGAATCACCCACCTGTTTTCAATGGCATCTGTTTTTCACTTCAGTTCAAATTTTCAAAATACAGTATTTTTAATCCATATATGATGGAAACTATAACCCAAACTACAAACCAAAACATTAAGCCCCATACTCATCCTGAAAATATGTACATGCGGCCTCCATGATAGAATCACTTGCTTTTTTAAAGTGATCTTAATTCTTGCCTACAGACATCAATTCCCTCATTAGTGAGGTAATATCCCTAATAATAAAAAAGCATATAGATGCATCAGATTCCTGAGTGGAGAAATGGATTGGTTTTTGCCTAGCATGCCTGCTCTAAACTATGTTTCTACATACAAATTAATTTTTTTAGAGCTCTGTAAGAACATTTTTAATAACTTTAAAATTAGGCATCTTTTTTCTAAGGTATATTTTTTTAGGAGAAAAACAAATGATATTAAGGTAGATATGATAAAACCTTATGTTGCATTGTAAGATGCACTTAAAATTTCCCCCGCTGCAAACATGTCAACATACTTAGTCCCAAAAAGAAACTAAGCCTCTTAAGTATATTCTACGTAAAGTCAATTTCTATAAATCCTTCTCTAAATCTCTACCTTTGATAACTGTATTGGGAAAACTGCACAAATATCGAATATAAGAAGATAGGTAGATAGACAGATAGATGATAGATGTATATAGATATTTTTCTCTCCATTATTTCCCATAATGATATATACTTTCCCCCTTTGTTGCTTCTTCCTCACTCCTACTGTCGCTTCTTTTCTGTATGTTCTCAGATATTTCTGGGGTCTTCTAATTGAGATACTGCAAAATGTTTTATGAGGCGATATACATTATTAAGATATTAATTTTTGCTTAATTTTTATTGTTGTAAAAGAATAGAAAAAATAAACAGAATTACTTGTGTTTTGTTCTAGATATTTTTTCCTTCACCTATTCCGAGAAGATAATGAGCCAAGCAGATAAACTCAGTGGATGAAGACAACTTCTCTTTCTTTAAATAAACCTGAGCTCATTGACTGTATTGTGCTGGGAGAGAGGAATGGCTTCATGGTAACCCAGGGAAGCTCAATCCCAGTCCTGGGCCTCCCAGCTCTGGAGCAACATTCTTGTGCCCAAGAATGGACCACAAGCCATGGAGGTGGTTGATTTAAAGGGCTTGTGGGGGCTGAAACCAAACCATCTCTGCTAAAGACCAGAGGAACCTCACTGAGTACCCACTTTATGTTAGATCCCTTGGATCTTTGTGGAACCCCAGGGAAGGGACAGCCCCAGTGACTTCATAGCAGGCTTGATGAATAAGAACTTGGCATCAAATTAAATTAGACTTGAAGGAAACAAAGGACCATTTCATTTTATATACATCCAAGATCGCTGAGCTACTTACCACACCTATTATCTACATACCCATCTTTTTCTCTCTAGAATATTGTCAAGAACTCTATTTTCTACATCCTTTTAAAGAAAAGAAACAAAACTCTACAGTCTCCTGTTTCTTGATTTTTTGTGTACCATTTTTCTACATTCTCTCTCCCTCAAAATCTGCTGAGAACAACTCTTTCTTCCTTAGAACTTTCCTTATAATCATGTACAAAGCAGTATATTTGTTGGATTCTATATCTAGGTTTTATTTTGATTGTACTGCAGAATACATTGTTGAATAAATAGCACCATATTTTCTGCTGATCTTTAAGTTCTAATTATTTTAGCATCATGAAATGCAAAGTTGGTTATATGGAGGCATAAATTCAAAATAATGTAACAAGAAAAAGTCATTTTTGATCAGTTCTTTCATTGTATGTGGTAGTGGTTGCGAATTGGGTGGGTAGGACCTGTAAGAAAACAACACAGCTCATGAAAGCGATAGAGTTGACATGCTCTCCAGACCAGCCTAACATCCTTTCACTGTAACTGACAGAAGATATATTCTCTGACCACAGTTGTGTTGAGAAGATTTTATAGACATTCAAAATATATTGACTTTAACTGGATAACTATTCTTTTCATTAATTTGGTTTTTTAAATATTTATACATGTAATATTTGTACATTGGTACAGTGTAAAGTTCAGGCTATAGATCCAGTCCTTTGCACAAATGGAATCTTTTTTGTTTTAGTTTTTTGTAACTGAACAAGTTGCAGTTGTCAACATTTAAAAACAAGGGGTATCGGATAAAAATCTAGGTATCTGGCTTCCTTGGACAAAGAAAGATCTGGCATGACTAAACCGAGTTTCCCTCATTTCATGTCGCCCACATGCCAACAATCTGCTCCCTGGTTTGTACGCAGTCTCTCAACATCATGCACTTGGCCCACTTCACTCAGAGTAACTTGGGAGCTCCTGAAACATTTAGGTTTTAAAATATGGCTTACATTTTCCTTGAGTAATCACAAATGGACTAAAAAACTTTATGAGATTCTTTCTGATTCATAACAAAAATACTAATCCATGTAGTTTGCTTTTTTAAGGCAGCATTGCAGGGAGTCAATCAAGTAACTAAATACATCGCTCTAAAATTACACCTAACCTGTCTTTGTGCAATAATTGCAGCATATGCTCTTACTTAGAAATAAACGTCAGCATTGGACATGGATGGATAATTACCTAACTTTTTTGCCTAGTATACATCATGTTCTTTCCCTGGGAGTAATGTGAAACCAAATGCCCAGGAAAAAATAATATGACAGAAAACAAATATCTATATTATGTCAAAATGGCAGTCACTCATTCTAATGGGATTACAGCTCAATACAGAGAAAGAAAGAATGATCTGGAACGGGAGGTAAAGCCTTAATGCAATTCGTTTTCCTATCACCGCTGAGGCCACTTTCTATCATAGAATAGGAGTCATTAAAATAAATTGGCAAAAGGAAACTTCTCTGCATATGGTGTTTACTCAGAAGGGTGAAGAGCCAAAGAGACTGTCAGTCACAGCAAGTTGGGCTTTCTCTGCATGATATCATTTCAAGAGCTGCCCCTGATGAAGTCTTAGGCTTCTGCGCCCATTAGACTCAGTGTGGAAGGTCTCCATTCACTTGCCAGCTGGCATTAGTAGACTGTTATCTAAAGATCTGAACAGCCTCAGCACTGGCCTGGCTGCAACTGGAAACCAAAGCGACAATTAATTATGGATGGAATACGGCCAGGCAAGGCTGCAGTTGTAATCAAATGAGACCACACTGAGGAAAAACAACATTTTATTCCGTGCTGGGTAACTTACAGATAGATTTATGGCTACACTGCTAGTTGGAGATAAAGTAAAATCAGTCATGTTATTTACATGAGTAACATAAGCAAGTACTGATGAAACAAAAAATATGTTTGCTATGATTGTGTGGCAGATACTTCATTTATATACAGCTTTATTCGGCAGATCCTCCATTTTTTTTTTTTTTTAAATAAAAGCTGAGAAATACACTATCAGCTGGCGCTGTAATAAAGAGATCTGGGAATTTTTTACATTCAAAGCCTTGGTTGCAAAAATATATTACAGTATTTCCTGCTTTACTGCCTTGCTCATATTTCATTATGATAAATCTATTGCATTTTAAAATGTGGAGCCTGGAAGCTACAGAATATCCCCAATCAACAAATAGAACAGCTTGTTAATTATGTCCATGAATAACCAAAAGAGAAAAAATAATGCTAATTCTTGCAGTAAAAAAAAAAAAAAAAAAACAATGAAAGAATTTAGGTTTTTTTAGAAGCACAATTTAAATCTCAATCTAGTTCTGTAAAGGAAGGAGCACAATTAGCTGAACATTCCCTAAAAGACATGGTCTTTGGAGGGATAACTTGCCAAGCTAAACAGAGATGCTGCAATAAACCACAGGTTAATGGGGAAGGGTGTCTCATGGACTAAAATTAGTTACAATCTACCAATTTTTTATTTAAAAAAAATAGCCATCTGTTGATGATACAGTGAGAATATGCATTTCCATTAGTAGCAGAAGTGTTACTTCTTTTTAAAAAATCCCTTAGAATATGACTGTTTTACAAAGCAGTTTCAGTAATTCTGGCAATTAAAATGAAAACGTATAGCTGTTTAACCCCAAAACCTATAGAGCATCTGGGCAATTGAGACCTTCAAATCAATAGCCTAGGAGATTTTACAGAGAAACTAGAGTCTGTCTGCCCAAATCTTCAATTCCACCTCATCTTCTACGCCTTTCTAGCACTTGCCACACACTATCTGTGCAGTGAGTGGGGTGACCGGAGGGGAGCCAGGGGATTCCAGCAAAAGAGGAGCGGGGCAGAAAGGAGCAGAATGGCAGAATGCCACAGCAGGCTCAATTCCCTGCTCACCCACCAGCCTCCTCTCACTCTCCTGACCCCCAGCAGTAGAAGCCAAAATATACAGTGACTGTAATACCATGGAGTCACTTGGAAGAATTGCTTAACCAAAAGGTCTTAAGAAGAGGAACATTAGGCATTATAATGGGAAGGGACATGGATCAATGGTAAACAAACAAGTGTACAACCCAAAAGCAGGGTGATTGCACTTGTAGGTGTCTTTACATCCCTCACTCTGGAGAGGGCTGAAGCTTGAGTGTAGCTTCTAATTAAAACTAAACAATAAATCCTGCTATAATGACAACAGTTTTTTCATAGCGGTCTTTGTTGGTTTAGTGTGGCACAACCGATTTTGCCTTTGTTGGTTGCCTTGTTCCTCCGAATTAAGCTATTAAGCACATTTGTTCACGTTAAAGGTAGTTGTTTGCTGTGGTCCATTTGAATTCAGGATCAATGAACACTATGTCGTACAGAATTCTAGGAAGCAGATGCTTCAAAGGAGGATGGGGAGAAGCACCACCTGCAGAGTATCTTGTAAATATGAAGGTTAGGGTGCCCGTTAGCAAGTGTCCTCAAACTCCTCTGCTTGTGTGAGGCCCCCTTACAGGTGGGTCGAGCTTTAATTTGTTTCCCTGCCAAGTGACTTCTTTCTCTGTCACAGAATGACAGAACATTGGGGTTTAGTTACTTGTCATTTTTTCCTCATGTAAAAAGCAAGGCTGAGGGGCTTCCCTGGTGGCGCAGTGGTTGAGAGTCCACCTGCCAATGCAGGGGACATGGGTTCATGCCCCGGTCCGGGAGGATCCCACATGCCGCGGAGCGGCTGGGCCCATGAACCATGGCCGCTGAGCCTGCGCGTCCAGAGCCTCTGCTGGGCAACAGGAGAGGCCACAACAGTGAGAGGCCCGTGTACCGCAAAAAAAAAAAAAAAAAAAGCAAGGCTGAGAAACATAATTTTCAAATTGCTGAGGAACATATGAGTGTGTGTGTGTGCGTGTGTGTGTGTGTAAAATTTGCAGGGTGAAAAAAAGAAAAAGACCATTATAGTTAGAAAGCAGTCTCCTATAATTCAGCATCATGTCTTGATTTGGGGGGAAAATCTCTTCATCTCTCTTCAGACTGGGTTTTGTCCTCAGCCCCAAACTAGGGTATGTTTCCTGCCTGGGCCTATGAAATCATTTTTAAAGTCCCAGAACCTGTCACCTCTCTCGAAGCTCCTCCTCCTGCCCCAGGCAGAATTAAACAGCTCACTTACCTGTGTCGCTATACTGGAACTATATGTACATTCATATCATTGAACTTTTAGCTATTTCTGTGTATGTTGGTCGCCCCCCTGATCCAGTCTCCCACCCTCCATTCCCTTAAGCCCCCACCCCCAATTCTTAACTCCACTGAGACTTAACTGAAGCCAGGAAGTACATTTTATCTGCTTTGGGATCTGAAGTACTGTGTACACAGCCTGACACCTAATAGGTCCCCAATATATTTTGTCAAATTGGATCAAGTTTAAGAATTCAAAATGCATCTGAAGAATAATTGCTATGTATACATAACCTCCTTTGCTTTATGTTGTTCCATCTTAGAAAATATATTTCAGAAGACATTTTAATCTGTCTAATCTTACTGTCCCTTCACTATAGTCAGAAAAACAGCCATCATATATGGGATTCCTAAATAATTAAAATTCCAACATATTTAACTCAAAATATGGGGAACCAGTATCTTCAAACCAACAGCCTAGGAAATGTAACATAGAAACTCCAGTCTTTGCTCTCTGCTCAGACGTTCTGTTTTCCCCAACCTTCTACTCCTTTCAGTAAATGACTGAGCTCTCTGTGCAAGTAGGTCGGGTGAGTGGAAGACAGTCAGGAAATTCCAGGCAAAAGAAGAGGGGGCTACTTTGTACAAGGTGCATTGTATTAAGTGCTCCATGTACATTATTTTATTTAATCCCAAAGTATAAGTGTTAATATTCCAGTTTTATGCATCAGGAAACTGAATCTGAAGGATTTTCAGCCACAGAAGTGAGTAAGCAAGAGAGTCACAATCCAAACATTGTTTGCTCTGATTTTAAAGATTACATGGCTCTTTCTGACCTTACACAGCACCTAAATTCTTGCATTTTATTTTTTTTTTTGTATTGCTTTTTTTTTTAACTAGGTGGTAGAAAGTATTTCTTGTTCCATCACTAAGGACTTATTGAGTGCCCAAGTGATGAGGATACATCTGATGCATCCTGTGTTTCAGAGTGAAAATTCCAGAATCAGAGGAGAAAATCTCTTATAAATTTACATTTAGGTCCCCAGCTGTGGCTTGATTCTCTATTTAGCAATTTATATAAACAGTGATTTGGATCCACATATTTCATCTATCTAAATCATTTTCATTTTGCACATTCACAGAAAGATAGACAAGATGAAAAGGCAGAGGGCTATGTACCAGATGAAGGAACAAGATAAAACCCCAGAAAAACAACTAAATGAAGTGGAGATAGGCAACCTTCCAGAAAAAGAATTCAGAATAATGATAGTGAAGATGATCCAGGACCTCAGAAAAAGAATGAGGGCAAAGATTGAGAAGATGCAAGAAATGTTTAACAAAGACCTGGAAGAATTAAAGAACAAACAAACAGAGATGAACAATACAATAACTGAAATGAAAAATACACTAGAAGGAATCAATAGCAGAACAACTGAGGCAGAAGAACGGATAAGTGACCTGGAAGACAGAATGGTGGAATTCACTGCTGCAGAACAGAATAAAGAAAAAAGAATGAAAAGAAATGGAGACAGCCTAAGAGACTTCTGGGACAACATTAAATGCAACAACATTCACATTATAGGGGTCCCAGAAGGAGAAGAGAGAGAGAAAGGACCCAAGAAAATACTTGAAGAGATTATAGCCAAAAACTTTCCTAACACGGGAAAGGAAATAGCTACCCAAGTCCAAGAAGTGCAGAGAGTCCCATACAGGATAAAACTAAGGAGAAACATGCCGAGACACGCAGTAATCAAATGGGCAAAACTTAAAGACAAAGAAAACTTATTGAAAGCAGCAAGGGAAAAATGACAAATAACATACAAGGGAACTCGCATAAGATTAACAGCTGATTTCTCAGCAGAAACTCTACAACCCAGAAGGGAGTGGCATGATATACTTAAAGTGATGAAAGGGAAGAACCTACAACCAAGATTACTCTACCTGGCAAGGATCTCATTCAGATTCCATGGAGAAATCAAAAGCTTTACAGACAAGGAAAAGCTAAAAGAATTCAGCACCACCAAACCAGCTTTACAACAAATGCTAAAGGAACTTCTCTAAGTGGGAAACACAAGAGAAGAAAAGGACCTACAAAAACAAACCCAAAACAATAAAGAAAATGGTAATAGGAACATACTATAGATAATTACCTAAATGTGAATGGATTAAATGCTCCAACCTAAAGACACAGGCTTGCTGAATGGATACAAAAACAAGACCCATATATATGCTGTCTACAAGAGACCCACTTCAGACATAGGGACACATACAGACTGAAAGTGAAGGGATGGAAAAAGATATTCCATGCAAATGGAAATCAAAAGAAAGCTGGAGCAGCAATTCTCATATCAGATAAACTAGACTTTAAAATAAAGAATGTTACAAGAGACAAGGAAGGACACTACATAATGATCAAGGGATCAATCCAAAAAGAAGATATTACAATTGTAAATATATATGCACCCAACATAGAAGCACCTAAATACATAAGGCAACTGCTAACAGCTATAAAAGAGGAAATCGAGAGCAACACAATAATAGTGGGAAACTTTAACACCTCACTTACATCAATGGACAGATCATCCAAACAGACAATTAATAAGAAGACACAAGATTTAAATGACACTATAGACCAGAAAGATTTAATTGATATTTATAGGACATTCCATCCAAAAACAGCAGGTTAAACTTTCTTCTCAAGTGCGCACAGAACATTCTCCAGGATAGATCACATCATGGGTCACAAATCAAGCCTCAGTTAATTTAAGAAAATTGAAATCATATCGAGCATCTTTTCTGACCACAATGCTATGAGATTAGAAATCAATTACAGGGAAAAAAATGTAAAAAACACAAACACATGGAGGCTAAACAATACGTTACTAAGTAACCAAGAGATCACTGAAGGAATCAAAAAGGAAATCAAAAAATAGCTAGAGATAAATGACAATCCAAGGCCTATGGGATGCAGCAAATGCAGTGCTAAGAGGGAAGTTTATAGCAATACAAGCCTACCTCAAGAAACAATAAAAATCTCAAATAAACAATCTAACTTTACACCTAAAGGAACTAGACAAAGAACAAACAAAACCCAAAGTTAGCAGAAGGAAACAAATCACAAAGATCAGAGCAGAAATAAATGAAATAGAAACAAAGAAAACAATAGCAAAGATCAATAAAACTAAAAGCTGGTTCTTTGAGAAGATAAACAAAATTAATAAACCATTAGCCAGACTCATCAGGAAAAAGAGTGAGAGGACTCAAATCAATAAATTTAGAAATGAAAAAGGAGAAGTTACAACAGACACCACAAAAATACAAAGCATCCTAAAAGACTACTACAAGAAACTCTATGCCAATAAAATGGACAACCTGGAATAAATGGACAAATTCTTAGAGAGGTATAACCTTCCAAGACTGAACCAGGAAGAAATAGAAAATATGAACAGACCAATCACAAGTAATGAAATTGAAACTGTGATTTAAAATCTTCCAACAAACAAGTCCAGGACCAGATGGCTTCACAGGTGAATTCTATCAAACATTTAGAGAAAAGCTAATACCCATCTTTCTCAAACTCTTTCAAAAAATTGCACAGGAAGGAATATTCCAAACTCATTCTATGAGGCCACCATCACCCTGATACCAAAACCAGACAAAGATACTACAAAAAAAGAAAATTATAGACCAATATCACTAATGAATATATACACAAAAATCCTCAACAAAATGCTAGCAAACAGAATCCAACAACACATTAAAAGGATCATACAGCATGATCCAGTGGGATTTATCCCAGGGACGCAAGGATTCTTCAGTATACACAAATCAGTCAATGCGATACATCACATTAACAAACTGAAGAATAAAAACCATATGATCATCTCAGTAGATGCAGAAAAATCTTTTGACAAAATTCAACACCCATTTATGATAAAAATCCTCCAGAAAGTGGGCATAGAGGGAACCTACCTCAACATAATAAAGGTCATATACAACAAACCCACAGCAAACATCATTCTCAATGGTGAAAAACTGAAATCATTTCCTCTAAGATCAGGAACAAGACAAGGATGTCCACTCTCACCACTAATATTCAACATAGTTTTGGAAGTCCTAGCCACAGCAATCAGAGAAGAAAAAGAAATAAAAAGAATACAAATTGGAAAAGAAGTAAAACTGTCACTGTTTGCAGATGACATGATACTATACATAGAGAATCCTAAAGATGCCACCAGAAAACTACTAGAGCTAAGCAATGAATTTGGTAAAGTTGCAGGATACAAAATTAATGCACAGAAATCTCTTGCATTCCTATACACTAATGATGAAAAATCTGAAAGAGAAATTAAGGAAACACTCCCATTTACCATTGCAAAAAAAAGAATAAAATACCTAGCAATAAACCTACCTAAGGAGACAAAAGACCTGTATGCAGAAAACTATAAGACAACGATGAAAGAAATTAAAGATGATACCAAAAGATGGAGAGATATACCTTGTTCTTGGATTGGAAGAATCAATATTGTGAAAATGACGATATTACCCAAAGCAATCTACAGATTCAATGCAATCCCTATCAAATTACGAATGGCATTTTTTACGGAACTAGAACAAAAAATCTTAAAATTTGTACGGAGACACAAAAGACTCCGAATAGCCAAAGCTGTCTTGAAGGAAAGAAACGGAGCTGGAGGAATCAGACTCCCTGACTTCAGTCTATACTACAGAGCTACAGTAATCAAGACAATATGGTGCTAGCAGAAAAACAGAAATATGCAACAATGGAACAGGATAGAAAGCCCTGAGATAAACCCATGCACCTATGGTCAACTAATATATGACAAAGGAGGCAAGGATATACAATGGAGAAAAGACAGTCTCTTCAATAAGTGGTGCTGGGAAAACTGGACAGCTACATGTAAAAGAATATAATTAGAACACTCCCTAAAACCATACACAAAAATAAATTCAAAATGGATTAGAGACCTAAATGTAAGACCGGACACTATAAAACTCTTAGAGGAAAACATAGGAAGAACACTCTTTGACATAAATCACAGCAAGACCTTTTTTGATCCACCTCCTAGAGTAATGGAAATAAAAATAAACAAATGGGACCTAATGAAATTTAAAAGCATTTGCACAACAAAGGAAACTATGAACAAGATGAAATGACAACCCTCAGAATGGGAGAAAATATTTACAAACGAATCAATGGACAAAGGATTAATCTCCAAAATATATAAACAGCTCATGTACCTCAATATTAAGAAAACAAACAACCCAATTCAAAAATGGGCAGAAGACCTAAATAGACATTTCTCCAAAGAAGACATACAGATGGCCAAGAAGCACATGAAAAGCTGCTCAACATCACTAATTATTAGAGAAATGCAAATCAAAACTACAATGAGGTATCACCTCACACCAGTTAGAACAGGCATCATCAGAAAATCTACAAACAACAAATGCTGGAGAGGATGTGGAGAAAAGGGAACCCTCTTGCACTGTTGGTGGGAATGTAAATTGATACAGCCTCTATGGAGAATAGTATGGAGGTTCCTTAGAAAACTAAAAATAGAATTACCATATGACCCAGCAATCCCACCACTGGGCATATACCCTGAGAAAACCATAATTCAAAAAGACACATGCACCCCAATGTTCATTGCAGCACTATTTACAATAGCCAGGACATGGAAGCAACCTAAATGCCCCTTGACAGACGAATGGATAAAGAAGATGTGGTACATGTATACAATGGAATATTACTCAGCCATAAAAAGGAATGAAATTGGGTCATTTGTGGAGACGTGGATGGATCTAGAGGCTGTCATACAGAGTGAAGTAAGTCAGAAAGAGAAAAACAAATATCGTATATTAACGTATATATGTGGAACCTAGAAAAACTGTACAGATGAACCGGTTTGCAGGGCAGAAATGAAGACACAGGTGTAGAGAACAAATGTACGGACACCAAGCGGGGGAAACGGTGGGGAGTGGGGGTGGTGGTGTGATGAATTGGGAGATTGGGATTGACATGTGTACACTGGTGTGTATAAAATGGATGACTAATAAGAACCTGCTGTATAAAAAAATAAATAAAAGAAAATCTGGACCAAAAAAAAAATCTGTTAAAGAGAAAAAAAAAATCAAATAATTTTCATTTTGAAAGTTAGCATAGTAATAGTTGTAGCTTGATATATTAAAACAATATATATTGTCTCACTAGTATATAATCATAGAGCAAACTTTATTGAAAGAAAACTTTTATTTATTCTGTCTATATAACAAAGCCTATACTTGTGCCTATATTGTAGCTGCAGAGACTAATTTAAAACAACAAAACCCTTTGCTTTTAGCTGGACCAGGCTCAACTTTTGCCCTTGAAAAGCGAACCCTGTGCCTTGCCCTCTTACTGCTGACTCTTTCCACATGATGTTTCTCTTGCTGAGAGCACTGTTTTCCACCTCCTTACCATTATTTGGTTCTTCTTCCTGATTTTTTTTTCCCTCAGAACAAACTTCCTCCCAGGCATTCTTAACTATATTTCATTAAGGTCAGTTTCTTTTGTAATGCTATGCACTTTATTTCATATATTTGAAATTTCTCAGAAGGGGCTCATGTCACCGAAGAGGTTAAGACAGACCCCCCCCTTTACATTCCCACATTGCCATGGTCTCATTCCTAGATCAAAACATGATGCTGTTGATTTTTGCCTCCACTAAGGGGTAGATGCTTCAAGGCGGGGAAGCAGCTGTGTTCACACTCTATTCCCTCCACCCACATGCTACCTGCACGTGGAAAGGGAACAAGAGATACTTGTGGAAAGGATGGATGAACTATATCAACTCAAAGTGACAGTCATCCTGGCTATTTTATGCTGCTCAGTAGTTCCATTTGAAAATTTTAGATAAATAATAATGAGAGCATAAATTCTGATTAAATCCTATTTGATAGAAAAGAATCTTTCAAATACTGCAATTCCAGAAAAGAACAGATTATGATGTGACTAACAGACCAGGACGCTGAAGATTGTCTGCCTGTCTCAGTACTGTTGCATTTCTCTCCCACTTCATCCCAATTCTGGCCCTACAAAGGATGGATATGAGGTTGGACTTGTAGAGTCCAATTCTTCATGACCACTGGCCTCCCAATGACTAGAGGAGAATGTCTCTGGGGCCAGGGCAAAGCCCGGCCCCTTAACTTGACCACTATTCCCCAAATCCCTGGGTTTGTTTTCCTGACCTCAGTTGCCTCATTGTTACTTAAGAAGACATATTTTACAAGGAAAAGAACGGAGTAGATGGAAAGTGAGGTGAACTAATATTTAGTACGCATGTTTTTTTGTTGTTGTTTGTTTGTTTTTTGCGGTACGCGGGCCTCTCACTGTTGTGGCCTCTCGCGTTGCGGAGCACAGGCTCCGGACGCGCAGGCTCAGCGGCCATGGCTCACAGGCCCAGCCGCTCCGCGGCATGTGGGATCTTCCCGGAGCGGGGCACGAACCCGTGTCCCCTGCATCGGCAGGCGGACTCTCAACCACTGCGCCACCAGGGAAGCCCTAGTATGCATGTTATATACGCAAATACCATACTACAGGCTGTTAGGGATAGGTATAATTCTTTTCAAATTATTTTCAAATGGTAAATAATTTGTTCAACATTATGTAGTGATTAAATCAAAGAGACTGAGCTTGACCCAGATCTGCGTGCTCCAAAAACTAGTGTCTTTTCTGCCTAGAATAGGGGTCTAGCTGCTGGGAGAGTTGAAGTCATCAAAAGCAGATGGTTGTAAAACGATCTTGATGTCAATTGATGCAATTCTCCCCAAGCGTGTGCTTGGGCCTGGACTGCTGTCTTCTGCAGATAATTTATTTCTGATTGTTACCTCTTGGCCCAAAAGGTTATTATGAGAATGAAAAAGTTACTCAAGACAGAAGACGTAGGTGCTAGACGCACAGTAGGAACCCAATTAAAAGTGGCTCCTTCCCTTTAACTTCTTACCTAAACTTTGATTGGCCTTAACTGCCACATAATGTATCTTCAAAACCATAGGATAATCCACCTGACAGATTCACATTCTACCACCTTAGATGCCAGTTCTTCCCTAAATCCTTTCCTGATTGTTTTCAAACAGAAGTTTTTGTTCACTCTTTTCCAGACCTTAATTTCCATCAACCATAAGATACATCCTTATGGTATGCACTGAGAGAAAAACATTGCCAATTAAAGTATGACAAATCAATTGTAAGGTGCATCCTACTTTAAACATGTAAAAATGTGAAAAGTGTGCTTCCTAGGATCATTTCAAAATTGTGTATCTGGTAGTAATCTTCAGGGTTTCTCCTGCCTTGGAACTGGGCTTTAGTACTCATGCAGTCAGCAAGTGACTCTTGACACTTCCCGCAATCCGGTCTTCCAGCTGCTGGGCAGAGCAGCTTAGTAGCCCAAAGATAGTCCTTGGAAGAGGACTGCAGGTGACAGCTGTTAGAGGTCATTCGTAAAGGGGATCCAGCGTAATCCAGTAGGATGACAACAGCATCCACTACTGGATATATCTAATAAATGACTAAAACAGGGATGCTGGCTTTAATGTGTGGGCTATAGAATCAGACTTCTATCATAACCACATTTCCTGTATCTAAGATAACCTCGATTATATTTTGATCGAAAATAATAAACATTACATAAATTATCATCGAATTTTTAAATAAATTATGTTACTGGTTTCTATTAAACATCAGCTGTATGGAATTTATTGTGATTTTTACAAATTAATTTTACTTTTTTTCTGGTTTTTAACTAATGGACATCCTTATTGAACATTATATGAATATTCAAATTATATGCAGGACATCCTATTTGGTTGCCTTGTTATCTGGTTCCAGGTTTAATAAGGTGATCTTACTTCCTACAGATTAGCTATATATTGATCGTTTACGTCACTGGGCTCAAATCTGAGTAGCCATTAAGATCCCAAGAATCTACTATAGACATTTTTGAACTTGAAGGATGTAGAAATTATCTATTTCTGATTGTTACTAAAGCAGGTGTGGAAAAATCTCCACTATTAAAATCTATACTATTAAAACCTTTCTTACCTAAAAGGGCATGCTGGCTATGCCGATAATACTGTAGCCGCAGGGCAGGGCGTAGCAAGAACAAAACCAGGATGATGTGTGAAGTCACTTCCAAAGACACAGAATCCATTTGGATCCAAGAGGGAAAGACAGAATCAAGAGGCAAACAAGGTCAATTACAGTGTTGGGCTGGAAGACGCCAACTAATGAATGAATAAGTACCTGAGTTAATGGTCTTGGATGAAAGCCAGACGTAAATGAGGAGGCAGAAAACAGGGGTACAAGGAGAATATTCAGCTTGATTCAGGCAAAGAGCATCTTGCTGAACTAGGGTTCCTCTAAAAACGTTAGGACACTCTTCCTCTGTTGTACAGGGGCAAGAAGGGCATTTAGAAGGCACTGTCTATGCGAGGCTATGGCAGTCTTTGTACTTGACTGAAGTACCACACTGTCTCACGTGAAGTTTGGATTTCTCATATCTGTAAAAGCAGTGATTCAGAATCTATCAGTGTTATTTCATAGAAACACACTCCACCTGGTCTACAAGAGTCACAGCCAACTGCTCTGGGAACTCCTGATGAAAGAGCTGAGACCTATTTAAACTCTGACTTCTTGTAGTTTTTCCTAAGCTTTAATACCAGTCTTAAACATCACCTATTTAACAGCTCAGGGGAGAATTTTTTTTTTTAAGTGTTAATGAGAATGTAGTTCACTGTCATCTCAGTTTCTCGATGACTCAATTATATGACATTTACTTATGCCCTTTGAATGACAACAGTCATGTCAGTTGCTGGCTGAAGGGGAATTTTCCAGCAACACTTAAATAGATTGTTTAGTTTCATTAGCTCTTTGCTAGAATTCACTCTGAACAGAAGAGGAGGCTGTCATTCATCGAATTCTAGAGCGGCCTTATCCCTGCTTTATGGTTCTGGTGTCTGCTTAGCTATTTCTTTTTCAATTATTCATTTGAGGTTTAAAATTTTAACTTACATTATCAACATGTTTTAATACATGCCATGCATTAATCTTTACCTAAATTTAATGTTTCTACATGTTTTATCTTAAATTTATAATTACCATATATTTGCAACTCATTTTACTATACATTCTAGTTCAAGAAGATAAGTAGAATAAATAGTAGGAAAGTCTCTAACTAGGATTCATATCAAATTCAGATGCCTTTGTTGATGTGTTACAGAAGTTGTTTATAATCTTTCCTTAGCATGTAATACAGTAAACTCTCAGACATGATGTTTGAACAGTACGCCAGTGTAGTCATTAACAATTTCCCTGGATAAGGTTCTCCATCTGCACTTTTTAAAAATGTATATCATGAAGTCATTTTTTGATCATTTCAATGATGTATCTTCTATCACTGCACAGAATAAAATGCAGAAGTAACTAATAAGCAAGATTTCTAAAGCACGAAGGTTAACAAAGAATTTTCTATACACAGTTGTATAACTTTCAGACTTCAGAAAGGTAGTTAACAGTCTCCCATCTTTGAAGGATCAACCAGTGTTAATGTTGAGTCAGGTTCAACTAAATGAAAAAGATAATTGGAAAAAAAAGGAAAGAAAAATATATTTCCAGAGCTGTTGAGAAGAATATTAATCACAAAGTGCCTACTGGGAATTCCTGGCCCATAAACCTCAACACTGCTTTAAAGAACTCTTCCTCCCTTTCCACTAACAATTTTCTTTACATCCTTAAATATGAAGATACATTTGTAAAGGTGGCAATTTTAAATAGTGTTCTGACTATTGTATGTAACAAATGAAAAAGGTATTTTGTTAAGCTAGTTTTCCACAGCATATAATCAAATAGATACCTCCATGTTTTCAAGTAAGTATTGTTTACTACATGCTTATTATATTTGAGGAACTGCTAAGTGTATACTGTCCAAAATTCCCACTTCAGGGTCTTTGAACTGGTTGTTCTCAGAGCCGGGAAGGCATTTCCCCAAATGAATAGCTTCCTGGCTCCCTTACAAATTCTAGCCTTTCCTAACAACATATCAAAAAGTAGAGCACTCAACCCTATCTCTGCCATGTCAATGTGTTTATTTCTTTCAAATTGCTCTTCCAAATCTGTAACTGATTTACTCACTTATTTGTTAACTTGTTTATATCTACCATCCCACTCAACCAAAAGAATTTCCAGGAGGGCAGAAACTTTGTCTTACACATCTCTGAATCTCTTACCCTGATATATCATTATTGTTCAAAAAATATAGATCAAGCAAATGTGTGAATGTTTTATAAGTATTACATCATTTAATCCTCTAAACAATCCCATGGGATCATTTCAAAGGAACTGAGGCTCAAACAGATTAAGAATATTGCCTGAAGTCACTTGAGCAGTCCGGCAGCACAAAGATTAAAGCTATACTCTTAATCTTCATGGATTTCTCACCTCTCATACTAATTTCACTTAGTAGTATTACCAGCCAAAGCAATCTTAAGAAAACAAAATGGAACTGAAAGAATCAGACTCCCTGACTTCAGACTATACGCCAAAGCTACAGTAATCAAGACAATATGGTGCTAGCAGAAAAACAGAAATATGCAACAACGGAACAGGATAGAAAGCCCAGAGATAAACCCAAGCACCTATAGTCAACTAATCTATGACAAAGGAGGCAAGGATATACAATGGAGAAAAGACAGTCTCCTCCATAAGTGGTGCTGGGAAAACTGGACAGCTACATGTAAAAGAATGAAACACTCCCTAACACCATACACAAAAATAAACTCAAAATGGATTAAAGACCTAAATGTAAGACCAGACACTGTAAAACTCTTAGAGGAAAACATTGGCAGAACACTCTTTGACATAAATCACAGCAAAATCTTTTTTGACCTACCTCCTAGAGTAATGGAAATAAAAACAAAAATAAACAAATGGGACCTAATGAAACTTAAAAGCTTTTGCACAGCAAAGGAAACTATAAACAAGATGAAAAGACAACCCTCAGAAAGGGAGAAAATATTTGCAAATGAAGCAACGCATCAATGGACAAAGGATTAATCTCCAAAATATATAAACAGCTCATGCAGCTCAATATCAAGAAAACAAACAACCCAATCAAAAAATGGGCAGAAGACCTAAATAGACATTTCTCCAAAGAAAACATACAGATGGCCAAGAGGCACATGAAAAGCTGCTCAACATCACTAATTATTAGAGAAATGCAAATCAAAACTACAATGAGGTATCACCTCACACCAGTCAGAATGGCCATCATCAGAAAATCTACAAACAATAAATGATGGAGAGGGCGTGGAGAAAAGGGAACTCTCCTGCACTGTTGGTGGGAATGTAAATTGATACAGCCACTGTGGAGAACAGTATGGAGGTTCCTTAAAAAAACTAAAAACAGAATTACCATATGACCCAGCAATCCCACCACTGGGCATATACCCAGAGAAAACCAAATTCAAAAAAACACATGCACCTCAATGTTCACTGCAGCACTATTTACAATAGCCAGGTCATGGAAGCAACCTAAATGCCCACCGAGAGACGAATGGATAAAGAAGATGTGGTACATATATACAATGGAATATTACTCAGCCATAAAAAGGAATGAAATTGGGTCATTTGTAGAGACATGGATGGACCTAGAGACTGTCATACACAGCGAAGTAAGTCAGAAAGAGAAAAACAAATATCACACATTAACACATATATGTGGAACCTAGAAAAATGGTACAGATGAACCGGTTTGCAAGGCAGAAACAGAGACACAAATGTAGAGAACAAACGTATGGACAACAAGGGGGGAAAGTGGAGGGGGATGGGGTGGGATGAATTAGGAGATTTGGATTGACATATGTACACTAATATGTACAAAACAGATAACTAATAAGAACCTGTTGTATAGCACAGGGAACTCTACTTCACTTTGCTGTACAGTAGAAACTAACACAACATTGTAAAACAAATATACCCCAATAAAAATAAATAAATAAATAGAGCTTTAGAAGAACACACACACACACACACACAAATAGTATTACCATCTTCCCAGCACCTGCACTAGAAACCTGAAGTCCACTCCAGTCTTCCTCTCTTTTGCACCCCAACCCAACCAATTGGTTACCAAGTCCAGCTACCCTCCAGATCTAGTTCTCCTCTCTAGCCCAGTATACACAGCCTTAGTTTTGGCCTCACCATTTCTCATCAATCTTGTCCTCTGCCTCCTAACCGATCTCTCTGCTATACATGACTTCCTCCAGGACAGTAGAGATTTAGCACTTCTGTTGGAATTGCTGAGAGGCTTCTCCATCTTTCGGATAAAATCATACTCCTTAGCTTTGCAAACCCCTTGAGGACCTGGTTTCTGCCTTCTTCTCCATTTTCACTCCCCTTCCTCCCTGCATTATAACCCATGCTCAGTGCCTAAAACACTGGCATTCTTCCATATCCCTGTGTTTTTATAGTTTCCTCTGAATGTGTTTCCCCCATTTGTCTGCCTGATTCATATCTAATCATTTGTCAGGACTCGAAACAAACGTCACCTCTTTTTGAAGTCCTTACCTGATCTAACCCCTACATGACCATCACCACTAAGTTGAGACACGTCCCCGCTCTGGACTGCCATAAATACCTAGAACAAGCCTCAATACTACGGCACTTCACAGCATGTAGTAATTGTCACACTGCTATTTGTGTTTTTCTTTTGTGTTATTTCATTTTAAAAAATCTGGCAGGCCTTGATGGACTCCCCGAGGGAATGTCCCTAGCATAGTACCTAGTGTGCAATAATTACTCAGAAGTTATGTGTTGAAAGGATGAACCGAAGAGTGAATATATTTTTTAACATGATTGCAATTAAGTTCAATAAAGAAAAGAAAGTGATGTATGAATTGTGCCATGAATATATTAAATAGTGTCAATAGTTGTACACAGGGTATTCTGTTTCTAACTGTGGCACTAAAGAGCCCTGTATGGGAGAGCACGGTGGGTGCTCTTCACTGCATCAATCCAGTCCCCAAAATAGCTTCAAACTGCTGTTCTAAGTACAATGGAAGATACATAAGTAAGACAGTCAGCTGCTCTGGAACTTCGCAAACCAATAAGAGAGACATCATTTTCCAAAGGAATTCATATGAACCCCATGACTTCCTCAAGCATAAGACCTGCAAATGTATCAGAAATTATTTGACCTGGTCTTTATTTTCAACAAACAAATCATCTTGAAATACCAAATTGCCTCTAATCATCGATTTCATTTATTTGCTCTAAAACTCTCTTCTTTGAGACCTATTTGATAATTTGAAGAGCAACTCTATGTTCATAACCTCAGTAGCTTCTTAAATGTATGCTTTATTATATTTTTAAATCTCATTGTTAAAAAAAAAAAAAAAAAAAAAAACCTCTGGGTTTGAGCTCTCCTGAGAAATAACTTTTTGGTCATACTCACCAAGTCCTATTTTGCAGATTTCAGAGGCATAATGCTATATATAAATTTCAAACAGAGATTCCTAGAGAGCAAGGACAGGGACAGCACTGAACTGCTCAGGGGACACTGAACTGCAAACAGAAAGCAAAGGGGGGATTTTTTTTCTTGTGGGCCTTGAAGAATTATTTTGCTTTGCCTTTGTCCGGGTTTCCATGGAAACTCCTCTCCTGAAAATGTGCAGTTCTTCAGAGCCCTCATCATGAATGCAAGCAGAAGACAAACCTGAAGCTGTAATCTATTTTAATGCTGCCATGAGTTGATGAAATCAAGGAATAACTGTTATGTTCATAAAGAAATCAGTCAACGTGAAAATGAGTATAATGAACAAACACTGGGTTAGATGATACCTTTAATCTTCCTTTTGCCTTTGGGTAAAATATAGTGTAGGGCTATATAAGGTTTAGGTTTCTGATGTAATACATGAAATAATAAAGAGTACAGTCACAGTGAGCAATCCAAAAGTACCAACAATCAGCCCAATCTTTCCCTCATCCAATGAACTTCAGTGAAGTAAAAGAAAAATTTCAAAATAATGTAAGTAGACCCAGAAATCACTTTTTTATCTGTAAGAAACAACTCAGGAGAAGTCCTATTAAGGACAGGTAAAAGTAGTAGAGATTACATTTTTAGTTCAAAAAGACTTGTTGACAAGAAGGCCCAGGCTACACATGAGTAGCACCTGGGAAGCGGTATAAACAAGCAACATGCCAATAATATCATGTATTGTAAGAGAAGCACAGAAATTCCCAAAACTCACAGAGGAGCAGAGAAAGGAAAAGAAAACTGTCAGGTTCTGGGTATAAGAAAGAAGGGAAGCAATGTTTATTCATAGTGTAGTTCATGTCACATACTGCTCTGGTTTCCTCCAGTCGGCACTGAGTTAAGGATGTGCTGGGCACCTGGGACAGCATGCTAAATAGGAGAAATGTGGTTCCTTCCCTCAGGAAGCGTATCTCCCAGCAGAAAGCAGGGGAGACAGACATAAAAGAGCTGATTTTACATTTAATGAATTACAAGCTGCATAATGTGCTATAAAATGAGACGTGCAGGGTTCCCTGAGAGGATGTAAGGAAGAAACCTAACCTTACATGTTACCTCCTCCACAATAATCCCTTAAACTAGATGCTGTAATCCTGTTTCACAGGAGCTAACAGAGGCAGAGAGAAAGGAAGCCATTTCCTCCAAGGTCAGTCAGGAACTAAACACTGTATTGGAGCCAGCCTCTGAGCCAGTGTTGGTCTGTCAGGGTTCATGGTCTTTTTCCCATGCTATGTGATTTTGTGAGTGGTTGTCTCAATTTATTCTAATTGCTAAAGTTAAGAATCTGAGAGAAATGCAACACATTTGTCAGGAGATGCTAGAATTTGTATAATGTCTAGCGCTCTCTGAATCATTTTCTTAATAAGCAGTGATGGAGTCTCATTTAAGGAATCCTCTGGAATTGGTCATTCCATCATAATGACTCTCATTTAAATATTTATGAATTTGCCCATCTAAGATACAGACACAACCCTAGTTAGGATTCTCAAGGCCAACCAAGTGCATGGGCTGGGAAGTCAGCAAGTTTACCTTGCTACAGTAGTATGGAAGTTTGGAATCTACAGGGCTCCACACTCAGCCCTCATTCAGATCTTCTGTCTGATCTGCCAGTGCCTCCTCTCTCTCACTTTATTATTCTGGGATATACCTGTCACTCTAACTCAACTATAAACAACTTTGAATATATTAGAAACATATCTTACTTATCTTTGTACCAGAGTGACAAGCATGTCACTGTAGGTATTCAATGATAAAATAAATAAGTTAAAATGCTCTCAGGAATTCCCTGGTGGTCCAGTGGTCAGGACTCAGAGCTCTCACTGCTAGGGCCTGGGTTCAATCCCTGATCTGGTAACTAAGATCCCACAAGCCATGTGGTGAGGCCAAATTAATTAATTAATTAAATGCTCTCCTTCTAATATTTAATAGTAATACTTTTATTAAACATTATTGCTTCAAATCCTGAGGGAAATGAACAAAACTGGAGGCATAACTCTCCTAGACCTCAGACAATACTACAAAGCTACAGTAAGTAAAACAGTGTGGTGTTGGCACAAAAATAGACATATGGATCAATGGAACAAAATAGAGAGTCCAGGAACTTCCCTGGTGGTGGTCCAGTGGTTAAGACTTTGCCTTCCAGTGCAGGGGGTGCAGGTCTGATCTCCGGCTGGGAAGCTAAGATCCCACATGCTTCATGGCCAAAAAACCAAAACATAAAACACAAGTAATATTGTAACGAATTCAATAAAGGCTTTTTAAAAAAATGAAAAGAAAACTGAATTTGAATCAAGCCATCTTAAAAAAAAAATAGCTCAAAAATAAACCCACCCACCTATGGTCAATTGATCATTGACAAAGAAGGCAAGAATATATAATGGAGAAAAGACAGTGTCTTCAGCAAGTGATGCTGGGAAAGCTGGACTGTCTCATGTAAATCAATGAAATTAGAACATTTCCTCACACCACATACAAAAATAAACTTGGGACTTCCCTGGTGGCTCAGTGGTTAATAATACACCTGCCAATGCAGGGGACAAGGGTTTGAGCCCTGGTCCAGGAAGATCCCACATGCCACGGAGCAACTAAGCCCGTGCATCACAACTACTGAGCCTGCGCTCTAGAGCCCGCAAGCCACAGCTACTGAGCCCATGTGCCACAATTACTGAAGCTCATGCACCTATTGCCTGTGCTCCACAACAAGAGAAGCCACTGTAATGAGAAGCCTGCGCACCACAACAAAGAGTAGCTCCCGCTCTCTGCAACTAGAGAAAGCCCACGCACAGCAACAAAGGCCCAGTGCAGCTAAAAATAAATAAATAAATTTATAAAAAATAAACTCAAAGTGGTTTAAAGTCCTGAATGTAAGACATGACACCATAAAACTCCTAGAAAAGAACATAGGCAAAACATTCTCTGACATAAATTATAGCAATATTTTCTTTTCTTTTTAATTAATTAATTTATTTATCTATTTTTGGCTGCATTGGGTCTTCATTGCTGTGCGTGGGCTTTCTCTAGCTGCAGAGAGTGGGGGTTACTCTTTTGTTGCTGTGTGTAGGCTTCTCATTGCAGTGGCTTCTCTTGTTGCAGAGCACGGGCTCTAGGTGTATGGGCTTCAGTAGTTGTAGTGCATCAGCTCAGTAGTTGCAGCATGCAGACTCAGTAGTTGTGGTTTGTGGGCCCTAGAGCACAGGCTCAGTAGTTGTGGCACATGGGCTTAGTTGCTCCACGGCATGCGGGATCTTCCCGGACCAGGGCTCAAACCCATGTCCCCTGCATTGGCAGGAGGATTCTTAACCACTGAGCTACCAGGGAAGTCCCAGCAATATTTTCTTAAATCAGTCCCCCAAGGCAAAATAAATAAAAGCAAAAACAAACGAATGGGACTTAATCACACTTATAAGCTTTTACACAGCACAGGAAACCATAAACAAAATGAAAAGACAACTATGGACTGGGAGCAACTATTTGCAAGTGATAACACCAACAAGGGCTTAATTTCCAAAATATACAAACAGCTCATGCAACTCAATATCAAAACAAAACAAAACATAAACCATCCCATCAAAAAATGGACAGAAGACCTAAATAGATATTCCTCCAAAGAAGCCATACAGGTGGTCAAAAAGCACATGAAAAGATGCTCAACATCTCTAATTATTAGAGAAATGCACATCAAAACTACAATGAGGTATCACCTCTGGTCAGAATGGCCAACATGAAAAAGTCTACAAATAATAAATGCTGGAGAGGGTGTGGAGAAAAGGGAACCCTCCTACATTGTTGGTGGGAATGTAAGTTGGTGCAGCCACTATGGAGAACAGTACGGCGTTTTCTTAAAAAACTAAAAATAGAGCTACCATATTATCCAGCAGTCCCACTTCTGGGCATATAACCAGAAAAGAAGAAAAGTCTAATACAAAATGATACAAGCACCCCAATGTTCATAGCAGGACTCTTTACAATAGCCAAGGACTTCCCTGGCGGTCCAGCAGTTAAGACTCTGTGCTTCCAGTGCAGGGGGTGTGGGTTCAATACCTGGTTGGGGAGCTAAGATCCCACATGCCGTGGGGTGTGGCCAAGAAACAAACAAACAAACAAAGAAACAAACAAAATACAAGAGCCAAGACATGGAAGCAACCTAAGTGTCCATCAACAGATGAATGGATAAAAAAGATATAGTATATATACATACACACACACACACACACACACACACACACACACACAATGAAATATTACTCAGCCATAAAGAAGAATAAAATATTGCCATTTGCAGCAACATGGATGGACCTAAAGATTATCATACTAAATGAAGTAAGTCAGAGAGAAAAAGACAAATATTATATGATATCACTTACATGTGGAATCTAAAAACTATTACTAATGAATTTACTTACAAAACAGACTCATAGACATAGAAAATAAACTTATGGTTACCAAAGGGGATAGAGGCAGAGGAGGGATAAATTAGGAATATAGGATTATCAGATACACACTACTATATATAAAATAGATAAACAACAAGGATATATTGTATAGCAAAGGGAACTATATTCAATATATTGTAATAAACTACAATATAATGGGAAGTAACATGAAATATACATATATGTATATACTTATAACTGAATCACTTTGCTGTACACCTGAAACCAACACAATACTGTAAATCAACTATACATATATATTACTGCTTTAACCAGATTCAAAGTTCTCATAAAAGATTCACATTATCAACTAATTTCGATTTTTTTCCCCAAGAGTCTCATTGCTGTAAGAAGCTTATGATGTGATGACATTATTCTGAGATCTGATTTGGAACGAGTCAAACTTCCTTCTGCATGAAAAGCTAGAGGAAGGGATGGAATATCAACCCATCTGATATTATCCCTAAAACTCCTAATTCCCTGGAAATAAAGGCCTTCATAATTTCTTGTTTAGTTGTTCTGTCACTTTTCTCCTCCTTTCCTGGAACTGTAAGATTTGTAATCTTAGAGGTAGCCTCCCCTAATATACCACTCTAAACAATAAAGAACAGCCTATGGGCTTTTGTTTTTAGAATATGTTTTGGTATCCACTCTGGTGAAAGATGGTGCAAAACACCTTGAAAACACCATGTGACAATGTCAACAAAATATCATCCTCAAGAAAGCAATGCTCCCTTTACCCTAGATTACCCATCCAAGGAGGAGGAGGGGACCATTTCGGTAAAAAACAGGCACTGTAAAGAACACAAACCATGACTCATTTCTTCAGATCCTCTTAGTTCAATTCAGTTCAAATATTTACTACTATATTCCACATGCAGTGAGAGATGCTACCAATACAAAAGTGAATCAAGCGCTTCCCTAGTGGCACAGTGGTTGAGAGTCTGCCTGCCGATGCAGGGGACACGGGTTCGTGCCCCGGTCCAGGAACATCCCACATGCTGCAGAGCGGCTGGGCCCGTGAGCCATGGCCACTGAGCCTGCGCGTCCGGAGCCTGTGCTCCGCAACAGGCCACAACAGTGAGAGGCCCGCGTACCGCAAAAAAAAAAAAAAAGTGAATCAAGGCGCACATACTGCCCTTACCTTAAGTTGGAGGAGACAGACATAGCAATGGATAATAGCATCTAGTAAGAGAGGAACATGGTCTCTCCTCCCGTACCTCTCCCCAGCCCCCAACCACCACTCCCCACACACAAATGACAACTCTTTTATCCCCATAGGAATTCATGTAGAAAAAAATTACATAAAGCTTTAATAATGTATGGACAATGCAATGACTGCCTCTGACTCATAACTCTCCTCATCCCATATATATTTTCCGAAAATGTCCCATATTCTCCAAATTTTTCTAGCCCTCCATCCATCTGTGGACCAGAAGTTAAAAAAGACTGTGACTCTTGGAAATCCCTGGAGATGAACATTAGGAGTACAATGAGAATTATCTAGTTCTTTCAATGTTTGCTTTCAAAATCTTTGAAACTACTAAAAATGATAACTTTTTTCCTCAATATCACCAAAATCCACTGATCTCTTTGTCCGTCTATTGATTTTTACATGTGTATTCCAACACTTCCTAATATATGTTTTTCATAACATTAGTCCAGGGGATACTAGGGAAAGAAAGGCAGTTGTTGAGGAGAGGGTTCTGTGGTCAAGAAACTTGCAAATGTCTACATACTACTGATCCTTCAGAGATTCATAAGATATATGAAGGTAAAATCTCTGAGAAGTCTTGCAATATAGAAGTGCAATTAATTTAACTCTGTAGTTCCCTAACTTACTCAGTCAAAACACTCTTTGATCTTAAGACATATCCTGAGAAATCAGATTTTCATGGAACACATTTAGGAAACGTTATTGTAAATTGATACCTTTGGAGTTATTGGGCTGAGAATGGAAGACTTCCATTCTCCAGATCTAAGATCTTACGATTCATTCATTTCTTCAGCAAATATTTATTGAGCATCTACTATCTGTTAAGCACTTAATTTCCACTTGTTCATTTAACTCTAATCCACACTTCGGGGATCAATCAGGCCTCTAAACATGTGAAATGTAAAGAACCTCCATAGAGCTCTGGAGTGATCATCAAATCCATTTTGTCATTAGCCGGGTTTTGATGACATTCCCTTTCCATTAATTGGTATTCAGTCACAGTCCTTTCATCTAGCCTCAGCGTCAGCCCTGTATCCAGTGATTGAGTTTCCACACTGTCCCAAATATATCAGAGTGTCTCCTTTGGCTTCCTGTTCAGTTCCTTCTGGACTGAGTCCAACTTATGCCCAAAGCACCCAGGGAATTGGAACCAGGTCTCTGAGGAGCAGTGCTCACATCTAGCTCCCTGATACCTACAGTCAAGCACCTATAACCAGGCCCCCATGTTATTCTACATTTATTTCTTTCAGACCTTCCAGGATTTCCACTGTGACTTCATATGTCTGGCTCTTGGATCCCAGCCATTTCCAATTTCCTCTGTCCTCCATCAACCAAGCCCTAAGTGTGAAAATTCTCTCCTCCTTTAAAACTGGGCAACCCTGTTTTGTTTTTCCTCCTTCGTTTCTGAATACTCCTTTGCCACTTCTTTCATGGGTTTTATTTTTAGCTACAGTGTCTTAAACATAGTCTATGCTCAGGCACAATTCCAGGCCCTGTGTTTTCTTTCCCTACATTCTCTCACTGGCAGCCCATTTACCCTCAACACTTCAACTACAATAGAAAATATGAAGAAATGTTAAAATCTGACTTATCTTTCATCTTTTCTGAACAAGTTTGTGAAGACCAAATGTGCATAATCTGAATGAAGCATTCATAAAGAACATGGCAGACACTTTAAAATATCAATATCAAAATACACACTTTTATATATCAATACATACTCAGAGAACAGAAGACAATACTCATAAATACCATTTTAAGTTGGTATCAAAATTTAAATTAGCCTTTTTTTTAAAGATTTATTTATTATTTATTTTATTTATTTTTGGCTGCGTCAGGTCTTAGTTGTGGTATGCGGGATCTTCCTTGAGGCATGCGGTATCTTTCATTGTGGCGCGCAGGTTTCTCTCTAGTTGTGGCGCGCAGGCTCCAGGGCACGTGGACTCTGTAGTTTGTGGCATGCGGGCTCTCACTGAGGCATGCGAGCTCAGTGGCTGTGACACGCAGCCTTATTTGCCCCATGGCATGTGGGATCTTTGTTCCCCCGCGACCTGTGGGATCTTAGTTCCCTGACCAGGGATTGAACCCACGTCCCCTGCATTGCAAGGCAGATTCTTTACCACTGGACCACCAGGGAAGTCCCAGCCTTTATATAATTATTTTGGAATGCACACATTCCAAAATATCTACATCTTTGTTTTGATTTCCATTCTGCCTAGTATCATTAAACACTCATCTCAAAAGACATTCAAATAAATACTCCTCCCCATATCATTATTTAACAAATGTCTTAGGTAAATTAAGAGTTGAAATTGTGTTCATATATGAAAATGGTTAATTCATTGACTCGCTAATAGAACAACTGATTCTCTTTTTCAGTTGTAACATTAAAATAATACCTTATGGGGCTTCCCTTGTGGCGCAGTGGTTGAGAGTCCGCCTGCCGATGCGGGGGACACGGGTTCATGCCCCGGTCCGGGAGGATCCCGCATGCTACGGAGCGTCTGGGCCCGTGAGCCGTGGTCGCTGAGCCTGTGTGTCCGGAGCCTGTGCTCCGCAACGGGAGAGGCCCCAACAGTGACAGGCCCGCGTACCGCAAAAAAAAAAACAACAAAAATAACTTATATTTGCAATGTGTTATGCCCCTCAAATTCTTCCTGATTGTCCGTCCTTAGTAGATTTCACTGAGAAATGAGGAGTACGAATTAGAATCTCCATTTTATCATCTAGATATTGGGTCACAAAGAGTTTAAGTGACTTATTCAACGTCACATACATGAATCCCAGCAGAATCCAAATAAGAAAATGGCTATCTCCTGTTTCTCAAGTATAAGACTCTGAATATCTTCATATAGTTTTATAGTCACTCTTATGATGAATAAGCAATATATCTGAAAAAAACAATAGTGTACCACAGAACATAAATTTTACATTGTTGTACCATTTCACAGGTAAAGAAAGATGAGACCCAGAAGTGTTATGACAGCCAAGTTCAAAAAGATATAAAAGCCATTGCACAACCAAGGTCACAGAAATATGAAAGCCATTGCACAACAAATTTAAACGCTGAAATTTCATTTGTATAGATAAGTATAGATAATGTGATTATATTTTACCCTTTCTAGTGTCTTCATCAGCTTCTGAACACATTTTCTGGTTCATTTTTCATCTCTAATGCTGAAGATAAATTTGTCCTCTAACACTCTTCAGAGCTAATTTCCTGAGAATAAAATGATGTGAGGTGAGCTATTTAATGAGGTCAATCACTTAATTTCTTGTAGTATTTTGAGGTAACTGGGCTAATAATGACATTTTTAAGTCTGTCCTTTATAAACCTTTTTCCCCTTTTGCAGAACTATTGCTAGTACATCAGTAACATTTGAAGTGAACATTTGAAGTTCATAAGTGCACATATCCTGCCAAATCAAAGGTAGTCTGATATTCTCTTTAAAAAACAATACTACACTTTTTAGATGTGATAATGCTTGAAAATAGTCACACACTGTTATATATATATATATATATATATATATATATATATATATCCCTTCACTATTACATATAATTGATGTAACTGATGTGGAATATATCTATAAAACATGTTCTTTCCACTGGTTTCCAGATCTTTGTTTGACTTTCTTCTCAACTCTTCTTCAGTGTATATGCATACTTATTACTTTGGCTTACTTAAACCTGGCTTCTGGATTTCTTAATAGATAACTGAAATATAATACAGACACCATGTGAGAAATTTCCAAAGACTTGCAACAGTAATAAATGATATTTTTAAGTACATAATATACTTATCTCACAAGCAGCAATAATGCAAAATATGGAAATGTGATAGAGAATTGATGAACCAGTTTTCAACTTGTATTGGACATATAAATAAATACATATCTGGTTTTAATATAGATTTATTCTGCAGCTTTTTATTTGTATTTATTTACTTATTTTGGCTGCGTGGCATGTGGGATCTTAATTCCCCGACCAGGGATCGAACCTGTGCCTCCTGCAGTGGAAGCGCGGAGCCCCGACCACTGGACTGCCAGAGAATTCCCTACTCTGCAGCTTTTTAAAAGTTAGAAAATTAAACATATATGTGACTTTGAAATAGTAAAAAGGATGGAGCCAGATCTAAATTCCAATCCTGACTCTGTTAACCTAAGTCCCTTATATCTTAGCCTCTTCTCTTTAGTAAACATCAAGTCCACCAATGATAAAATATGATAACAATTGCAGATTTCCTAGCATAAAACATGAAAAATAATAGATATCTTTCATTTTTCTTTCTTACTACATCATCGCTTTTATACTTCTCCAAGTAGAACCATATTTCTTCAGTTTAAATACCTTAAATTTAAAATGCATGTAATGAAATTTCTACTTCATTCTAGTATAAATCTTGTACAAGGAAGGACCCTAAACTCATTGCTTGAGTATCAAGAACAAAGGGTATATTTTTGGTTTGTTGTTTTTGTTGGCCCGAAGAAAAAATACATTTGTTGATTTGTCATCTTCCTGAATTCTATCTCACTATGTTCATGATCTTTTTCATATCTTTGTCTACGAATGGAGTCTTTTTCTTAACTTTAATTTACAGCCATACTATCCCATTTAAGCACTTACCTATATATTTCAAAACTCAATATTCTATAGCATGACACCAAACGTTTCTTCCAGTAATTTCTCTCGTGTGAAAGTTGCAATACAAAACAGATCACAGGCATCCACTATCAGGAAAAACTAAGGTGTTTATACCTGACCTCTTCCTAAAATTCTACAAGTAAATGGAAATCATGGTTCTCACAGTACTATTTCCTCCCCTGCTAATTAACATCCTTCTTTGAAAATCTTGCTTGGAGCTCATACTGTTAGAACAGTAATCACAGTGACATTCTACCTGGAACAAAGCATTCAAGGATTTAGAGATTTGTGATGAACCACACTCTCTCTTTGGGGCCCATTGATCAGCAAAGCTCTCCTGTGACACTTGTTTCCTGGAAATGAAAGTAATCCAATCACATCGTGAACACAAGCCCATTCTACTTATCCTGGAGAACTTGTTCAACAGTAATAGGTTAATTTCCACTATCAATCTAATTCCGTATTTTTCAAATTGCATGTTGTAATCTAATAGCGGGTCTTGAAATCAAATTAGTGTGTTATAAACAGCATTTTGAAAAGTGAAAGAAAATAGAATAACATGAGATGGATTGAAAGAAAACAAATAGAGACTATCAGAGAGCACCGCATACAACAGGGACAAATATTACTTTATAAAACTTTTGTTTTCTTCGTGTGTATGTGTGCATACACACGTGCGTACATCTGGGTAGTAATGTAGGAGGTATTTCTTAATGTGGACCATAGCAAAACAATCTTCGAAAGTCACTGAACTGGTATAACAAAGATCAGCCACCCGGATGTCACTTCAAGGAAGGGCTTCTTGCCCAGCTGCTGCAAGTGATGTCATCAGACACCTTCAGGGATTGCTTCTGCTGCAAAGAGCCGCCTCCCACCTCAAATTAGATCTTACCCTTCTCAGGAGCTCCCGCATCCAACAGTTGACACAGGGGAAAGAAGGCCAGACTATTTTGTTCCAAACCAAGAAAACACTGAAGGATATTTTAATTTCATATCTCCTCTTGGGATCAGTTGAGACTGTTGTTCAGATCTGCAGAGCACTTCAATCTCTCCCTTTACCCAGGCCTTCTTCCTTCTCTCTTCTACAGGTGTAGATTCCAAGGCACTCCTTAATAAACATTCTACTACACACTAAACTCCACTCTAGCATCTGCTACCCAGAGAACCCAACCTGTGATATCTAGGTGATGGGGTAACAAGTTTTGCGGGCCAAGTCAGCTGAGAAGGCCAAACCTATAAGAAGCAAAACGTCTTTAAATAAAATATAATACTTAATTTTTCAAGGGAACTGCAAATTCAAAGGTTAACATTGTAACCCTACTCTGTTTACCCTAATGGCTACCGATGCCTTTGATCAAAGTGAGCACATCCATTTATTAACAATGGTTAGTCCGTTACCATTTTTTCCTTCCCTTGCACAGCTGTCCTATCCCAAAGGAAATATGCTCAAGGGGCTATGAATAGTGCTTCATTTCTTCGGCCAGCACTACTCCCATTCATCTCATCTTAGCGGCTCTTTGGTTATTCTTGCCATCCTTTGTCTCCCAAATATGCCTACATCAATGCAGCTGAGAAACAGTGAGCAAACCAATAATGTCATCTATAAGGAGGGGTGGGGAGCAAGGAGGCATAGAGGGTGTTAATAGTGAACCATCCAAGTTACTTATATTAAGTATTATCCAAGGAAAAATGTTCAGAAAGCTGTTTAATACCTGGGCTGTGTTTTCTGGGACAACCAAATAAAATTCTTACAGCAGATGAAATATTCTCATAGAAGGTTATTTTGTTTTCTAGAATATAAATATTGGCAACAGAGACTGACTCAACTATTTTGACTGACTAATTTGGTCAGATCAGTTAAAAAAAAAAAGATATTAGTTTGGGTTTTTCTAATTTATTTATTTTTAAATTAAAATATTTATATTTGCTCAGTTATCCTGCTGTCACATAGGATATTTCTAACATCTTGCTCCAACTCTGAGACGTCTGTTTGTTTTCTTCCTCAAATATATTTTGATAGGAACCAATGGTGGTAGGTGGGTTGAGTGTAAGGTGGAAGTTTTTTTAACAAAAAATGGAGAAAGTCAAAGAATTTTTAAGATCTCCAAGTAAGGACATTAGCAAAGTGCATGTAAACTTGATAAAAACAGGCATTTAACTCTTAATATTTTGGTCCAGTATAATTATTGTATAAATTCCAGCAAAGGTAGGCATTCTCACATTTCTTTTCATTTTATTTCCAAGGGAAAATAATGGTCATTTACTCTTCTTTTTTCTTTAAGTGAGATAAATAGAAAGACTGAGAAGTAGCAGTGTATCTGTTGTGCTTTCACTAAAGTGAGGTTTATTTTCTTCCATTCTGGGAATCCGCTCAAAGAGGAGATGGAATATCAGGTCGGTTTGAATAAGGGGAATGGAGTAATAAGCTCGCAGCCACAATATGAATGAATTAGAGGAAACAGCTGCCACCTAAGCTTGCTCAATAAAGTGATGCAGGGATTCCGTGTGACCTGGCATTTCCAGTGTCTCAATGATCAGCCAGATTTCTTTGTTTCTCATGCATTTTCTATGCTGGGAATGTTCTCCTAGCTTTTCAGTCTCCTCCCAGACCTGTCACTCCACTTTGGAAGTGCAGCAACTGTGGCTGCCTGAAGTGGTGACAACGAAACAGGGGCCCCCATCTGCTTTTTCTTTCACACTGTAAATAAAGCTGTTATCTATCATAAAATGATTGAAGAGGCCCAGAGATACACTGGGGGTTGAAGGAAGACCCTTCAAAGATCCACTTGCAAATGGAGCTGTAAACTAACTTGCAGGGGCTAGACAGCCTGTAGGAGGTAACTTCTTCTCACTCACTGTCCACACTCACTGAAAAGGATAAAGAAGCCGTATTCATACCTGTCACTTTCCCTGTCATAGCCAGAGGAATCACATTGTTCCAGATGAAGGACAATGAGCAATATCCATTCTGCTGAAGGTCTGACCTCTAGATCACGCGCACAATGTCAAGCTTTTCTCATAGAGACATTTCTTTTATCTTAAGACCTTTCTATTTACTTGAGGACTTGGATTCAACAAAGCAACCAAGAAGATTGAAGGGACTTCCCTGGTGGCACAGTGGTTAAGAATCTGCCTGCCAATGAAGGGGACACGGGTTCGAGCCCTGGTCTGGGAAGATCCCACATGCCGCGGACCAACTAAGCCCATGCACCACAATTACTGAGCCTGCGCTCTAGAGCCCACAAGCCACAACTACTGAAACCTGCGTGCCTAGAGCCTGTGCTCCACAACAAGAGAAGCCACCGCAATGGGAAGCCCACGCACCGCAACAAATAGCCCCTGCTCGCCGCAACTAGAGAAAGCCTGCGCAGCAACAAAGACCCAACGCAGCCAAAATTAAACAAAATTTAAAAAAAAAAAGGAAATTATGGTAAGAAGAAAAGAAGATTGAAGATTATCTATTTCTGCAGCTATATACCTACACTGAGGATACATACTGTGTTTTCTCAGTGGCATTGTTACTCTGATGACAATTAAGTGAGTTTCATGGGGTGATAGGCTATCGCTGCTACCTCTTTCAAAGTATAAATTTTAAGTCACTCTACATGTCAAGAGAGAAATGTCTAGGACCCTCCTAGGTGGTAAACCTGTGGATACTCAAAAACAAATATAAAAAGAATGAGACAATCTAAGCAAGAAAACAACTTAAATAATTCAGTCATGTAAACTCTAATCACACTATCTGAAATAAATTACGACGTCCTGTCAATGAATAATGAAACCTTCACACACTGGCAGCTATGAAGAGCAGCGTTATAGACCCAGACAAACTCATAAATAACAAATATTTTCTTCTGTGAGTTAAGTTCGAGACAATTTGGCACCCGGTCGGGTACAGAGTTATCCTTCTAGCTTTTGGCCACATTTATGCTCTTTTTACATTTTAGCTAGAGTCCATCCCTCAGAGTCTTTCAGTGGTTTTCTTTAAGTAGTTTCCAAACAGTTTAAATTAACCATCCTGTTCAAGAGAGAAGAGTTTAATCCTTCTCTAATTATATGACCTGATTGTGAACTGTGAAAGTAAACGTTAATTAGTAGGACAGACTGGGAATAAAAGAGGCAAAATAAATGCTTTTTTCTCCCTTTACCCTTTAACCCTCATTAGTCACTTTCCTGTGAATACTTTGGTTTGTCTCTTAAAAGAATTTTCAAAGCATGTGATTTCTCACTTTTCTACTTCTCTAAATAGTAAGTATAATCCAGGCTGGACCATTTCCATTCTCCCTATTGTTTAAAAAAAAAAGTAAAGTTTCTCAACAATATTAGGACAGTTTTCTTTGTTTACATATATAGCTCAGGAAAAATACCATGAAAGAGTGTATTTGTTTTCTATTAGTGCATAACAATTACCCCAAGACTTAACAACTCAAAGCAATAAGCATTTATTACCTCACACATTTTCTGAGGGTCATGATGGAAGTGTCATACCTGAATGGTCCTGGCTCAGGGTCTCTTCAGAGGTTGCAATCACAACCTCGACCATGGATTTCAGTCATTTCAAGGCTCCGCTGGGGCTGAAGGATGCATTTCCAAAGTGGCTCTTCTGCATGGCTGTCGGCAGGAGGCCTCAGCTCCTCACCACATGGACTTCTCCATGGGGTTGTCTGATCATTCTCATGCCATGGAAAATAATTTCTCCTAGAGTGAGCATACGGGAGAGGGCAGTGCCTTTATCTCCTAGTCCTAAAAGTCACATAGCATCATGTGTGCAATACTCTCCTCATTAGAAGGGAGTCAGTTAGTCCAACACAGACTCGGGGGAGGAGGACTCTTAGGTTCAACACTTTGAGTTTGTGGACATGTATTCAAATCACCACAGAGGGGAATCCTATGGGAAGATCGGCTCTCTCAGTAATCTCATATACAATATCTGGAATCTCTATCTCAAAATAATCACCCCTCAAAAAGACAGATGTATTATTCAACCATAAAAAAGATGGAAATCCTTCCATATGCAACAGTATGGATGAACTTTGAAGACATTATGCTAAGTGAAAAAAGCCAGTCACAGATGGACAATTGTAGTATGATTCCACTTACATTAAGAGTATAAGTAGAATAATCTAACTCACAGAAGCAGAAAGTAGAACAGTGGTTGCCAGGGGCTGCGGGGAGGGGGAAATGGGGAATTGCTAGCAGTTCAAAGGGTATAAAGTTTCCGTTATGCACAATGAATAATTTCTAGAGATCTGCTGTACAACATTGTATATTGCACACTTAAAAATGTGTTGGGAGGGTAGATTTCATACTATATGTTCCTACCACAATAAAAATATAATTAATTTTAAAAGAAAAAGTGAATAATTCACAATAAGAAGTTACTCTAGCTGGTTTCCCTGTGGTTAAATACAGCTACAGGTAACTTGTCACGTATGCTAGCACTTTCAGGTGATTACATTTTTGAATTTTTTAAATTAAAGTTGTTAACTTGACCTACCAGTTATGAACTTAATAGAAAGATTTTCTAATAAAAATTCCATTATACCATTGTTTTTACAATACAAATGTATTGGTTTTCTATTGCCGCTATAATGAATTACCACAAACTTAATGGCTTAAAACAACAATCATCTGTTATTTTACAGTCTTAGAAGTCAGAAGTATAAAGTAGGTCCACAGGGTTGTGTTCCTTCTGGAGGCTCTAGGAGATAATGTGTCTCCTTGTCTTTTCTGGCTTCTAGAGGCCACCTACATTCCTTGGCTTGTGACCCCTTCTCTTCTACCTTCAAAGCATCTTCTCTCCTCTTGACCTCCTGCCTCCCTCTTCTAAGGATCCTATGATTACATCAGGCCCACCCAGATAATCCAGGATAATATATCTATCTCAAGATCCTTAACTTAATCATATCCACATCTGCAAAGTTACTTTTGCCCTTTCACAGATTCTAAGAATTAGGAAATGAACAACTTTGGGGGGCCTTTATTCTGTGTCCCACAACTGATTTTAGGAGGATGTCACAGTTCAATTAAATTGTGGAAAATACCCTGACAGATTTAGTTAATACCATAAGAAAAAGACTTAAGTTAATTTGAGCTATCTGTTAACACATAACCAGTGACCAAAATGATCGACTTTACGTACAGAGATCACATTTGGCCTTCTTTCCAAAATCAAGCCTTAGGAGGCTGGAAAATTGTCTTTACTTCCAATTCTTGTTTATAGTTAACATCTTGGTTAACTTGGATAAACTAGAAATGAAGCCTGAAATACGTGCAGGTAATACTCTCAAAACATCAGTTTCTTCTACCAGTGGCTCCCATCTCACATTCTTATCACAACCAACCAACAAATAATGAAGAAATACATACTGAATATTGAGAAATGTTCACTTTGAAACATGAACTTTGCCAAAGAAACTCTGGACAATTTCTTTTGAGACTGGAGAAGAGCTTTTCGTACACACAGAATCATAGGACTTACAGAGTGCAATGGGACCTAGGAAACTTTAAATAATACAGTTCTTCTCCACTCCTGATGCCCACCCCACACCACTCATTTTATATATGAAGATACTAAGGATCAGAGAGATTAACATACTTTTAACCTCTTAGTAAAGCTAGTAAGTGACAGAGCTTGTCCTAGAGGCCAGGTCTTCAGACCCCTGACCCAGTGTATTTTTACTTTATCATATACCCGTCACATGCCCAGATTTATTCCTTGTTTTAAAAAATGCAATGTAACGTGTGTGAAGGCTGTGCATGGCATGGGGCAATGGCAGGAATGGCTGCCACGTGATAAGACCTCAACGTGTGCTGGCTTCTATAACGGACACCTTTAAATATGTTATCTATCTATATTTTATCACAGCAAGGTAGGAAGCATTACCCCTGCTTCTAAAATGAAAAATGAGATAAAAGATTTTTAGAAAAGTAAACAAAAACTGACCAAAGCAAGAGGGCTAGGATGTGGCCTGGGCCTCTCCTTTCAACAACAAAGCTCACAAATAAATTCTCACTACATTTCTGAAGAAAGAATAAAGAACTATGCAAGTTGAATATACAATTTCAACTGTCAATAACATTATGAGAAGAAATTGCTACCAATGTCATGCAGTAAAAGTTGCAAAACCACATGGTGTTAATAGATTCATTTGTTCATTAAACAAGCACTCATTGAGTGTCAATTATGTACCAGGTGCTATCTATATAAGATGTGAAAAAGATAAATTTTGTGTCACTCTTATTTAATAAATAAATCATAAAATTTTAGGTAGTGATATATCACATTTTTAAAGAATCATATAATTTCAGCAGGGTAGGAAGGGAACAGAAATTTACAGAGGAAAGACCTCTCAATAAGGTGACCTTTGAGAAGCAATCTGAAGATGTGAAGGAGATAGACATGAGGAGGCTTAGGAAAAGAGTGGGCCAGACAGTAGGAAAAGCACTGTAAAGATCCAGATACAGGCAAAACTTGACCTGCTTAAGGCAGCAGGAAATCCAATGTGAGCTAAAGCCAAGTGGCTCGGGGTAGGATATTAGGCAAGGTCTTGTCCATGTAGGTCATTGAAAATACTTTGGCTTTAATCCTGAATACCATGGGAAGTCTTTGGAAAGCATCGGTAAGGAGACTAAAATGACTGAATTTACATTGCAAGTAGGTTAAAAATTGCATATGAAGAACACATGGTAGGTGGGCAAATATGGAAGTAGGTCAGGTAGGTTGTACAGTAATCCATGTAAGAAATAGCAGTGTCTGAGGTAAGTTGATAATGATGGAAGGTGTGACAAGTGGTTCAAATCGGAACACAGTTTAAAGGTAGAGCCAAAACACTAGCTGGTGGGTTGGATTGGAAAGAAAGAAAAGTTAAAAGTGATTCCTAGCCTTTTAGCCTAAGTACATGGAAGAAAATAAAGACCATATACTGAAGTGAGGAAGCGATGGGGAGGAGTATATTTTAAGTGAGAAGGTGAAGGTCAAGAGTCCTATTTTACATATATTAATTTGAGAAGTCAAGTGGATGCCAAAATAGAAATAAGGAGTAAACAAATATACTTAGGAGTCTGGGAGTCAAAAGAAAGGTCAGATAAAGAGATTAGAGCAAAAGATTCATCAGTATTAAATGGCATTTAGAGCCATGAGATTGGATGAGCTCCCCTAGGAAGTATAACTAAGGAAGAGAAAAACACTCCACTATTTGGAAGTTGGGGAAAGCAAGAAGGGGCAGTAAAAAAGATCATGAAGGAGCAACCAGTGGATAAGAAGAAAATGATGGGAGTCTAATGCCTTGTAAGGCAAGTGAAAAAAGTGAATAAGCATAGGGAGATTTTCTTTTTGTAGAAAGGCACAGATGATACAGTAGAAAGATTAGAGGAGTTAGGGAAGAGTGGGAGATTGGGCCATATTAGGGGGGTATGATATCAATGATCTGGGTAGCCTGGACTTCTGGTCGTATCCAAGGTAATCTAGACTGTTTTAGTTGAGAGCATAACACGATTAGTTAAAGGTATGAAAAGATAGCGCTCAATTTCTAAATAAAATTGAACTATGCTAAGTATTATTATTAATATCATAAAAATTCCAATTTGTGGAATGCTTAGGAATTGTAGTTTTCTGCTTAACTGACTCTTCTGCATAGCTGCCAACTAGGGTTTCAGCTTTCAAATTATTCTCAAATATATCCATACTTTGGTATTCGGGGTACTTTAGTATATTAAAATGAACATGAGCTAACACTCTTTCTAAATATTATTCTCATGTTGAATAACTTTAGGTAGCAATTACACTGGACCATTCTCACATTTAGATTCAGGGAAAATCGGATTAAAACTAATGTCTAGGAAAGCCTTTAGACAGTGAAAAAAAATTCAAACTGGTTATATTAGAATAAATTCTGGTACTCAGAAAAGGGAAGAAAATTCCAGCATGACCCCTCTGTCTTGGTGACCCCAAGTGGCTGACAGATTTACCTATGCAGAATTATGTAGATCTTTTAGCATCAGTTGGCACTGCTTAATCTGATAAAATGGTTTGGTAAAGGTACAGATGCCAATCACTGCCACAGCCCTAAGGAGTAGCCCTGAGGATCAGAAACTAGATTAAATTTGAGGTGACAAAAAGACGTACCAGGGTAGTTTTTCATCCCTTATCCTTCCTTGTAGGAACTTTTTATTTTGTAACTTTCCCCTATTTTTATTTATAATCAAGTAAATAATAAAATTTTTAAGAATATAGGGAACATCAATCTCTGCTTTATATCAAATACCTTATACTTTCTTAGACCTTAAAGTATAGTACCAAAATATGTTTTAGTTATGCATATAGTACAGCTACATCTGGGTTATTAGTCAATTAAACTCTAAAAACAAGAAGCTCTCTTTTTCTATACAAAAGAAATTTACACAAGGTCAGGTACTATTTAAAATATTTTAAAATATTATTTAAAATAATTGAAACTGAATTCAGCTGCACATTACAAGGCTCATTCACCATGATCAGTAAATGGTTCAGTATAGTTGCGAGATAAACAAGTTGACATACAGAATTCAGTAGTGTTTCTCTGCACTAATGACAAATTTTCTGAATAAGTAATAAAGAAATTGATACCACTTACAATAGCATCAAAACCAATAAAATACTTAGGAATATATTTAACTTAGGAGGTGAAAGATCTTTACTCTGAAAACTCCAAGGCATTGATGAAACAAATCAAAGAAGACACAAATAAATGGAAAAGTATGCCATGTTCATGGACTGGAAGATTAATACTGTTAAAGTAGCAAAACTACCGAAAGCCACCTATAGATTGAACACAAACCGCATGAAGATTCCGATGGCATTTTTTACAGAGGTAGAAAAAAACCACTCCTAAAATTTATATGGAACCACAGAAGACCCAGAATAGCTAAATAAATCATGAGAAAACAGTTCAAAGCAGGAGGCATCACCCTTCCTGATCTCAAGCTATACTATACAACTAGAGTCATCAAAACAGTATGGTACTGGCATAAAAACAAACAAATAGACCAATGGAACAGAATCAACAGTGCAGAAATAAACCCAAGCATACACAGTCAACTAATATATGACAAGGGAGCCAGGAATACTCAATGGAGAAAAGATATTTTCTTCAATAAATTGTGATGGGCTAGTTGGATATTCACATATAAAAGAATGAAGCAGAACCCATACCTTAAACCACTCACAAAAATTAACTTGAAACGGATTAAAGACTTAAAACATAAGACCTGAAACCATCAAACTCCTAGAAGAAAACATAGTAATAAAACTCCTTGACTTGGGTCTTGGTAATGAATTTTTGCATGTGGCATCTAAACCACAAGCAACAAAATCAAAAATAAACAAGTTGGACTACAGCAAACTAAAAAGCGTCTGCACAGCAAAAGAAACAATAAACAAAATGAAAATACAACCTAAAGAATGGGAAAATATATTTGTAAACCACACATCTGATAAGGGGTTAATATCCAAAATATGTAAAGAACTCACACAACTCTATAGCAAAAAAAAAAATAAAAAACCAGAGAGAGAAACCCACAAATAACCCGATTAAAAACTGGGTAAAGGTCCTGAATAAACATTTTTCCAAAGAAGATACATGAAAAACCAATAGGTACATAAAAAGATGCTCAACATCACTAGTCTTTAGGGAAATGCAAATTAAAACCACAATGAGATATTACCTCATGCCTGTTAGAATGGCCATGATTAAAAAGACAAGAGATAGTGAGGATGTGGAGAAAAGGGAACCTGTGTACACAACTGGTGAGACTGTAAATTAGTACAGCCACTTCGGAAAATACTACGGAGGATCCTCAAAAAATTAAAAACAGAACTACCAAATGATCCAGCAATTCCACTTCTGGGAATATACCTAAAGGAAATAAAAACACTAACTCAAAAAAATATCTGCACCCCCATGTTCACAGCAGCATTATTTACAATAGTCAAGACATGGAAAAGACCTGTGTCCATCAATAGATGAATGGATAAAGAAGATTGTTGTATACACAATGCAATAATACTCAGCCATAAAAGTTGAGGAAATCCTACCATTATGTGACAATATAGATGGATCTTGGAGGCATTATGCTAAGTGAAATAAGTCAGACAGAGAAAGACAAAACTGTGTGATCTCACTTATATGTGGAATTTAAAAAAGCTGAACTTACAGAACCAGGGAGCAGAACAGTGGTTGCTAGGGTTGGGGGAGGGTGGGTCAAAAGGTACAAACTTCCAGTTATAATAAGATAAAGAAGTACTAGGCGTGTAATGTACAACACAATGGCTAGAGCTAACACTGCCGTATGATACATAGGAAAGTTGTTGAGAGAGTTAATCCTAAGTGTTCTTATCACGAGGAGAATTTTTTTTTCCTTTTTTCCTTTTTTCTTTCTTTTCTTTTTATTATATCCATAGGACAAGATCGATGTTAGCCAAACCTATTGTGGTAATCATTTCACAATATATGTTAATCAGACCACCATGCAGTATGCCTTAAACTTATATAGTGACATATATCAATCATTTTTCAATAACACTAGAAAAAATTAAAATATAATAAAATAACAACAGTAATGCACAGTAGACATCATTGTGTTACGTATACAGTGTTTTCCATATAACTTAAAACTGTGTCGTAAATACAATTATAATCTAAGACATTAAGGTAATTCTATCAACATGTGAAAAATACAGTTATCTTCATTTTTCATTTTAGATTTTATAAAATTTCATAAGCTATATATATGTATATATATAAAATAGTATAATTGATAAGAAAAATGGTCAATACACATTGTCTAAAAGACAAACTGCTTTTAAAACATTCTTATTTTTATCTCATTTCAGGAATGGAACTCATACTTACTGACTATTGTCAAATATAATTTTATTCACTTAAGAAATGTTTCCTATATTCTGAAAAATAATGTGAAATAATTCATATGATAAAACATCTGTTTTCTCATGCAAATATATTTTTTTTCTTTGCATGAGGGATTACTTCAACATCCCTCAGAAATGGATTATATTTATCACTATCTTTATTTTTTTATCCTGATAAATTAGGGTTCAGAAAGTTTGGATGGCTTTATTATAATAAAAACAAAGATATAAGTGATGTTCAGTTTTCTTTATTGAGTAATACAAAAATGAAACACTGCATCTTCTACCTGTTTATTGTTCTCAAAGGACCAGACATAATCCTCTGCTTACTACAAATAACTCTTGGAACTCACAAATTCTTTTGAGGTTAACAGAGGGCCAGGGATGTGTGGATGATAAAGACTTTAAAGGGATTTTGATTCTTAATGCACCTTTGAAGGTACACTTTATTTTGTACCTGATAAATATAAACTCCATAGGCTCTCATGAGAAAGCTGCATTATTTTTTTAGATTAGAAATACCTGTACTTATGTTTTTTCACATTTACCCACGCCACTCAAGCACCTAATTTATTTGTAGCTACTACTTGCTTTACTAGAAATAATTAACAATACCTCTTTTCCCTGTTTGTTCCAAGTGCAGCCTCTTGGTCTACTAAATCCTACTGAATTAGATTATGCCTACTTTTATACTATATCTCTTGGAAAAGTAGCTGACCATATTCTTGTTTCTTAAATTTACCTATGCTGATAAAGAGCAATAAATTTTGGAACAGAATTTAAAGATATAGTTTGGGGCAGATACAAAGAGATTCTGTTTTGTTTGTTTGTTTGTTCTCTTCTGTGGTTGTTACATAGTGTAAACCATCCTCTTAATCCTCTTATTTTGCTGGTTGACAAAATTAACTGTACTGCAGTACATATGTGTGTATACAAGTCCACAGAATACAAGGGGGAAAAAAACCCTATCATTTCCTCAAGACTGGCTAGGAGACAATTCTCTCTCCAAATTCACTCAGGAATCAGGAAGCAGAAAGGATTGTTTTTCACAGACAAGAAGAGGGGAAAGGAAGGTATATGCTATAGAAACGAACCACGGTATTCCTTGATTTCAAGGGTCACACAGAAATGTATAATTTTTAGGCTTCTATGTAGTTTTGTGTAACAGAAACAGATCCACAATGGCTGAAGCAAATAAAGGTTTACGTTTTCACAGAGTAGGAAATTCTAAAGTGGGCCATTTAGGGCTGGTGCATCAACCCCAGGATCTCGTCAAGAAGCTGGGCTCTTTTTGTCTCCTGCTTTGCCATTTTTAATATGTGCCTCTCATTCTCACAGTCCCAAGATGGCCTCACCTCCTCCAGACACTGTGTTTTTGTTTAGACATAAGGAGTAAAAAGCACAAAGATCAAATAGCTAAAGTGAGAATGTCAATTATTTGACATCTAATTGTATTTCATTGGCCACAAATGTGTGTCCACCAACCAGCCTAGCTGGTTGGTAATAAAAGTACTTATATTACTTACTTAATATAAGCCCCATACAAAATGTGGGACATACTTATACCAAAAAATTATTCATTGCTTTCCTGAAATTCAAATTTAACTAGGCCTTCTATGTTTGCTAAATCTGGCAACTCTAAGAAAGGGAAACTAACTATTGGACAGGCAGCTAATATTATCTGCTATAGAACCTGTGCAAAATTCCTCCATTCCCCATTATAGTGTTGATGCATTCTCTCCTCAGAGAACCTAACTTCAGAGATTAAATTGATGGTTTTATAATTGCCAACTGCAATGGTTAATTTTATGTATCTATTTGGCGAGGCCAAGATACCTAGATATCTGGTAAAATACCAGTCTGAATGTTGTTGTGAAGGTATTTTTTAGATGAGATTAATGTTTAAATCAGTAGACTTAGAGTAAAGCAGATTACTCTCTGTAATGTGGCCGGACCCCAGCCAATTAGTAGAAAGCCTTAAGAGGACGCATTGAGATTCCCCAAAGAAGAGGGAATTCTGCCTCAACACTGTCTTCAGACTCAAGCTGCAACTTCATCTCTTCCCTGGGTCTCCAGCCTGCCAGCCAGTTTTGCAAATGTTGGACTTGCCAGCCTCCACAATCCTGTAAACCAGTTCTTTAAGATAAATAAGTCTCTCCACAGACAGATAGATAGATAGACAGATAGATAGATAGACAGATAGATAGATACATAGATAGTTAGGCATCCTTTCTGTCCTGTTTCTCTGGAGAACTCTGACTGATATACCAAGTCAAAAAGTTAAAGAAAATATTTGACTGAAGAAGTTTAAGCGTGTGAGCAGGCCTATAAACAACTGAAAAGTATACAGGCTGGATTCATGTATTCTTTTTATGTTAAAATAAAGAGATGACAGTTAGGTAATAACCAGCTACAAAGCAGTTTTTTCCCCGCTGGATTAAAACCTTCTCTTCAGAACCTCCCTTGCAATGGCAGCTGCTAGCGAATTTCTTTTTAATCTGTACTTCTTTAATAATCTAGTCATAGTAGATGCTTCAGAATACTTGACTTTGAATAATTGTACATACTTTAATAATTTTATTAGTCCACCAAAATGAGGTCTATAAACTTCTCCACCCAATTAATCTACTTGTGGGAGTCAAAATGTCTCAGAGGAGTTCAGTGAAGTCGAGTAAACAGTGTTCCGGCAGGCATGGATTTACATATACTACCAAATGTAAAATAGACAGCTAGTGGGAAGCAGCCGCATAGCACAGGGAGATCAGCTGGGTGCTTTGTGACCGCCTGGAGGGGTGGGATAGGGAGGGTGGGAGGGAGACGCAAGAGGGAGGAGATACAGTGATATATGTGTATGTATAGCTGATTCACTTTGTTATACAGCAGAAACTAACACAACAATGTAAAGCAATTATACTCCAATAAAGCTGTTAAAAAAATGTGTTAACGGCAATTTTTTAAGTTTATATCAGTGCTATCCTGTATACTCATTTTCTAATATTTTGCTAGACCTTGTACTCAAAGAAAGTATCTTTTTTCTATAAAAAACAAATTTCTAACACTAGTAATGTGTTGACTTCCCTTCATCTAAGAATGTGTCTCTAGTGACAGTTTTATCAATATTTTTAAGAGACTTCCTGGGTGTGGCTGGAGAACCTGTCATCCTTTGATAAGAAGAAGAAAAAAAAAATGTTCTAAGTGAAGGCCGAAAGCAAACCTCTTACTTTGCATTCACTCTCTTAGGTTTATTTTAAAAAAAGAAAGAAAGAAAAACAATCTCTGTGAATCCAACTACTATTAGTTTCTCTTAAAATTAAAAACAGAAAATCCAGAATTACCAACAATTTAGATCAAATCTGTGTTCAGAATGGAACATGTGAAACTCTAAAAGAATAGAAAAAATTAAATTTAAAAAAATGAAGAAAAATGAACGCACAGTAAGAATTTGAGATTTTTCAATATATTTCCCTTGGAAACAATTATACTGAAGAAAGCTAGAGTATTCCTTTTTGTTCTTCTTAACAGGACAAACCCAACTTCTGTCTAAGTTCCAAGCTTAATGAAACCTGTGTCTAAAATTTTTGTTGATTTTTTTTTTCCTCAGCTCACCCATACCCCTGTTTACTCACAGAAAACATAGTCTGCCTTTACCCCACACCTGGTGTTTTCCTCTTGGTGTATCAGCACTGCCTTCCCCCTGCCTGACTCATGTTCACGTGATAGAAATAACCAAGAATGAATATTTCTGTAAAGTTACCAGGACACCCTTAAACTGAAACTCAGGATTCCCAAGTTAACGTGAGCTACTGACGCCTCAGACCTTCAATCTCTCTCCCCAGATGCTCACCCTTTGCTCCACGTTCAAGCCAACAGGTCCTATATTTCTTTAGAAGGTTGGGGTAGACACTTACTCTTTAATGGTAAGGAGATGAGAAAGGAGGAGGGTGACAACATAGTAAATCTTAAAGAATGAGTATTTCTCTAATAGAGAAAGGGTGGCAGGGGAGGTATGAACAAAAACTGGGTGATCCTGAAAGACTGGATTCTGGTTTCCCACCTTGCTGCTAGCTGTGTCAATCTGGGAACTATATGCTGTTTCCCTACTCTTTCTAGTATTACTGGGGGGGGATGTGAGTCTTCCTTCCAGATCCTCACAACCCCCCCCCCAAGGCAAAACCTAAATTCTGTCCATTTCAGCCCAGTCTTATGACATCGCCCTATCCTTCAGTATTTGCAAAAGGCAGATTAAAAAAGAACACAGTAAACAGGTGACATTGGGTGGAAAGAGGACTGTACTTGGAGACACTACATGTGGGATAGCTGTCCTAGGTCTGTCACTTAGAAGCTGTGCAACTTTAAAGCATATAACTTTTGTGGTGTTGTGGCTTAGAGTGAAAATGAAAAAAAAATGTTTGAGAAGAATGAATAGTTCTATTTGAGCCTCAGTTTACTCATCTGTAAAATGAGATAAAAATTCCTAACTCTGGGGTGAGGAAACAGTGGTTGGGGGTGGGAGAGTAGTGCTGTTATGAGATTAAATTATGCATGTGAAGCACCAGCACAGCCTCGCATGCTGTATTTCAATGAGTGGGTGATTTCCTCCCCCTTTCCCTCTCTGAGAAAATTTCATATCGTGGCTGGGAATTCAGACTTCTCCAATTGTCTGTGGCTGTCACAATTAGTAATCCAAGATCCCCACCTTCATGGATTGTATATTCTAGGAACTATGGGGGTTATTTGGAGGAGTAACTGAAATGACATATGGTAAACTGATTTTTACATGTGTTAGTTGTTTTTTAAATTAAAATATCCCCTCAAAAATATAACTTTTGACCTGTATATTTATCATATATCAGTCCTCTTCACTTTGGGCAATTTCTTGCAAAGATTGGTTAAAAATTGCTGACAGACTGCAAGAATTCAGAATCCAAATATAGAAAACAGCAAATTTTTTTATGCAAAAAAAGAAAAATGCTAATCCTTGCATTTTTCATTGTTTTATTTGACTAATTTAGTCTTTAGACTATAATCCCAAGTATACAGGCAAGTCTTTTGGAAACAAATAAAGAAAAAAAAAATCTAAAGGAAGACATCTATTTTTAGCTTCCCACCAAGCCATTTCTTGCTCAGCTGTAGTTATTCCAAAATTGGTCACAGTTTTATTTGACCTGTTTTAAGAGGGAAAAAAATAAACTTGTAAAATGGATTTTTATAATATGCACTATTTAATTTTGATCTTTAATGCAAGTATGAGAACAGGCCCTGTCAGATATTTATCACCACCATTTGCAAAACAATTAATCTACCCCATTCCCAGACTCAACCTGCTGTTGACCCGACACCCCAAAGAGGGCAAGACAGGCTTCCTCCCGCCCACCCCTGCCTGTTGCTAGGGCCGCCCATTGTCTGGCTAATGCGATCCTGGAACCCAGCCAGAGCTGTAGCCTGTGTGCATGGTTTAGTTTTGCTTTGTTTTTAAGGATCACACACATTTTGGCCTAAACTGCAGACAGAAGGCAGAGGAGGAGATCTTATTTTATTTAGAAGAGAAAACCCAGAAAAGTGAGATCTGCCTGAAGTTGTCTTATGTTTTAAGAAACAAGCTTAGGTAAATGATTAAAATAGAAAAGCATGGCAAAAGGAGAAAAAAAGAAAGGAAAAAGCATGTCAAACCTTAATGGAAGAAATTCCCAGACATATCACCAATAAATAGCCAAACTTTATGGATAGAGATATTTTTCTGCATTATAAATAAAAACTAAAACCAGTCTGCTTTCCTCCCAGAAGCTACAGAGAAAACAGTTTCCTTCGAGTAAGTATGCAAGAGTTTAATTTTCTGTTGTTGTTTAAGCATAAAACCTGAAAATAAAAAGGTATATACAGTGTTGCTGAGAATTATTTCTAGGCTTTTTAAAGTATTAATGAACAGTTACTTTTAAAATCATATAGGTGTGTATGTGTGTATAAAAGTTAATCACATCAAAGAATTTACGTAGATGAAAAGTCTAAGAAACCACCTTCCAAAGATGATGTCAGCAAGTAAAGAGGCGGTACACAGAACTGCTTGTTTTTAAGTAAACTACCATAAAAGAGTTCAGAAAGGCATAAGGCTGGCTGTCAGGAAATGAGCTTAAGCAAAGGAAATGGGAGATGTCTGGTTCAGGGGTTTTGAGGAAGGCTTTTACCAACGGGTGCTTTTGTTTTCCTTTTCATGCTAAGTCAGGATACAGGCTTTGTCTTTCATATGTACAAAAGAGAAATACCAAGGTGATAAGATAACATCTGGGACAGTGTAAGGCCTCAAGTTTTCTCTAGTATAGAAAGCTGTTCACTGGCAGCCTACTGCCAGTCTTCCTTGATTTGGGCTGAAATACATGCAGGAGAAGGAGGGAATTACTGACAAAGGTTGAGCACTGATGCTTTTTACTCGATAAAAGCAGAAGCTGGGGCAACTATATTCCCTGGCTTAGGAATCTGGAATCAGGATACTGAAAGTCATATTGAGTCATCTACCAGGATACTCACAGACCGGCCAGGGGACAGGGATGCGTGATAGTGCACCTGTGGGTGTTTAAGCCCCCCATCATCCCATCCAAAATTAATATAATGTCTAATTTAAAACAGTTTGCTCGCAGCCTCTGTACACACACCTTACACTCTCTCCACAACCAAGACAGATTGTTGCCCCTAACCCTTCCTGCATAGAAATTCTGGAAGTGTTTACAGGAGATCAGTCTCCACGGACCACAGACTATAGCAGACACCTTAGAGAAGCTAGGACAAGAGACCGTGTGGCCCTAGAAAGGGAGAAACACAGAGAGACAAATATCCAGCTCACCCGAGGCCAACTCTGTGTCCTGCATTTTTCTTTGATGAGAGTCACCAAGATGCTTACGAGAAAATTCTTAAGCCTGGTTGAGTGGGTAGCCTGCAACCTAGTAATTTCTCACCATGACATATACAGGATTTAGAAAGGATAAAACCAAGTATGCTCAGATGGAAGCCCTTTTGCTGTAGAAAAACTAGTGGGCAAAGATGGGGATGCAGTGTCACGTTTCCGGGGTTCAGGGACTGCCCTTACCCAAACTGGGAAACCTCTCCAACTCTGAGACCTACCATGTGCCTTGTGTCTCATGTTACCTGTTCTGGAGGTGCAGATTTTGCCAACCTCTGGCAGTCCCAACTAAATAGCATTTGTTCCAGAGCTGCTCTCCCTAGAAAGGGCTCTACCCCAAAAATGAACTTGACAAATATCTTAACACCCACCTCCACCCATCTTTCCCTTCCAACTCATCCCATATTAAAACTTACAGACACTCAGGAAAGCTGATCTCAGCCTACTGGCAGAAGGAAAGCCATCGACTAAAACATTCAGTTTAAACTAAATGGTGGCAAGAAGTATTAATCTCCCAGGTAAATTATATAGTTTTAAATCACTTGTAAAGTCCAAAGAACACATTTTTATTGATGAGATTTCTGTGGATACAGTTTTGGCTAAAGCCTCCCCTCATTTAATACTTTGTACAAAAATTTTATTATGAACAAAGCCAGCTCTAAGCAGACTTAGCCCTTAATGGAAACAGTACTTTGATGACACAATGGCTTCAAGGAAGGCCATCTCCCAAAAGGTGGAGGCATGAGTGAGAAGTGGGGAAAGCTGACCAAGGAGGAGTCTGGGAAGGCTACCTACTGGGGGGAGAGGGAGGAAAGCTGCGACAGATATGAAAATGATGGAAGGATCATTCATGAAAGCAGCCACTTGGAGACAGGGCTGGCTTGCTCTGCATGATGAGGATAAGCAGTGAGGCACCCTGGAAAGTAAGCAGACTCTACAGTCAGGAAGCTCTGGGTTTGAACACCAGACTCCACAACTTACTCTACAGGGGAATCTGGGCACATTAATTAACCACTCTGAGACACAGTTTCTTCATTTAAAAAATACAGAATTAGATAATTAGAGATAATATAATCCGTGGCATATATTAGACAGTCAAGATGGCAATAAGTCAATCACTATTCACTAGGTACATCCTGGGAGAAGAGCTAATATCTGAGGCACAGAGGGACGGTGTGAAATACATGATATGAGAGCCCATAGGCTTCAAGATTTACGACAGCGTAGAAATGGAGACCTAGGGCTCAAATTTCCTTTCCTCGTAATATTTTCTATCTAGCAGCTGGTTAGTTGCCCTACCAGAATTAACATTCTTCACCAAACCTTACCTCTGACCTTATCTACAAAAACACTCCATTTTTTTTTTTTAATTAAGTGCAAATAGAAATGGGCTATTTATAGCTACCACCCTTGGCTATAAATCTTGGATGCAATGTGGGTGCTGGCTTGGGAGCTCAGAGTTCAACCTGGAGTGTGAAGAGAATGTAAATAATTAAAAGGGTGGGTTCTAATGAGTTACTCTCCCACTTATGTCAGAGTATGGGACAAATGAGGGAATAAACAAAAGGATGGAGTAAGCAACAAAATGATGAAAGGTACAGCTGTGGACAAATCAGATGCTCTGCTACAAATCTGGAGGAAGAAGAGGCGAAAGATTCTCTTTGCTATTATAAAAAACAACAATAAATAAAACATAAAACAAGCTAAGGGGTCCTGATACGTTCATTACAATAGACTCCAGATTTTCCACTAGTTTACAGAATTGATCGACTCTATATTCATAAACCAGAAAGAGTTAGACCATAAGTAAAATACATTTTATCAAACATTTACTCCTATCCAAATAAAACCCAGTATTCCTTCTGGAGAGTAAAAATATGCCTAAAAGCAGGTTTGTCATATTAAATAGAATAGCAACATACTGTACATGATTAAGAAATGTTTTTATAATCAAGAACCCTCAATTTTATTGAATGAATAATTTCTTTGTTGAACATCAAAGATGTATAATTCATGGGAACTTATTTTCTAAGGAAAATTTTGCAGATTTCCTTCTCTAAGAGAAATCTTAGGATTTTTAGAACATTGTTCAGTTGTTCTTAATACCAATACAAATCTAATAAACAAAGTAAGACTAGAGAAAATAAAATTTTGATTGAAGATTTAAGAGAAAATAAATATGCAGAGGAGAAATGGGAAGTTATCAATACTTTGGTCATAATATTCATTCACTTAACGAATATTATTGTCTTCAACACACCGTGCACTGGGGATATGGCCATGAAGAAGACAGACACGCTCTCCATCATCCAAGTGGAACGTGGGAATAATGGGGAAGAAAGAAATCACAATTGGGATGAATTCCACAAAGAGGAAAAACTGAATCCAAAGGAAGGAGCCCACCCCAAGGAAGTTACTTTTTAATTTTTTCCGAAAACCTGATAGAAGAAAAAAACCGATACAAGAGCGGGATTCTCTAAACAACTGAAGGCTGAGGGACTTGGGGGGGAATAGCAGGTGGCAGAACCATAAGCCACACAAGAAAGAAACTGTGTGCAAGCCTGTAAGTGTGCAAAGGGGAGGCTGATGCATTTAAGTAATGAAAGAAATCCAGAATGGCTGGGAGAAAAATAATCAAAAAGGAAGAGTACTGAAAGATGGCATTGGGACTTTATGGCTAGACACATCACAGGGGGTCATGCTGCCTTATAAAGGTCAATATTCTAAAGATGTCACAAAGCCAAGACTTTTTAATAGAAATGTGATTTGATTTGCATTTGTAAAAGATCACTAATGTTGGGTGGTTGATGGACTAAAGAGGGTAGTATTGGATCATCACAGCAACTAACCCTTATTGGGAGCTTGCTATGTGCCCACTTAATACAAAGAGCTTTACACAGATTACCGAACGTAACCCTCACGAAAACACTGAGGGAATTATTATTTTTTCCTCATCTCATAGAAGAAGAAACTGAGGCTTAAGCAAGGTGATGACAAGAAGAGATTTTGAAACCTGGAAGTCAGCGTTCGGAGCCTATACTTTACTACTATCTACCGTGAATACAGACTAGTTAGGAGCCTACTATAGAAATTCAAATAAAAGATATCTGTGGCTTAGACTAGGGGGTGTGGCAATGGGGTTGGAGAGAAGTGTAAAGATTCAAGAGATAGTACACACATTCTGGTGCTGGAGTAGAGGAAGTGAAGTGGGAGGAGAAGGCTGACCTGAGGTTTCAGCATTTGGGTAGATGTTCCTTCCTTTAAGATAAGAGACACTTAGCAGAGGAGGATAAAAAATTTTGCTTTTGAACATCTTGCCTGAAAGCTTCCAAAAGGAATTGCCAGGGAAGCTGTGGGCTAAACAGGTGGGAAGTCCAACAGCTAGGGTCTGAGTGGGAGACACAGATTTGAAAATCTTTAGCAAATGTGTGTACTTAAAACCACAGGAGAGGGTGAAATTTCTAAGGGCAAAATTTTCAACTGCAGTTTGCCCAAGAGGCACTTGAAGAACTTATTGAAAATGCAGATCCACAATCTCATCTTCATCCAACCCCAACTATTCTCCCACTGCGTAGCTAGGAAAGGGAAGCCGGGTAACTCTTACACATTTGGTTAGTTGAGCTTTGAGAAACTCAGAGAGGGAGAGGATGAGATAAGAAGAGGGAGGATTAGGACGGGGTCTGATGAACTCTAACATTTAAAGGGTAACTATATGAAGTGTGTCAGAATATGTCACCACAAAATATGCCACTGTGGCATAAGAATTATTCTGACCTGAAGGCAGTCAAGAAACAGCAGACACAGGAAAAGCTCTCTGCCCTCCCTGTTTCTGCCTAAAAGCAGAACATAGTGCATGTGGTTGGGAGTCCGCCTGCCGATGCAGGGGACACGGGTTCGTGCCCGCTTCCAGGAAGATCCCACATGCCGTGGAGCGGCTAGGCCCGTGAGCCATGGCCGCTGAGCCTGTGCATCCGGAGCCTGTGCTCCGCAACGGGAGAGGCCACAGCAGTGAGAGGTCCGCGTACCGCAAAAAAAAAAAAAAAAGCAGAACATAAATTTCCCATTATAAACATGACATAGATCTCCATTTGTAAAGGTGTTTCCCGACTCCTGTACCAGGAAGTCCAGAAACAGCACAGAGGTGAGTCAGCATAACAAACTTTATTAAACAACCCCTATTTATCATATATTTCCTAGTCACCTTCCCATGATTTATTGCCCTTTGTCAAAATGGTATAGAAGCCCCCAAGTCTAACTGCTTCTTTGGGTTTTCACCTCTTTTCTATGGAGCCCTTATACATGTAAAATTAAAAATAAAATGTTATGCCTTTTCTCTTATGAATTTGCCTTTTGTCAATTTAATTTGCACACCTCTGAGACTAAATCTAAGAGGATAAAGGAAAAGTTTTTCCTCCTCTTCATATATGAGGACCTCCAGCAAAATATATGGGAAAAAGAGAAGCCAGACTGATAGGAGGAACATAGATGAGAATTGTGTCAGGAAATCCTAGATAGGAGAGAGTATTTTAGGAGAAAGTTGGCAACAGTGTCAAATGCTGATATTTCAACATTTCTGAGGGCCAGTTCTGTTCCTAGCCCCGAGAACCCCAAGGAGAATGCAATATAATCATGGTTATGGAGGAGATCCAACTATACCTATCATATCAGGCACTATTTTTCATGCTTTATATACTTTATTTTACTTTAAACTTTATATAGACTCCATATGACAAGTATAATTAATTACAGATGAAAAATTGATATACATTGAGGTTAAAATACATTTCTGGGTTTATTTCTAATAAACAGTAGACCCATAATTCAAACCCAGAACTGTGTGATTCTAGAGGCAATACTCTTTCAGGTACAGAGTATCATAGTGCCTTTTAGTGTTACGTCAGAGCTATGGACCAGACTTTTAGGAAGCATAAAGGAGGGGCACCTAATTCACACAGGTGTAGACAGAAGCGCCAGGAAACGTTACTGATGAGCCAAACCTTGTATGGGAAGGAATTGGCCAATCACACAAGGGAGGGAAGGATAGGTGTTTTCAGCACATCAGTACGGGCAGTCACTGATGGTAAGATAGAGCATCAACTTCAGGGAACTCCGTGAAGCAGTGAGTTCATGTAAGGGAGAGAGGGGTTCTGAGGAGGAAAGAGTAGAGGTAGAAACTTTATTCTGAAGAGGAACCATTTACATATTTTAAGTAGAGGGCCCCCTGGGGCAGATTTGTGTAGGAATCTGTGTCAACAGGGTAAAGGATGAATTGGGGGAGGAGAATAAATGCAGACCAACCAAGTGAGAGCCTGGACAGTGGCCTGATGGACAACAGAGGAAAAGAGGGCATATCAGAGAGAGGAGAAAGGCATGAAATAAAAAGAACCGGATGACTTGGATCAAGGCGGGTAGGTGTTGGGAGCCGTGACAAGGGGAGAGGTATAGAGGATGAATACCAGTTTTCTGACTTGGGGAAAGGGGCAGCTGGCAGGAGATGAATGGAGGAGAACAGATATGGAGAGAAAAAACTATGACTTCGATTCTGGGGTTAGAATTGCCTATGAGTTTCCAGGAGGACATGTTATAAAGGTGGCTGGCTGGATGGGACTGGCACTTAAGAAAAGGTCTGGGCCATGGCTGTTATCATGGAGTAGGTATACAAATGGTGATCCCCAAAGTCATCTGATCATAGAACTCTTTATCCAAAGCAAATGTTCTGAGAAGAGTTTATAATTCTCTCCTTCTGGGAAATTTTTGAAGCTTTATCAGCAACTCTTCCCCATTTTTTCAACAATGGAATAGCCATTGAAAAAAACAAGGAAGATGGTAGACCAGGGATCCATCCAGAGCTGAATATTTCCCATAGTCTTTATTATTCTACCAAACATTTTTTTTATCAGTTTGGTTGAAAACTGGTGGCCATATCATTCATGAGGATAAATGGATTTTATCTAACACAAAATACACTTTATGACTCATTTTTTTTTTTTTATTCTCCAGTTTTAATTTGTTTGCGAATTATCTCCATTATCCAATGACTTGTTCTTCTCAGTTTTGGTGTATAATTTGGATCAGATAAAGGTGGAATGGTGAGGAAATTACAGTTGTTCCATCTTTCCTATTGTGACATTTTGAGTAATCGAAACAATTTAGCTATCATGCGAAGAATTCTGCTGTCAAATATACAAAAATCAATTCATGAAAATGACAAGGATCATGTTTACTTGGTGAAGCAACAAACTACTAAAACTGCTTTAATTTCTTTCTAATGGCAACAATGTCCCAGAAAAACAATTTCACATCATTTATTCCTATTGTGACATATATATTAAGAAGTTTGGGGAGAAATGTTGCACAGTTTTTTTAAGTAATGCTTTTAAAAGGGAATTTCCATAACAATTATGCAATTATTAAATGAAAATAGCTGTATTGCTAGACAGGAAGGCCCATCCCAGTGTATTTCTCTTTGAAAATTACTGTTGGGAGATTGATGAGGTAAGGAATAACATGAATAATTCTATTTCATGAAGAGAGAGTCTCCTCCCCCTCTTTTCTGGCATGAACGCCAGTTTCTTTTAGAAGAATAGATGGGTCGCAGTGTACAACCTAGCTTTTCCTTCTGTGATGCACTAATTTAGTAGGAATCAAGATCCTGGCCAGCCAAAGAAAAGGTAAATACCATCCATCAGACTTTCACTGAATTGTCAAAATTAAGAGTATTTGTTGTATTTTTTTTTTCTCACGCTAGATTTCTTCTCTTTTAGGGAATTCCTATAGTTGTGCATTTTTCCCCCAATTACTCAGAATCATATTATAAAGATTATAATTAAATCAATTTTAACACACTCTAGTTGAATTCAAGGCTACTTATTCACCATCACTCCTAGTATATTTGATTACCTCCAAAGAGCTGGTTGTCTAAACTAGTCATGCACATTCAGGGAAGAAATAAAATCAAATAAAACAAAACTTGCTGGTCTGAGGTTACAGAAAGAGTTAATGTTAAGGAAGGTTGGGAAATCACATAGTCCAAGCTTGTTCTTAATCAACAATCAAAAAGAAACGATGGAGCAGGGAAAAAAAAGTCTTTTGACTGTAATCATTACTGATAAAAGCATGATCCGGGCTTCCCTGGTGGCACAGTGGTTAAGAATCCACCTGCCAATGCAGGGGACACGGGTTCGAGCCCTGGTCCAGGAAGATCCCACGTGCCGCAGAGCAACTAAGTCTGTGCGCCACAACTACTGAGCCCGCATGCCACAACTACTGAGCCCACATGCCGCAAGTACTGAAGCCCACACACCTAGAGCCCATGCTCCGCAACAAGAGAAGCCACCGCAATGAGAGGCCCACGCACCGCAACAAAGAGTAGCCCCTGCTCGCTGCAACTAGAGAAAGCCCACGTGCAGCAACAAAGACCCAACACAGCCAAAAATAATAAATAAAATAAATACATTAAAAAAAAACAAAGCTTGATCCTTTCTGATTCTTTACATGAGTGTTCAAGTCAAAGGGATCACGAATATAAAAATTATTGAAAAATTTCCAAGAGTATATAGTAAACATTATTAGGATGTCTGCCCAACCCATGCATCACCAACCCCCTTCTCTAAAAACTGCTTTACTCATGACCAGGGCTGGGGCCTGATTATAGACCAAGACCCCAGTCGCAGTCTAGCTGGTGTGTGTCAGGATGGACTGAGTCTCTTTCCTCGGCCAGGGCTAGAGTTGGGATTCAGAAGCCCCAGTCTCTCTATTCCGGCTGCCAGCACTGAGAAGTAAGATACAGTAAAAAAGTTAGTCTGTAGAGAAAGAAAAAGATGAAAGAGATGTGGAGAAGTGCAGAATAAAAGAGACCATGAAATAACTTGAAGAATAGGGTAAATAGTGGTTTGATTAACTAGGATGGACAAGACTGGGAGAGAAATAATTTTGAGAGAAAATTTAAAGTCCTTCTTTGTCCACATGACAAACATTGTTGTTGTACACACGAAGGGAGATGTGGGCCAGACATCTGGAACTAGGGGAGATGTCAGGACTGAAGATGGAAATTTTAGACCCATCAGCGTAGAGATGGATTTTAAATTTGGGGGGCTGGATGAAGTTAGAAATGGATAGGGAAGAGAAACCAAAGTCAAATCCAAGTACTCCAGCATTTAGCAGTTGAATAGAGAAGGAAAAACTAGCAAAGGAGAGGAGCAGCAAGTGAGGCAGAAAGCAAATCAGATAACTGTGCTGCCACAGAAGCCACAAGAATAGTGTTTTCAGAAGAAGTGATCAAATCAGCTCACTCTTACCAAAAAAATAAAACAAAATAAAAAACACTTCTTAGAATTATTTGTATTCTGTTTCAGGGCTCACCAAATGAATGATATTTGTACTGTTTTTGGACTGATATTAAAGTCATATGAAAATAAAGTAAAAACATAAGCATACATAAACCAAATTTTTTTAAAAATGCCTCAGACAGATTCAGTTGGGTTTTGTTTAAAAAGAAAGGCAGGATAGATTGTTGAGCAATATTTCTTGTACAGACTGAAACTGGTAGGATTAGTTTAATTGTGAGACTTTAGAAAAATTTCAATAATAAAACTTTTGTGAGATTCACTTTGCAGAAGGCTTAGAACATAGCTTGATGGATGATAGTGAATGTCCATTCCAGAGACAGGGATCTGACAGTAAAAAAGGGAGACTTTAATAAGGTCTGCTTGGCTGGAACAAACATGATATCCCAAATTGCTTTACGAAGGTCTGAAGGCTGCAAAGCAATAAGAGAGGCAGTGGTGATTCCGCCAAGGGTACGGGGGGCTAGCTAGGCTGGGGGGGGGTGCTTAGCTGTCTACTAATGTTTAGTATCCCCCCTAAACATCCCCCCAAACATCAAATGCAAATACAAATAATGTGCTCCCTAGGCCAATCCTTCACAGCAAGTCCTCTGGCCCCATGTGACCAGACCAGAATGCCAGCCCGCCCCAAGCCCTCCTTCACGCAAAGGCTGGTGTAATTAATGGGCTGAATTTCTTAGTGGTTAAGATCTTGAGCTCTGCAGTCTAACAGGCCTTGTTAGAACCCCAGTTTCCCCCATTATTAACTGAGTGACCATGTCTAGAGACTTAACATCTCTAATCTCTCTTTATTCATGAAAAATGGATTACAGAAATTACTTCATCAAGTGACACAGAGAATTCAATGAGAAAATAAACATAGTATTTAGCACAGTGACTGTAATCACCATTCAACAAGGGGGAATTTTGTATTATCTTGTTGGGTTCAAAAGGTAATATTACACGAGACGCATTTGAGCCTCTAACACACATGGAGAATAGGAATCCGCCCAACGTCTGTCTCATGAAGATGGCTGGCGCTGCGCTGGGAAGCAGCAGGTGGATATTGCCAGTAGTAGCTCAGTCTGCCAATTCAGCCCTCCTTCCACTGTGCCACTGCTTCCCTACAGCTGCTGGTGTAGACCAATGGGCCATTCACTACCCAAAAATATATAAAGGCGTATTTGCTCTAAAGGACTATGTGTTGTTAAAAAATAAAAGTATGGATTTTTCTCAAGCAGATTACATTACTCCATTTCTTTCTCGTGGTCACTGTACTTTTTCTTTTTCGAGTGTGTAATAAATGTATTTCTGAGCCTGTTTTAAATGATAGAGTCAATCACTGTTCACTGGCCAGCTGCTCCACTGGCCAGCAATTGTAAAACTCTCTGCATTGTGACCCAGACACACTCACTGGCCTAAACTTTACATCACAATAGGCAAGCCACCTGGAGTCAGCTTTGAAATCCCAGGGCTGTGGTCAAAGTAGGACCTCCCGGAAGGACAAAGTGTTCTGTTTGTGTAGCACAAGGGTGTGGCTTTGGTAGCTAGTAAAATAATCTGAACACAAAGGCTTCTAGATCCTGCAGAGCACTCTGCAGTGAACTGACTCAGCGGAAAGTGGTTGGGAAAGGAAGCTTGTTCTTAGATTTCAGAACCCTCCAAAGCTACACCCTCCCCACTTAGTTCTGTCCTAGTTCAACAGGAAGGGGGTTTCATCAGCTAATCTGTGCACGTGTGTGTGCACGTGCGCGCGCGCGCACACACACACACACACACACTACCATCACCAATTTAGACTTCATATAAATAGAGAGCATTTTAGAAACTGTTATATACTTTTAAATCCTCTGATCCCTGTATCTGGAATTAAGAAAAAGGAAGTCTGAATTATGCAAAATCAGTCTTTATTGATTAGATTTCCTTCTTGATTACTTAACTCTTAACTTTACTCAGATTATTTTGCCTAAAGACCACTTAGGCAACTTCACCCAAAGAAGATGTAGAAACTTTCTTTGTGAAAAAGACTACAGAGAGCTTTATATTCTATCAATAAGATTAATGTTCTGTGAAATGTACATTCCAAGGAAATACACATTCAGAAAAAAAAAACCATTTACTAGGATGAACAAGAAACACAATCTACCTCTCCCTAAACTACTAGAAAGCCAATTAACTTAACAACAAATTATTTAAGTTCATGAATTACATATAACACTACATTTACAAAAATGTTCAAAAATATGCATAGACAGGTAAGAGAAGTTTTTTCGTGAGATTGTTGCCAAAAATCACTTAAAGTTAACCCCAGGACAACCGAATATGTTGACAGTGCCCTGTGAGTTAAAATTTGATACATTCTTGAATGTTTTTGTTAAAGTTTTTTAAATGGTTAAAATATATATAATTGGTAAAATATATGACCTCCTTTCGTTTTATCAAGATTCATAAACATCATTTGCTTTTATAATGTTTTTAAAATATATATATTTTTAATTAATTAATTAATTAATTTATGGCTGCACTGGGTCTTTGTTGCTGTGCACAGGCTTTCTCTAGTTTCAGAGAGCGGGGGCTACTCTTCGTTGCAGCGCATGGGGGTCTCATTGCGGTGACTTCTCTTGTTGTGGAGCACGGGCTTTAGGTGTGCGGGCTTCAGTAGTTGTGGCACGCGGGCTTCAGTAGTTGTGGCTCGAGGGCTCTAGAGCCCAGGTGCAGTAGGTGTGGCGCACGGGCTTAGTTGCTCCATGGCATGTGGGATCTTCCCGGACCAGGGCTTGAACTCGTGTTCCCTGCATTGGCAGGTGGATTCTTAACCACGGCACCACCAGGAAAGTCCCATATAATGTTTTTTCCAAAGCTTTTCTTTTTGTACTGGATTACATGACTCCTTCCTTTTTCAAGAAGTTCTGAAGGGCACAGTTGGGAGCAGTAAAGGATAAACTGCACTGTCTATAATTGTGTGACAACAGAACTCCATGAAAGGTGAGGTTCCTTACAAAATACAAGGCAAGCAGAGAATATTTCAGTTTAAGATATTTCAGTTAACATTTGTCTTTGGAAGATGTATATTCACCCCCTGAAAAAAGTGTACTGAGTATCTACTATACAGTAGGCAGTGTTCTAAGTTCTGGGACTACATAGGGAATAAAAATAGATGGGGTTCTTGCTCTCACCGACCCTACATTCCTATGGAGGAAGAAAGGCATTAAACACACCAACAACCAAACAAACAGGAGAATATTACCTAGTGCTAAGTCAAGGAGAAAATTACTAGAGTGTTGTATCAGAAAATGACTACAAGTAGGGTTGCCAGGCTTAGCAAATAAAAATTCAGGAAACCGAGCTCAGTTTGAATTTCAGATAAACAATGAATACTTTTTTTGGTACAGATAGGTCCCATGCAATATTTGGGACATGCATTTACAAAAAAATTATTTGTTGCTTATCTGAAATTTAAATTGAACTCAGCCTCCTGCATTTTATGTGGCAACCCTACCTGGGAGACTTCTTACACTGGAAGGTTGGAAAAGGCCTCTGTGAGAAGGTGATATTGACAGCACACCAGAAATAAGCACAAGTCCTAAAGCAGAAACAAGTGTGCGTGCCTGGTAGACAAAGAATGTGTGTGCAAATCACACTGTTGAGAGATTGTGACAGTCAGAAACGACCAAGAGAACTCTTTCCTACCCAGTGCCAGAGACCTGGTAAACAAGGAACATACTTAAGGAAGAGCAGGGACATGGGCTGTGGTGAATCAGACTTCATAAGAGGCAGGGTTTGGAGTTTCCTGTGTAACATATTAGAGACGCTCTCAGAAAAGGTTAGATGGAGGAGGATGTGCTTGCAAAAAAATGTGCGAACCTGAGGTCTGGAAAACTGAGTGAGGAAGACTTCAGACTGAGGCTCCGCAACGGAGGGTTCCTTGAGAAGGTGTTAAGATTTTAATTGATTTCCTTCTATCACCAGGAAAGTCCTACAGGGCATAACTTTACTCCCTTCACAGTGTAGTTCCTTTTTCAAATTGTCTTAATTCTTTAAAAAAGTAGGGAAGAGGGGTTTCCCTGGTGGCGCAGTGGTTGAGAGTCCGCCTGCCAATGCAGGGGACACGGGTTCGTGCCCCGGTCTGCGAGGATCCGACATGCCGCGGAGCGGCTGGGCCCGTGAGCCATGGCCGCTGAGCCTGCGCGTCCGGAGCCTGTGCTCCGCAATGGGAGAGGCCACAACAATGAGAGGCCCGCGTAACGCAAAAAAAAAAAAAAAAAAAAAAAAAGTAGGGAAGAAGAATAAAGGGAATATGCAGAGTCAGACACAGCAATTTTGGAAAAAGGGAAAAGATAACTGCTGAGGAGGAAGCCTGGACTCTCCACACCACACTACCAAACGGCCAAGAGTAAGGGGTGGGGACACCCTGAACAGAGCAGGGAGCCTTAGGGACCAGCACAAAATGTGTGTGCTGCCCGCAACAGAGAAAATGTATCTATTTACAAAACATATATATGTGTGTGTATATATATATATATATGTGTGTGTGTGTGTATATATATATATATATATACACACACATTTTGTGTGTGTATTGGAATATATATGCACAGTTTTGCTTTCCATAAACATTTATGTGTTTTAAGAGGTACCATATTACATACAGCAAACTCTGCAAATTTCCAAGTTTCACTCAATGACATGTATTGGAGACCTTTCTACATCAGTATATACAGATCTCTTTCAATCTTTTTAACTCCTACATAGTATTCTAGCATACAGATACACTGTCATTTAAACATCCTCCAATTTATGAGGATTCAAGTCATTACCAGTGTTTTCCCATAAATGCTGCTAGGACCATGGTTCCCAGACTGTGCTGGGTACTGTAAACACACAGGAGTGTCATGACTATTTTTAAATTTTGAGGGAAGCAGAGTAACAACTGTCAGACACCACACAAACTACTACTACAATACGACTATTAAATTTGGGTCTAACTACTTAACAAATAGAACTATTAGATATTTTTTTGTCCTAGGGTTCGCCATGAAAAAATCACAGAGACACCAAAGATGCCGTGAACCACGAATGTTTGAGAATCTCTGTACTGGGAGCATCCTCACATGTGCCTATGTATGCAAAATATCTCCGAGGTAAGGTCCTAAGAAGTGGCTTGTTTTTGTTGTATTTTAATTAAATTGAAACCCATATTAAAAAGAAGTACTTTCAACCTATCCTTACCTGGTTTTTTTCCTTGAAAACATATTTTACAAACTTATTCTCAACAAGTCCTCAGCTAGAAGACTTCCATAATTCAGTTTGGCAGTCATATTTACTGCCATTGTGAGTTGGTGCATCTCAAATAACTTCTATTCCTCAAAACTTTATATTTTAAAAAACCTATGACAGCTATATGATTGCAGATAATATTTAAATTATAAATATTTAATTTATAATATATTTATAAATTAATATTAACATTAATTAATATATTAATATATAATATAATATATATAATTTTAAAATACACTTACTTTAGATATGTGTTGACAGAAAGAAATGCAGAATATGTCGTTTCTTGATTTTTGTGTTTTAAAAGTTCAAATGAATGAACTGATTTACCAATAAATCATAATTTGCTTATGTAATATTTATACCAGTAGAGTTTAGTAATGAACATAATTTCAGCAGACTTCTGAAATTGCTGGATTTCAAAGTTAAAGTCTACTGTTGGTGCTTCATTTCATATGCTGAGAGACAGACAGTCTAGACATTCCATAGAAACTGACAACATGCTGGGAGGTTACTGTGAAGAGCTCAAAAGAAAAGGTTCCAACTCCAAGCCAGACTTTATATTTTTAATGATATATACCCAAATATTTAAGAAGCAATAAAATTCAATGATTTACCAAATCACTATAGAATATCATTAGCTAGCAAATCTGAGGACAAAGGTCTCCCTAAACCATGTCACAGAATGTTCCTACAGTGGTTTCCATGGCTTGTTAATTACACACACTGCTCAAGAGTCATGGACATCAAAGAGGCAAGTCTTTCCTGCTATGTTTTATTATCTCTATCATTACTGCTGCTGTTTCCTCAAGTATTTTCAGTAAATGCTTGTCAAAGACTAGTTTAGTTGGAATTTAATCATTATTTTAAAATCACTGGTTATCGTCAGCCTTAATGTTTCTATCACTAGACACAAAGTAAAAATACTTATTACCTGTATTACCTGAGACTCTGTATAAAAAGTTAGTATTATGCTTTGCTGAATATTATGCTTGATAAAACAGTTGTAAAAATATTTTATCATAGTATTCTTCTGACAAAGCAATCCAGAAGGAAATTCTTATCTACTCATATGATGTTTATCTTTTTTACCCGAGTTATGAGTGAAACCAAAGGGAATGGGAAGAAAGCTCTAAAAGAATGAACATGGTCATTGTGCTGGGTTGAGTGCCTTTCTAGTTTTAAAAGTAGCAGTGACTTTCTGGTTTTAAAATCATCCAAATCCCAAATAAGCAACGAGAGTTACTTGTACCTACACTAAGACAGGATTCCAAGATGATGACTGTGGCAGTTTCTAGATATATAGAGATGAGTCATAAACTGAGACCTAGGTGCCCCCAAGATGCAGATAGTCTTTTACGTGGCTACTCAAACATTATGAGTTTACATGAGTTGCCTAGGAACTCTGTGAACTCGTAAGCTATAAAGAAAGTGTCACTGTGTTGAGTCCAAGATATAACCATAATGCGCCTCTCATGTGGACTTTACTCTGAGTTTCAACCAGCTTGCAACAGGCTTGAGATCCTTGTTGACATGTGACCTAGTACCCATGCTCCATATCAAATACAGACAGACCACTGCAGTTGTAAGTGGTACCAGTACCTAGCTTAGGAATATCTTTATACTGTACAATATACAATGGGGGGGGTGCAATATGCTTAATATAACATTTAAAGAGCTGTCAATTTCTGTAATGTAGGGGAAAAGGTAGCTTTAATGCATTTTTTAAATTATATTACTATTGCCTTTTTTTGTAAACTCAAAGAATATTTTCTCACTGTATATTGATTTTTTTTTTTTTTTTTTTTTTTTTGCGGTATGCGGGCCTCTCACTGTTGTGGCCTCTCCCGTTGCGGAGCACAGGCTCCGGACGCGCAGGCTCAGCCGCCATGGCTCACGGGTCCAGCCGCTCCGCAGCACGTGGGATCTTCCCGGACTGGGGCACGAACCCATGTCCCCTGCATCGGCAGGCGGACTCCCAACCACTGCGCCACCAGGGAAGCCCTGTAAATTGATTTTATTTGAAAATTGAGCATCTCAGGTTTTTGAAGGCAAGTGCTGAGAAGGCATAATGGCTTTCTGAGCCAGGATCTGAAACTCAATTATTAGAGCAGTGGTTATATTTATCTCTAAGATGACTTGCAACAGAAAACAAGTTGACATTCATTCATCTGGATTTATTTATTCTACTTGCACCGTAAGAACTGGATCAATTTCTCCAAGTGCCTTAACTTCCCTCCTTGGAAGCCATAGAGCAAGAACTTTTAACTGGAGAGTGATAAAGCCAAACCACATATCCATATTGTTGAGAGGCTTAACTAATAAGTATGTTTTAAAGACACTTTATGGAATGAAGAACTCCTTCACTGAAATAATAAAAATTGTAGTGATTTGCCTGTAAAGCCATTAAGTATATGTAATGATATAACTGATAGACACAAAAATTCTAGAATATTGGCTTTATTTGATAATATAAGAAATTTTATAATACTGACTTTAAAAATCACTGAAAAAATATAGTATTCAAAAGAATTACATGGTATTAAATATGATAAAATTCTGATCCATTGCAGTCAGAAGCTACACTCAAAATATGCCAAAGGCCCCCAAGTTCAGGGCTGGGAGAAACAGGACACCAGAGCTTTAAGGAACAGCTGTGTTACCTATTGTTCAGTATCTGTCCTAACTGACCATGGAGGGAGACTTCATCCTAACCTCTGGCTTTCTACAGCACAACCAGGGCAAAAGAAAAAGAAGATAAAAAGTGACAGAATTCAGAAGGCCAACTAGAAATTAACCTTTTAGTATGTCAATTCTTACTCTTAATGGAGAAGAAAAGCATTCAGCTGCCTCTGTCAAAACCTACTGGTCTCTTCTCTGTGCCTCTATAACTCTTTGTATTCCTCCTCTATAACCCTTATCACATTATCATAGGAATTGTGAACATGTCTGCTCTCCTTATCAAATTCTGAGTTCTTTGTAGACTAGGTCTCATCCATCTCTGTATGCCTAACGCCTGCTACCATTAAGTTCTGTGAATGAATATATAAAACAAAATAATATGAATATATAAAAACAAAATAATAGAATATACACGTCGGATCTGAAAAACAGTAATAAACTCCATTTCCAGAACTTTACTTCTATAATACCTATACATTAAAAATATGTGTAAAAAATCTAACTTTAAATTTTAGTTTTAAAAATGTGCTATTCCCTTCCTTCCTCCCTCCCTCCTTCTCTGTCCCTTATTTACTATTCAGTGAAAAAGCAGGAAGGCAGCCTAGCAAGATCGGCTACTTATAGGTAAATTCAACAAATAATATATTGAGATAATGGAAGCCAGTTTTCCTACTGTCAGAGAAGGAAGGTACCAATATGGAAAGAGAGAAAGCTATAATGAATTCTGTGGTGAAAAGAAATAGGAATTGGAAGTACTGGTGTGCACTCATGGATATAGATTAATAAATAAATATGTGTGTATAAATATGTATACATATACACATATATATGGAGAGAGAGAAATAGAGAAATGGTGGTATGTATGTGTATAAATTTCCTTTTTCCACTAGAAGACCCTAGAAGCAGTAATACCCCAGTAATAAGTGTATCTTGCACCCAGATCTTAGTTTAGATGCCACTCTCCTAAAAGAAATACAGCAAAATGGCTGATCTGAGGGCTGCTACAAAGAGAGAACAGGATGAGCTTGACTGTGCCAGAAAGTAAGGAAGTACTCAAAGAATGATGGGTATGTGTCAAGAGGACCCAGAAGCCAGCCTGAAGGGGCTCCTACTGGTCAAATCTGGGACAATTTGAGCATCAAAATAAATAATGACAGTACTGAATTACAGCTCATTGAATAAAATAGGAATTCATGAATCCTAATGGTATAGATAGCTAAATAATGGGGAGAAAAGAAAGCTCTTCCTTACAGTTTAATACTAAGTAATGTAGAAGGAATGAAGGAATGTGAAAATCAACATTTCTCAACCAATTTAGTAATAATTAATCAGGCAAGAGATAGTAATTGATGCCAAATCTAACTGATGAGTGTGAGCTGAGGAACAGGATTTTACAGTCTCAAAAATTTCCTCCTGCAAAATAATTACTAATTCCAAAATGTCAAAAAATTCATACTTTTACAGTAAAGAAACCTCAGAGACACCATCTCATTCAAGTGATTAAAGTGAACATCACCAATAATGAAAAAAATTGACACCATGTACCACATGACTGGACGCAAGGAAAATAGCAAACCAACACTTCTGTGAAATTTTGTCCAAAAAAATGCACGACCTGGACATAATAATGAGGAAACATTAGATAAGCCCAAGTTGAGGAAGTCTCCATAATAACTGGCCTATAATCTTCAAAAATGACATAGCTGAGAAAGTCAAGAAAAGAATGAGGAACTATTCCAGAATAACTGAGACAACCAGGTACCACAGTTGACCCTGTATTGCATCCCATTCATGAAGGACATTATTGAGACAACTGGCCAACCTTAGAAAAAGTCTCTGAGAAAAGGGTATACAGAAGTTTTTTGTACTATTCTTGCAACTTTTCTCTCAGCTTGAAATTGTTTCAAAATTATCAATAAAAGTGAAAAAAAATGTTGTAAAAGTGCAATTCTTTGACTCCAGTGATTGAATATCCCAAGAGTCAAGCTCATATAAGAAATAATCTGACACATTTGCACAACCAAGTTTAAACACTGAACACACAGTGAGTGGTGACTCACCAAATGCCTCAACTGTGAATTACTACTGTGTCATTATGAGTTCTTAACATTCATCTAACACCTACATTATTGTGTATAATATAGCAAAAGTAATGCTTCCCTGAAGGAGCTGTTCTAAAAACTAAAAACTTACATATACATAGGCACATATCCAAATATAATGTTTATCAGGGGATGGAGAGCCATGGGTCAGATCTCACAAAGACCAAACTCAGGCTACTCCTCTCCCTTTTATTTCAGGTTGAAGGAGGTGTAAACCCAGGTGTTCACACATTACAAAATTACTGCTCTGTAGTTTGAAAGGAATGATGATGACATCCTGTTTGTGGTCATGGCCAATTGAGTATGACACTACACCTGGGCAACCCCAGGCCATCAACATTTCAGCAAGGCTGTGTAATTAAAGTGGTGACACTTGTTGCTTAGAAATATTGGTGACTTCCAGGATACAGCAGAAACCCTCTGTCCACCTGACTTTTGGTTTCAAATGGGGTCAGAGGAACCCAATAAAAGCAGAACCTGGAGAAACCTGGGCAGGCTGCTGCTCCTCCCTTTGCATCAGAGCTCCCTGAACATTCCACTCCGCAGCCAGGAGACAAAATTTCAGTGCTGAATCTCAAAACATCTCTTTAATTCTCTCATGTTTATTTATGTCAAAACCTCCCCTTCCCTCTTCCAACACTGAGTTTCAAATAAACCCTTGTTTATTATTATATAGACCACAGGTTGCCATATATAGAATTGGCACAGATATAAACAGTATCATCTTGGAAAGAGCCCATTCAAACTGCTGAAGAAGCTCTGAAAATTACACCAATTGACAGAAAGTCAGGAATTGCAGAGATCTTCTATGCAAATCCTATTATAAATGAGGCACTTCAGAGAAAATTTTATTGGTGAACTAGTAGTAGTAGTAATTATAATAATAATACTCTATCAAGTCAGAAATTACAACATTTTAAACCTAGGGAATTCAAAATAGTCACTCTAGGATATATGGGAATCCAGCTGTTGCTCAAAATGTGTTACCTAGATTAAAATGATATCAAGAATTAAAATATATTTGAGATGAAATTGAAACTTTAACCTAATAATTATAAATGTCAGGTACTAGGGCATGGATTAATGAGTAGAACATCAATATCAATCTTATTACTTTTTTAAATGACAAAAGCTCTGTTTCCCACACCCTCCAATCCATGCCCAGGCTTGTAGGCATACATGTATCCCAGGATATGGTGAAATAAGTGATTTAAGCATTCAGTGTATCTAAAAACACCCCCAAAATGAGAATATCGTATTAGCTAGGAAACATCAAATTAAAGGTAGAATCTGTAGTCCAGAAAACAACTTACTCTGAATCTTTAAAAAAAAACAAATTGATTAGAAAATAAGGAATTATAAAGCACTAAAATTTATCTTATACCTTTTTTTTAAACTTCTCATACTTGTGTGTATATGTATGTGTGTGTTGTATGTGTGTGTATGTGAAATGTTTAATCTGTTCATGTATAAATAGAAAGGATTCATATTCTAAACTAAACAATTGTACAGGCCAGTGGTAAACATCTTTGAAAAAAACATCCATGAACACCTCTGAAAAAAAAGTTCAGCTCAAGCAACTTTGACATCAGTGAACATGAACAATAATAAAAGTTTTAACTTTTTATTATTTACACTTTGTTTTGTATGTAGCAGCAACAGGATATAAAAATTGCTGCTATATTTGTAGTAAATATAGCCTGAATAGAATATATCTCTGTAACATAAAATGATGGATCTATTTTCTGAAATTCAAGAGGCCTAGATTCAACACAGAGCCCTACCAAACCGTGTGACCTTGAGCAAGTTCCTTAACCACTTCCAGCTAACTTGCTCTTCTATAAAATGTGACTAATAAAACTATCTACTTAAAGGAATGCACAGCTAAATTTAAGTTCCAAATCTAGACCTAAAATAATCAGGATCTTGGGGAAAAGAGCCTAACACTGATATGTTAGAGGGACTTCAGGGACTAAGAAAGTGAGATAAAAGCAATAATTGAAGCTAGTAACTAGACAGAATTTAGATCAGGAAGGTAACAGTGGAAATGGAGATGAAAGCCAACTTTGAAGACATTTTAAGAGAAGAGATGATAAGAGAAAGAATTTATTTAAGATCATCTTAAAATGTGAATCAGATTTATGTCAATTCTTAAAACTGTAAAACCTTCCTATTGCCTTTAGAATTAAAATTAATTTTTTTTTTTACTCCTTTTCAGACCAACCTTCCAGCTAAGAGAAAGTAGAAAAACGAGACAAGTTTTGTTTTTAAATCTATTTGAAAGGATCGGAGAGCTACAGACATTGAGGATTTGAGGGAAGACCCAAAAGGAAAAGGAAACCCAGAGAGATAATCTAGCCTAACCTTTGTTAACTGCCAGAAAAATAAAAAGTAAATTTTCTCTGGAGAATGATGACCTCCCATAGAGCTCCAGACATACTGAAATTGTATTTATATGTATGGTAGTCAGTCAGAAGAAAACCAGAAATACAAAAGGGCAAAATTTGATTAAAAAACAGAAGACAGACTTCCAGATAACCAAATGTTGGTGTTATCTGACAGGCGCTTCAAGCCATAAATTCAAGAAGCTCTACAAATCCCAAGCAAAAGAGATACAAAGAAACCACCCCTAGACACATAATCAAACTGCAAAAATTAAAAACAAAGAAAAACCTTGCAAGCAAACAGAGTATAAGACATACTACCTTCATAAAAAGCAAAAATTATGCTAAGAGCTGACCTCCCAACAACAACAAAGCAAGAAGACAACAGAATGACATACTTTAAAGTACGAAAAAAAAACACCAAAACCTCCCAACCTAAAATTCTATTACATAATGAAAATGTCCTTTAACAATAAAAGCAAAATAAGTATCTTCAGAAACCAAAAATGGATGGATTTTTTGCCAGCACATCATACTCAAGAAAATATTAAAGGAAGTTTGTCAGGCAGAAGGAAAATTATCCCAGACTATACCCCAAGAGATTCAAGAAAAAATAGAGAGCAAAACGAATACTCAATAAGTAAGAACGTGGAGGATCTTTAACCTGTGGAAATAAAATATGCAACAATAATAACCCATATATCACAAGCGAGATGAATGCAGTTAAGTGTTTTGTATTGTCCAAAAAGTGGAACTGGCAAAAGTACTAATTTATATTAGGCTTCAGTAAATCAAGGATGTATGTTGTAATTATAGTAGAAGAATAGTAGAAGAATTTGTACCAAAGTCAATAGAGCGGGAAATTAATAAACGCTTGTTAAATTGAAAAGAAGGGGAAAAAGGACATTAAAAAAGAAACAAAAATGGTCAAACAAATGTAAAAATATTATGGTAGATTTAAACACAAACAGCAGTAAGTTGTCATCAAGTGTATAAAGAGTGAATAAAAGCAAAAAAAAAAAAAAAAGCAAAAATAAGTACTCTCGTTAAAGACACAACTGTCAGACTGGATAAATATCTTCTCCTGATCTTTCAGCTTCACATCCTGCCATTCTCCTTTTTCTCACTAGTTCTCACCATACTAGTTTACACTCAGTTCTCAACTCCATTAAGTGATTTTTGATGTCAGGTCCTTTGTTCCCTCTGCCTGAAATCCTTTTCCCTCTAGTCTTCCCATAGCTCTTTAGATAGATCTGAAAAACTCTTCTTCAACTACTTTATCAAAAGAAAGTCAGCCATATGGTCTTCCATTCCTCAGCCCTTTGTTTCCTTCATAGCACTTTTCACATTTTATATTTATTTTGCTTATTAAATTGACTCCCCCGTTAAAATTAAGCTTCATTCATTTGTAAATTATGTACATATGTAAGTGTTTAGTATGTGCATGTGCCCTGGAGTGTTTCAAGGACTAAGGATATAGCAATGGATAAATCCCCTGCCCTGGTGGAGCTTACTTTCTGGTGCAGGAGATTATCACCATTTTAAAGTGAGAAGGCTGTGCAGCTTCCAGAAATGAAGTAACTTGCATTCAGACCCACAGCTAATACATGTCACGATCATGATTTAAACTCACCCTGTAAAATTTTAAACAAGCACCCAGCTTTTAGCATGGGAAGTTGCTGACAGAAGGACCGAGCAAGAAGGTCAATTTTTGTCTAGCAAATTGAAAGACAAAGTGTTTTACTTATTTATTTGAATAATCAAATGTGTCAGGGATTTAGTATAGTCCATTCAGCACTGCCCATGTTCTTCAGGAGTTGCTCCGGTCATATGCCTTTGATGTTTCTTTATCATACCTGTTAGTCCCAAAATAATCGGGTATGATCACGATCACTAAAACCTGTGACACTCGAAGTTCCCAAGAGGATTACAGAAAAACAACATTGTAGGCACTAGTTAGGACTTCTCTAAATCTCTAACTGGTCTCTGTCTTTTGTGAGATGGGCAGAACTCCCTGAGAATTTCTCGGACATTTTATGCCTCTTAGCGTAAAGTATATGCAAGTTCAAGAGAAGGAAAAGTACCTATTCCTTTCCCCTGAGCTCTCTCAGATTTCCCCTAAGCCATCTGATCTGAAACATCCCTGGATTACACGTTTCTCAGTTTAGTTATTTTGACATCAATTCAAGCCAATGAAAAAAATCCCATCACATAGAAGAACAGAGATCAAAGGTAGCCAGGTAAATTTCTGCTAGGCCAGTTCTATTTATGATCCCTTTACTTTCACCACTCTAAGTGGTGACATGACATCCCTCTGTCATGTCCAACAAAGCAATGGTTTGTAAATCTGGCTGATCTAGGCATGTTAAAAACCTAGAAAGAGTTAGAATATAAATTATTCTAGAATATAAATTATTCTAGATCTAATTTATAGAATATAAATTATTGGCTCCATCCCCTAGAGAATTGATTCACAATGTCTGAGATTGAGTCCAGGGATATTAAAATGCTCCTTAAGCCATTCTGAAGTCTAGCCACTTTGGAAAAATGTTGTTCTAGGGAATTCCATTTTGTCATTGACCCATTTCAGGGTATCTACAGATAGATGATGGATTAAGGGAAATAAGCACTTCTCATGTTAATATTGAAAAATTCATTGGTCCACTGGAAGCCCATGGTTTCTAATCACTTGCTATTCAGTTACTCAGTTTCTGCATTAAAAAGAAAGAAAAATAATGACTTCATATTCTTCTTGACATTACATAGAGCTGCAATAGGAAGGCAAGAGTCCCTTTTCAATCAGAGACTGTTCTGTATCAGATGTTTTCAAATGCAAACTCCATGAACTTAAATTTTCACCAAACAATTCTGCAAAGTATGGGTCTCAAACTGAAAATGAAAAACAGGGCTTCCACGGTGGCGCAGTGGTTGAGAGTCCGCCTGCCGATGCAGGGGACACGGGTTCGGGCCCCGGTCCGGGAAGATCCCACATGACGCGGAGCGGCTGGGCCCGTGATCCATGGTCGCTGAGCCTGCGTGTCCAGAGCCTGTGCTCCGCAATGGGAGAGGCCACAACAGTGAGAGGCCCACGTACTACCGAAAAAAAAAAAAAAACAAAGAAAAACAAAAAATTGCCTAGAAAAGTATTTTTCTTGATTGAGGAAAAATATTCATGTAGCTTAGTTTATAAAAGAGAGGATTCTAATGTATGGTATGTAAATTATTTTTAATCCCAAGTTGATTTTTTTTTTTTTTTTTTGGCCATGCCATGCAGCTTTTGGGATCTTAGTTCCCCACCAGAGACTGAACCCAGGCCCTGGGTAGTGAAAGAGCAGAGTCCTGACCACTGGACCACCAGGGAATTCCTGAATATTTTAACCATACTGGAAGAACTGTATATACTAAGTAAACCAGAGTCAACATTTCTAAAAGCAAATAAAATATTTTGTGAAACAAATGTACCTAAACATGTACCAGGTGGTGGCATAACCACACATGAAAAAAAAACACAAAGAACAAGAATTTTACTGTAGTGAGATATATTATAATTATCCCTAGTGAGGTATAACCTAAGGACAAAAGAAACTACAACTATTGTTAAACCACTTACAGTAATCAAATTCTTGGTAGTAGTATTATTTTGAGAATGTAGTGAGATTAAAGTGGAATAAAGCAAAGGAATAAGTGTGTGTCACGGATAACCAGGATTTTTGGCATAGGTGAAAAGAGGTTCTAAGTAGTATCACTGAGGTTAAATAAAGACCCTACCATTATGAATTTTAAGCTTTGAATTGGAACTATCAGCGTCAACGACTGATGCATCTTTTTTAAAAAGTCCTATTCCATTCACTGAAGAGGCCTAGAAACAACGAAAAATCCAGTGGTTTACACAGAGGACTCTTCATACCATTTCCCACTAAAAGAAACCTGGGATCCTAGAAAAACAACAAGTCTGGTAAGGCAGGAATTTCTTGTAAAACCAGAAAGTAAAGAAACTATTAAAGATTACTAGGGTTATGTCAAAAGAACTTAGTTCTTCAAAGATAGGACAGTTTAAGCATGAATAGGGATAATAACTGCAAAGGATTGAAATATATCAAATATGTTTAAATGTGTAAGGTTATAATGGTATTCAAAATAAAACAAACCTCACTGGTCACCCTTAGAAGTTGCTAAGGAATCAACTTATCTTGAAAATTAGTAAATCAAAAGAAACAAGCATTTATCTTGCCTTTCTTTTAAGAACTGAACCTCAGGATAACCAAATCATTGATTCCGAGCCCCCTGAAGTGGAAGCAGGGAGTCTTAAACACTGGACTGTCAGAGAAGTCCAGAAAGTTTCTTATCAGCCAGTCCTGTCCAATGCAGTTATTTAAATTTAATTAAATAAGATTTAAAATTATGTTCCTCAATCACACCAGCCACACTTCACACACTCTATAACCACATGAGGCTAGTGGCTACCACACTGGACAGTGTAGATATAGAATATATCCATCATCACAGAGTTTTACTAGATGTCATTAAGACAATGACCATCAATGATTGCTACCAGCACAAAGAGACAACCAGACCATAGTACCTATGGATGAAAGTATAAAACACCACCTAAAACACCAACTAAAGTAGTCTTGAGGAAACCAAGAAAAGTGAGAGCACATAGAAAGAACATGTTAAGCACCGAAAGGGAGATGCATTCAGCAAGATCCAGAGTGTGGGAAACTGTACAAGAATAAATTGCAGTGAGAGAGAGGGGAGAGGGAAGGGGGGGACAGGGAGAATAGGGAGGAGAAGGAGGGAAGGAGAAGGGGGTGTGGTGCGAGGGGCCAGAGAGGACCTATAGAGACATATCAACCAATCACAACATATGGACTGTTATTGATTTGATCTTGACTGCAAAAACTTGTAAAAACTTTAATCGGGGAAATGTAAACTCTGAATAGATATCTGATTATCTTGAAGAAGTATTATTAGTTTTATTTTATATGTGATGATATTGAGAGTTTTTTTTTTAAAGGGTGCTTATCTTTTAGAGACACATGCCAAAACATTTATAAATAAAATATAATTTCTAGGACTCACTTCAAAATAATACAGGGGTAGGGGGAGAGGAAAGGGGACAGAAAAAGATGAGAATATAGAGAAAATGGGACGAAAGTTCATCATTACTGAAAGTACATGAGAGATACCTGGGTGTTCATTACAATATTCTACTTTTGTATAAGCTTGAAATTTGTCATAATAAAGTTTTATTTAAAACTAGAGCATCATTGAAATCAATCAACTTCAGCATCTCCCTTCAACCACCCATGTTTTAGAATGCTGCACTTTTAAAGATATTTAGCACAGCTCACAAGCAAAGCTCCCTTCTTGTGTATATATGTACATGTACATATAAAAAATAAATTTATAAGATGTGACACTTAGAAGACTGTTTCAGCTGGCATTGATTCAAGTTCTTAAACAAGGTTTTACTGGATGCCTACTATAAAGCAGATGTTGTACTTCTAAAAAAGCCTGAATTTTATAGTATTGGAATTAAAAATTTATCAACTATACCATACTGCCTCTCAACACATACTGATTCGTACTGGTTAACAATAATAGCTACCATTCATTGAGTTCTTATCAAATGCTTGGTGGTGATGTTTACATTTACATTATTTCATTCAGTCCTCTCAAAATTCTATGCAAGAGTCTTCATTTTACCAGGAAGGTATTCATACGGTGAGAAGTTCCAAGGAACTTGACAAAAGGTCACCTGTGTAAGAGTGGGAGAGCCAGGATTTGAACCCTGATCTGACCTCAAATCTCATGCTGTTTTTAGACAAAACACTTAACATCCACCTAAACTAGCCTCCAAGATAGGTATTCTTGTATTTCTAACTTACATACACAGAATTTGACATATACTTCAGCTATGGTTTGTTGAGACTATTTTGATTGTCATATATTTTAATATTAACTTTGTGATTCGTTTCCCATGCTATACTGGTTCATATTAAGCTTTAATTTAAGCATCCCAGTTTTCCATATAACGTGTAATTAAATCTGGTCTCTGAATCACATTGCTCTCACTCAGCTGATTATTTGAAGTACATTTAATATCCTAAATTTTTTTATTGTGGTAAAATACACATAAAATTTACTATTCTTAGCTGTTTTTAGATGTATAATTCAGTGGCATTTAGTACATTCACAATGTTGCACAAGCATCACCACTATCACAGAATGTTCTGCTAAATTTAAACCTTAAATGTAAAATTCCAACCTCAAATGATGGTATACTCAACATTCCAAGTTCTATTAGCTAACTATTGAGTGTTACATCATCAAAAGTTTAAAGAAACATTCTTTTGTGTCACTGTTATAGCTGAAGAAACCGTTTTGTTTACATCACTGAGGAAACTGTATTAAATAGAACCTTGCAACACTGTACCAAAGATCTCTTTCCAGGTCAACATGAATAATTAATGAAACATTCTTTAAGTGTCAAATGCCTTGTACAAACAAAAGCATTCTAAGTCTGCCCCTTCCTTCTGTTCAGAAAGCATCATCCTTCTACAAATTAGTCATTCTCTGTCTACATACATATATTTATACTAATAACTCCACTTTTTGGCTTCTAATGATTTATTTTTCCATGATTCTTAGTGAACCTATCTTTTTTGGCTACTTAAAGTGTACAACTATTTTTTTCTAAATGTTTATAATCTATTTTAGAACAACTGTGGCATGTAAAATTTAAGGCTCTTTTAAGTATCAAAGCATTTTTTTTTAACTAAAAAAATGTTTACTTCGTTGATACTAATTTGGATTTAGAGTTGCTGTTCTTGATTGATATTTGGCATTAAACCAAATAACTTCAAATACAAAAAAAATTTTAGAAATACACTTTAGAAAAGGTGTACCTTAATAATAATAAAAACTAGATGTAAAAGCATTGTCTAAACTCTTTAGGGTTTATTTCAAGACTCCTTATATCCTATCCTATGGTATTAACAGCTAGAATAGGTGGTGGAGAACCTGAACTTAGCAAACTGGAAAATTTTATGATGAGTTTTCTAGTTGAAAATGTGTTTTATAAATAAAAGCTAGTATAGTGTCCATGCCATTTTCTCTTTTCTTTTTGTTGTTCACTAAATATGAAACACTTAGATAATGTGGATTTGCTTATCAAATTCTTAGGCTACAAAATAAGGGTAACACATAAATTCTCAAGAGATAGTTAAAACATTACTATTTTACACAGGAGTACATAAAAAGTACAGGAAGGCTGAAAATCTAAATTGATTCACAGACTTTTCTTTCAGCAAGCTTTATTAATCCATCATGGATCTACTCATGTTTGTATATGATTTCATACAGTGAAGGGTTAAAAAAATAAAGGTTCTCCCAGAAAACAACCTTTGGTGCCTATGTCACACGACTAGAGGACTGTGTAACCCAGCTTTCAAAAGTTGTTTTTCAACTACTAATTAGTAGCTTCATCAGAAGTGGAAGTACATACATTAAAACTCAAAGCCAAACACTGTTCTCCTAGTGCCTCAAGTAGTTTATTGGTACTTATTATCCACATTTCCATGAATATAAACATTCTAAATGACTGTCACTAGTGCAGGTACATTTAACATGTGAAGGCTCCACAGGAAGCTACTTCATTTTGTGTGAACATGAACCAAGTTTCCAAAAACTCCATTTAAAAAAACCAAAAAAACCCAAAACCAAACCCTGGTAGCAAAGTGCATTTCTTTTGGTTATCTTCAAAACAAACAGGTGTTGGCTTTAACACATAGAAATCATGTTGATTTGCTATATATGATCACAGGAAGCAAGTCTTTACCTGTAGATAAGAATTAGGTAAAGGTTTTTCCTCCTTTTAATTTAGAGGGTTTTTTTGGATTCCAAAGTAAACAGTACCAGTGAATTTTCACAAAACATAGCTTTGCTACTTTCCCCTTCATTTTCTATAATCGTAATTCTTATCTGTAGTACTGTATCATTTCTTCCTACCTTATAATCAGGACTAGACTGCCTGCATAACACTGTTCAGTTTGTAAACAAAAAATTAAAGCTCAGAGCACATAAGGACCTCTCTTACATTTTCACTGCACAGTGCATTAGGTGTTGGTTATAAAGCTTCTGCTTCTCTCAAAACACTACAAAAATATATGAAAAACCACATCTGTGTTCAGCCAGCAAATATAATAAAACAAATATTTTACAACTGGAATATTTTAGAGACCATGTATTGTAGTTACACCCTCTTGACTGAATTCATCAATTGCTTTCTTCATAAATCCATACATTTGTCAAAGCATATGCATTTACGATTAGTCTACATGCCCAAATTTACTATGTAAAAGAGTTAAGTAAATTATTTTAGGTTCTTTAACTGAAAGTGACTCTGACAACAAACTATTTCTAAAACAGCCCTAAATCCCCAAAAAGGTGTTTTAAACCTGACCGTGTAAAAAGATGCATAGCTATTTCTAGAAAGTAAAAGACTATACACCAAAACATGCTTTGTCAGAAAAACTAATCCATGCACTTGAATATGCCCCAAATACCTCTTTTTAAATTTTAAGTTAGACCAATTTAAACATCATCTAGAATTAAGATACAGCATTACAGTATTTGATTCCAGAAAATGTCAAAATTCATTCAGCCAAACTTAAAAAGCCAAGCACTGCCTCCTTGTCCCTTACTGGTTGGACCAACGTGACCAGTATGACTGTATATATTAATCTACCTTAACGTTTCCATTCATTAGCATAACATACAAACCCTTGCATGCAATTTCTTTGCAAAGGCTTCCCCCCAAAAGATGTAAGCACAAAACACTAGGCAGACACTCTTCAAAGTTTTATTTCACTAACTTCAGGTCAAATTTCCACAGCTGTTTTCTGGTCAATTTTCTATCTTTGCTTGGCTTCCCAAAATGGTAGTACCAAAAGATTTGTGGGGTAGGCAGAAGAGGCCATTTTAAGAAGCACTGCATTTACTCATCTTCCACAAGGCAACAGAGTTGGATATCTGATTGTTCAACAAAACAAAGCTTTAACAGCATCCAGGAGGGCAGGCAGGCAAACCAGGATGTAGACACTCTTCCATTTGTCAAAATCAGACCACAGAAAACCTACTCCACACAGATCTAAAAGGTTATCACCATTCATCTTTTCTTTTTCTGCTGCCTCAACATTTTTCTTCTTTTAATTATCATATCATGTAGTTTCTCAAGTCCTTCCTTCAGTCCATCGCCTATGATTGCACAGGTGGGCTGCAAATGCCAGGGAGTTGATGAGCTCAGTTCACCCATTGCTAACAATTTCTCAATTTCTGAGAGAGACAATGAGTTCCTCAGGTCTTGTTTGTTAGCAACTATTAGCACAGGGACTCCTTGATTTTCCGATATCCTAGTTATTTTATGAAGTTCAGTTTTGGCTTCTTCCATCCTTTCAACATCAACAGAGTCCACGACAAACACAATGCCATCTGTGCATCTGGTATATGACTTCCACAGTGGCCTTAATTTCTCCTGACCACCTACATCCCAGAAGTGAAAAGTGACTGTTTTAGAATTTCCCAAGGTTACCTTAATTTTTTCCGTGTTAAATCCTTTGGTAGGTACGGTATTTACAAATTCATTGAACTGCAGCCTGTATAACACAGTTGTCTTTCCAGCAGAGTCCAAACCCAGAATGACAATGTGGAAGGACTGAAATGAAGGCAGGCTGGACAGGATAGAAGTCTGGTCTGACAGTCCATTCCCCATTTCCAGCTGCAAGGAAGTGTTCCAAATTGAAAGGCTTTCTTCTTACTGCGTGAGAACTTCTCTTCCTAGGGGATCCAGCTACCAGACTGAAGGGGAAAATGAGTAAGTTATTCTTGTGAAATAATGTGCTACAACTGCTTTTCTCTCTTCCTGCTAAACTAAGCAACACGAGGAACTTGATAAATAAAACTTGCTTCAGTAAACAAACCAAGTGAGATAAGAAACATACGCGATCCAAGGTAAACGACAGAATAATCATTGCCGTTGAAATTCTTTAACATTCACTGAAATTGTAGTAATATGTATTTTTCTCTACCCCCCTGGGTCCCCAGACCTTTAAGACCTCATACCGGAGACAACCTAGTCACCAGCAACTCGTCCAAGTCGCAGTAACCACAGAAGTGCCTTTTTTGGCAGAAAATTTGTAACACATAATCTGATCTTCAGGATCTAATTGTACACGCTTAACAGCATACGCAAGGTCACTATTAGCCTCCGCGCGCCAACCGCCCCACCCCAAAATACAATGCTCTCACCTCCCGAATTGGAGCCTGGATCCAAATGAGAAAGCATTGGCAGGCTTTTCTACGCGGGGGCAGAGAAGCACCCCACCGCCGCTCAGCTTAGCTCTCCACGCAGCTCCGGCGGTTGCCTCACTAGAAACTGTGGGTCCAGACTACGACCACGCCCACTCCACACGGCCCACCCCTGAGCCCAAATCCCATTGGTCACCTGCGTCAGCGCGTCCATGCCACACGCACCCCCGCGCCCTAATTGGTGAGTGTAACTGCCGCTCCCAGCACGGCGGAGCCGGGCTCTCCCTCGGTCCACAGGCACCACCTGTTGCCCTCAAGTTAGAAAAGAGGGCGCCTGCGGAGGGAGCCGAGCGACCCCTGCAGGGGAAGGGGAGCCTCGGCCGGTCGGTCTGGTCCCGCCAGCCGGCTCGCTCCTCCCGCCCGGGCGCACCTGCAGCGCGGCCCACGGATGCCATGCAGAGGTTCTCACATCCGGGGCCCGCGGTCACCGCCGGCGCCTTAACCCTTTGTCCGCTGGCCGGAGGGTGCTCCCTGCGGCTGCGCCGGCCCACAGGCGTGAATGATCCGACCTGCGGCAGCCGCCGGGGCAGGCCCGCTGTCCTCGCAGCACGATCCCCTCACCTCGCCGCTCCGCACCCGGCCGGCTCGTCTCCCCGGGCAGGGCGTGGCCACACCAGCTGCCCGCCCCGCTGCGGCTCACCTGACTAATGTCCTTCCCTGGTCCGGACCCAAACGTGGCTCACTGCCGCTCGGGAGCGCGTTGATACCAGCGCGAGGGCGCCAGCGAGGCCTGGGCGGTGGCAGGGGACGAGCCACCTCTTCCAAGGGTCTGGCCGGGCGCCGGGCTCGGGGCTGCCCTAACGGTGCTCGGCCGACCGCTACCGGCGGCTGCCACGGCCCCGCCCCCTTCTGCGCTAGCCGGCCAGTCGGGGGCGTGCGGGAGCCGGGTCTCCTAGCAACGCCAAAACAAGGTCGCGTTCGAACAGGCCTAGCGCTGACTGGCTGCGGGCCAGTCGGGAGGGGCTTCCGGTCTCATCCCCGAGAGCCGCTGCTATCTCAGACGCTTTCTGCAGCCGGCCGCGAGCTTCGGGCGGACGACACCCGGGTCCCACCCTGCACCGCCTATCCTCAGGGCACTGTATGGCGTCCTCAGGGCGGTGGCCGATGACGTCGGGTCAGGGATTTCAGAGGACGCCAGACAGGCGGGCCCCTTATATAACGGGGTGACTTGGACGTGCCTCAGTAGCTGCCCAGACAGTCCTGGGCCAGCTTGGTGTCTGTAACACACACTCCTTTTGCCGAGCAAATAAATGCTCTCTGCCACGTGATGCTACCAACATCTCCGTGAGGCGGCGACAGGTAGAAATATGCCGGGTTTTACAGATGAGGAAATCCACTGGCTGTTTCTAATAATCGAAGGAAAATTAGTGGTGGTCCTGGAACTTAAATCTGCTAGTTACTAAATGCATAATGCTTTCCATTGGATAATTCTGACTCTTATTGCAGCTGTGTGCTTGACCCATAGATGTGCAAATATTTACTGAACACTTAATAGGAGTAGGCACAATTCTATGTGCCGGGGATAGACTGGCGCTCGTGGAATATTGGAGTCTCATGAGAGAAAATGGAAGTAACCAAATTCCCACAAGAATAAATGTAATTACAAAATAGGATCATTGATAATTTAAGAGTACTTATGACAACAAATAAGGAGGAGTACTGACTTAAAGTTCTGGGAAATAGTTAATGAACAAACATCTTTTGGGTGGAGACTGAAAGATGTTGGAAGAATTTTTATGGTGCACTTTTCAAAAAATTTTCACTTTTTAGATATGGACTGAAATTTCCTCAAGAAATTTACTGATTTTTCTCAAGACCATTATTGCTATATTTATCTCCATTAAGACTAGCATAGGAACAGTACTTGTCACACTAGACTTTAAAAAATAACTGACGTAAAACCTAAAGACTTTAATAAGCACATGCATGTTTTCAAAATAGCAACACTAATTTTGGAAATAAAGCTAGAATTCTCAAACAGCATATTCTATCAAGTTATTTATCTAGTATAAGCCAAGGCTTGCCTTATTAGTTATAATTGTGGAATCTCATTAGCCATTTACAATAATTAGCAAGCGAGTGATAAAGGGCTAGTCTCCTTGGAAATTTAAAGATATTCTTTATTAAGCTGGAGAAAAACTTGCGAATTCTCATTAAAAAAAGAAATAAGAGCAAGATTCAATGACAGCTTTCTTTTGATAGTAGCTTTGAAATCAAGCAGGCCATATTAGTTGCATATTCCCATATTAGTTGCAGGGATGCATTACTGCACACACTTCCCTGAACAAAAAAGGATGAGATAGGAAAATATTGAGAGCTTACAGCCTTGCAGAATCACCTATACCAAATTGTACTTTAATGTTTTATACTAGGCTTATAACTAGAACCTGCTTGGTTAACTACAGCCTGTGGGTCAAATTCAAGAGATAAGAATGGTTTTTACATGTTTAAAGGGCTGCAACAGAAAAGACAAGATAAGACTGCAATAGAGACCATCTGGGGCCTTGAAAAACCTAAAATATTTGCTCTCAGGCTCTTTATGGGAGAATGATACTTGCTTTATGAGCAGTAACAACCATATGAAAAGGCAGCAAATGATAGAAAAAGTGATGAAATTCATGGAATACATTGTCTACTTTGTCTCACAGTCTTTCTATAGAAGGCCCATTCAAATATTTTATTTAGATGCTATGCCAGGAAAATGCTCCCTTTAGGCTATAGCTCATAAACTGTTTACTGAGGTGCTCTGGGGTACCTCAGGGAAATCATAGGGCATGGGATATTTTAACTTTTTGAGGGGAACACAGTGCCATCTGTTGGACTCTGTTAACAACTACAACTATTAAGTTGTCTGGATCTATCTACTGAATAAACAGAACTTTGGGGTATTTCTTTTGGCTTGAGGCACCATGAAAAAATTATGGAGACACTAGGAGCTCTGCCTTTAGTTATGGTTTTCCAAACTTGGCTAAAAATGAGAATCACCTCATAGTGCTTGTAAAATACAAATTCCTGGTCCCTATTACAGACCTGCCAAATCAGAATCATCAGGAGAAGGGCTAGTGAGTGATCTGCATTTTCAACAAGTATCCTGGTTAATTAATGATTAGACATTTTGAAGAAATATTAATCTTAAAGAAATTTTATTATTAGAAAGGAAAAGTAAGCTTTCTCCTTTCAAATAACAAAACTGAGTAATTTACCTTATTTCTCCTTTATGAATACCAGGACCCAGATCAAATCTGATGCCTGAGGCATTCTTTTTCTCCTCCATAATCTGATTTTCTACCATATACTTAAACTAAGCAACCACATACTGCAACTAATGTCCTTCCTGACCTTTGCCACTCCTTATTTTTATATATTGCTGCTTCTTCTAGAATTTCTTACTTTACTTCTTTCAGTACATATTTATTAGAGTTTCCCAAATTTGAAAGTCTAGGTAAACAGAAGGCATGCTTTCTGGCGGAAGGAATTAGTTCAGTGGAGGTGCTAGACACACAAGCACATAATTGCTATGATATCCAGCAGGACTTAAGAGTAGTAAAATAGAAGTTATTATCAAGTCCTATGCTTGCACAAACTTTATCTGACAGAATAGCTTAACAGAAAAATCATAATTTTAAACTGAATATTCAAAGAACTCAATATTAGACAAGGGGTAGGGGAACAGAATCGCAGGTAGAAGTAACACTACGCAGAGCATGGAGACATTAAGTTTATGATATGTTCAAACCCATCCAAAAAGAGGAGATGATAATTTCTCATGGGAAAAAATAATGTGCTAGGGGCACTTTAATGGATAGGTCTTCCAGACAGAAAATCAATGAGGAAACAGCATTTAAACAACACTATAGACCCGATGACTCTAACAGACATATATACAACACATTTCAACAGCAGCAGAATACACATTCTTCTCAGACCCACATGGAACATTACCCAGGGTAGATCATATGCTAAGCCACGAAACAAGTCTCGACAAAGTCAAGAAGATTGAATTCGTATCAAGTATCTTTTCTGACCACAATGGTAAGAAACTAGAAAGCAGTAACAGAAGAAAAATTGGAAAATTCACAAATACGTGGAAATTAAACAACACAGTCCTGAACAACCAATGGATCGAAGAAGAAATCAACAGGGAAATCAGAAAAAATCTTGAAACAAATGAAAATGGAAACACAACAAAACAAAACTTATGAGATGCAGCAAAAGCAGTTCTAAGAGGTCATTTGTAGCTATAAATGCCTACATTAAGAAAAAAGATTACATTACATTTCAAAGAACTGGAAAAAGAAGGATAAACCAAGCCCAAAGTTATCAGACAAAGGAAATGATAAAGATTAGAGCTGAAGTAAGTGAAATAGAGAATAGAAAATTAACAGAAAGATCAACAAAACTTAGGGTTGGTGTTTTTAAAAAGATAAATTGGCAAAACTTTAGCTAGACTAACCAAGAAAAAAGAGGATTCAAATAAATAAAATTATAAGTGAAAGAAGGGACCCTGCAATGTATACCACAGAAATACAAAGGATCGCAAGAAAATACTATGAATAATTATACGCCAACAAACTGTACAACCTAAAAGAAATGGATAGATTCCTAGAAATATACGACCTACCAAGACTGAACCATGAAGAAACAGAAAATCAGGATAGACCAATAATGTGTAAGAAGACTGAATCAAAGAACTCCCAACAAAGAAAAGCCCAGGACCAGATGGTTTCACTGGTGAATTCTACCAAACATTTAAAGAAGAATTAACACCAATCCTTCCCAAACTCTTCCAAAAATTGAAGAGGGAAGGCATACTCCCAAACTCATTTCATGAGGCCATCATTACCCTGATACCAAAGCCACAAAAGGACACTACAAGAAAAGAAAACTACAAGCCAATATCCCTCATGAATACAGATGCAAAGATTCTCAATAAAATACTAGGAAACCAAATTCAACAGCATATTTTAAAAATCATATAACATGATCAAATGGGAGTTATTCCTGGGATGCAAGAATGGTTCAACATAAGCAAATCAATAAATGTGATATACCATATTAATACAATGAAGAATTATACATACACACACAGACACACACACAATGGAATATTATTCAGCCTTAAAAAATAAGGAAATTCTGCCATTTGCAACAGCATGGATAAACCAGGAGGTCATTATGCTAAGTGAAATAAGTTAGAGAAAGAAAATACTGTATGGTATCAATTATATGTAAATCTTAGAAAGTTGAATTCACAGAAACAGAGTAGAATGGCCGTTGCCAAGTGCTGGGGGGCAGGGAGGTGAAATGGGGAGCTGTTAGTCAAAGGATACAAATTCCAATTTTAAGACAAGTTCTGAGGATCTCATGTACAGCATGGTGACTATAGTTAACAATACTGCATTGAAAGCTGCTAAGAGACTAGATCTTGATTATTCTCAACACACACAAATGGTAACTGAATGATGGATGTTTTAACTAATCTTATGGTAGTAATCATTTCACAATATAAACATATATCAAATCATCATGTTGTACACCTTAAACTTACACAATATCATATGTCAATTATAACCCAATAAAGCTGGAAATAAAAAGATATGCCTAGGAAAAAAGACATTTTCCTGTGCCCCAAATAATAGCAGAAAAACAGATGCATTTTATGTTTCTGAAGTGTATCAGTACCATTCATACTCATGGTAATTTATTCATGCTTCATAATCGTATAGTCAGAAAGTTTTTTTGAGCTAGACTCAATTTTCAGTTGCCTCTTGAACTCTGCCAAATACCCAGCATGTTCAAAACTTAATTAACACTTCATTATCATTCCTATTGAAACATGGCCCACCTCTTTTAGTCCTTTATTTTTGGTTTATGGTAATTTATTTAATAACCCCAAGTAGTGAATTGGGAGATTGGGATTGACATATATACACTAATATGTATAAAATATATAACTAATAAGAACCTGCTGTATAAAAAATAAATTTAAATAAGTAAATAAATAAATAAAAGCTTTATCTCCTCCAGAAGAAAAAAAAGAACCCCAAGTAAAAATCTCAGACCTGTTGTAAAAATTCTCCTATGCCTCACTTATGATTAGCCACCAATGTCTCTTTAATCCATTTCTTTCTTTACATTCCCACTTCCACTGCTTACATCTGGTTCTCATGATGTGTCTCCTAAACGGGTTAATTCACCTCCTAACTGATTTTTCAGTTAATAGGCAGAGGCACTGGGATTTGTTTCCTATGTCTGGCACCAGAGTCTGTTCTCCTTTCAATTACATTCAAGGGAGTCCACATTAAGGTTAATTCACTTTGATCCACTGTAGCATAAACCCAGGGTATAATTTTGGTAAGACTTTTTAAAAAAAAAAGATGTCAGAAGGGAAGTACAACCCAAAATTCACTTGGAATGAATGCCTAGATAAGAATTCACCTGGCCACAGGTCCAAAACCCTCCTCATTAACATTTTATGGTCAGCTTCAAGGTCTAACTCCACTAGGACAGACTGCCCCTTCCTCCAAGAGGACCTCCATGGGCCTCTGGACACCTATTTCAGGCCCAACTGCAAAGAGGCTCAGGGGTAGAAAGATGTCATGCCATGCCACATACAAGGCCTACTTTCTATGGCTCTACTTCCTGACCTTGAACCTGCCTCTTCTGGGATGAATGACAGTAAGAATGTCCAGTCCAACAAGACCCCAATAAGGCCATCACATGAGAATATATGAGTCCCGATTCTTCTCAGTTTTAAGTAACACTCTGTGTTATATTTGATTTCAACAGTCTAATTCTGTTCAGTCCTTTTTAGATTTCTGCCATGTGTCCTGAACATCTTAAACCTCTCTGTCACAGGTTTCATGCCCTCTCGTTGGAGTGCTCCAAGGCTCACGTCCTTCAGTCTTTCTTCTTAGGTAATTTGATCCAGTACCAAGGTTTTAAACAGCCTCTATGCTCTCAAATTTGTCTCCGACCTGGACCTCTTCCCTGAACTCCACAACTGAGATGAATATAAGCACCTCAAACAACCTCTAAACCTGCTCCACAGACTCAACATTTCTCATCGTACCCAGTGGCAACCCAGTTTACCTACTTGATGAGAGCAAGAACCCAGGAGTCATCCTCATTACATCTAATCCACCAGCAAGCCCAGACACGTATATCCACCACGCTTCTCATCACCCCACTGCTGTCCCTCTATTTCATGTCTATTGTTTCCCTGGTCTTCTCATATAGTTTCTCTACTTCTGGGAGAAAGCTTTCCCCCCAGGCTCAAATATCATCTCCCAAGAAAGGTCTCCCCTAAATACTTTATCTGAAGTATCTACCCTGCCCACCCTTCTCCACCATCACTCTCTTTTCCTTATTCTGCTTTATGTCTTCTGCCTAGCACTTGTCTCTATGTGGCAAAATTTGTATTTGTTTACTGTGTGCCCTCATTAACTGTCCTTCTTCTTTTCCACTGTAAGTTCTAGGAGGCAAGGATAATGTCAGTCTTACATACCACTGTATCCTCAGTGTCTACTGCAGTGTCTGGCACATAGTAGGAACTCAGTGAATTTATCAAATGAATATCTAATATCCTAAGAACTGCCCAAACAGAAACCCACAGATCTCCACAAAAACAAATAATAATTTCAAGGCACAATTCCATACAGAGAAAAACAGAACAAATGACTTGTACCTATTTATTCTTAAACAGCCAACAGATCCTAGATAAACAACTTTGAATGTACCATTGTTAATAAAATAGAATGCTTAGCTTCTCAGTATAAAATATCTGCATTAAGTCATCTCAGTATTTTTAAGACTAATCATCAGGTACTTGCTGTGTTTTTATAACTAATGAACCTATTCAGGCGGTTTTCTCATTCTCAAGAGCAGAAGGACCCCAAGGAGTGTTCAGATCTTTACACCTTTTGAGGCAGAAACTAATTATAATTTGAGAGTAAGTATTTTCCTCTACCTTCAAATCATTCATGTTTTGAATATTTTAGTTCAAGTTTCAGCCAGGTTTTTCTTTTTTAAGCATTTCCATATTTTTTGTTTGTTTTCACCCAATACTTGCTTCTTTGTTTTTTTTTGTTTTTTTTTTTTTTGTGGTACACGGGCCTCTCACTGTTGTGGCCTCTCCCGTTGCGGAGCACAGGCTCCGGACGTGCAGGCTCAGAGGCCATGGCTCACGGGCCCAGCCGCTCCGCGGCATGTGGGATCCTCCCGGACCGGGGCACGAACCCGTGTCCCCTGCATCAGCAGGCGGACTCTCAACCACTGCGCCACCACGGAAGCACCATGCTTCTTTGTTTTATTAGTGGTGGTCATCCTGTTGTGGGTGCAGGGTAGGGGGACAGTTATCAGAGTGTACATGGTTAACATGACCACACTGTTCCCTTTGGATAAGAAATGAAAACCATTATCTTCATGAGTCAGGGAGAAGCAGAAATTCCCCCTTTTCAATTAAATATATCCTGGTACTTTTAACATCAAGGGTTCGTATGAGCCTGGTATAAAATATGTAACAATCACTCTTGAAATGACTGGTTAGAACTATCATATATAATTGCAAATGCTCCCTCTTTTTGTCGAACACAGAATGAAGGGATTGGATAACTAATTTCAAATTCTCTACTCTAAAATGAACATCTGTAAACTTAGTGTGGAAAATTTCGTTTTTACTCAAAATAGAATTGATATCATAACATTTTGAGATGTTTTAATTAAGGTAAAACATTTTAATATCTAATGAGATGGTACATGGTAAAATATTGCCTCAAATACTCCCACATTATTAAAGAATTTCTAACAATTTAAAGTATCTTTAAATGAGCTTTATGGATAAATATAAAACAAACAATAGACTAGTTCTCATTACAAAAAGTTACCTACTAAATAATTATATTAGGACAATTTAGAAAGACTATAGTCTATAAACTAGTGAAAATAATGGGAAGAAAAAGTTTTGTCACATTTCTCTTAAACCTATTTTATTTGTTTGTTTATGCATGTACTTAAAAACATATTCCACAAACGTTTGATAGAGCAGCAAGCTAGTACTGGAATAGATACTTAGAAAACTACAGCTTACTTTTTGCCCTAATGAGTGTGTGCGTGTGTGAGTGTGTGTGTGTGTGTGTGTGTAATGGTGTTGTAGGAGTTGACCAGGTGTGGCAGGTGATGATCTGGAAGAAAGACAAAGGATAAATAATTCAGTTTACTAATCCTGAAGAAGGAGTAACTAATTTATGATGGTAAACAATATAATAAACCACCTTTACATTTAACATTTAAGAGCAGCTTGGACTCTGGTTTATTTTAAAATGAGAAGTCAGGTAGAATCTTTGCTTCCATTCAATGAGTTCTCATGTACTGATTAAAAAAAAAGCATGCTTTACTGGAAGCTTTGTTCTTGATGAATGATAAGAAAAGATTATTTAAGAGAAAGATGACAAAGTATGCCACGTGTTTGAATATCAACATATTGCTCACTCTATCGCTATAAATAATATATTTTGGTTGCCTATGGAGAACACTACAGAACTTAAATGAGCTTTCTATTTTGATGCAGAAGTCCTAATTAAAGTCTAACGAGTAAACCATTAATACAAAGAGTCCTATACACCTTATTTGATTTTAAATTTCTAATCCTTATTTTATTTTATGTTTTAGTTCACATTAAGGAAATCTTTGATCACATCTGAGATGATTATTGAATACTTCAATGCTATCACATGTATGACATCAGTTTTTTTACTTTAAGTAAAACAATGTTCAAGTTTCTGGGCATAGAAAGTGATCCTTTAAAAATATAAGTGATGGTTGATTAAATGATGTGTACAAAATACCATGGTTATTTTTTTTTATAAATTTATTTATTCATTTATTTATTTATTTTTGGCGAGTTGGGTCTTTGTTGCTGCGCGAGGGCTTTCTCTAGTTGCGGCGAGCGGGCGCTACTCTTTGTTGCAGTGTGCAGGCTTCTCATTGCAGTGGCTTCTCTTGATGCGGAGCACAGGCTCTAGGCTCACAGGCTTCAGTAGTTGTGACTCGCGGGCTCTAGAGTGCAGGCTCAGTAGTTGTGGCGCTCGGACTTAGTTGCTCCACGGCATGTGAGATCTTCCCGGACCAGGGCTCCAACCCGTGTCCCCCGAATTGACAGGCGGATTCTTAACCACTGCGCCACCAGGGAAGCCCACCATGGTTATTTTTTAAGAGCGTATTTTAATAGTAAGTGAATATAAAATGACTCCTAAATCAACCTGTCTTCAACAAACTTAGCCTAGTAAAGTTAAGATAACAATACTCCAGCATAGGAAGATATAAGGGCAGGGGTACATGTAATGCTGTGGAAATGTCTGATCACATGGGTTTATTTTCAATCAGGAAGAGCAGGCACACATCATGGAAAAGGTGATGTTGAAGCTGGACACAGAAAGAAAGCTTTGAGTGTGCTGGCGGAAGGCAGGCGAACAGGAGCCCAGAGAGGGAGCTTGTTCCAGGAAGAAAAAGGAAACAGCATAAGCAAAGGCACAGAAGGAGAGAATCGGGATGTGTTCCAAGGAAACAGCAAGTAATTTATGAACTAGTAAAAACATAGGGTTGTGTGACATGAGGCAAATTCAGAAAGAAAATCGACCCTTATATTGGAGTGTCTTGTATATCTTAGTAAGGAACTTGGACTTCAGCCATTGATGAGTCCTGAATGTTACCTCCCATCCCAGTTAACTCCAAAATCTACGTTCTGTACTTAGTAGAGTGTCTGGCCCAGAGCAAAGACTCCTTAAAAGTAGGTGACAGTATTCTATTTCTTGACCAGAGTATTGGTTACATAGATATGTTTAATCTCTTATAGGTTATTAAGCTGCACACTTATGATTTTGTGTACTTTTATGCTTTTTTAATGTATGCATTTAACGCTTTTAAAAAAAAAAGAATTTAAAAAAGTTTAAGATGCTGCAAAAGAATAATAGTGGATTGGGGCTGAACTAACTTTTGGAAGCAGTGGTTACTAGCCAAAACTTCCTTACCATGTAAGAAGTCACTGCTGACCTCCCAGAGAGTAGCTTCAGTAGAGGCAGAAAGAAAATTATTCAATTAAGTGTTAATAAAACAAGTCTAGTTATTATTAAAGGAATAAACAGATTAAATTTTGGTGTAAAGAAAAAAGAATCCCTATAAATCCCCCTCCTCTCATGAGAAAGTGAAATTAATACTTCAGCAAAACGCACCACGTTTGCACTATAGATTTGCATGCCCCTAAAACACTCCCATGTATCCCTGAAGTCAGAATACTCCAATTTGTAGACCTTTGATTAGTGTTTTTGGCTTGCTTTCTAACCTCACCTGCCACACTTCTCTCATTGCCACTCCCCCACCCTTGTTCCTGTGCTCCATCTACATGGCACTACTTCTCCAAGTATTCTGTAGCATATTGTCGATGAAAAAATTAATTAGTTGACCTAAGAAAGAAATGGAAAATTTTATTTGAGCCAAAGTAAGGGCTATAACCCAGGAACAGCCTCTCAGAAAGCTTTGAGAACTCTTCCACCTGTTTGAGGTCAAAGCACAAAGTTTTTGAGACAGACGGCTGGCTGTACATTGAATCACATATTATTGACAGTTTATACAATCTAGCAAGTAGTGGGTCATGGGTCATCATGGCCCCTTGTAAGATTAAAAAGGAATGTTATCTTTTAAGGAGTTGTCTGGTTGGCGCCAGGAGAATGTTGCTCTTTATGGTTGAGCAGGTATTTCTGCCGACGGGGAGGTTGGGTTAATGCATAATGCAGATACACAAGGCACAGCAGAGGGAAGAGAGGGGGCCACAGGGCAGAGAGTTTTTATGTTTAAATTTTTCTTGTCTTGCCATAAAATATGAATTTTATTTCACAGTGTCATGCTATTTCATGACTCTGCACTTTTTATATGATGCCCGTATGTCCCATATCCACCCCTGCACCGACTCTTGTCCCCTTGGAGATCTGTTTATTGCTCAGTATAAAGTTCCAAAACCTGGACCTTGGTGAGGCTTCTCTAACTTTCCCAAATAGAATAAGTCACTCTTTTCCCTTGTGCCATTTCTAGTTCATGTACCTACCACTACTTAAGTACTGATCACTTTGAAATTCTTTGTTTTCACATGTTATTCTCCTGCTAGACTCTGTGACCCCAATATCTAGCACATTGCTGGTACAGAATTTACCATAGCAAGCTACCTTATTAGGTTGATTATTATTTTAATCCAGACACAGCTGCCATTTAAAACTTGCAGGATGCCTTTCTGACTGGGGGTGAGTGTAAATCTCCTTGAGGTACATCTTTGGTTGGAAAGAAGCACTTTAAATGCCCCTTTTCATTAAATAAATGTAAGGCAATTAGGTAAAGACTGACTGGGGAACAAGACAGAATAGGACCCTTTTTTATACATAGTAAATAGTACTGCCACTCCAGATGGAACTGTCATTCGGGGAAAGACAAAACTTTGTCTAGAGCCAAGGAACATCCTGGATGGAAAAGAAATAAAGTACATGTAACTTATTGCATCTTTCCATTTAGATTGAGATGGGCTCAACCAAGGTCTAGGGCAGGAATGGGCCAGAAGCCGGAACTTCTGTAAGAAAAGTGGGGGGATGGGTCTGCACTGTGACCCAGATTCAATACTAAGATGTAGATAGAAGGAAAGCCTTGTTCTGGTGCACACTGTAGGTGAATCCAAAAGCACCCCACATCCTTTCTTTGTAACATGCTGGACTTACTCCAGATACAGGTGCATTGTTTCATGTCGTAACTATTGCAACCTCTGTGGAGATCTTGGTCGATAATCACATTAGCATAGTAGGTCCTGTTTGGAACAGCAAGCCTGAAGACCAAAATGGCAGTGACTGAAAATCAGAGGCACTAGAAGATTGGCCATATTATCCTGGACTCTATCATTACAAAGTATTTAGAGGTAGGATTGGCTCTTTAAGTTCCCATGGTTATGGGATCATTCAGGGAAAGAGGACAGGACCCAAGGGAAAGGTGTGGGTATTCCTGCTAACCTAATATTTGATCCTGAGGTGGCTGTATTTTGAAAAATAAGATTTGTGACTTTACTTGTTCCCCAAGCAGGTCATATCAGTCACAGAATAAATAGTCATCAAAGATGTTTTTCATTTAAAGACTGCCAAGCTCAGATCTGTGCTTTCGGAAGATTACTCTGGTCAAAAAATGGGTAAGAATACAGAGAGGAACACTAGTTGGGAGCCTTGGTAAGACTCCTGATTAGAGCTTAATGACAGAAAAAATGGATTGAGGGGGAAACAGGAGCTAAGTAATCTGGAGAGAAAATTGACAGGTCCTAGAAATTGATTAGATAAATGAGATAAAGTAGGTGTCATATGGCTCTTATGTATTTAGCTAGGATAACTAGAAAAATGTTGGAACAGTTAACAGAAAGTAGAAAGCACACACAAAAAAATTAGGGGGCACAAAAAAATTAGGAAGCACAAAAGGTGAAACTGGTGTGGTAGAGAAGAAAATGAGCCTGAAATAAGTACGCAGGTTTGAAGAGGTGGTGACATAGGTGTACATATATAGAGCAGTCCAGCCCAGTGGTTTTCAAAAGTTATCAAAATCACCTGGTGAGGTATGTCTGTCTGTTTATTGCAGAGATTTCTGTTAGTTGGAATTTTTAGATTACAGTTAGATATATCATGGTTGTTTAAGCAGGCTACATGTTTTGATTTACTCACAAAGCTGCAAGCTACTGTTGATTATAACGCTATCATGAAGCAGAAAGTAGCAGGAAAATAATGATTGCAAACCAGCAGCAGGCATTAAAATAAAGCCTGTTTTCTTGGGCAACAGCTCTCTGTGTAGCTTTGTGTTTCCTATGTCAACAATTTTTTTAAGTGCTTAGTTGTATATAAGAATGCCAGGGCTAAAAGGAGTTCTGGCAGGGTGGGTGGGTGCAATACCAAGCAAGTCTACATGCAGTCAAATCTGGATTTACTTGATTTTGTATCTATTTTACAGCCATACTCTTATTGTCATTAAAAAAAGGTGCAGGACAACGTACTTTTCTATATGACTAAAACTTTTTAGCTTCCAACTTCCTTATTTTTCATTGAAGTATTTCTTTTATTAGCACACTTCATGATAATGCATGGCCTCTTAGAAATACAACTTTAATTACAGTCAAAAGATTTTATAGTTTTCCCACCCAGACCTACTGAATCAGATTACCTAGGGGGTAAGGTCTTTAAAAACTTCTGGAATGAGAAATAGCTGGAAATCATCTAAGTTAAGGACAGAAGTCAGTGCAGGATAAATTCCCACCGTTTCTGGCACACATGCAGGGTAGGTGTGATTATTAGACAACAGGGGAGGACGGAAGATTGGAGGCAAGCCTGTGTTTTTACATGCATAGCAAGTTAAAAAATTATATTACTTTATATAATTCTTCAGTTGTCAGGAAAGTATGTTACCAAAAGAGATGGGGGTCAGAAGAAAAGGTGTGTTTGCTTTGGCAGGGGAGACTGAGTCTCTGTTGTACAATCCAGGTCAGTATGTATGAATATTGTGATCTCTGTGTACAGAACCAAAAGAGGGCTTGGAAGAAGGCTGAGGGGGAATTTGGTACTATCCAGCTACATTTAATCAGTACTGTTAAGTACTGATATGAGTGAGGGTCTTCCTTTCACTAGAAGGGAATCTAGGTCACCCCAGGCCCCGAAGGCTGTGCTATGAAAGTACACCAAGCTTACAGGGAAGATCTGAAATAGAAGTGGGAAGGGCACCCTCTGTAGACGGAACAGGATCAAAGGAAGACTCAAATGCAACCTTAGTTCTCATAAATTCTACAACTAGTTCCATACCTGGCAACTGACAGGCATTTAGAAAATATTTGTAGAATGAAAAAAATGAGCAAATTAAGTGTGCCTTAGAGTCTTTGTACCGCATTTCCTCCTTGGGGTGTTTTCTGGGCACTTCATTCAGTGAAATACCTTGGGATGACTATAGATATGTGTGTGTGTTTGTGTGTGTGTGTGTGTTAAAATCTGACCTTAACAACTGATGCTAAACTATCAGTATCAAGAGACCAATTTATCTGAGAGTAAAACTAAAATTATTTCTTAGTGTTGTTTATCCATATATATGTAAATGGTAAACATATCTGGAAAATATTAAGAATTGTGTATATTCTATTCAAAAAAGGAAATTATCAATAATGGACATGGTTAATATTTTCTACTTGAACTTTCCATTTATTTAGTTGGAGGTTAGAGGTGGGCATTGGATTAGCTTGTAAAGCAGGAATGAAAGGTAGACTGTAATTGGATCTTGTGAAGTTCATACACATCTTGTAAACTTACAAAATATAATTATATGTAATAAAGCAAAAAATATATTTTCTGTTCTTTGAAGGAATGGATATTAAAATCTGGCTTCTAAAACTCAATTTCCTGGGTTTCCCTGGTGGTGCAGTGGTTGAGAGTCCCCCTGCCAATGTAGGGGACACGGGTTCGTGACCCAGTCCGGGAGGATCCCACATGCCACGGAGCGGCTGGGCCCGTGAGCCACTGGCCACTGAGCCTGCGCGTCCGGAGCCTGTGCTCCGCAACGGGAGAGGCCACAGCAGCGAGAGGCCCGCGTACCGCAAAAATAAATAAATTAAATAAATAAATAAATAAAAATCAATTTCCTTTTAATATTTTGAATCTGAAATAATTTCTGAACAATTTAAAAATTCCATTTGTTTAAAATTTACTCAAATATTAAGGAGTATTATATTATTGAATATAAAAGTTAAAACTTTTAATAAATTCCCAGAATATAAACGTATTTTGATATTAAAAAATGATATACAAGTGCTGATGGGAATACAAAATGGTGCAGCTGCTTTTGGCAAACTGTCTGGCAGTTCCTCAAAAGGTTAAACACAGAATTATTATGTAAGCCGGCAATTCTATTCCTAGGTATCAACCCAAGAGAAATGGAAACATATGTTCACACAAAAGCTCGTATATTAATGTTCACAGCAGCATTACCCATGATAGTTAAAAAGCGGAAACAAGCCAAATGTCTATCAACTGATGAATGGATAAACAAAATGTGGTGTATCCATACAAAGGAATATTATTAGGCAGCAAGAATAAATGAATACTGATGTATGCTATTGATGTAACATGGATGAACCTTGAAAACATGATGCCAAGTGAAAGAAGTGAGTCACAAAGGACCAAATGATGTATGATTCCGTATATATGAAATGTCCAGTGTAGGCAAACCTATAGGAATATGAAGTGTATTGGTGGCTGCCTAGAGCTAGGAAGGGGGAAGTTTGGGGGAAAATGGTAACTGACTACTAATGGGCATAGGATTTCTTTTTAGGGTGATGAAAGTGTCCTAAAATTGATTTTGATGATGGTTGTACAACTGTGGAAAAAAAGGGGAGACAACAGCAATCTCTTAAAAACTAATCAGTGCAAATAAATCATGTTTCTTCAGAAAAGACTTGTACACTTGCCCATATACAAGGGTATTTAAATCTACCACATTTATAAGAGTAAAAAAACCAATTATTTACAATATTCCAGTTCTTCAGGATATGTGTGTAGGCTATTATTCATGTTCAGAAGACCTAACATTTTGACTGAATTCATTGTAGTTGTTTTACTAAAAAGGGAAAATACCATCAGGCTTTAATAGATCTCCTTGAGTTTTATATCAAAATATCTGGTCATCTGAAGAGTAATTGGCTGACAAGCAAATAATTAGCGTGTACTAGCTATCTCCAGTTACATATGTCAGAATTCACAAAACAACAGAACGCCTTTGAGGGGTTCAGTTCAGGATTGTGTCCACTATGTGTTTTCATCTCACAGATAATCCATTCCACATAAAGTATAAAAATAGCCCTGCTACAACTTCAAAGAAGAGGACACAACAAAGATCTAGCAAAGGTATTTGGCAATCCATCGTGCCAGTGGATGGAGACACAAATCGCATTTTTGGGGCAGCTTTGTTTGTAAACATTCTAATCCAGGCTGAACATGTGGACTCCTTACCAAGCTGAACACTCATGTGACTGGGAAAACTTTGGCATAAACACAAACAATGTTACGTATATGGATTCCTTTTGCAGACTGATATTTATGTCTTGGAAATTAAACATGAATTTATGCAAAGACAGAGAATATCGGTACATATGTACAATATTTAAAGACTGCCTTCTTGCCAGCACTGTACTAGGCCCTAGGGAATTAAAGATGCGTGATGATACGTATTTATAAAAAAAACTGCAAAAGAGATACAATATGCTCTTTAACCATTCTTATATCTCCCCACATATTACTTCATGATTTTAGTCCTAAACACACTATAAAATATTTAATCAAATACATACGACACTGAAATTTAAGTTTGCTTTGTTTTCCCCTCTGCATCTTCTTTGCCTATAACTTAAAGTGACTTAAAAAAGATCAGGAAGCCAGACTTCTCTTTTTCCATCCTGAGGAGCTCTGACGACAAATCACTTCACACATGGAAACCACAAACTGTTGGCTCTTTCTTAGATTTTTGAGATATCCAAAATTATCCACTAAAGCAACTTTGGGGACTCTTCTGAGATCATGGAACTTTCTGCATCACCCACTAATCTTCTGGAATTTCAGCCTTCACTGAGGCCGGAATTAGAGGTGACAACATGGGAAGATCATTTTTTGTTTTTCAAGAAACCCTGAACTCCAACACCTTAGTCTGGGTACAGCAGTCAGCGTTCTTAGCTACTAACAAATGAAATCATTTTTAATTGGTTAAGCAGAAAGGCAATGTATAAAGATGTTAGGTAGCTCTCTGAATCTGCAGGAGGGCCTGAGAGCCTGGCTTAGAGGCTGCACAGCCAAGAACCATACTTGCCTCCCACCATTTGCTAACAGCACCAGCAAAGATACCACTGCAGCAGTTGCCGGGTGAGGCTACCGCAGACCACGCTGCCCACACTGCCCACACTGCTGAGGGCGAGCCCTGGACAACACTGCTAGAACCTTGGCCACAGGCACCTCTGTAATGATCTCACAGGCACCCACCAATGCTCTCACTCAAGTGGATACCACAGCACTGATGCCACCAGCTCCCACTTCAAGACTGAAATGGTTGTTTAGGTCCTGTGCCGGCCCCCAGCTAACTGCAACGAACGATGGGAGTACCGGCCTCCAGTTTCTTTGTAGGAGATGGGCTCTCAAAAGGTGGGAGGGGAACATCAGCTAAAAGCGCCGAATGCCCTAAACAGCCTAAAATATTCAACGGGATATGAAAAAAACATTGCTTTTCAGATTACTTAGCTGATTTGTGGACCATGCCTTCCTCTGCACTGAAAACGTAATTTCTACGATAGGTGGAGAGGATGGAAAAAATGGATTCTAATTAGTTATTCCTTCCCAACTGTGCTTTCCCCTAATGCAGAATTCTTTTGTATACATGTTTACTTATGTATTATTTTCAGCATCGTAAAATTTCAATGCCAGTACATGAAATTTTATAAAAACATTTTTTTGGTATGTAATTATAAAAAGAGAGAAATAAGGGAAGCTGAAAATATGGCAAAAGAGTCAATATGACTCTGCCTTCCTCATATGCCTGGCATGCTTCTGGGAATATGTAATTACTCAATCCATAAAATGTAACACTTTCACAAATTTCATGGTTATAAAACAAATGGGCTTTCAACATCACTCCCCTCCTGTTTAAGTGTTTCTTTTCTCAAAACACCCCTCTCTCTACGGTGGTTATTTTAAACTTTATCTATTTGCCTTGAATGTCCATCTCATCCTGCCCAGGGCAGATCACTGTACCTCATACTCTGGCCACCATTCTCTTTTTCTCTAGTGTTGGAACTGGAGACCCTCCTACCCAAGGCTAATCTTGCCTGTGCTCTGGATTCTATCTTCTCCTGCTTATTTCACTGTCTCATGTGTTCACAAACTCTATACTGGCTATTCCCCCTCAGCACGTAAACATGCTCAAGGCTCTCACATCCTCAAAAACATCTTTCTTCAACCAGAAGTCTGTCTTCCCGTTGGTACCAAGCTTTTCTTTGCCCTTACAGCCAAACTTCTTTCAGAAGTTTCCTGGACTAGCTCTATTATCTCACCTTGCAGTCCCTCTTCAGCTCCCGAGACCCCTCTGTACTGCTCCCAGAAGTAAGCAAAGACTGTTAGAGCTGAATTTAACAATTAGTTCTTGGGTTTTATCTTCCTTGATCACTCAGCAGCTTTGAGACTGTTGACACCACTTTTCCCTCAATTTCTCTGAAACCAGAGTCTCTCCTTCCTCCCCTCCTTCTTTGGTCTCTTCTGCTCAGGCTCCTTGGAAAGCTTTATTTTCCCTACCACTTACCTCTTAAATGTCATTATTCCCCAGCCTCTGTCCTTGACACACCTCCATGGGCTTCTGCATTTCCTCTTACGATTCCAAATAACATCTAAATGACAACGACTCTGAAATCTACATCTTCTCCGTGGAGAGATACACTCAGTTCCAGACCTGTGTTTCTGACACCTTAACTCTCAGAACCTCCTGGAAATCCCACAGGCATCACAAAGTCAGAATGCTCAAAATCGAGCTGCTGATTCCTCCCTCAAAGCCCACCTGTTCCCATGTCCATCTCTCTTCCTCATGGAATGACACACCGTCCTGCCAGCTGACTGAGGCACAAAACTGACATCACCTTTCACTCATCGAGTTTCTTTTTTTTTTTTTTTCATCGAGTTTCTTTATACCCAGCCATTCGTGAAGCTCTTCCTACCGCTTTACCACTTCGGTATCTCTCAGAACTGTTCACTTCTCTCCATCCCTGAAGCGGTTACTCCAGTTTATGCCGTGACTGTCTCACATCTGGATGGCTGCCCGGTTTCAGCGCTTTCCCTGCCTCCTTTCCTGCCCCCTCCTGTACACTCTCTACACTGCTGCCAACGGGCCTTTCTGTTATGCAAATTTAGCTGCTGGCTTCCTTATCTAACATCTTTTACTGCTACCCCACAGGCTCCAAGGATAAAGTCTAAACTCTAACATGTTTTAAGGTTTTTTGTTGACCGTGTTCCTACTTGCTTTGTCAGCCTTGAGTCACTCGCCATGCACCAGCCACTGTAGCACTGTTTCTGTTAGCGATTACATCCAGCCACATGTAAACAGTGACCTGAATAACTGAATTGGGGAGGGGGGTGACATTATAATTATTATTTACCATATCAGGAAATCCAGGAGTAGACGGTTCAGGGCTAGAACTGTAGCTCCATGATATCATCAACCTCCCAGGCTCCTTATTATATCCTTCTATGCCACCACCCACAGCTCCTGGCTTCCCTCCTCATGGGTACCTCACGGTAACAGGATGGCTGCTTCACCTCCAGCAGTACATCCCCATTCCAAATAGGAGATGAGGGATGAAGCAACAAGGATGAAGAGATAGCACCTACATCATGAAAGCAAAACCTACTCATAAATCACCTCAACATCTACTTATGTATTGACCAGAACTCTGTCAAATCGAATAGCCCTTAACCCTAAGTTAAACAAAAAAAAAATGTAGTTTTCTGTTTCTTTTTTTTTTTTTACATCTTTATTGGAGTATAATTGCTTTAAAATGGTGTGTTAGTTTCTGCTCTATAACAAAGTGAATCAGCTATACATATACATATATCCCCATATCTCCTCCCTCTTGTGTCTCCCTCCCTCCCACTCTCCCTATCCCACCCCTCTAGGTGGTCACAAAGCACCGAGCTGATCTCCCTGTGCTATGTGGCTGCTTCCCACTAGCTATCTATTTTACGTTTGGTAGCGTATATGTTTTTTTTTTAATATTTCTTTTAACCTGGGTGTTTTGCTCTTTTGAACAAAATCAGAGTTCTGTTAAGAAGAAAAAAGTAAATAAAAATGACATACTGACTAAATAACAGTACTTACCACAGGAATTTTTATGAATTCCTGAAATATTACGGCATTCTCTATCAGGCCCTTTTGTCATTGTCCCTACTGCTCTTTTCATCTGGAACAGTTTTTCATATCTCCGATTTGCCTGGCTAACTTCTACTTCTACTTCAGATCTAGCCTAAATGTCACTTCTTTTAGAATGCCTGCTTTGAGCCACTCCTATCCCACCTTCCCTCAAATTCCAAACCTACCTTCCTATATACTCTCAGCATGAATGACTTTTTAAAATGTGATATAATTTCCTCTTTAAACCTCAGACTTTCCCACTAGACTGTGCCTATTTTGCTCACCACTGCATGTTCGTAGTACATAGTATATACACTCAGTATAACTTGTTGAATGAATATGAAATAAACATGAATATGTTAGTGATTGAAAGGATATTGCATATATTAACATATATATCTATTCAACACAGTATGCAGAGATCCAAGAAATTAGTACATACCTGAAGAGAAATATGGGGTGAACCATGTGGGGTGGATGAATTTTACTTGAAATTAATAATGTGTGCCCCCTGCCCCCTGCCATCACCACCACCGTGTTACTGGCATTATTCTTCTCTGGACCACTTGCTTATTTTTCTCAGATGTATCATTCTTAAGATGTTAGTATATATAAAACAGATCAATGAGATTTAAAAGTGCTAACTATTTTGAAGAAATGAATGACTAGCATCAGGATTAAAGAATATATCAGGTAATCAATCAAAGGAGAGATTTTAATATTTCTCTCTCTCACCTTGACAATGGAAGCTCTCTAGTTGGAACATAATAGTTTTATTACCACTTTATGAAGTCTTACACATGTTTTAAACTATCAACATCAACTCTCAAATGTTATTACACATCCTCTCCCAATTTCCAGTGTCTTAGCACTTAGCAGATAGTAAGTAAATATTTGTTGGATAAAATATGTGCCAGGAAAGTGGCTGAATATGTCATTATTCCGCATATTAGGGGAAAAACGGTGGAGATTGGTAAAACGTAGCTTTGAAATTCTTGTCTAGGAATTCCCATATTGTATTTTTCAGAAGACTAAGACTCCATGCAGGTTTCCCAGGTCTAATTTTTCATGGTGCAAAATTCTGTAGTTCTTTGCTAATCATTCTCTTATGACATGTACTGATAAGTTAACACAAAAATCCTCACTCTTAGATAAACAGGGGCTCAAAATCTAGATTAATTTAAGAATTAATGCTTTCTGAAAATTAAAGAAAATTTGAAATACAACCTAAAAATTAAGATTCAGGAAGAGTTAATGTTTGCAAACCTCATTCCAAGTGGGACAGCCATCAGAGAATATGCTTTGGGAAAACAAGCCATATCTCCGAATGAAATATACAATTTCACGTCCAAGTTTCACTAATATGAATAATGTAAAACACTAAGTGATGACATCATCTGTGGTGAATCACTTATATTTTCAGTGAACTAGCATAAGATGAAAACATTTAAATAAAGAGTAACTTCAAGGTATAAGTGAAGTTAAAAGTCTACTTGTAAATAAACCATTACTTAAGCATTCTCTATATCTTCATCCAAATTCATCACCTGCTGTGATAGAAGGGAGGTCTCTATTGGCCAAATGTTTGCTCCTAAACCTAGAACCAATATTTTTTTTCTCCCTCTTATTTTATTTTTTCCCCAGATTTACTGGGAGATAATTGACATATAACATCATGTAAGTTTAAAGTGTGCAGCATGTTGATTTGATATATTCAAATGTGGCAAAATGATAGCACTATAGCCCTAGCTAACACTCCCACCCCATCACATTATTACCATTTCTTTTTTGTAGTGAGAACATTTAAGATCTACCCTGTCCACAACTCTCAAGTGTATAATGCAGTATTATTATTATAATCACCATGCTCTATGTCAGACCCCCAGGACTTGATACTCTTATGACTGGAAGTTTGTATCCTTTGTATCTCCCCATTTCCCCCACCCAGACCCTGGTAACCATCACTCTACTCTGTTTCTACTCTTTTCTTTCTTTTTTTTTTTTTTTAGCTTCTACATATAAGAGCAATCAAACGGTATTTGCCCTTCTTTATCTGATTTATTTCGCTTAACATAATGCTCTCAAGATAGAACCAATATTTCTTAAGAAATCATTTTGTGCGTTCTCTAGGGAATAACCTTCATTTCATAACTTCAGTGGATTTCCCCAAAGAATGATGAGGAAAGCAGCTCTTCTGATTCACACAAGGCCGATACATTGTTTAATATCTCTATTTGCTCTATTTGATTTATCAGAAATTGTTTGGATGAGTGTCCAAAAAAGTTGGGGGAAAGTAAATTCCTACATAATAGATAGTTGCCAAGAGAAGTTTACATGATTAAAAAAAAAGAAGGAAAGAGGGAAGGAAGGAAGGAAAGAAGGGAGGGAGGAAGGGAGAAAGAGGGGGAGGGCAGAGGGAGAGAATGAGAGAAAGGGGAAGGAAGGGAGGAAGGGAGGGAGGGAGGGAGGGAGGGAGGAGGGAGGGGAAGGGAGGGGGGAGGGAGCGAGGAAGTTGCTGCCCAACTGTGACCAGTTTTCCATCAGGGGATGAAGAGCTTTAGTGTTTGTTTCCCCATCATCACACCATCATACTGCTTCTACAAAAGGGAGCAGAGGGAAGCAGGACCTTGCTCCACATATGTTAACAGGAGACTGAGCTACTGGTAAAGGCTCACATTTTTCCTCTCACTATCCAAAATGCTTTACTTCTTCCAGTCCAAACACATTACTCTTCTTGTAAACGATTCTCCCTCAAAATAATGTGCTCACTGATAACACACAAGAGCCTCCATTCTTCACCGTAAACGTTCTTGCATCACATCACCCAGGTAGAGCAAAGTGTAACTGCCCCTCCATCCAGGCTGACTCCTGGTTAACCACACCCTTGGCCTCCCAGAAGCACCAAGCCATACATTCAGGGAGACACGACCACCAAAGCTCTGAGGGATGCTGAGCCGTTTTCATGCCTCACCCTGTCCATAGTCTCCTTTCTTAGAAGGTTTCAAGGACATTTCTTCATGTTGAACTGTCACAAGGTCACAATCTTCCTAACTCCCGAGAGATCAACACATAAATGCTGCATTGCTCATGTGCTCAAGATTTCTGAAGGTGCCCAAGCAATTCCCCTCCTCTCCTGACAAAGACAGGGAAGCGGGGCACTACCGTCTTAGTCCTGGCAGATTGAAACTGTCTTGATACAGGAAGACCCTTCCAGTTTTCAACCCCCGCTCTGAACCATATTCTGTATTTCAACTATGGAAAAGCTGTTCTAAGTTGTAGCGCAGGTCTGGGTAGCAGGGGTTTTCTTTACCAAGGGGAGGCATTTATACACTCAGGAGCATTGGCTCCTGAGTGTATAAATGGGGCACAGAGGTTAGCCTTATAGGCTGTGGAGCCAAGCTACCTACGTCCACATCACAGCTCAGCTAATTTTACCAGCTTGCACTCTTGACTATATCAGAGAACTTAACAAGGGAAGATATATATATATATATATATATCCATTTAGACTTTAACTCTGTGCATAATTTACAAAGAAATTTGAGTTGTAGTGTGAATTTATACCTGGGAATGTGAACTTATTTAGCAAAAGGATGTTTGCAGATGTAATTAAGGACCTTGAGATCAGATCATCCCGGATTAACTGAGTGGACCCTAAATCCAATGACAAGTCTCCTTACAAGGAGACCCAGTGAAAGAAGCCCTGTGAAAGAAGGAGGCAGAGATTGGAGTTATGCTGCCAAAAGCCAAGGAATGCCTGGAGCCACCAGAATCTGATAGAGGCAGGGAGAGGCTCCCTAGGGCCTTCCTAGTGAGTACCGACCTGAGAACACCTTGATTTTGAACTTCTGATCTCCAGAGCTGCAAGAGAATAAATTTCTGTTGCTTTAAGCCACCAAGTTCGTGGTAATTTATTACAGCAACATAACATCTGCCACTCTTCCACCCCTTCTTCCCTTCTAGGGAAGAAAGCACCTTTGGTCAGTTCAGCCAGCTACCCTTTGTTTATTTTGGGGCTTGATCATGTTGAGAGAGGCAGAAAGGAGAGTAACACGAAGAGCAGGAAGCTGAGGACAGTGAGTGTGGGAAGAGAATGAGAAAAAGTAGGAAAAATGAGCAGCTTCTGTGAAGAGTAGAAGATTCCGGTTAAGGCTTGCTCTGTGTTCTAAAATATTAATCCTCCCTTTGTTGCCTTCTCAAGAGAACCTCATCAACACTGGAACGACCTCAGAGGCTCTCTGCAGCTGGTGCTTGTTTTTTTAGGCTGTATTATCACGCTGGAATCAGAGGGCTGCTAAATTTAAATTAAGTGGCATTTTTATAATCAGAAAATAAAGGTAATTTCTCTGACAAAACAGGATGTTTGCGTATAAACACCAGGCTACTCTTGATATCTCGTATTCAGGGAGGGTTACAGATGTTCAGGAAAAGAAAAGATTTCTTCTGCCCTGACCAGGGGCACCCCAAATCCATCCAGACTTACACCATCAGGGCTTTTGATTCCGGTTGGACTCTACCACTGTAGTCTTCAGAATGTCTATCCTTGCACAATTTGCCTGGGACACTGAGCCCCGAAGCATTACTTTCTCATCCGGAAATGAAAGTTGCTTGTCAAATCTGCCTTCTGGGCTGTGTAGCACTAATCCAGTTATAATCCACCGCAGCCTGGAGCAACCGCAGGTAAGCCTGGAACGCTTGCTTCTGTTGCCCCATAGCCTGCATATGTTAGCACAAATGTGTCATATGTTTTGGGTATCACCCAAAACAACGATAGAAGCAGCAGCAACAGCAACAGCAATATTGTGAAACCTTCTGGAACCTCAGCAGCCAGTTTACCAGTGAGTAGCAGATGCGGCCCAAACAGGACAACGCCTGCGCTCTGAAAACTCTGCTTTTGTTGAGTCCCATGTGATACTGAATGAGTCGGCATCCTCACCATGATCGTGAGCATCAACTAGGCACAAGCAGCAGTCTATATGAAAATTCCAAGGCTGCTGGTGGCATGCTCTGTGTAAACTGGGGACTACATATTTTCCTTGGAACAGCCTATGGCCAAGATTTGCCACTGTACCATTTCAGCCAGTCGCTGTGGCTCTAGCAACATATTAAATCTGGCTTAGAATAGGGACAGTGATTTGTAATACGTTTACTTGTGATATCTGTCTCCAGGTTAACTAGTAGTGTAATGCCTTATTTAATCCATTTTCTTCCCTTGGATGACCACGGAGACACTTTTTCTCGATTTTATCTCCTTCTTAATGCATGGTGGTGTTATGTATCCACACCAAAATGGCACACAATCTCTAGCACACCTCTGATCTTATCTCCACTCCAGACATCACCAGTTCAGGGAATCTCCTGACCCTGTGGACAGGTTCAGCTCCCCGACTTATGGCTTCTAATTTTTAAAGGTGGTGTTAAAATACAGCCAAGTCTGTATTTACCTTTCCATTATGCTTACTGTCCATAGAGAAGTGGATTAATCCATAGACAAAGTGGTGATCAAACCTGCACTCAAAAAGCATACGCAGTGGTGTCATTGCCTATGTTCACACAACTGAATTAAAAAATACAACAGCTCCACCCAGAACACCTCAGAGAAAGAGATCATACAAGGGAGTCTCAGCATCATCATCTTTTTTCTTTTTTTTTTTTTTTGATGTGGACCATTTTTAAAGTCTTTATTGAATTTGTTACAACATTGCTTCTGTTTTTTTATGTTTTGGATTTTTGGCCATGAGGAATGTGCCATCTTAGCTCCCCAACCAGGGATCGAACCCACACCCCCTGCATTGGAAGGCGAAGTCTCAACCACTGGACCACCAGGAAAGTCCCCTCAGCATCACCTTTTATCACAATCACTCTTTCCAATCCCGTGGCTCCTCTGAAATGATGGAGACAATCAATCTTACTTCAGCTGCCTCCCTTCCTTGTTTTATCTTACCCTCTAAACTCTACCCACCATGAGCTCCATTATGCCTAACAAAAACCTAAAATGTGCAGCAAGACTTTCTAAAAGGTACTGTGTTACTGAGGACTCCATAATCAGCTGCTATTTCCAGTTCACTGGAAAGGGAATATTGTCAGGAGAAATTTTTACCTCCATAGCACCTTTGGTGGGTCAATGCTCCAGTAAAAACTGGTCCACTTTCATCTCTTCCTCTGACCTTTCTAAGGAGTTAAGGCCATTCCCTGTCGTTCTTACTCCATTCCAGCCAGGGCTCATCAGTCCCATGGAGAAAAAAAGAGCTGACAAAATATATTCCAGCTATAGATCTAGCACAAGCTAATGCCAATACCAGATAATTAGAAAAACCGAAATTAGTTCATTCTTGTTTACTTGTTTACCGAGGAGTTGGCATTAGCAAGAATGACTGGGATAACATCAACATTAATCTTAACTCATGAATTATTAAAACCTTAGACTGAGTCACAGTAAATTTTCAGGAATAATAATTTAATTTGGTACTGTTTGCAGTCAGTGCAGAAAAGATAGAAAAGCATTTCACGATCAAGCATTGGTAATAAAGGTGTCATTTTTATTATAATAACATTAAAAATACTCCCTCTAAATAAGATGAACTTTGTCATATTAACTAAATTAAAAAGCCCGTTTTTCACAGGCAACAGAAAACATTATGGCTACTGAATTCTTATTCTTGCACTAGGAGAAAAATATATTAGAAATCATCATTCTGAATAGCTGGAGACCTGATGAAATACACACAAGTATCACAGCCAATTATATAGTGAAAATGACACCTTAAGAGGAGACTTATGTTGTCGAAGAAGAGTCAGCTGCTTTTCACATCAGTATGAAAGAGAGAAACACAACGACGGACACCGGGGACAATAATAACACCTCTGATCTGTCTTCTACTGATTGCAGTATACAAGAAAATTGCCGATCAGTATCTTCATTTCTTTGCCAATGCAAAAGAGAAATTTATCACTTAAAAATGCAATTACATCCTTTGTGCACTTTTGTATGCATTTCTGTTGGGTATATTCCATGGAGTGGGATTTCTGGGTCATTGCATATGTGTATGTTCATTTTAATAGAAAGTGAAAGTTTTTCAAAACCCATACATCAATTCATACTTTCTCCAGCCTTGGATGAGAGTTCCAGTTATACCACATCCTCACCAGTATTTCTACTTGGTATTTCTATGTGACATGTTTGATTTTAGCCATTCCCTAATCAGTACTTGGTTTGAATCACTCTTCACAGGTCTAACGGCTTTTTTATATCATTCTTTATGAAGTGCATTTATAAGCCTGGGGTTGTCTGTCTTACCCAGCGGCAACAGCAAACTGGAATGAATGGTCATTCTACATATTTTTGACATAGGCAGTCTTTAAAATTCAAACCCAGTTCAAATGCATAATAAGTACTTACCATTTTTTTTTTAATTCTCAAAAATAAGCCTCAACTTATTTTTTTAGTAGAAAGGTTCGTTTCTTTAGACAACGATGTATGTTTACAGTGTGTAGCTTTGGAAAATGACTGATATGAAAACTGCTGTATGACTGAGTGATAAGGCCAGGGGACAGATGCTTAATGTGTAAAGCTACAGTGGGCTCCTAACCATTACTAGAGTCCAAGCACTACTACAGATACAATGTGGAGGCAATTCTCTTTACCAGGACTGTTAGAAACAGGCAGTGTGAAAATTTATCTGATACGCTACTTGAGATGGGAGGTGAGATACCAAGAATTACGCTTGTATAAATATTGATGATCACAATAAATGACTCTCTAAGGTCAAGGGTAACTGCGCACTTCTGATTGATGGAGTAGAGTATGTACTTTTGGGATCAGAGCAGAAAAAAATGGGAGTGATCTCTGCTAACAGTAGATCTGGATGCCTGTTGGATCCAGGAAAAGGATGTTTCCTTCCTTGCCTCTGATTATATATTAGATTAATATGCCAAAATATCAATTTGAAGGAGCGTCAACCTATTAGCTTACTCGAGAACACACACATCTCTCTCTCTTCCACAGGCACCCAGTCAAATGTCTTCGATCGTAGATTAGTGCATATAGTTGATAAATATAAAATGTTTCAGGTGTATTTTTTCTTACAAAAATACTACTGCACAACAGATCAAAAGTTTTGAGCAATTTGCATAGTCATTAACAGTGTATTTATGAACCTGTGCCCCTATACTCTGATGACCACTAATATTTGGATGTTTTAACATTTGCCAGTTCGGTAGATAGACAAAAATATGTTTCCTCTGTTTTATTTTGAATTTCTTCAATTAGAAGTGTCATAGAACATCTTTTCCATATTTACTGGTCATTTTCATTCTTTTCTGTGAACTGTCTCTTCATGTCTTTTGACCATTTCTCTACTGGGCTGTTGACTATTGATTTGTAAGGGTTCTTTTTCAATGACAGAAATTAGTATTTGTGTAGCGATAATGTTAGCTATATGTATTATACATTATTTTCTAAGTTTTCCAGTTTTGGGTACTATTATGGCATATTTTCATCGAGTAAATTGTACCATATTTTTCTTTTATGCCTTCTGATTGCATATGTTTTTGCTGTGATGCATTCAGAAATTGTATAGCTGTTTTCTTCTCTCTCCCTCTTTTGGGCAGGTTAAAACTCTCTGTGACAGGACTGAATTATCATTTTAGGCTCTCAAAACAGTGTACTTTATCATCTCGCCATGTATCCCATTTTTGAGATTGCCATTCAATGAATATTAGCTGAGACCCAACTATTTGCCTAGACCTATGCTGAAATTGGGAATGAGAAAAGCCACTAGCTAAACTACAGAAACGTGGTCAAATACAAATGACATTGAACCAGTAACCTTGCTCTTTACTAATTTCATGAAAAAGTCCTCTTTAGACATTTCCTTCTCACTAGCCTTAAACAAGTATAGAATTAAGCTTGCCTCATATGATACTTATAAATATATATTTTGATTACGTTGCACTCCACTATTATTCCTAGAAATAAATGCCTTCCTGTATCAATCTTGTTGAATGCAGGGGAAATGCTATCTTTATTAGTGTACATGGTAAGCTTCTGTAGCAAGATTACTTTTCAGGCAAATATCTTATTGGGTAAATGTCAGCACTGAGTCACATGGCCGCAGTCAGCTCCAAGCGAGGCTGAGAAATTTCATTCTACTTAGACAGCTATATATTTGCTAAAATTTTGGTGGGTTCTATGATTAGAAGGAATTAAGAGATACTGGATACTAGGAGACACTTCGCAGCTTTTACCATAACCCATTTGTATGGTAACTCAACTATCTCTTGTTTCTTTCACCCTACATGAAGGACGCACCTCTTTTCCAAAGGTGAACAGTATAGAGTCCAACCCAGTTTAGCTCAAAATCTAGAATCTCTATGTGATGCCAAGTTCTTTCCATGAGTCCTGAGGAGGCTTCATCTGGTTCTGTGACTGACAAACTGGCAGATAATTTCCCTGCCACTACCCCCAGCTCCCACGTCCCCACACACAAACACCCAAATACACTGATATACAGTAGTGGAATAGAACCAGAATAACCACAGTAAAAATTCCCACTTGGAGGAGAAGAATGGAAATTACACAGAGATGCTTGTCTCTGGCAAGGCTGAAATCTTGCTGGGCAGAAATCAATAAGACTCCCCTCACTAGCACTGGAGTAAGTTCCTTGATGAAATCCTGGCTCTGCCCTCTGGGAAACTCCCTTGTCCATTGTCCTTTTGGTCTCCTGGCTTTGTCCTTTGGGAAATTCTTCTCTGTCCATCATCCCCTGGGACACATCTATGGCACACATTGGAAAGCATACTCTCTTGTCACTTTAGATGTGATGATGGACAAGAAGTTCTAGGGTTTAAACTGAATGCAGCACGAGTTTCTCAACTCTCTGCAGATGCAGGGTTAGAATCTCAGAAGGTGCCTTATCGTGAAACAATCCCAAACTTTTGTAGTCTAGACTTGCAAGTTCTTTGGCAATATTATTTGCTCAATAACAGTTGATTCCTTGTCTATTTGGTTCCAGGTAGCTGTTTGTTTGTGAAAGAAATTATGGCCAAGGGCTTTATCTGGATATAACCCTGACGATTCTATCATCTCTCTCTCCCTTGAATTAACAGCAGTTACACTGAGTATGAAAACAACACCCTTAATCTGATTTCGGATTGGCTCACATTCTGGGTTGAGAACCCTTAAGGGAAGGCTCTTGAGCAAGGTCCTGGGTGACAACTTTATCTACTGTTATTTTGTTTACAGAAGCAGTTGCCCTTTCCAAGTTACTAATCCATCAGCCAATTTAGATTAAAGGCCACCTGCTGAGAACAGAGCAGAGTTATACTCCCCTTTCAGCTCTGCTTTACACTGATTAATTCCTGCCTGAATCATCGCTCTCTTTTAGTGCATTTCTAAAAGCTGCAAGGAACAGCCAACGCACATTAATATTCTGAAATTTCCTGACCCCTTTTCCAGGAGATACAGGCTTGGTAGGCACATGATCTGCCTTCTTAGTTACCATGGGTAACAGTTTTATTTAATGTTTACCATAAAAAGGATTCCCGGCTTCCCAGCCTGCAATATCTATTTACTCACACTCAGCAAGTCTATCATTAAGGCAGGGCCACATATGTTAGAACAGTTTTACAGTGTAAAACTCCACTTCTCATACAAATGTTTGTATTAATTAGGGTAGAGGCTGAACTGCTCTAAAAAGAGATTCCAATGGCTCTAAAGCCATTGGAAGAAAATTCTTTCTTTTTATCTATTCATCTTAAACAAGCAGATCCAGTCATAATAGGCAAGCTCTGCCAGCTGCTACATGTGGCTTCCATCTCTGAGCCCAAGGTGGCTATTCAAGCTCTTGCTGTTTTGCAGCCAGTGGAAAAGGGAATAGAAATGTGGAGGACAAAGAGCTTCCTTTTCAAGGAAGTGACTAGACACCTGCCTTTATAATTCAAAGAACTTCTGCTCACGTCATTGGCCTGAATTTAGTCAGATGGCCTTGCTGCTGGGGACACAAAGAATGTGACCTGCAAGTCATGCAGGTGGGTTTCTGTTATTAATACTAACAGGAAAAAGGGAAGAATGGATAATACAGAACATCAGCAGATACAGATAACACATGAACATATTTTGCTATTCCCTTGCTTGTTTTTTGGTTTTTTTTTAGGAGTGTCCTTAACAGCTTTATTTGTAACAGACAACGCAAATTGGGAAACAATCATATGTCATCAACATGTAAATGGATAAACAAATTACGATATATCCATGCAGTGAAATACTACTCAGCAGAATTGGGATTAGAACGAAGCAAGTGAGGTGCCTAGGGTGCAAAGTACAGGGAGGTGCCCACTCCCAGGGTCATGGAAGTCCCAGTGATGCCTTTGCAGGATCCTGAGGGTGAGCACCTGCTTGCACTTTGCACCCCAGGCACCTCCCTTGCCTCACCCTAGTCCCATCTCTGCTACTCAGTAATAAAAAGGAACGCTCTATTGATACATGCTATAACACCGATAAATTTCAAAATAATTGTGCCGAGGGAAAGAAGAGTACGAACCAGGCAAAAAGAGTATATACCGTACGCTTCCATTTATATTGTATACTATACAATTCTAGAAAATGAAAACAAGTCCATCTATAGTGACAGAACCTTGCTTGTTTTTTTGACATCACTTTGGGGAAATAGCATGCATATTTAGAAACACTATTTTTAGTTCTGAAGTTACATATCAAATTACATATTTTCAATCTAGATTTCATGTCTTTTGAATTCAGGCTGTTTATCAACACCAAGTCACTAATCAATAAAAATATTTTTTAGCTGTGATACTTTCTGCTTTTTTATTGTTCTTTGTCCTTTAAGTTACACTCAGGTTTTTTCAAAGCTCTCTAAACTTCTACCCTCTACTTTCTGAAATGTTCAATAAAATCAAAACTTCTTACTGATGTGTTTGATGGTATGAGACTACATATGCTAAATGCAAAAAGTGAGTGAATATATAAAAGAGTTGATGATATTCTTACAAGAAGTGGGGTTTTTCCTTCCAAAAAAAATTCCTTCCAAATTCAAAAAAAAGAGGAATTCTCTCTACTTTTTGCATAGGTATTGCTCATCTTATTTTTTACTTCTCGCCTCTGCATATATAACCCATCTCATTGAGCACAAAGTACTGCAAATTAGTAATAGTCTCTGGCATTCAGTTTTGTTCCCCATCACCCCACCCTCACCACCATTATTGTTTTATTCACTCTACTCAATCCTTGAGCTTTTCCCAATATCCCTTCCTTTCCCACCAAGGTTTCCATAAGTAGTTGGACAATTAGGTTTATAATTCCCTTCCTCAGCATAGCCACTTTCTGACATATCTGCTAATTTTGGTTGTGTTCAGATAGTCTTTCTTCACAATATTCTGCATGTCCTGAGACTGTGCCATGCTCTCCTCCCTCCTCCTTCTCTTCTCATTTGGCTCAACCTGGGGTAGCAGCTAAATGACCTTCCCCGACTTCCGGCAGCTATGCTAGTTTTTTTTCCCAGCACCCACGCTAACCACTGAAGACCTCTAATATGTGGAATGTTAGGAGAGTAGGCAGGCAGAGGCATGCTTAACCTTTAGAGAAACTGAGGTTAAAAAACAATTAAGTGATTTGCCTAATGTACTTGGCTCAACTAGTAATGGTGGAGCCACGATTCTTCCCAAGAATCCTGACATCCTTTTAATTAGAGGATTAATTAAAAGACCTAACAGGACACCACACAGTGTTCTTTAGCATAGCACTGTTAATGTAACCAACCACACTGCTTTCAGACAAAGCAAAGGAAGTCCAACAGCACCAGTTGGACTGTCAGTTACATTTAGCTATTAGGTGTCATCCTGGGGATCTGGTTCTGTCAAGGCTGAATAGTTTACTTTCTGGGAGAAAAACCATGTGCAGAAAATTGAATGAAACTATACCCTTTTCTTTTTGGTCTCACTTAATAATTACCTTAAAAGCCAACAAGTACAAAATACATTTTAAAAACCTATAAAGCTGCATATTTTAGGATCATAGAATATTTTAACAAACTACAGGGTACCTGTAATCCTTATTGGGAAATAGAACATAATTTCCATACTTTTCATTAATTATTTTTTATTAAAAATTGGGGAATCATTATCCTGTGGCTATTTTTCCCTACAAGTTCTTCTGAGTTTGTGTTAGTTTTGGTGCTGGAATATGGAATGATTTGCTCCAATGTATCATTTATGAAGTTCCGTAAGAATATATTGTGTTTGGCAGTGACCTCTTAAGGACTATCATCATGGGAACGTAAAGAAGGGGGTTATGTGGATACTACAGCAAAAATAGGCATTATATAGATTTCCTGCTTTGAGTAACTGATGGATGACCTCTTGGGGCCTGACACATTACAGAAGGAGAGAATAAAATGTAGACTCAAATGAGCAGCTGATTCAACTACTGTTTAAAAAAATAAAAAAGAAAGATGTTGTCTCCGGTGTCCTCAATAGAAGTGCATGTAAAATAATACTTGACCTTGCAAAAATATGACCTTTTTTGAAACACTTTTATATTCAGAAGTTATAATCTCAAATAAAGATTCTTCTCATTCACACCTGGGTTGAATATTATGCACCATTAGAATGCTGTTGGCTAACCTCATTGATGACCCGTTGAGAATACTGTCATTCTAGCAACGTTCTTCCTGGCTCTTCAAATACATAAAATTCACAGATATCCCATGACTAAGCATAGAAAAACACTACTCTCAAACACCAAAGCTCAGCGATTGGTTCAAGATGGCAGAGTAGGACGTGTGCTCACTCCCTCTTGGAAGAGCACCAGAATCACAACTGAACAATCATCAACAGGAAGACGCTGGAACTCACCAAAAAGGATACCCCACATCCAAAGACAAAGGAGAAACTGCAATGAGACAGTAGGAGGGGTGCAATCTCAATAAAATGAAATCCCATAACCGTTGGGTGGGTGACTCACAAACTGGAGAACAATTATACCACAGAAGTCCAGCCACTGGAGTGAAGGTTCTGAGGCCCATGTCAGGCTTCCCAACCTGGGGATCTGGGAACAGAAGGAGGAATTCCCAGAGAATCAGACTTTGAAGGATAGAGGGATTTGATTGCAGGACTTTGACAGGTATGGGGGAAACAGAGATTCCCACTCTGGGGAAAGGAGCAGTGACCCCATAGGAGACTGAACCAGACCTACCTGCAGGTGTTGGAGGGTCTCCTGTAGAGGTGAGGGGCAGCTGTGGCTCACTGGAGGGATAAGGACACTGAGAGCAGAAGTTCTGGGAAGTACTCCTTGGTGTGAGCCCTCCTGGAGTCCACCATTAGCCCCACCAAAGGGCCTGTAAGCTCCAGTGCTGGGTAGCCTCAGGACAAACAAACAACAGGGAGGGAACTCAGCCCCACCCATCAGCAGACAAGTGGATTAAACTTTTACTGAGCTCTGGCTTTAGCAGAGCAACGCCCAGCTCTACCCACCACTAGTCCCTCCCATCAGGAAACTTGCACAAGCCTTTTAGATACCCAAATCCACCAGAGGGCAGAGAGCAGAAGCAAGAAGAACTATAATCCTGCAGCCTGTGGAACAAAAACCACATTCACAGAAAGACAGACAAAATGAAAAGGCAGAGGACTATGCACCAGATGAAGGAACAAGATAAACCCCAGAAAAACAACTAAATGAAGTGGAGATAGGCAACCTTCCAGAAAAAGAATTCAGAATAATGATAGTGAAGATGATCCAGGACCTCAGAAAAAGAATGGAGGCAGAGATCGAGAAGATGCAAGAAATGTTTAACAAGGACCTAGAAGAGTTAAAGAACAAACACCTACAAGAATTAAAGAATAAACAAACAGAGATGAAAAATACAATAACTGAAGTGACAAATACACTAGAAGGAATCAACAGCAGAATAACTGAGGCAGAAGAATGGATAAGTGACCTGGAAGACAGAATGGCGAAATTTACTGTCACAGAACAGAATAAATAAAAAAGAATGAAAAGAAATGAAGACAGCATAAGAGACCTCTGGGACAACATTAAATGAAACAACATTCAAATTATAGGGGTCCCAGAAGGAGAAGAGAGAGAGAAAGGACCCGAAAAAAGATCTGAAGAGATTATAGTCAAAAACTTCCCTAACATGGGAAAGGAAATAGCCACCCAAGTCCAGGAAGTGCAAAGAGTCCTAGGCAGGATAAACACAAGGAGAAACATGCCAAGACACATAGTAATCAAATTGACAAAACTGAAAGACAAAGCAAAATTTTTAAAAGCAACAAGGGAGAGAGCTTCAAGATGGTGTAAGAGTAAGATGCAGAGATCACCTTCCTCCCCACAGATACATCAGAAATACATCTACAGGTGGAACTGCTCCTACAGAACACCTACTGAACGCTGGCAGAAGACCTCAGACCTAACAAAATTCAAGAAACTCCCCACGTACCTGGTAGGGCAAAAGAAAAAAGAAGAAACAGAGACAAGAGAATAGGGATGAGACCTGCACCAGTGGGAGGGAGCTGTGAAGAAGGAAAGGTTTCTACACACTAGAAGCCCCTTCGTGGGCAGAGACTGCGGGTGGCGGAGCGGGGAGTTTCGGAGCCACGGAGGAGAGCGCAGCAACAGGGGTGTGGAGGGCAATGTGGAGAGATTCCCGCACAGAGGATCGGTGCCGACCAGCACTCACCAGCCCGAGAGGCTTGTCTGCTCACCCACCGGGGCGGGCGGGGGCTGGGAGCTGAGGCTCAGGCTTCAGAGGTTGGATCCCAGGGAGAGGACTGGGGTTGGCTGTGTGAACACAGCCTGAAGGGGGCTAGTGCGCCACAGGTAGCCGGGAGGGAGGCCAGGAAAAAGGTGTGGAACTGCCGAAGAGGAAAGAGACTTTTTCTTGCCTCTTTGTTTTGCAGTGTGCGGGGAGACGGGATTAAGAGCGCTGCTTAAAGGAGCTCCAGAGACTGGTGCAAGCCGCGGCTAACAGCGCAGACCCCAGAGACGGGCATGAGACGCTAAGGCTGCTGCTGTCGCCACACCTCCCCTCCCGGGAGCCTGTGCAGCCCGCCACTGCCAGGGTCCCTGGCCCCCCAGCGTAAGTGAGCCAGAGCCACCAAATCAGCTGCTCCTTTAACCCCGTCCTGTCTGAGCAAAGAAGAGACTCCCTCAGGCGACAACACGCACTGGCAGGGCCAAATCCAAAGCTGAACCCCAGGAGCTGTGCGAACAAAGAAGAGAAAGGGAACTCTCTCCCAGCAACCTCAGAAGCAGCGGATTAAATCTCCACAGTCAGTTTGATGTACCCTGCATCTGTGGAATACCTGAACAGGCAACGAATCATTCTAAATTGAGGAGGTGGACTTTGGGAGCAAAGATATATTATTTTTTCCCCTTTTTCTCTTTTTGTGAGTGTGTATGTGTGTGCTTCTGTGTGTGATTTTGTCTGTATAGCTTTGCTTTCACCATTTGTCCCAGGGGTCTGTCAGTCTGTTTTTTTGTTTCTTTTTTACTTAAAAATTTTTTTTTCTTAATAATTATTTTTTGTTTTTATTTTAATAAATTTATTTTATTTTACTCTACTTTTTCTTTTATCTTCTTTCTTCCTTCCTTTCTTTCTTTCTTCCTTTCTTCCTCCCTTCCTTCCTTTCTTTCTTTCTTATTTTTTCTCCCTTTTATTCTGAGCCATGTGGATGTAAGCCCCTTGGTGCTCCAGCCAGGCATCAGTGCTGTGCCTCTGAGGTGGGAGAGCCAACTTCAGGACACTGGTCCACAAGAGACCTCCCAGCTACACGTAATATCAAAAGGTGAAAATCTCCCAGAGATCTCCATCTCAATGCCAAGACCCAGCTTCACTCAATGACCAGCAAGCGACAGTGCTGGACACCCTATGCCAAACAATTAGCAAGACAGGTACATAGCCCCATCCATTAGCACAGAGGTTGCCTAAAAACATAAGTCCACAGACACCCCAAAACACACCACCAGGCATGGACCTGCCCACCAGAAAGACAAGATCCAGCCTCACACACCAGAACACAGGCACTAGTCCCCTCCACCAGGAAGCCTACACAACCCACTGAACCAACCTTAGCCACTGGGGACAGACACCAAAAACAACGCGAACTACGAACCTGCAGCCTGCGAAAAGCAGACCCCAAACACAGTAAGTTAAGCAAAATGAGAGGACAGAAAGACACACAGCAGATGAAGCAGCAAGGCAAAAACCCACCAGACCTAACAAATGAAGAGGAAATAGGCAGTTTACCTGAAAAAGAATTCAGAATAATGATAGTAAAGATGATCCAAAATCTTGCAAATAGAAGAGAGAAAATAAAAGAAACGTTTAACAAGGACCTAGAAGAACTAAAGAGCAAATAAACAATGATGAACAACACAATAAATGAAATTAAAAATTCTCTAGGAGGGATCAACAGCAAAATAACTGAGGCAGAAGAACAGATAAGTGACCAGGAAGATAAAATAGTGGAAATAACTACTGCAGAGCAAAATAAAGAAAAAAGAATGAAAAGAACTGAGGAAAGCCTCAGAGACCTCTGGGACAAAATTAAATGCACCAACATTCGAATGATAGGGGTTCCAGAAGAAGAAGAGAAAAAGGAAGGGACTGAGAAAATATTTGAAGAGATTATAGTTGAAAACTTCCCTAATATGAGAAAGGAAATAGTTAACCAAGTCCAGGAATCACAAGAGTCCCATAAAGAATAAATCCAAGGAGAAACAAACCATGACACAAATTAATCAAAGTATCAAAAATTAAATACAAAGAAAAAATATTAAAAGCAGCAAGGGAAAAACAACAAGTAACACACAAGCGAAAACCCATAAGGTTAACAGCTGATCTTTCAGCAGAAACTCTGCAAGCCAGAAGGGAGTGGCAGGACATATTTAAAGTGATGAGGGAGAAAAACCTACAACCAAGATTACTCTAATCAGCATTCAGATTTGAGGGAGAAATTAAAACCTTTATAGACAAGCAAAAGCTGAGAGAGTTCAGCACCATTAAACCAGCTTTACAACAAATGCTAAAGGAACTTCTCAAGGTAAGAAACAAAAAAGAAGGAAAAGACCTACAATAACAAACCCAAAACAATTAAGAAAATGGGAATAGGAACATACATACAGATAATTACCTTAAATGTAAATGGATTAAATGCTCCAACCAAAACACACAGATTGGCTGAATGGATACAAAAACAAGACCCATATATATGCTGTCTACAAAAGACCCACTTCAGACCTAGGGACACATACAGACTGAAAGTGAGGGGATGGAAAATGATATTCCATGCAAATGGAAACCAAAAGAAAGCTGGAGTAGCAATTCTCATATAAGACAAAATAGACTTTAAAATAAAGACTATTACAAGAGACAAAGAAGGACACTACATAATGATCAAGGGATCGAACCAAGAAGAAGATCTAACAATTGTAAATATTTAGGCACCCAACAGAGGAACACCTCAATACATAAGGCAAATACTAACAGTCATAAGAGGGGAAATCAGCAGTAACACAATCATAGTAGGAGACTTTAACACCCCACTTTCACCAATGGACAGATCATCCAAAATGAAAATAAATAAGGAAACACAAGCTTTAAATGATACATTAAACAAGATGGACTTAATTGATATTTATAGGATATTCCGTCCAAAAACAACAGAATACACATTCTTCTCAAGTGCTCATGGAAAATCCTCTAGGACAGATCATATCTTCGGTCACAATTCAAGCCTTGGTAAATTTCAGAAACTTGAAATCATATCAAGTATCTTTTCCAACCACAACGCTATGAGACTAGATATCAATAACAGGAAAAGATCTATAAAAAATATAAACTCATGGAGGCTAAACAATACACTACTTAATAACCAAGTGATCACTGAAGAAATTGAAGAGGATTTCAAAAAATACCTAGAAACAAACGACAATGGACACACGACGACCCAAAACCTATGGGATGCAGCAAAAGCAGTTCTAAGTGGGAAGTTTATAGCAATACAATCCTACCTGAAGAAACAGGAAACATCTCAAATAAACAACCTAAACTTGCACCTAAAGCAATTAGAGAAAGAAGAACAAAAAACTCCCAAAGTTAGCAGAAGGAAAGAAATCATAAAGATCAGATCAGAAATAAATGAAAAAGAAAAGAAGGAAACGATAGCAAAGATCAATAAAACTAAAAGCTGGTTCTTTGAGAAGATAAACAAAATTGACAAACTATTAGCCAGACTCATCAAGTAAAAAAGGAGGAAGACTCAAATCAATAGAAGTAGAAATGAAAAAGGAGAAGTAACAACTGACACTGTAGAAATACAAAGGATCATGAGAGATTACTACAAGCAACTCTATGCCAATAAAATGGACAACCTGGAAGAAATGGACAAATTATTAGAAATGTGAAACCTGCCAAGACTGAACCAGGAAGAAACAGAAAATAACTGACCAATCACAAGCACTGAAATTGAAACTGTGATTAAAAGTCTTCCAATAAACAAAAGCCCAGGACCAGATGGCTTCACAGGCGAATTCTATCAAACATTTAGAGAAGAACTAACACCTATCCTTCTCAAACTCTTCCAAAATAAAGCAGAGAGAGAAACACTCCCAAACTCATTCTATGAGGCCACCATCAGTCCGATACCAAAACCAGACAAAGATGTCATAAAGAAAGAAAACTACAGGCCAATATCACTGATGAACATAGATGCAAAAATCCTAAACAAAATACTAGCAAACAGAATCCAACAGCACATTAAAAGGATCATACACCATGATCAAGTGGGGTTTATTCCAGGAATGCAAGGATTTTTCAATATACGCAAACCAATCAATGTGATACACCATATTAACAAGTTGAAGGAGAAAAACCATATGATCATCTCAATTGATGCAGAGAAAGCTTTCGACAAAATTCAACACCGATTTATGACAAACACCCTGCTGAAAGTAGGCATAGAGGGAACTTTCCTCAGCATAATAAAGCCATATATGACAAACCCACAACCAACATCGTCCTCAATGGTGAAAAACTGAAACCATTTCAACTAAGATCAGTAACAAGAGAAGGTCTCACCACTCTCACCACTCTTATTCAACATTGTTTTGGAAAATTTAGCCACAGCAATCAGAGAAGAAAAAGAAATAAAAGGAATCCAAATCGGAAAAGAAGAAGTAAAGCTGTCACTATTTGCAGATGACATGATACTATACATAGAGAATCCTAAAGATGCTACCAGAAAACTACTAGAGCTAATCAATGAATTTGGTAAAGTAGCAGGATACAAAATTAATGCATAGAAATCTCTGGCATTCCTATACACTAATGATAAAAAATCTGAAAGTGAAATTAAGAAAACACTCCCATTTACCACTGCAACAAAAAGGATAAAATATCTAGGAATAAACCTAACTAAGGAGACAAAACACCTGCATGCTGAAAATTATAAGACATTGATGAAAGAAATTAAAGATGATACAAATAGATGGAGAGATATACCATGTTCTTGGATTGGAAGTATCAACATTGTGAAAATGACTCTACTACCCAAAGCAATCTACAGATTCAATGCAATCCCTATCAAACTACCACTGGCATTTTTTACAGAACTAGAACGAAAAATTTCACAATTTTTATGGAAACACAAAAGACCCCAAATAGCCAAAGCAATCTTGAGAACGAAAAATGGAACTGGAGAAATCTGGCTTCCTGACTTCAGACTATACAATAAAGCTACAGTTATCAAGACAGTATGGAACTGGCACAAAAACAGGAATATAGATCAATGGAACAGGATAGAAAGCCCAGAGATAAACCCATGCACATATGGTCACCTTATCTTTGATAAAGGAGGCAAGAATATACAGTGGAGAAAAGACAGCCTCTTCAATAAGTGGTGCTGGGAAAACTGGACAGCTACATGTAAAAGTATGAAATTAGAACACTCTCTAACACCAAACACAAAATAAACTCAAAATGGATTAAACACCTAAATGTAAGGCCAGACACTATGAAACTCTTAGAGGAAAATTTAGGCAGAACACTGTATAACATAAATCACAGCAAGATCCTTTTTGACCCACCTCCTAGAGAAATGGAAATAAAAACAAAAATAAAAAATGGGACCTAATGAAACTTAAAACCTTTTGCAAAGCAAAGGAAACCATAAACAAAATGAAAAGACAACCCTCAGAATGGGAGAAAATATTTGCAAGTGAAGCAACTGACAAAGGATTAATCTCCAAAATTTACAAGTAGCTCATGCAGCTCAATATCAAAAAAACAAAAAACCCAATCCAAAAATGGGCAGAAGACCTAAACAGACATTTCTCCAAAGAAGATATACAGATTGCCAACAGACACATGAAAGAATGCTCAACATCATTAATCATTAGAGAAATGCAAATCAAAACTACAATGCGATATCATCTCACACTGGTCAGAATGGCCATCATCAAAAAATCTACAAACAATAAATGCTGGAGGGGGTGTGGAGAAAAGGGAACCCTCATACACTGTTGGTAGGAATGTAAATTGATGCAGCCACTATGGAGAGCAGTATGCAGGGTCCTTAAAAAACTAAACTATGCCACTACTGGGCATATACCCTGAAAAAACCATAACTCAAAAAGATTCATGTACCACAATATTCATTGCAGCATGATTTACAATAGCCATGTCGTGGAAGCAACCTAAATGTCCATCAACGGAGGAATGGATAAAGATGTGGTACATATATACAATCGAATATTACTCAGCCATAAAAAGGAACGAAACTGGGTCATTTGTAGAGATGTGGACGGACTGAGAGACTGTCATACAGAGTGAAGTAAGTCAGAAAGAGAAAAAAATATATCATATATTAACACATATATATGGAATCTAGAAAAATGGTACAGATGAACCAGTTTGCAAGGCAGAAACAGAGACACAGATATAGAGAACAAACTTATGGACACCAAGGGGGGAAAGTGGTGGTGGTGGTGGTGGTGGGATGAATTGGGAGATTGGGATTGACATGTATACACTAATATGTATAAAATGGATAACTAATAAGAACCTGCTGTATAAAAAAATAAAATAAAATAAAATTCAACCATTACCAAAAAAATAAAAAACAAAAGCTCAAAAATTATCTTAGTAAGTTAGATGTTTAATTGTTCAAACTCTTTTGTTTTTGTTTAAATGCAAATGAAATATCATACCCATTCTCTTGTCTCCAAAGTGTCTCACAAAAGGATATGTAGTAGTGTTACTGTAATTGTGAAAACAGCAAATGTCTTATGTGAACATAGTATGGGAAATTTCTCTCTGCCTCTGTTTATAAGATGGTCAGGTTGGAACTAGAACAGCCCCTTGCAAGGAATAGGAAAGAGATGAAATGCTGACTAGATTTTCCCCCAGCTACAATTATGTTTATTTTCTATTTTAGAAATTGGAGTCTAAGCTGAAGGTGGAGTGGGTAGAAGAGAGTGGGAAAATCTACTGGCTTCCCATGTTATCAGCTTTTATCCACTATGCCAACCGACTACAATACTGGTTTCATTGTATACCTTTCTACCCAGTGTGGTAGGTGAAATAACAACCCCCCGAAGACGACCACATCCGGCCCTGAACCTGTGAATGTATCACCTTACAAGGCAAAGGGACTTTACAAATGTGATTAAATGAAGGATCTTGAGAAGGGGAGGTTATCCAGGAGTATTCAGGCAAGTCCAAGATAATTACAAGCGTCCTTATAAGGGAAGGAGGGAGGCAAGAAAGTCAGAGCTGCAGAAGGAGATGTGACTGATGGTCACATAGCAGAGGTCATATAGGGAAAGAGAGAGAGATCTTTGAAGATGCTACACTGCTAGTTTTAAAGACGGAAGAAGTAGCCACAAGCCAAGGAATGCAGGAGGGAGGCCACTGGAACCTGAGCTCCAGAACCAGAAGACAACATATTTGTGCTATTTTACACCAATAAATTTGGGATAATTTGTTACAGCAGCAATAGGAAATAAATATACTATGATTCAACAATACCAATTTTAAATATAGAGTATCAAAATTGTAGTGTTTTAAAAAAATTTTTAGTATCAACTTATACCTATATCCATATACTTTATTTTATTCTGTTTTGTTTTGTTTATTTATTTATTGCCTGCGCCGGCGTGGCTTGTGGGATCTTAGTTCCCTAACCGGGGATCGAACCCTGGCCCTCGGCAGTAAAAGCACAGAGTCCTAACCATTGGAACGCCAGGGAATTCCCTATCCATATATTTTATATTTTTTAAATAACTAGGTCTTAGGTATATGGTCTGTATGTCATGACGACAAGAATATAGCAAGTTTAGTTAATTAATTAAGAGCTCTTATTTGGTCCTTCATGTGAAACATCATGTAAAAAAAGGAAGCAGCTGTCCTACTGTATGGTGTTATCTCATTTTAGCTTGTTTCCTTAAAACTTCTCTGAAGAAACAATAGATTTCCATTTTGAAATGTAATGATTCTAGGTTAGGGATTCTCAGCCTTGGCACTATTGACATTTTGGACTAGATAGGCTTTTGTTGTGAGGGGCCCTCCTGTGCACTGTACCATGTTCAGCAGCATCCCTGGCTTCTACCCACTAGATGCCAGTAGCACTAGATGTCCCCGAGTTTTGACAACCATAAATGTCATCAGACATTGCCAAATATCCCCAGGGGTGCAAAATCGACCCTGGTTGAAAAATCACCACTTTAAGAGTGAAGTAAGGGCTTTCCTGGTGGCGCAATGGTTAAGAATACGCCTGCCAATGCAAGGGACACAGGTTCGAGCCCTGGTCCGGGAAGATCCCACATGCCTCAGAGCAACTAAGCACATATGCCACATCTACTGAGCCTGCGAGCCACAACTACTGAGCCTGTGCTCTGGAGCCCACGAGCCACAACTACTGAGCCCCTGCACCACAACTACTGAGGCCCATGTGCCTAGAGGCTGTGCTCCGCAACGAGAGGCCACTGCAATGAGAAGCCCATGCTCTGCAACAAAGAGTGGCCCCCACTCGCCACAACTGGAGAAGGACCACGCACAGCAACAAAGACCCAACGCAGCCAAAAATAAATACAAATTTAAAAATAAATATATATTAAAGGGCTTCCCTGGTGACGCAGTGGTTGAGAGTCCACCTGCTGATGCAGGGGACACGGGTTCGTGCCCCAGTCCAGGAAGATCCTACATGCTGCAGAGCGGCTAGGCCCGTGAGCCATGGCCACTGAGCCTGCGCGTCCGGAGCCTGTGCTCCGCAATGGGAGAGGCCGCAACAGTGAGAGGCCTGCATACCGCAAAAAAAAAAAAAAAAAAAAAAAAAATATATATATATATATATATATATATATATTTAAAAGAAGAGTGAAGTAAGTCAGAAAGAGAAAAATAAATATTGTATATTAACACATATATGTGGAATCTAGAAAAATGATACAGATGAACCGCTTTGCAAGGCAGAAATGGAGACACAGATGTATATATAGAACAAATGTACACCAAGGGGTAAAGGGGGAGGGTGGGATGAATTGGGAGATTGGGATTGACATATATACACTAATATGTCTAAAACAGATAACTAATGAGAATCTGCTGTATAGCACAGGGAACTCCACTTTGCTGTACAGTAGAAACTAACATAACATTGTAAAACAACTATACCCCAATTTAAAAAAAAAAGGAAAGAAAAATCATTGCTTTAGTTCATGCAAAATCTGGGGAGAAATACCCCATAAGCATCCACTAGAATATTCACAAGAATATTTGGTTATATTATTAGGAAATCATCAGAAAGAACAGGTTGTTGTTTCCTTAAAATACCTTTAGTTTGTAACTAACACCTTCAAGAAAGCATTCTCTCATGGACTCCCTTCATTTCCTTCTTGCCTCACTGGGATCTTCTCATCCTCTTTGCTGGCTCTCCCTCACCTCCCACACTTCTACATGGTGGAACATCCCAGAACTCATTTATCCTCTTAGACGTCTTCTTTATCGACACTCACACTCTAGGTCATCACATCTACTCTTAAGTCTTTAAATGTATCTACACACTGACTCATAGCAAATATATGTCCCTGGCCATGAATTCTCTATTGAACTAGAATAGCTACTCAACAACTTCGATTAACTGTCCAATAGGATAAGCATCTCAAAAATGAACATGTTCAACTCCTATTTCCCCACTCAAACCTTCTCCATCAACACTTTCCCAGCTCAGTAAATCGCAACTCCTCTGATACTTGATTTCTCTCATTTTCTCACACCCTCTATCCAATCAACTATCCTCCCATTGGCTCCATATTTAGAACATTTTGGAATCCAATCCCTCTTTGCCACCAACACCATCAGCTCTGTCCTGGATTAGAATCATCGCCTCCTGACTGGCCTCTCTTTTCAGGCTTGTCATCCTGAAGTCTGTTCTCAACTCAGCAGCCAGAGTGATCCTTTCAAAATGTCAGACAAATCATGTCATTCCAGTAAATCCCATCCAGAGGGAAAATGAAAATGTCACAAGTTCTGTATGATCTATGCTTCTACTACCTTTGTGATCTCATCTCCCACACTTCTCCATCTCTCTCCATCACTACAACCACACTGGCTTCGTCACATTTCCTTGAGCAAACCAAGCAGCTTCTTATGCCTCTACACAGAAAGGCTCTGCTGGCCTCCACCCAGAGATGTGCCCAAGGCTCTGTGTTAGTCACTAGTCACGCTTCTCCATAGAACAAAACCAAAGGGATAGCTAGACAGACAGACAGACATATAGATCTTGGTATCTATCTACACAAAATAAGATTTATTATAAGAAGTTGACTCACGTGATTATGAAGGCTGAGAAGTCCCACAATATGCCATCTGCAAGCTGGAGACCCAGGAAAGCCAGTGGTATAAATTCCAGTCTGAGTCCAAAAGCCTGAGAACAGGAGACCTAATGGTGTAAGTCAGCCCAAGGGCAGGAGAAGACTGATATCTCAGCTCAACCAGTCAGGCAGAGAGAGCCAATTCAACCTTCCCCCATCTTTTTGTTCCACTCAGGCCTGTAGCAGATTGAATGATGCCCACCCATACTGGGGAGGGCCATCTGCTTTACCCAGTCTACCAATTCAAATACTAATCTCTCCAGGAAACACCTTCACAGACACATCCAGAAGTAATATTTAACCAGATATCTGGGCATCTGTTGGTCCAGTCAAGGTGACACATACCATTAACCATCACAGACTCATTCCCTCACTTCCTTCAGGTCTCTGTCCAAATACCACCTCAGAAAGGCCTTCCCTGTTCACTCTATCTAAAATAGAATCCCTCATCTCACAACCCCTGGCCTTATTTTTCTCTTCCTGTCCTATTTTCCTTCATAACACTTATTGCTATATGGCAATATGTATTTTAGTGTTTGCATCTTCTCTTCTCCACCCACTAGGCTGTAGCTCCACTGAGGGAGGGCATCCTTAACTATCTGCTTTCTGTTGTATCGCCAGCACTAGGCTATATACCAGGATATATAGAAGGAGACAGATGGATACATATAGGTATGTATCTATCTTAGAAAGATATATACTGCATATATACATATCAGGATATACATGACAGGATAGCCTAGCAGGTAGCAAATATATTATAAAAGCAATATATGATGGCACTCTACTGAACCCCCAAATTGGAAGAGTATAAAATACTTCCACAGCCACATTTGACCTGCCTAGCACTATTCATGTCCAATCGAAAATAAAAGTAAATATGACTGTATTTTTCAGTGTCTTCAGCACCCTGTTTATTAACATGGGCAAGTAGTGCCCTCTACTGTGCTGTTTGGATGTATACATCTCTGAAGGTACATATATTTTTTAATTTCTTAATTTTTGCTTTAATCAGGCAGAACACTGTTTTAATGTACTTGAAGAGGTTTACACGTAGATCATTTTCACCCTTAATGCTACTCCTATTTTTAGAGTAAACAGAAAGTAAATCTTATGCTGCTGGGGTTTAGATTTTTCTTTAAAAGAGTATTCACTACCTCAAATTTGATTTGAGGCAAGAGTAGAACATGAACAGCGTTTTTAAGTCAAAGGGATGTTTTGCTGGTTATCAAATACTGTGAAGGATAAATAGTTACAGTTTTGGCTGTTCCTATAACTGAAAACAATCGAAGAAGTCTCCCTGAATAGTGAGGCCAGGCCTAGAGTCAGAGCGAGCTGTATTTGATTTGCAGAAGACTCTAGTAGGTATTTATCCTGGCTGCATATTATATTCACCTGGGAGCAGTTAAAGATTATTAACACCCAGGTGACTTTCACCAAGAGTACTCACATCTCCCTTTCCAATCTATGAACCTTTTAGTTTTCTCTTGCCTCATTGAAGTGGTTCTCCGTTGGGAGCAATTTTGCTTCCCTCTCCCCCCAAGGACATTTGTAATGTCTGGAGACAGTTTTGATTGGTACACTGGAAGTAGGGGTGGGAGAGATGGGGGTTACGGTTTTCTGTTAAGCAGAGGCCAGAGATGATCCTAGTCATCCTCTAATGCCCAGACAGCTCAAAGAGCAAAGAATTATCAAAATATCAGTAGTACCAAGACTGAGAAACCTTGCCTTCTGTGCCTGGCTAGGACCTCCAGTAAAACACAAAAGAGATGAAAACAAACTTCTGTATCATGTTCCAGATCTTAGTGGGAAAAATTTGGTCTTCTGCTCTTAAATATGTCAGCTGTACACTTTTTCATATATACCCGTTTTAAGATTGAGGAACTTCCATTTTATACCTCATCTGCTGAGAGTTTTCATTATCAGTGGTTGCTGAATTTTATCAAATGCTTTTCTGTACCTATTCAGACGTTCATATGTGTTTTCCCTTTTAGTCTATTAATATGGAGAATTCTTAATTTTTAAATGTTAAAATGGATTCCTGGAATAAAACCCATTGAATTTGGATTCAATTTGATAAACTTTAAAGTTTTACCTCTATGTATTGAGGAATACTGGCATAGAGTATTCCTTTCTTATAATCACTTTGTTTAGTTCGGATATCAGGGTAATACTGGCCTCATCTTCTATTATTGGGAACAGTTTGTATAGAATTGGTTGAATTGCTTTTTCAAATGTTGACAGAAGTCACCAGTGAAGCCTAATTAGGCCTAGGCTTTTCTCTGCCAGAGGGGTTTACCTATGAATTCAACTTGTTTAATGTGTGTGTATGTGTTGCTACTTAAGTTCTGTTTCTTCCTGAGTTAACTTTAGTAGTTTGTGTCTCCCAAAGAATTTGCCCATTTCATCAATGTCAGATTTATAAGCATACAATTATGTTTCTTATTTTCTCTTCAGTGTCCATAGGTTCTGTGGTGATACCCCTCTTTTATTCCTGATTTTAGTAATTTATATTTTCCCCCATTTTCTGTATTAGTCATTTTCTTCTCTCTGCTTTCTTTAGGTTTAATTTACTCTTCTTTTAGTTTCTTAAGGTGGAAGCTTACAACATTGATTTGAGGCCTTTCTATTCATCTAATGTTAGCATTTAATGCTATAAAATTTCTTTTAAGCCCTGAGTTAGCTGTATCCCACACATTTTAATAGGCTGTATTTCAATTTCATTGAAATAAAAATATTTTCTTATTTCCCTTGTGATTTTTCCACTTATCCAAATATGTACAAATTAGCAAGATATCTGCCTGTTATGAATTTCTACTTTAATTCCATTGTAGTTAGAGAACATAGTTTGTATGATTTCAATACTTCACGTTTGTTGAAATTTGTTTTATGGCCCAGAATATTTTCTCTCTTGGCAAATAATTTAAGTGCCCTTAAAAAACCACTATGCTAAAAAAAAAAAAAAAAAAACAGCTATGCTGCCATTATTGGTGGAGTGTTCAGTACACATCGATTGGGTTAAACTGGCTGAGAATGCTGTTCGAGACCTCTGGGTCCTTACTGATTTTCTTCTTCTGTCAGTTCTTGAGAGATGATTTCCCCACTACAGTGGAATTCCATGTTTTCATCTATTATTTTCACATTCAAATTTTTGAACCACATGGAATTTATCCAGGCATATACAATAAAATGTAGATCCAATCTTTAAAATATTTCATCATTAATATTTTAGGTAGCACAATAAGGATGGTTTTAAGAGACAGAACTATTTTAGAGAATATATAAAATACGTAACATACTTTTAAAATACCTAACATAGCTCTTTAAAACTAAAAGGGGAGAAATCATAATGGAGAAAAAAATCTGAAGGTACAGCAAGAAAAAACGTTTTGAAAATACATTTTTTTGAACAACAACATACCCATCCTGTATATATAATGAATACTAATATTCTTTTATTTTGACTAAAATTTAATCTCTGTGAGAAATCTGTCCAATATAAGTTATTTTGAAGTCAATTCTCCGATGGTCTCGCAAAACAAACAAACAATGCTAAGACGACAAAACAATAGTTCACTTTACCCAGGTTCCTTGTTTCCTGTTCTTTTGCTCAAAGTTAATGCCATAATCTAACCTTATTTGAAATTCCTGAAATATGCTACTTCTGACTAGAATACTGATTTCTGATTAGCACTTGGTCTTCCTAGATTCACTAATTTTTTTTCCTGTCACAAATTTCACAGAAAAACCAGTGTGCTATATTATTTGAAGCAAAGAAAGGTCTGTAAAGCACTAGTAGCTGAGGGCTAAATTTGTTATGGTTTTTCATCCCAAAAATCTTTCAGGAAAATCAGAAGCAAGAAAGCTATCTAATGTTTCATGTTAAAAATTAGCAAGCAATAGTTCTATTCAAGAAAAATAGAAAATAAATTATGAAACTTTTATACTTATTGATTAGGCTATATAAAATTGCTTTTCAAATCCAAGAGACTGACTTCTATGTGGGTTTACATATAACTGGAGGTTTTCTTTGGTTTGTTTTTTTGTTTTTTAACATCTTTATTGGAGTATAATCGCTTTACAATCGTGTGTTAGTTTCTGCTTTATAACAAAGTGAATCAGCTATACATATACATATACCCCCATATCCCCTCCCTCTTGTGTCTCCCTCCCACCCTCTCTATCCCACCCCTCTAGGTGGTCTCCCTGTGCTATGCAGCTGCTTCCCACTAGCTATCTATTTTACATTTGGTAGTAAATATATGTCAATGCCACTCTCTCACTTTGTCCCAGCTTACCCTTCCCCATCCCTGTGTCCTCAAGTCCATTCTCTGCATCTGTGTCTTTATTCCTCTCCTGCCCCTAGGTTCATCAGAACCATTTTTTTTTTTTTAGATTCCATATGTATGTGTTAGCATATGGTATTTGTTTACCTCTTTCTGACTTACTTCACTCTGTATGACAGACTCTAGTTCCATCCACCTCACTACAAATAACTCAATTTCATTTCTTTTTATGGCTGAGTAATACTCCATTGTATATATGTGCCACATCCTCTTTATCCACTCATCTGTCAATGGACACGTAGGCAGCTTCCATATCCTAGCTATTGTAAATAGAGCTGCAATGAACATTGTGGTACATGACTCTTTTTGAATTATGGTTTTCTCAGGGTATATGCCCTGCAGTGGGATTGCTGGGTCATATGGCAGTTCTATTTTTATAACTGGAGTTTTAAGACTACATAATACCATAGAACAACGGCCCTTCTATAATCCACCAAATTTGCCCTTTTAGAAGAGATTGGTTCCCCTCCCCGAGACTGACTTCACACGTATTGTGTTTGTGTTTTTTCCAGCCACATCAGTTTTAGGTGTGAAATGAAAACAGCAACTCCCTAGCTCACCCTTTCCAGCTAATTTTTACAAATGCTCTTCATCCCCTCTCTTCACCAGCAGCCCTTCAGTTCACTAACACAGGACTCATGAGTCTCCCTGATACAGCAGCTGTTGTTGCTGGTAATTTCTGTGAACACCCCCCATGGCTACATTCTCCCCACACTGCTTGTGCTGATGCCGTGCCTGTCTCGTCGGGCATCACCATCCCTGCCTCTGAGTACTTGGGTTTCGGATTTGGGAAAGCAACCTTTTCACAACTCAGGCTTAAACAGCAGGTCTGCTGAAGATGAATGTTTTGTAGCCCAGTGGTGACAGGAGAGAACCCCAAGGAATCTCGCTGCTTCTTGAGACTTCAGCCCCATTATATAGGGCCTGCTTCCACCTCCAGGCCTTAGTACTTGGCATTCCTTCTGCTCAGGTGTGATCACAAGGTTTGCTCCTGCCTAAGCACCCTATGAAATCTGTACCCCACCTCACTCTTATCCAAGTATTTCCTATCCTCCTTCTTTATCTTTTTCCCTCCACAGGACTTATCTTCTAATATATTTTTATAATATATCACTTACTGATTTTGTTTTTATTAGCCTCTTCCCTGGAATATAAACTCCATGACCTTTGGGATTTTGTCAGTTTCATTCACGTTGGACCCTAGAGCGCCTGACACCAAGCAGATGCCTAATAAATATTTATTAAATGAATGAACAGTCCCTGGAAGTACAGCTTCTCACTGCTTCCCTACCACCCACCTAAGCCCCAGGTCCCCACAAGACCATCCACCTTCAGGCCGTAATGGACGCGGGTCCACGTTCTCATGCCAGGACCCAGGCCAGGACCAAATCGGAAACACACAGCCCTTCATTTCCCCAGCGAGAGGGTGAGAATTCCTCAGATCCCATCTCTGTTTGATTCCCCTTCCCATTGAAGTATGGCTTCCCCTCCTCATCCTGCCACCCCGTAGCTTACCACCAAAGCCGTTTTCTGCTTTCCTGAGCGCCGTCTTCGGCCCCAAAGCCTGTTTTCTGTTTAGTTAAGCGAGGAGGCATTAGACTGAGGCGGCTCCAGCGCCGTAGCAGCCGACGTAAGCAAACCGAAACCTACGCCTGTAAATGCCTCTCGGTTACGAAATCCAAACCTACGGGCAACCAATCAGAGTCAGCTAGACTTCAAGCTGTAGCCAATCAGTAGTAATTTCCTTGCTTTGTTTCCACCTTTTCTCCATTATAGTCCCCTTGGAGTGCTCGCTTTGGCACTGCCCAATCCAAATCGATTTTTGCTCACAAAAACTCTTAAAACTGTTAATATGCTTTTGTGTAGTTTTTAACAGGACCCCGCTTTCATTTGCAGTATGGTATTTAAAGTTGAAAATTATATAACCATGGAAAAGTTTAATTTTGACTATGTAATGAGAATGAATTTTTAAAAATTAAATTCATATTTATTTATGCATAAAAGTATTTGTAACCTTAAGGTTAACTGTGTAATTAACTGATACATCACACTTGAATAAAATGTCACAACAACCTTTTTAAAAAGATGTATTTTAATGAGGAAAGACAGGATTAGTGAAACCTTTTTGTACATATCTTTTGAGATATTAAACATTACTGTCAAATATATAGATATATATAAAAGTGGATACGAATACAAATTATTTTGTCATGAAGAGCTGTGCTTTCAAACGCGCTTTTTTTTTTTTTTTTTTGGTACGCGGGCCTCTCACTGTTGCGGCCTCTCCTGTTGCAGAGCACAGGATCCAGACGCGCAGGCTCAGTGGCTATGGCTCACGGGCCCTGCCGCTCCACGGCATGTGGGATCTTCCCGGACCGGGGCACGAACCCGTGTCCCCTGCATCGGCAGGCGGACTCTCAACCACTGCGCCACCAGGGAAGCCCCTCAAAGGCTTTTTAAAAGGCCAAAAAGGTAAAGTTTCTTCTAGAAAATTACACTTGGGACTTCCCTGGCAGTCCAGTGGTTAAGACTCTGCCTTCCAATGCAGGAGGCGTGGGTTCAATCCCTGGTTGGGGAGCTAAGATCCCACATGCCGTGGGGGTGTGGCCAAAAACTTTTTAAAAAAAAAGAAAATGACACTTAAGAGTTAATGGTATCAAAGTCACATTGGCTAAAGAAGGAAAACAGCAAACTTTTAAACCTATTTTAATGGAAACCTTACTGCAAGCATGTGATTCTTTTGAACATAACACACAGAAAGGAGAATAACCTCAAAGGCATTTATAACTTTCTTCTCTGATATATTAAAGTACAAGTTTGGCTAATCACTCCTGAATTGTAAAATTTCCTGACAAACTCCCCTAGACTGAGCATAGCTTTTCTCCTTTAAAAGGTCATATAAAAGATATAAGCCAGGATCCAGCAGAGCTAATACTGGTCCGTAACAAAAGTTTACTTTAAGTTATTTAAAAATACTAACATAAGAAAATTCCAGTTTAAAAGAAATTTCAAACCAGTACTAAGCATTAAAAAACAGCCACATGGCTGAGGTTAATTTTCTAAAGTCAAACAAACAAACAAGCTCCCCCTTTCTCCCCACCAAACAGCAATGGGACAGCTGCCCCATAATGCTTACTTGTTTGTTTGCTTTTTCCTACAAAACTCAGTTTACCACCTGCTGGAATCCCAGCCCAGGAACCAGCCTGTGAATGTAGATGGCTCATGGCCCTGTTTTATGATGACAATTGGCGTCCTCTTGTCTCTTCCAGAAGGGTCTGTCTCAAGGTATATTTTGGCTAAAAAGAGTTTAAAAGACAAATAAAGTGAGTTAGTTTCAATTAAAGTAAAATAACTATAGAATGAAAAGCTTGCCAATAAAAGTAATAAATCAAATTTTCATTGCCCTAAAGTAGCCAATGCTACTCCATATGAACAATTCCTTGTTGTCTTCTCTCATCTGCCGTGGAATGTGCATGAGAGTCTCATTATTGCCTAAAAATATTCCAAATTTTATGGAATTATTCTTACAGCATAATTATTCTTTACTTCGCAATAATACAAAAACAAACAAACAAAAAACTGTGCCAGAAAGAACAGCATTCCTCAAAAGGAATTTATAAAAATCTAAGTTGTCAGAGCTTCAAGATGGTGGAAGAGTAAGATGCGGAGATCAACTTCCTCTCCAGAAATACATCAGAAATACATCTACGTGTGGAACAACTCCTATAGAACACCTGATGAACGCTGGCAGAAGACCTCAGACCTCCCAGAAGGCAAGAAACCCACCACGTACCTGGGTAGGGCAAAAGAAAAAAGAAAAAACAGAGACAGAAGAATAGGGACGGGACCCGCACCAGTGGGAGGGAGCTGTGAAAGAGGAAAAGTTTCCACTCACTAGGAAGCCCCTTCGCGGGCGGAGACTGCGGGTGGCGGAGGGGGAAAGCTTCGGAGCCGCGGAGGAGAGCACAGCAACAGGGGCGCGGAGGGCAAAACGGAGAGATTCCCGCACAGAGGATCGGTGCCAACCGGCACTCACCAGCCCGAGAGGCTTGTCTGCTCACCCGCCGGGGCGGGCGGGGGCTGGGAGCTGAGGCTCGGGCTTCGGAGGTCGGATCCCAGGGAGAGGACTGGGGCTGTCTGTGTGAACACAGCCTGAAGGGGGCTAGTGAGCCACAGCTAGCCGGGAAGGAGTCCGGGAAAAGGTCTGGAGCTGCCGAAGAGGCAAGAGACTTTTTCTTGCCTCTGCTTCCTGGTGCGCGAGGAGAGGGGATTAAGAGCGCTGCTTAAAGGAGCTCCAGAGACGGGCGCGAGCCGCGGCTATCAGCGCGGACCCCAGAGACGGGCATGAGACGCTAAGGCTGCTGCTGCCGCCACCAAAAAGCCTGTGTGCGAGCACAGGTCACTCTCCACAGCTCCCCTCCCGGGAGCCTGTGCAGCCCGCCACACCAGGGTCCCGTGATCCGGGGACAACTTCCCCGGGAGAACACACGGCGCGCCTCAGGCTGGTGCAACGTCATGTTGGCCTCTACCGCCGCAGGCTTGCCCCACATTCTGTACCCCTACCGGCCCCCCCGTCCCCGCCCCAAGTGAGCAGAGCCCACGAAGCAGCTGCTCCTTTAACCCTGTCCTGTCTGAGCGAAGAACAGACGCACTCAGGCGACCTACACGCAGAGGCGGGGCCAAATCCAAAGCTGAACCCCGGGAGCTGTGTGAACAAAGAAGAGAAAGGGAAATCTCCCCCAGCAGCCTGAGGAGGAGCTGATTAAATCTCCACAATCAACTTGATGGACCCTGCATCTATGGAATACCTGAATAGGCAACGAGTCATCTCAAATTGAGGAGGTAGATTTTGGGAGCAAAGTTATATATATATATATATATTTTTTTTTTTTTTTCCCTTTTTCTCCTTTTGTGAGTGTGTATGTGTGTGCTTCTGGGTGTGATTTTGTCTGTATAGCTTTGCTTTTACCATTTGTCCTAGGGTTCTGTACATCCGTTTTTTAAATTTTTTTTTAACTTTTTAAAATTTTTTTCTTAGTAATTATATTTTATTTTAATACCTATTTTATTTTATTTTATCTTCCTTCTTTCTTTCTTTCTTTCTATCCATTTTTTCTCCCTTTTATTCTGAGCCGTGTGGATGAAAGGCTCTTGGTGCTCCAGCCAGGCATCAGGGCTGTGCCTCTGAGGTGGGAGAACCAAGGGCAGGACACTGGTCCACAAGAGACCTCCCAGCTACACGTAATATCAAATTGCAAAAATCTCCCAGAGATCTCCATCTCAACGCCAAGACCCAGCTTCACTCAACAACCAGCAAGCTACACTGCTGGACACGCTATGCCAAACAACTAGCAAGACAGGAACACAGCCCCATCCATTAGCAGAGAGGCTGCCTAAAATCATAATAAGGCCACAAACACCCCAAAACACACCACCAGGCATGGACCTGCCCACCAGAAAGACAAGATCCAGCCTCACACACCAGAACACAGGCACTAGTCCCCTCCACCAGGAAGCCTACACAACCCACTGAACCAACCTTAGCCACTGGGGACAGACACCAAAAACAACGCGAACTACGAACCTGCAGCCTGCGAAAAGCAGACCCCAAACACAGTAAGTTAAGCAAAATGAGAAGACAGAAAAACACACAGCAGATGAAGCAGCAAGGCAAAAACCCATCACCTAACAAATGAAGAGGAAATAGGCAGTCTACCTGAAAAAGAATTCAGAATAATGATAGTAAAGATGATCCAAAATCTTGCAAATAGAAGAGAGAAAATAAAAGAAATGTTTAACAAGGACCTAGAAGAACTAAAGAGCAAACAAACAATGATGAACAACACAATAAATGAAATTAAAAATGCTCTAGAAGGGATCAATAGCAGAATAACAGAGGCAGAAGAACGGATAAGTGACCTGGAAGATAAAATAGTGGAAATAACTACTGCAGAACAGAAAAAAGACAAAAGAATGAAAAGAACTGAGGAAAGCCTCAGAGACCTCTGGGACAAAATTAAATGCACCAACATTCGAATTATAGGGGTCCCAGAAGAAGAAGAGAAAAAGAAAGGGACTGAGAAAATATTTGAAGAGATTATAGTTGAAAACTTACCTAATATGGGAAAGGAAACAGTTAATCAAGTCCAGGAAGCACAGAGAGTCCCATACAGGATAAATCCAAGGAGAAACACACAAAGACACATATTAATCAAAGTATCAAAAATAAAATACAAAGAAAACATATTAAAAGCAGCAAGGGAAAAACAACAAACAACACACAAGGGAATCCCCGTAAGGTTAACAGCTGATCTTTCAGCAGAAACTCTGCAAGCCAGAAGGGAGTGGAAGGACATATTTAAAGTGATGAAGGAGAAATACCTACAACCAAGATTACCCAGCAAGGATCTCATTCAGATTTGATGGAGAAATTAAAACCTTTACAAACAAGCAAAAGCTGAGAGAGTTCAGCACCATTAAACCAGCTTTACAACAAATGCTAAAGGAATTTCTCTAGGCAGGAAACACAAGAGAAGGAAAACACCTACAATAACAAACGCTAAACAATTAAGAAAATGGTAATAGGAACATACATATCGATAATTACCTTAAATGTAAATGGATTAAATGCTCCAACCAAAAGACAAGACTGGCTGAATGGATACAAAAACAAGACCCGTATATACGCTGTCTACAAGAGACCCACTTCAGACCTAGGGACACATACACACTGAAAGTGAGGGGATGGAAAAAGATTCTATGCAAATGGAAATCAAAAGAAAGCTGGAGTAGCAATTCTCATGTAAGACAAAATAGACTTTAAAATAAAGACTATTACAAGAGACAAAGAAGGACACTGCATAATAATCAAGGGATTGATCCAAGAAGAATATATAACAATTGTACATATTTATGCACCCAACATAGGAGCACCTCAACACATAAGGCAAATACTAACAGCCAGGGCTTCCCTGGGGGCGCAGTGGTTGAGAGTCCGCCTGCTCATGCAGGGGACACGGGTTCATGCCCCGGTCCGGGAAGATCCCACATGCCGTGGAGCGGCTGGGCCCATGAGCCATGGCTGGTGAGACTGCGCATCTGGAGCCTGTGCTCCGCAATGGGAGAGGCCACAACCGTGAGAGGCCTGCGTACCGCAAAAAGAAAAAAAAAAATACTAACAGCCATTATAGAGGAAATTGACAGTAACACAATCATAGTAGGGGACTTTAACACCCCACTTTCACCAATGGACAGATCATCCAAAATGAAAATAAATAAGGAAACACAAGCTTTAAATGATACATTAAACAAGATGGACTTAATTGATATTTATAGGACATTCCATCGAAAAACAGCAGAATACACACTCTTCTCAAGTGCTCATGGAACATTCTCCAGGATAGATCATATCCTGGGTCACAAATCAAGCCTTGGTAAATTTAAGAAAACTGAAATTGTATCAAGTATCTTTTCCAACCACAACGCTATGAGACTAGATATGAATTACAGGAAACAATCTGTAAAAAATATAAACACTTGGAGGCTAAACAATACACTACTTAATAACCAAGAGATCACTTAAGATATCAAAGAGCGAATCAAAAAATACCTAGAAACAAAAGACACTGAAAACAAGTTGACCCAAAACCTATGGGATGCAGCAAAAGCAGTTCTAAGAGGGAAGTTTATAGCAATACAATCCTACCTTAAGAAACAAGAAACATCTCAAATAATCAACGTAACCTTACACCTAAAGCAATTAGAGAAAGAAGAACAAAATAACCCCAAAGTTAGCAAAAGGAAAGAAATCGTAAAGATCAGATCAGAAATAAATCAAAAAGAAATGAAGGAAATGATAATTAACTTAATTGTGATTAAAAAGATCAATAAAACTAAAAGCTGGTTCTTTGAGAAGATAAACAAAATTGATAAACCATTAGCCAGACTCATCAAGAAAAAAGGGAGAAGACTTAAGTCAATAGAATTAGAAATGAAAAAGGAGAAGTAACAACTGACACTGCAGAAATACAAAGGATCATGAGAGATTACTACAAGCAACTCTATACCAATAAAATGGACCACCTGGAAGAGATGGACTAATTCTTAGACATGCACAACCTTCTAAGACTGAATCAGGAAGAAATAGAAAATATGAACTGACCAATCACAAGCACTGAATTTGAAACTGTGATTAAAAATCTTCCAACAAACAAAAGCCCAAGACCAGATGGCTTCACAGGTGAATTCTATCAAACATTTAGAGAAGAGCTAACACCCATCTTTCTCAAACTCTTCCAAAATACAGCAGAGGGAGGAACACTCCCAAACTCATTCTGTGAGGCCACCATCACCCTGATACCAAAACCAGACAAAGATGTCACAAAGAAAGAAAACTACAGGCCAGTATCACTGATGAACACAGATACAAAAATCCTCAACAAAATAGTGGCAAATAGAATCCAACAGCACATTAAATGGATAATACACCATGATCAAGTGTAGTTTATCCCAGGAATGCAAGGAGTCTTCAATATACACAAATCAATCAATGTGATACACCATATTAAGAAATTGAAGAATAAAAACCATATGATCATCTCAATAGATGCAGAGAAAGCTTTCGACAAAATTCAACACCCATCTATGATAAAAACTTTGCAAAAGTAGGCATAGAGGGAAATTTCCTCAGCATAATAAAGCCAAATATGACAAACCCACACCCAACATCATCCTCAATGGTGAAAAACTGAAACCATTTCCACTAAGATCAGGAACAAGACAAGGTTGCCCACTCTCACCACTATTATTCAACATAGTTTTGGAAGTTTTAGCCACAGCAATCAGAGAAAAATAGAAATAAAAGGAATCCAAATCAGACAAGAAGAAAAAAAGCTGTCAGTTTGCAGATGACATGATACTATACATAGAGAATCCTAAAGATGCTACCAGAAAACTACTAGAGCTAATCGATGAATTTGGTAAAGTAGCAGGATACAAAATTAATGCACAGAAATCTCTGGCATTCCTATACACTAATGATGAAAAATCTGAGAGTGAAATTAAGAAAACACTCCCATTTACCACTGCAACAAAAAGAATAAAATATCTAGGAATAAACCTACCTAAGGAGACAAAAGACCTGTATGCAGAAAATTATAAGACACTGATGAAAGAAATTAAAGATGATACCAACAGATGGTGAGATATACCATGTTCTTGGATTGGAAGAATCAACATTGTGAAAACGACTCTACTACCCAAAGCAATCTACAGATTCAATGCAATCCCTATCAAACTACCACTGGCATTTTTCACAGAACTAGAACAAAAAGCTTCACAATTTGTATGGAAACACAAAAGACCCCGAATAGCCACAGCAATCTTGAGAAAGAAAAATGGAGCTGGAGGAATCAGGCTCCCTGACTTCAGACTATACTACAAAGCTACTGTAATCAAGACAGTATGGTCCTGGCACAAAAACAGAAATATAGATCAATGGAACAGGATAGAAAGCCCAGAGATAAACCCATGCACATATGGTCACCTTATCTTTGATAAAGAGGGCAAGAATATACAGTGGAGAAAAGACAGCCTCTTCAATAAGTGGTGCTGGGAAAACTGGACAGGTGCATGTAAAAGAATGAAATTAGAACACTCTCTAACACCATACACAAAAATAAACTCACAATGGATTAAATACCTAAATGTAAGGCCAGACACTATAAAACTCTTAGAGGAAAACATAGGCAGAACACTCTTTGACATAAATCACAGCAAATTCCTTTTTGACCCACCTCCTAGGAAATGGCCATAAAAACGAAAATAAACAAGTGGGACCTAATGAAACTTAAAAGCTTTTGCAAAGCAAAGGAAACCATAAACAAAATGAAAAGACAGACTTCAGAATGGGAGAAAATATTTGCAAATGAAGCAACTGACAAAGGATTAATCTCCAAAATTTACAAGCATCTCATGCAGCTCAATATCAAAAAAACAACCCAATCCAAAAATGTGCAGAAGACCTAAATAGACATTTCTCCAAAGAAGATATACAGATTGCGAACAAACACATGAAAGAATGCTCAACATCATTAATCTTTAGAGAAATGTAAATCAAAACTACAATGCAATATCATCTCACACTGGTCAGAATGGCCATCATTAAAAAATCTACAAACAATAAATGCTGGAGAGGGTGTGGAGAAAACGGAACCCTCTTGCACTGTTGGTGGGAATGTAAATTGATACAGCCACTATGGAGAATAGTATGGAGGTTCCTTAAAAAACTAAAAATAGAACTACCATATGACCCAGCAATCCCACTACTGGGCATATCCCCTGAGAAAACATAATTCAAAAAGAGTCATGTACCAAAATGTTCATTGCAGCTCTATTTACAATAGCCAGGACATGGAAGCAACCTAAGTATCCATCAACAGATGAATGGATAAAGAAGATGTGGCACATATATACAATGGAATATTAGATAACCATAAAAAGAAGCGAAATTGAGTTATTTGTAGTGAGGTGGATGGACCTAGAGTCTGTCATACAGAGTGAAGTAAGTCAGAAAGAGAAAGACAAACACCGTTTGCTAACATATATAAATAGAATCTAAGAAAGAAAAAGGTCATGAAGAACCTAGGGGCAAGATGGGAATAAAGACACAGACCTACTACAGAATAGACTTGAGGATATGGGGAGGGGGAATGGTAAGCTGTGACAAAATGAGACAGTGGCATGGACATATATACACTACCAAATGTAAAATAGATAGCTAGTGGGAAGCAGCCGCATAGCACAGGGTGATCAGCTCAGTGCTTTGTGACCACCTACAGGGGTGGGATAGGGAGGGTGGGAGGGAGGGAGACGCAAGAGGGAAGAGATATGGTAACATATGTATATGTATAACTGATTCACTTTGTCATAAAGCAGAAACTAACACACCATTGTAAAGCAATTATATTCCAATAATGATGTTAAAAAAAAATCTAAGTTATCACAGTTATGGAGGTTTTACTATTTCCATAATAAAAAAGTGTTTAAGTGAATTAGAAATTTTCAGAATAAATTGATATAATTACATCCTAAATTAGATAACAAAATATGTTTTTCTTGTTCCTTTTCTGAAATTCTTCATTTAAAAAAAAATTCCATTACTCTTTAGTTCTGAAGACGAAAGCTAAGATTCTTCTTGGTTTTGATATGTGGTTTTGGAGGATGTGGTGAAAAGAGAAGTCAGGAACTTGGTAACACCTGTTCAGAATTACTGTCATAATTCCCCACGGGATCTAGCTTACCCGACTTCAGAGATTCTGATTTCTCAACTTCATTGGCATCTTTTCCAATCCAAATAAAAATCTGAAAAATGAAGCAATAATAATACACATTGTTTTGGGAGTGTAGATGTGGTGCAAGCCTTATGCAAAGTGCTTCTCATACAATCCCACTTAATCTTCACAGCAACCCCAAAGTCAGGGGTGTGGAGATGGAGGTGCAGAGAGGTTCAATCACTTTCCTAATGTATACACTTACTAAGAGACCCTAAATTTATATCCAGCCAGTTTGACTCCAGATTTCACATTCTGGTATTTTAAGTTCATATAATGTTTTCTAGTTATTAAGTGAGCTTTCCTTAAAACCACACATTGGCTGGTTTTTTGCACCCAACCCTGGGGTGTGTAAGGCAGTCAGTATCCCCATACTATTATCCTGGGGGAACCATATGTAGCTTGTTTGTGGGCACCCCAGACTCCCTTTAGGATCCCCTAACTTAGTCCTAGGGTTCTTGTCCTATGGTATTGTATCCTGTCACACTTTGGTAAAAGTGCTATAATGTTTAATATTTAAATACTGATTCTTAAAAACAGATACATGTTCTGTATGTATCCTTCTTGTCAAATGTGTAGGTTTTCTGCTTCAATGATGAAAAATTCTCCTAAATTCCCTTATATTTAAATCACTTTAAAATCACTTGTTGGCAGAGAAATTTTGGTCAAATTAGTTTTGATTACATTCTAATGCATACTGAAAGTGCTAGAATATTTGCTTGCAGGCACAGAACAAACCATGACAGCATGGCCGTGTAAATGAAAAGTATGATTGAAAAACAAATGAAATGTAGTACAGGAAATATTCTGAAGTATCCATGATTATGGAAGCAACAGAGCTCACTACAAATGGAAAAGATTAAATTCTTCTGAATAAGGAAACATTCTTATAATTCTTAAATACACAAAGGTGTTTTATTGACATAAGGTTTTAAATTTCATATCTAGAAATAAGTGATCCATTCACTTAGGGAGAATCTGTGACTAGACCCCAAACTCAAATATGGTAATTCTAGACCAAGAAGCTAAGTTGTAATATAACTGAATGACTTAGCAAGTAAGAACAAACCTAAAAGTAACAAGTCTCTGTGGTTGACTCTAAGACTAGGCCTAATTCAGATAAGTGTTTTATAATTGTTCTATATGATTTAGCTCCTAATATATTTATTTTTCCCTTTCACAGGAGAAAACAACTAACAGATGTGATATATAAAATCGCCATTAATTTTCTATCAAATAAAGATATATACATAACAGTAATATATTTTACTGTGTAGATTCAAAACTATTCTGTGTCTATTCCTTCCCCAGGGAAGGGGCCTCCTAGGACTTTTTGTCAAATTTCAAGAGAAATTCTGAATACTTTGGTCTTCCTGAGGCATCGTACCCCCCATGCACTGCAACCAACTAATGCATTTATTACTTAAATGAGTGGATGAATGAATGTATGAATAAATTAGGAACGAGTGAACTTTACAAATAAATGAAAAGTAGGGTTTTTTTTGGCCAAAACTATAGAGCCAAAGATGGTAGCTGTGGAATTATTTCCATATTCAGAAACCAACTTGCCACACTGGTTTTATTTTTTGCCAAACTGTGGAGAGTTTCTTTTAAATACAGCCTAAATCCATGGGTCCGTTTATTATTAGACTTGCTATTTCTCAAAGCAGGTTGTGTCAGGTCCCAACTATAAGTACACTCTCTTCCTGTTCCACTCTCTTACCTGTTCCCAAGCATCTAGTAACATGACATCATCTTCTGCTAAATCATCCTGGGTGAACTCTCCTGGAACCTCTTCAACCTGAAATGTATAAAAAAGCTTTATGACCAAGCAGTTAAGCAGTGATTTTTCTAATATACGGGATATAAACCCCTTGCATTATTTGGAGCACAGCAAAAAAAAGTTTGGTAGCCATTTTTTTCTTCCTTTTGGGCAGTTAAAGATTTAAATAATTGTTTATCTGTTTAATCAGGTATCACAAACTCAGGGTGTCTTATTTGGGGAGGACAGTGCTTAACATAAACATTGCATATGGCCTTAGAGAGACCATGTACAGTCAATCTGGGCACAGTTGTCTCTAATTCCACTTCCTTATGACAAGTTGCTTCACAGATTTCTGTTGCCTTCCTAGTTCCTAAAGATATTTAAGTTTATGATCTGGGTATTAAATCATCTTTCATTTTGTAGGTCAAGATTATTTTAATAAAATCAGTAAGTCTGGTCATTTTTATGAATCAATCATTTTCCATAAGATGATATTATAACAATATTCCATATGCAAAGCTTCATTATTTTTATTTTAAATGGGTTAAATTGTGTTCTCCGTAGTTAACATTAAAGGGTAATGGGGAGGGTTAGTTTAATGCACCCATTACCAGCAGGCATGCATTAATCTAAAGTTCAAATTTTTAAAAGAATTCTGGATGAAACCCCCCCTGATCATTAGGAAGGTATGGTAGATTGGATTATGGTTTGCTCCTTCCCTCTACTGTGTGACTCTGCAGGTGAAGTTGACTGTGGCATTGCCCTTGTCGTACTAGCAAATGCGACTCAGGGCCCCTCCTGTGCTCCTGGTCTCTGTCCTGGGAAGAAGAGGCATGACCCCAACCTGAAGCCCCCTGAGCATGACAATACCTGTTTGTTGTAATCTGATTACATTTTGAGATTGTTACACAAAAAACAAACAAACACTAACCATTTACAGAGGGCAAATTTGTTTATATTTTCTTTTTACAGAATAATTACCAATTACATAATGCTTAAAAAAAGCGAAAACCTTAAATATCACTTACTCCATGCCTGGCACTGTTGTATATATGCAACAACTAATTTAATATTCACAACAACCCTATGAAGTAGGTACTAGGATTATCCCCATTTTTCAGATGAGAAAATTATAGCACAGAGAGGGTAAGTAACCAGCCTAGGGTCACACAGCCAGTAAATAATATCGCCAAGTAAGTGATATCAAGTAGGCAGAATGGTTCTAAAAGCTGTGCTTTTAACCAATAGACTCTGTCTTGTATGAATCTACATGTCTAAAGCCTGCTTTCTGATGATGAGATCAAACACTTGTTAGTAACACTCCTTTTCCTTAAAATGTGAAGGGATTAGCGTTCCAAATATCAAACAAGAAAATGAGTAGGTGTAAAGGAAAAGTATATTTCTCTTAAATATGTGAATGACAAAACCCAAAAACTAATAGATTTTTGTAACCTAAGAACAAAGCCTAGGTGTTATTTTTTTAACATATAGCTCCATTGGAAACAAACATGTTATTTACAGCATTATTAGTAGATAATACTAATAAGAAATTATAGGAGCATATGCTGAAAAAGCCATTGTTTGGATGCAATATAAAATCAGCAGTCAAAAGAGTAAAACAGGGCTTCCCTGGTGGCGCAGTGGTTGAGAGTCCGCCTGCCTTTGCAGGGGACACGGGTTCGTGCCCTGGTCCGGGAAGATCCCACATGCCGTGGAGCGGCTGGGCCCATGAGCCATGGCCGCTGAACCTGCGCCTCCGGAGCCTGTGCTCCACAATGGGAGAGACCACAGCAGTGAGAGGCCCGCGTACCGCAAAAAAAAAAAAAAAAAAAGAGTAAAACAACAGATTTTTCTGACAGCAAGTTTATAAAATATATGGATTTCCAAAGTGGGTGAACAACTGTGGTGCCCAACCACCTAATATTTATCACAATCCACCATTTAAATCTTTAATTTTTAGGTCAAATCACATGTAAGCTTCAAGTGTGGTTCACACATGAGCAGTTTCTTCTTCAAAGCATTTTATCTCAAGCATGCAATGTACCTGGGAAAATACTTACTAAATTGTCATGTGTGCATTGAAAAGTAAAGCTTGTATTTACTAAGACTTGGTGACCAAATCTTTAGTTCAGATTTTATAGGCAAGGAATTTGTTCTTTAAATGAAAGATTTACACAAAAACTTAGTATGTCAAACAGAGAAAGCAGAATTTTTGATTAAACTGAGATGAGGGGCCACAGCCCAGGATATTTTAGAGACCCACAGATAATCACTCTTGTACACAAATACTTTGAATTGCCTAGAATTCAAAGCTTGTGAATGGGACTATGACATAAAATATTCCTGCTGATTTCAGTTAATTTGCAGGTGTGTATATAGCTTTCTGTGATTCTTGCCCAAGGATCATATTTCCATAATATTTTTTATTCCGTCAACATGGTGAAACTTTTTATTCCCGTGGGAAACTGCAGTGTAAAATTTACATAGTTTGATCAGAGAAACCACTATTGTTGCGTACAGAAAGCATCAAACCATTAAATAAGCAAATCCAACCACACGCATATTCGTACCGAAATGACCACATGCTGACACTGGTGCAAAGTAGCTGATATATTTAAGAGCAGCTTGATCAATACAGTACATTACAGTATTCCGATGCTTTCACGTCCAGTACGTCACTGGCTCTTAAACCAACCCTGCGTGGAGCAAAGATTGTCACCTGTGGTTTGCAGGTAAACTAAAACTGAGAATCAGGGCAGGAACGCGTTAGAGCAACACAAGAATGCTTCTCTCTCTCACTGCTGCTGATTCTACCCCAGGGTTTCACGGGACACTTACAATGAATCTTCCAGTTTTGTTGGAGCAGGCGTAAAGCCGAGGTGGATGGTCTTCAGCCTGGGTTTCTAGCAGGGGAGAGGTCTGGTAGTCTTTTTTCCCTCCAAGGGAATTCCAAAACTCCTCTGTGGAAAACACAAGTTAGCCAGTGCATTTTCAGAAGCATATGGTCGGTACTGCTTTACCTTAACAAATAATCGTATCTCACCTCAACTTCACTGTTAAGAAGTTACTGAAATAGAGCAGGAGAAGTTACTTAAATATAGTTGGCACCATCACTCACTTTTGCAACTAGTGAATGGGTTCTTAATGCCCTACAACCATTACAAAGTTCCTATTTATGACAAAAATAAATAAATTACATGATTAGCAAGTATGCCAAATATAAGTTCTGGCTAGTGTCCTTGGCCTCACCTATACACACCTGGTTCCTCGCCTTCCTGAATCCTCGTGGTTTTACATTTGAGGACACTTGCCACATACGCTGCTCCCTTCTCCTCCTCCTGGCTGGCCCCTTTTCCTCTCCAGATGTAGCCATTATTTTGTCGTAGTTTCAGGACAAAAACATCATTGGAATTCAATGACTTTGCATCAACATCTACCTAGAGTATGAAGAAAAAGAACACAATGATGTAAATTCATTGCTGCTCCCTCAATAAACATGTCCAAGAAGCTGCGACAGTGCCAAACCACCTACAGACTTCTGTCCTGACCCAGGATATTAATTCAGGGGGCACCAGGACACGCCTAGGGGGTTAGAAACATTAGGAGCACATTGCGCTGCGTCACTTTAACGCTCACCCGCCCGAAGACAGTAGCACAAGGCTCTGAGAATAAAATAAGGCAAACTTAAGTGATACATAACAAGGATAATATTCAAAGAGACCGCAAGAAGGAGGATGGGCTATAATTGATGTTTGGAAAGAGGTTGAAAAGAAATATACGTTTATATTCACAAATGGTAAACGTAAAGCACAGTGTTCAGTTTTTCTCTCCCTTCACTAAAGAGGTTTGTCAAATAATCCAAGGGACACAGAAAAATCATAAAACAGGGACCGGGATCTAATACAGACAAAGAGATAATAACATAGATTCACTGAAAGGTTCTCCAGGCTCAGATAAATTATAGCTCAAATTATAAGAGACTGATTATAGGGGGTTAAAAATACAGCACTGACATACCCTCTTCCTTTCAACTGAGAAGCTGTGGACACCGTCTGGGATGAGCCAGATGAGCACAGCTCCAGTCAGTGTGGCTGCAGAGTGAGTGAGAGGCGCCTGGCTGAGACCAGACTCCAGCCTGAGGGTGAGGCTGACAGTGGAGCATTGGGGCAGAGACAAGGCATGTGCGGAGCCTCAGGCTTGGGAGTGAGTCTGAGCTCCTACGATGGGCTTGTGCCTTTGACTGCGTCTATGACCTTGTCATTTTGTGTCTCTGCACTGGCCTCTTTGAGACCCTCTGTCTGACTATAGGATTGTATGATTGTGACAGTATGCCTATGACTTTCTGTGGGACTCCATGTGAGGTGTGCTAACAGGGAGATGAAGAAGAACCAGGAAACAAGACTGTGATAGAGCAGCCATGAGAGAGGAAGAAATCAAGAGTGTGGTGTCCTGAGGGCAAGTGAAGAGAGTGCCTCAAGAAGGAGCTGGCGATCGGCTGTCCAAATGATGCCGTTTGACCAACTGTGGCGAGCTGCCAGAGGAAGGCATCAACCATGAGGAGAGTTGGGTTTCACCAGGTTCGTCAGGACCCTGTCCCCAGAGAAAGCACTAGAGGAGCAACGAACAGCTGCTGGAAATTTTAAAGATGTGTCCCAGGTGTTGGGAACACTCAGAGAAGTGCTTATCATCCTCTTTCAGTAGGAAGGAGGCTCCATGGACCAAGCTCAAAGGAATCTACCAGATGTGATGATGGAGATTTACAGGAACTATGACTTCCAATTTCTAATCCAAATGTCTCCTTACTGGTTCAGAGGAAAGAGCTTGGACGATGGAGAGACAGGTGACAAGAGGTCCATGCCCAGACTGGTGTGGGATCCTGGCGGTAGTTCCAAAATAGAACATAAGAAAGCTTTAGCCTCCCAGGAGATGAAAACAGAAAGCCTTATAAACAATGTTTCGACTAGCGCATTTCAGAGAGGCTAGGAATGCAAAGGCTGGTTTGGGAGGCTGCAAGAAAATAAAGAATCTGCATCGCAAGCAGCTCACGATGCCCCCTGAAGAAGTACCCACTGGGAAGAGACCAGGACCATAACGATTCTCCTTGACTCTTGCATCTGAAATCAACTGAGAGGGCCTGTAGATGAAGGCTTCACCGTCCATTTGACAGATTAAAAAAAGTAGTCATAATTGAACACATGAGAATCCATGCACAGAATGTTCTGGAGGAGATCAATACCTAATGGCGTTTAAATTATATGACTGAATGAGATCACTCTGAAGAGGGCCAGGACTGAGCCTCGGAGGGTTCAAGAGCTTAGAGGACGAGCAGAGGAGGAGAATGCAGCAAAGCTGGTTGGGAGTGCGAATACTCTTCAGAAGAGTGGCCCTCAAGTGTGGAAGAAATCCTGCTAAGTGAGGGGTTCCAGAAGCCTCGTAAAAAGATAGCGTTCTGAGAAGACAGAAAAGCGTGGCTCTAGCAAATGCTAGCAGGAGGCTGAGAAAAGCGGGGTCAGACATGAGGCTTTTGACGGCGAAAGGCAGGGCTTTGGCAAACTAGATAAAGCCCATCCGGCTGGAGGGGCAGGAGGGGACGACGGAGTGGAGTCCAGTACAGGACCACAAGTGTGAGATGAAGTGGAGTCAAGACACAACTGTTTGATGAGAGGAGTCAAAGTGATGGAGACGGTGAGACAACGACTGAAGCCACCAAACAATAAGAGGGGAAGGACTGGACCGGGAGCTCAGCAGAGGACAGCACAGGGGGATGGGGGAAGGAGACGGATAAGAAGAAGCCAAAACGGCAAGGGTGGAGCAAGGAGGGGACCCCACCACCGGTCCTTGGTCAGCGGGCACTGGGGGAAAATACAACTTCCACTTGAGAAGGCTGTATGGGAATCTGCGTCCTCAGAACACAGCCACGGAGCAAGAAGGCGGGGTGGCTTAGAGAACAGGTTGAGGGGGGAGGGATGCTGTGACCCACCTGGTTTTAAGGGCTCAGCTGAACAACTTGGCAAATGGTCCAGGTTTGGGGACATACAGAGAGTGCAGGGCAGTTAGGGGTGACTTGGGAGACTTGGGTTTCAATGGTGACTAAGGTGACCGGGTTATGAAGTGTGATGAATCCTCCCTGAAGTCAAAGCACTCAGCCATTTAAAAACTTGGGCCCGCTGGCCTTGCCCATACCTGGTGGTCTTGTGGTCTGACACTGTGATCTGGGGTTTGACTTCTTTCACAGCTGCTGTCAGAGACAGCTTGTGTGGCCGTAACAGCTGAGTTATGGTTCCGGCCCAGTGTGGCGAAGCTTGCTTTCCATGGTCCTCACACTTGTATAAATGAGGGCCCTCCCTCTTGAATTTTCCTAGTGTGGTCACCTGACCATCACCCTCAATCCATCTTCCCCCAGGCCTTTCAAGACAGAGCTTAAACTGCCTCACGCCTTTGACCGCTTGATTTGTTACATTATTCTTAAAATTCATTTGTTTTGTTATAAGCTGGTTGAAAAATATGAGAGGCCTGGTATCTGAAGTTAACTTTTTACTTGATTCTCCTGCTTTTAATATTTTTTATGGTGAACGCTGGATTAATTATAGAAATGAAGGGGGTTTACTTGCCAATTTTTTTAAAGACTAGTATTTGTTGATGGCTCAGGTCCACTGGGAAGCCCATGAGCAGGGCAGGTTTTACTGAATGCATGATGTTACCTCCACAATTCTGGTGATCGATGCTAGGTTTCTTCGGACTTGAAAGAGGCGTGTAGGGGGGGCCGGCACCTGACCTCCTTTCTTTGATGTTCCGTTCTTGTAAATAATGAGCGGTTTGTCTTTGAACAAACTCAGCAGGTGAGCAGGTTCTTTGCCTTGGGAGACTCGGATCTGGGGGCGGCGGGGATAAAAGAAATTAATAAAGAGTGCAGTGAAAGAAGGCCGTATTTCCAAAGGCGTCCTTATTTTTCTCTTTGAAAACAAAATTAAAAATATATAAAAAGTCAAAAAAATATATATAAAAAGTCAAGAGCAGGAGGAACGATGAATCAACAGAAAATATAGGTTAATGATAATCAAACAGAGCTTCCTCACTGACTTAGGAACCATTCGTTACTCCAGACACAGCACCTTCTCGGCGGACACAGCACCACACTGCACCACTTTCTGCTTCCAGAAAGCACAAAGTTTCAAGTCTGTTCATCTACATCTCCAAAAGGGGGAAAACAACGAAGTGCTGATGTATGCCATCTTTTATGAAAATTACTCTTTTTTTACAAGGGCACCAAGCTTTCCAGATGTTTAGGGGTATACCTGTCTCTCACGTGTTTTGGATCTCGTTCAGTAGGTTAGGAGATGTGCATTATTCAAATTCTTCCAAAAATAAGACAACACGAAAGTATACTCATTCTTTTTACATCCCTACCACTGTAGGATGAAAAAAAATCATTGTAATCTGGGGATGAATAAAGATTTCAATCCAAACATAAAAAACTGACAAAAATAAACAGAATAGACTTTATACTTTTTAGCTTACCTACGGAAATGGTACTAGTAGATTTGCTTAATATAAGCTGTTTTTAAAATACAATATCAGGACTTTTCAGGATAAGGAAATGGAAGAAAATAAATGGCGAGTTATTTAATTTCACCTATTAGTTTAACAACAGATACTGGATCAGATCCGAATTTCCTATCCCTTGCATAATCTATTGATGCATGTATTTACATAAAGAGTTCAAATTCTGTGTCACTCTCCTGTTTTTTAAAATTATTTGCCCTATGCTAAAGTTGAAATATCTCTCCTACCCTGGTCTGTCTTTTTCTAGAAGCCAAGTGAATGGGAATGCTGATGCACATACCATCACAGGGAAGCCTAGGGAGCACTGAAAGTAACTAACTCCACAAATATCTTTCAACTAGTAGACATTCAAATAAGCCAGTAACAAGTTAAAACGTCTTTTGAGTCACACCCCAAAGCATGGGGTGAGGTTACCTAACAGCTCCTAAAAGTGCCGTTGGCTTAGCATTTCCCATAACATTGAGAAAACATCAAGCGCCAACATGAAAGAAAGAGGGCTACTGATTAAGGCCCATTCTCCACTGCGAAATGAAAATAAGAGATAGAAAGGTAAACTGAAAAATTTTTCAGTACTGTTAATACAGTCTACGAAGGAATGTTTAAAACAGCAATTGAGGACTTTATTTATGCATTGTTGTAAACCACCGCCATCTTGCGGTGAAACTAAGCATTACCATTTCATTGCCATTTTAGGATTCAATTGGCTGACACTGGAAATTCATTCATTGGGTATATCAAATATTTAACTGTGAAATATAGAATTTATAAGGCACAGGGCCTTATCCTCAAAGGTTTTGCATGATTTGGTAATCACTACTTGAAAGATCAACTAAATGACATAGATGATGTCAGTTCTTAGAAATATTTCATTCAAGAAATGAATATAAACTCTATGCCAATAAAATGGACAACCTGGAAGAAATGGACAAATTCTTAGAAAGGTATAACCCTCCAAGACTGAACCAGGAAGAAACAGAAAATATGAACGGACCAATCACAAGTAATGAAATTGAAACTGCGATCAAAAATCTTCCAACAAACAAAAGTCCAGGACCAGATGGCTTCACAGGTGAATTCTATCAAACATTTAGAGAAGTGCTAACACCTAACTTTCTCAAACTCTTCCAAAATACAGCAGAGGGAGGAACACTCCCAAACTCATTCTACGAGGCTGCCATCACCCTGATACCAAAACCAGACAAAGATGTCACAAAGAAAGAAAACTACAGGCCAGTATCACTGATGAACATAGCTGCAAAAATCCTCAACGAAATACTAGCAAACAGAATCTAACAACACGTTAAAAGGATCATACACCATGATCAAGTGGGATTTATCCCAGGAATGCAAGGATTCTTCAATACATGCAAATCAATGTGAAACACCACATTAACAAATTGAAGAATAAAAACCATATGATCATCTCAATAGATGCAGAAAAAGCTTTTGACAAAAATGAACACCATTTATGATAAAAACTCTCCAGAAAGTAGGCATAGAGGGAACTTACCTCAACATAATAAAGGCCATATATGACAAACCCACAGCAAACATCATTCTCAATGGTGAAAAACTGAAAGCATTTCCTCTAAGATCAGGAACAAGACAAGGATGTCCACTCTCACCACTATTATTCAACATAGTTTTGGAAGTCCTAGCCACGGCAATCAGAGAAGAAAAAGAAATAAAAGGAATCCAAATTGGAGAAGAAGAAGTAAAGCTGTCACTGTTTGCAGATGACATGATACTATACATAGAGAATCCTAAAGATGCCACCAGAAAACTACTAGAGCTAATCAATGAATTTGGTAAAGTAGCAGGATACAAAATTAATGCACAGAAATCTCTTCTATTCCTATACACTAATGATGAAAAATCTGAAGAGAAATTAAGGAAACATTCCCATTTACCAGTGCAACAAAAAGAATAAAATACCTAGGAATAAACCTACCAAGGGAGACAAAAGACCTGTATGCAGAAAACTATAAGACACTGATGAAAGAAATTAAAGATGATACAAATAGATGGAGAGATATACCATGTTCTTGGATTGGTAGAATCAATATTGTGAAAATGACTATACTACTCAAAGCAATCTACAGATTCAATGCAATCCCTACAAATTACCAATGGCATTTTCTACAGAACTAGAACAAAATATTCTTAAAATTTGTATGGAGACACAAAAGACCCCGAATACCAATCTTGAGGGAAAAAAGCAATCTTGAGGGAAAAAAACGGAGCTGGAGGAATCAGACTCCCTGACTTCAGACTATACTACAAAGTGACAGTAATCAAGACAATATGCTTCTGGCACAAATACAGAAATATGGATCAACGGAACAGGATAGAAAGCCCAAAGATAAACCCAAGCACCTACAGTCAACTAATCTATGACAAAGGAGGCAAGGATATACAATGGAGAAAAGACAGTCTCTTCAATAAGTGGTGCTGGGAAAATTGGACAGCTACATGTTAAAGAATGAAATTAGAACACTCCCTAACATCATACACAAAAATAAACTCAAAATGGATTAAAGACCTAAATGTCAGACCGGACACTATAAAACTCTTAGAGGAAAATATAGGCAGAACACCCTTTGACATAAATCACAGCAAGATCTTTTTTGACCCACCTCCTATAGTAATGGAAATCAAAACAAAAATAAACAAATGGGACCTAATGAAACTTAAAAGCTTTTGCACAGCAAAGGAAACTATAAACAAGACAAAAAGACAACCCTCAGAATGGGACAAAATATTTGCAAATGAATCAATGGACAAAGGATTAATCTCTAAAATATATAAACAGCGCATGCAATTCAATATTAAAAAAAAAACAACGCAATCAAAAAATGGGCAGAAGACCTAAATAGACATTTCTCCAAAGAAGACATACAGATGGCCAAGAGGCACACGAAAAGCTGCTCAACATCACTAATCATTAGAGAAATGCAAATCAAAACTACAATGAGGTATCACCTCACACTGGTTAGAATGGCCATCATCAGAAAATCTACAAACAACAAATGCTGGAGCGGGTATGGAGAAAAGGGAACCCTCTTGCACTGTTGGTGGGAATGTAAATTGATACAGCCTCTATGGAGAATAGTATGGAGGTTCCTTAAAAAACTAAAAATAAAATTACCATATGACCCAGCAATCCCACTACTGGGCATATACCCAGAGAAAACCATAATTCAAAAAGACACATGCACCCCACTGTTCACTGCAGCACTATTTACAATAGCCAGGTCATGGAAGCAACCTAAATGCCCATTAAGAGACGAATGGATAAAGAAGATGTGGTACATATATACAATGGAACATTACTCAGCCATAAAAAGGAATGAAATTGGGTCATTTGTAGAGACATGGATGGACCTAGAGACTATCATACAGAGTGAAATAAGTCAGAAAGAGATAAAAAAATATCATATATTAACACATGTATGTGGAATCTAGAAAAATGGTGCAGACAAACTGGTTTGCAGGGCAGAAATAGAGACACAGATGTAGTGAACAAATGGACACCAAGGGGTGAAAGCAGGGGTGGTGGTGGTGGTAGGATGAATTGGGAGATTGGGATTGACATGTATACACTAATATATATAAAATAGATAAGTAATAAGAACATGCTGTATAAAAAATAAATAAAATAAAATTCAAAAAAAAGAAATGAATGTAATAGTTCATGGGGAACTTCATGGGGAGCTAGTGCATTTACAGAATTCAATCATGTTGTTAATTTGTTAATTAACAATTTAAAAAGTTAGGTTTTTTTTTTTTTTTGTCGGTCCGCGGGCCTCTCACTGTTGTGGCCTCTCCCGTTGCGGAGCACAGGCTCCAGACGCGCAGGCTCAGCAGCCGTGGCTCACGGGCCTAGCTGCTCTGCAGCATGTGGGATCTTCCCAGACCGGGGTACGAACCCGTGTCCCCTGCATTGGCAGGCGGACTCTCAACCACTGCGCCACCAGGGAAGCCCAGTTAGTTTGTTTCTTAAAAGTTAATATGCACCTTTAAATTTAGGTCTAACTTGCTTTATTTAGGAACTAAAATCCAAGATGGAAAGAAAAACAGCTGGAAGAACAAATTCACTCTCCACATCTCAGTTTTTATGCACTAAAGTATTGGACTTACCTTTCTAATTACTTTCTACCTTTGAAGAAGCCATTACACATTTATAAAGATTTGAAAACTTGAAAGTGATCACCTGGGAGTGATAACTCAGGTAGAACAGTTTTAATAGCAAGTGGCTATCATTGATCTGATATGATTCTAAAGGAATGATTCTTTGGGGCTCTTAAATCTGTTAATAGTTTATTTTTGTTTCTGTTTTTTAAATTTTGTTTGCTCCCTCTTTTCCAGAATCTGAGAGAACGAGTATGGCATGAGAATAGGAATATTTAAATTCTAAAATGAAAAAAATATAATATTTAGAAAGGGTCAAATTCCCATCCCAACTTGGGAAAAGGGTTTTAACTAGACACTGGGCTAAGAAAACTTTAAGTTGTATAAGTTTTGGGGTAAAAATATCCCAACCTGCACAGCCTGTCCTCCAAGGGATCTATCCAACTGAACGGTCAGGAATGCGGAAGTCGTCAGCTCATCCCTCGTGGCATTTGCTCCTTGCCTGGTGGAACCAAAGTAAAATAAATTAGTTTGTATTTAAGTTTTAAGATCTTCTAATGTAGGCATTTCAAGCAGAAACTTAAGTTATTATGAAAGGTCAAGAAGAAACCGGCTGTTTTGACATGATAAAGCCATAGAAGTTATTGTTTTTTTAAAGTACTTAACTAACATTGAGCCATGAACTATCCCATGTATTGTTTAGAACTACATATGATAAGTATTTTTAATCTCTATTTCATAGGTCCATTTTTAGTTCCATAATTACTCCGCTAAGTAGTCAATTCTGTCTGATTTCAAGTTGGAGGTGCCTATTTTGGGAAACCATCTTCACAGTGAAAATAATCCATTTGAGTAGAATACGAGCCAAATCTATTAGGCTGGATATTAGAAGTACTTTATCTTTCCATGAATATTTGGTGATCATAGTAACAAATGTGTGGACCCAGAAAAATCAAGAAAATAATCATCAGAAGTAGGCAATGGTGAAGCCCCAATTTGTCATTCTAGCAATTCTTTAAAGGAATTTTTAATAAAACCGTAAAAGAAGCTAAACTACCAGTGACCCAGATAAGGATCAATGAATCGGGTCTTCTCTGGTGGTCCAGTGGTAAAGAATCCGCTTTCCAGTGCAGGGGACACAGGTGCGATCCCTGGTCGGGGAAGTGGGATCCCACATGCCACAGGGCAACTAAGCCCGTGCGCTACAACTACTGAGCTCACGCCTCAACGAGGGCGCCCGCATGCCACAATCTACAGAGCTCATGCGCCCTGGAGCTGGTGCGCCACAACTAGAGAGAGAAATCCTGCACACCGCAACTAGAGAGAAGCCCACGTGCTGCAACGAAGACCCAACACAGCCAAAAAAAAAAAAAGAGTCAATGAATCAATTCATCCAGTTCATTTGCAACTTCTCTTTCTAGGGTAGCTTGTGGCTATAACTCCAATCACTGGCTTAACTTATATAGCAACCTCTGGGAGATCTGCTTGTTTGATGACTTTGTGGGAGGGAAAAGCCAGTGAAAGCACTGAGCATTGATTGGAGCCACTCCTCCTATCTTTGTGTGACTAGAAGAACACTAATCCTGGAACTGGATTTTGAAAATTAATCATATCCTTTCTTCTGAAGGTTTGAGAGTGAGCTACCTGTTCCATACCCAGAACAGGTTAACGATAGCCTCCCAACCTGGGCAACACACACAGACACACCCCCCAAAACACAGAATTCAGGGAGTACGTCTCATTTATCTCAGAATATTTCATTGAACCAACAGAGTCAAGTGATTGATAGAAAAATGTTCTACAGTGGGGTGCAAAAAAACGGAAAGATATGCTCATGTCAGGCATACGTTTAAAAAAATAAAAAATGCTTTTCGTAACAAAGGCACCCATAAAGATACAGTCTTTTAAGGCTAATAGCCTAAATTTTCCATGAGCTTATCATGCTAGCAAACACTTCTGGTGGCCACTGGGAGCACCGGCTGGGGTGTAACACAGAGCTGAGGAAACACCAGGGTCTGTTATCGCCTGTCCTTCCTTCCTCACATCTGCAACTTCTTGGATGTTTCTTCATTTCCTTTTTTTTTCTGCAGGAAAAAAATTCAACTAACTAATAGACTACATCACCAAACTTTTGTCACCATTTTACTATTTTTTTTCCTGGAGTATTTCAACCAGCAAAACCGAAAACCCTCACCAAACTTTTGCCATCTGACACTCTTAATAAATATTTCACTGTTCATCTCGAGCCCTTCTTCCTCTTCATGCCAAAGTGACTCATGCTTCCATCCACACAGATTCAAACCAATTTGCTTTATTGATCTATGACCCAGGAGGTCAAGGACTCCTCTAATTTTGAAATCCTGTGCCTAAGGGGAAAAAAAGCAATCTACTTTGATATGATTTCTTCTTTATACATCTGTGGTGCTTGTTACTCATTAAAAATAAATGCTGCATGAAAATGGAATTTACTGCTTCAAGTGACTCATCATTGCCATTGTTCAAAGTTTGTTCACTTTCAACTACTTGACATTTCAGAGAAAGATCACTGCTGAAATTATTTTTCTCCTATCATTTTAGAATATAAGTGGTTTCAGAAATAAAGAGACAAAGTGATTTAATTCTAGTTTGTCACCTTCAACTCTGCTTCTTGGATTTAAACTATTTACGTCCCTGCATTGAAATTATCACATAAACTGGAAAGCTGTTTAATTTGAAAGCTAGTCTTCAAGAGGCATTTTCTAAATGCCTCTTTGCTACCTTTTCGGAAGTTTTCGAAGTTCTGCAAACCATACAATATTAACAAACTGACATATTTAACATCCATGATATTAAATGACAAAAACTCACAAGAGGACTCAAGCATCTAACTTATATTCTTGATATCTCAAAAAGTCATACATTCTCATCACAGAAACCTTGAACACATCAAACTGAAAGAAGAAAACTAAATGACTCCCTCCCCCAGCCCCAGTTCTAGCCCAAAGGTCATGACTATTAAAATGTAACATATTTTCATCTTGTTTTTCTCTTTGATTTCTTTACAGTGAGGACCAAACTTGTCCTCCTCCTAAGTTCCTTATCTCAGCGAATAAAACACTACCCGCCTGTGCACATACCAGAAATCTGGGGCCACCCTTGACTCAGTCATCTTCTCCGTTCTCTGTAACCAGTCATTCAGATGTCAACTCGTTAATACTTTGCACACTTGCTCATCCTTTCCCTCCCTTACACTGAACTCTGGCCATATCATCATTCAGTTGGATTATTGCAACAAATTCCAAATGGCCTCTCTGCCATCAGTCTCCCACCAGTCCATTCTTTAGATGTTAACCAGAATAATTTCTCTAAGATGGAAACCAATCATGTCACTCCCCTGTGCGAACTCTTTGACTGGCTCCCACTGCCCTGAAAATAAAGTTCATCTTCCCCAGGATAGTTACAAGGCCATTCACTATTTAGCTCCTTGTAATTTCTCTGGTTTTATCTTTTGCTCCTTAACTTTGCTCTAGCCATATATCATTACTAACCGAGTAGAGCACGATTTTCCCTGCATTGCTAGGAAAAACTTCCCTATTTGCTTGCTTTCATCACTCCCATTTTTGCTCCCACTTAGATGTCGCTTCTAAGAGCCCTTCACCAATAGCCTAGGAGTTAGCTTGAGTGTCTGTCCCTAATTCCCCAAAGATCACTCAGCTTGGTTTTATCTTAAACCCTTCATATTTCATTGAAATGCCTGATAACCATCTTTCTCTCTTTAAAGTATAAATTCTTGGGCAACGTTTTGGCTTTTTTTTTCCACCACTGTATCTTTAGTATCTAGCTCAGTGCTTGGCACATAGAAAGCGGTCTATGAATACTTTCGTACGATTGAAGGAATAGCTACTGCGTTTAAAATTTACGACCTGATTTAATCTGTTTTAGTTATATCCACATAGTTATTGATATGGATTACAAATCGCTAATTCCTCAAAACATTCTCTTGAATTACTTATTTAGTCTTTCTTCTTTGATCTGAGTGCTACAATTAATTATATTTTTTACATACCAAAAAGAATTAAGAGGAAGAACAAGAAACAGAATGTAAAAGAAAAGCTGACTCGGAACAATAAATTTATCCCTACAAATGCCATGCTTTGCACACACTTCTCTGAATTAAAATTTTAGAAAAGGAAATTGCAAAATAAGGACACAGCTTCTACCAAGGTATAGCTGCACACAGGCCTTAAAGAGAGCTGCAGATCAAGGTGTGAAATGTTGCTTCACCAGTTACAAGAGTTGTGACCTTGGGTTAAATTACTTAATCTGCCTAAGTCCTCCTTCCGTTTTTTTTTTTTTTTTTTTTGTGGTACGCGGGCCTCTCACTGTTGTGGCCTCTCCCGTTGCGGAGCACAGGCTCCGGACGCGCAGGCTCAGCGGCCATGGCTCACGGGCCCAGCCACTCCGCGGCATGTGGGGTCTTCCCGGACCGGGGCATGAACCCATGTCCCCTGCATTGGCAGGCGGACTCTCAATCACTGTGCCACCAGGGAAGCCCATCCTCCTCCCTTTTTTATCTTACCTTTCACTTGAAAATAATCTGGTTGTGAGGAAGAAAGATAATATATGGAAACATCTAGCACTTTGCTGGCACAAACATGCTGCTCAAATAAATGGTTACTCTGAAGATGGCATCTTAAACATAGAGCTAAATAGCTAAATACATTCATCTGTGACAGGATATGATGTGACTGTGGAGTCAGAAATGTCCCTGGACACAGTGGTTCTCATTAATGCCACAGTGTACATTAGAATCTCAGGAGTCCTACCACCACCTTTATTTGGTATAAAGTGGGGGCCAGGCGTTTGGATTTGTGAAAAACTGTCCAGGTTAGTATGCGCAGCTAGTGTTGGGAACCACTGCCTAAGGCAGTGCCTGTCAATCATTAAAGTGCATATGAATCATCCTGAGATCTTGTTCAAATGCAGGTTCTGCTTTAGTGGGTCAAAGAGAGGGCCTGACATTTTTCTAACCAGTTCCCTAGTGATGCCCATGCTTTTGGTTCACAGACCACCCTTTGGGTGCCAAGAACTATGGGATAGGGAAAATCATCTCATCTCCTTTACTTGGTTAAGCTCAAGGCACTGGCCAGTATAAGTGTTAAGTGGTCACACTGTGTGGACAGATGTCTCTGTCATCTGGTGGGACGCTCACCAGAGAGAAATGTCACGGTATCAGCAGACACCTAAGTCTGCATACGTTCAATATGTTCCCTGAAGATTGCCATCACCATGTAGGCAAAGGCAGGATCCTGCTTCACCCTTGCACCTTTGGCCTACAGCCCTCAGCTTTAAGATCTTTTTTGAAAATTCTTTTATTTTTCTCAGTCTTCTCAGAAATATTCTACTTTTCCTGATTTCACTTAAAAAAGACTTTGAGAATCCCACATTGCATGATTTGTTGCAGAATCCCGTCCCTTTGGAAGAGTCCAGCATGCTATGTGTACTTCACTTACTTGGTTGGACACTCCGCACTGGCAATGACTCTCTCTAAGTGAACTCAACCTTCAATTAACTCAAGTCATTATGCAAAAACCATACGAGATATGGATGCAATGGCATTTTTCTTCATTACTGCTATGAATTTCATGAGGACAAAGAATAAGGATGCATCAATTTGAGGTCTCTGGAGTATGAAATAGAATCATAAATTATATACATGCCTTAGAGGATTTGCATCATTGAAATGTTGCAGCTCCAATCAAGATGGGCTCTGTGAATTTTAACAAGAAGACATGGCACCTGATGCCAGTTGGAGTGTTAGCTTGCATAGGAGATGAGTTATTCAACTGTATATCCACTAAAGGAACACTACCCTTGGGCTATCAAAACCTTTCTCCTAGGTTAGAAAGGATGACACTTATCTAATCCCTCCTGCTTGTGGACAGCAGCTACAGAATACAGTCAAAATCATCTCGAAAGAATACTACTTGCATGTTATACAAACCTCACTGGCGTATTTATAGGATAATTCTACCCCCTATTGCATGGAATTTAATGAAATTTAACTTTGGAGCAAAATGTGACCTCTACGGAACTTGAGATCTTATGAAAGAGGGAGACTTACCAGGTGTAGATAATCTGTCCTCTGGGATAAGTGTAGAGTATGATGTAGCAGTCACCACCATAGAATTCACCATACGAGTTTCGGTCAATTTCGATCCTGCCATGGTTTTCTACACGCCAAATCTAAAAGTAATGAAATATGTGTACCCAAATCAAAATTTTCTTGATCTAATGATACTTCTCAGAGGTTTAAAAAACATTTTGGTTTAGATCTGTCATTAAGGAACTTTTAAATTACTTTTCTAACTAGTTTACAAATTAAGCAACAGGAAGAAATTTTTATCCATTTGGCAATTTGGTTATTGACTTTTTAAGCCCTTCTAGTTCTTTTGTACCCTTCACAGTACTTAGCTCAGTTCTGAGCCTGTTGATCGATAAATACATATTGTTTGATCGATTAGTGAAAATAACATGACACTCTAGTGGAATAACAAACTGAAATATTTCGCTCAGAAATACATCTCTTAACGTACATAAAATTTTTCATCAGTTTGGAAGTAATTTTTTTTAAATTTCTTTTTCCCTGTGTTTTAAGCCATGAGACTATTGTTTTCCCAGGTAAGAGTGGCAGATTGTGACCAAATAATAAAAATACCAATTGCATGACTTCTATTTTCAAAAGCCACCATCTAGGCATGAGACTGATTAAGATAAAAGCAGGCAGAACTAGTTATTTTCTATTTCCTTATCCTCGTCACAGATTAAAGACACTTTTAATTAAAGATTAAAAGTTGGAGAGATGAGAGTTGTAAATGAAACGGGAAAGTAGCACTTGAGTGAGAGACTGCAGGCACTATGTGTGCGAGCACCGTCCTGCCTGGGTCCTGGGGAGGCTCAGGATGGACCCTTTGCTTTCAAATAAGGAGATAAGCAAGTGCAGAAGAGCAGTGCAGAGTTTTCAGAGAGCAGCCTTCCCATGCCATCCCAGAGGAACAACGGCAGCATGGCCTGGCTAAACCCAAAAACCTAGAGAAAGCCCTGGATGTTAATATCCCTGGGATGGCATGGGAGGGCATCTCAGAGATGCTGTGCCCTAACGTGGAGACTGCAGCTGGGACACACTTGGTGCTGGGAGCCACATTTGCCATGGGGTCTGCTGGCTGTGTTGAGCTCCAGAAAAGGATGTCTGAGCAGGAGACAGACCCAGCCCCAGAAGCTAATACCCCTCTGACAGCCATCATGGTTGGGGGCGGAGGGGGGGGTACTTCTCCCTTTGCAGTTCCCACAACCCCTGCACAGCTTAGATTCACACTTCATGTCTCTGAAAAGAGAAAAAGCTTTTAAATCTTTTTACTATATACTTTGGTTCAAGCATTGTGATAAGCTCTGGGAATAGAGAGATAAATTATTCAATTCCCTCCCTCAAGGAACTGACAAGAGGTCTGGGAGGAGAAACCTGTAAGTAAATGAACAATTCTGTGGTACTTATATGATAAATTCTATGAAGAATATTACTTATGGCTTGAGCACAGAGAAAGGTCATTTCAGTGTGGAGGGAAGGCTTCTCGGAAGAGGGGCAGCTTGTAACTTAACGGAGTTACAAAGGAGGAATGGGAATGTTAGCCTGATGGCAGAGGGGAAGAGTGCTCAAGGCTGTGGAAGGCTGAGGTGCAGAGAGCAAGGGTCAATCATGGAGGTCCAGGAGGCCCACCTGAGGATGGACGTTCCCAGGAAGACTGTGGAAAGCCAGCAACGTATTCTAGAATGGAAGTGACATTATCCAGTTTCCCTTAAATTAGATGACCCAACAGCAGATTAAATGTCAAGAGATTTTAGTTAGGGAGAATTCTTAGGAGGGTTTTAACAATTTTTGTCAAAAAATAGCAATAACCGGGCTTCCCTGGTGGCACAGTGGTTGAGAGTCCGCCTGCTGATGCAAGGGACACGGGTTCATGCCCCGGTCCAGGAGGATCCCACGTGCCGCAGAGCAGCTGAGCCCATGAGCCATGGCGGCTGAGCCTGCACGTCCGGAGCCTGTGCTCCGTGATGGGAGAGGCCACAACAGTGAGAGGCCCGCGTGCCGGGGGGGAAAAAAAAAAAAAAAGCAATAACAAACAAACTCAATTTGAATGCTCTAAAAATATCTGTGATTTTGGCACATGACACATGCCCAATTTGCCTTTGTGACTGCCTCTACGGTGCAAGGGAAGGACAAACTTATGTAGTGGGTGCTTTTGGAGCAAGGCGCCCTCACTGGACAATGCCAGTTGCAAGAGCAGGAGCATTTCTGGACCAGGAAACAAGATGGAGATGGCTGGGTTCCATGGAGGCCTCTAAGGTGATAATTAGGTGATCTTGCACAAATCGCCTAACTTCTTAGAATCTCAGCACACACACTGTACATTAGGACTGAAGGCCAGACAACAGCTCTTCCAGCTTTAAACTCCCTGGTTTAATATACAGTCTTGAACCATTTTTATTAATAATAAAAATTCACAATTTACACAGTTTGTAGTTTCCTGAAGTTATATTTCCACATATCTTGCCATAAATGGGCTTGACAAGGACAAACAAATGAACAAAAACATGTAAATACCTCCACTTTGCCGGAACCATCATCCACCATATTATGCTGGGCTGCCATTGTTGGAGAACTGTGTAATTTTGAGGCGTCAAATGGAATTTGTTTTATTTGAGCCACTTTTTCTGTGACATATACTTTCCCAAAGCCATCACTCTGATCTTTATCTCTCCAGTCCTTAAAGAACTGTTTGAAGATTGGTGTTTCACCTCCTTCTGGAAGAACTTGAATCTGAAATTTAAAAAATAATAATAATTATCAACAGAAAAGTAAGAGACCAAGGAAAAACATTAATCTAGTAGTGGAGAAAAAAACTGAGGAAATGCAAAGATGATCCTGCTTTTTGTGATGACAGATGTAAACTTGGAAGCTGGGATCCTTAATTGAATGCAAAAGGGAAGGTTATCAAACACGAAGCTAAAACAATGCAACCTGGCTTTTATTTTTTCTTACAGCTAAAGTAATTGCCACTGAATCTGAATGTTTGAGAGAAGAATAAAGTTATTTTGTATGTTATCATTACAGTCAAATAAGTTTGACTGTTTTCCTACACTAGGTTCATAAGATGTCTGTGACCTGAAAGAAATGATCTCGTTGTGTTACTTATGCCAGGACATAAAAACGAAGAGCAAAGATGAGGCTGAGCAATTCAGAAAAGAAGAGCAACTATCCAGTGTCTATGTTGATCTCCATGAAGGCAAATATTCTCTGGGCATTAGTCCATGTCTATACAAATTGCTCTAAGGAATAACTGATAAATGCTCTCAGCTAATTCAATTGTGGTCGATCATCTTGACTTAAAGGCTATGGAGGAAGTGGATGTGTTCTTATTCTCATCACAAAGTCCCGTGGAAGGTCTGATCTCCAATTTCTGCAAAATTCCATCCTCCACACAGATGTAGTTCTAGGGACGCATGATACAGCATGGCACACACGTGAGAATGACTTCCGTGCATACGTTATTTTGAACCAAATTCTTTCATGAGTTTTGTGGCGATGTCATGAGCTCCCATGTTTAAAAACATTTTTTCTAGCCAGTTCATTTCTACACATACCTGAGTATTAGTAGAATAATGCATTTTTTCTAGGAATTCTTCAGCTGTCTTCATGGCAGCCTTTCTCTCCTGGTGATTAGCATCTCTACCTAACATGCAAGATATATGAAAGAGACAGAATTTCAGAGAAGCAAGGTATTATATGATTAAGAAATATTTGTTCACCAAAAACTAAACAGAATTATAATTGAATTTAACTACAACCCTGAAAGAATAGCAAAATTTTCCTAGTATACTAAATATATTTAACAATATTGTAATGAACACTCGGTATAAAAAAGATTCTTTTTATAGTGCCCAAAGGCTTTCTTTCTCCCCATCATCCCTGGTAAATAATGCTGGTAGGAAGAAAATATAGGTTTGATGTCTGCATTTTACAGATCACGCAGAAACGTAAGATTTTTTTAAGTTAGAAAAGATGTTTTATTGACCTTTCCGAAGAAAAATGTATAAATCTGAAGTACGTCAACAATACCAATGGCACTGTTTACCTTTCCATACAAAAATCTGTTTTGCAGCACCGTGGTCCAAAATGAAGCATTCTTCAGAAAGCAGCATCGCCATGGAGAAGGGGCTTTCTTCTGCCACCATGCTCAATTTCATGGAGCCACTGGCATCTGAAACCTAACATGAAAATCATGAGCTTGCTTGGGGACGATCAATATGTTCTAAACTCTTTGATCATGGTGATGGCTGCACAACTCTGTACATGTAATAAAAACCACTGAATTGTACACTTTAAATGGATAAACTTTACAATCTGTAAATTATATCTCAACAAAGCTATTTCAAAGGAAACAAACAAACAAAAAACCCCATGAACCCAGTTATACCCTTAGAAAGGCTTTTTTAAAGTCCTTTGGGGTTAAAAGTATTACTAATAAAAAGTTAAGTTTCAACACAGAAAATAATAATGATAATAATAATGGATAAGGTTTGTGGTGATTTCATATAGACTAGGCACCACACAATGAACTTTAACAAGATTATTTCTTAATTTTATGAATACAACAATCTTTTAAATAGGTAATAACCTTACACTCACTGCACACAAACAGAAAGCTGAAGCTTAAACATTCATTCATTCAACATTTACTGAGTACTATCATATGCCAGACACTGTGCTAAGGAAGGCGTTGATACATTACAGTTTATGCTTACAGATTTTTTTCAATATGGGGCCTGTAATTTACCTCAATTTATTTAAATACTTTGTGTAAATTATCAAAGTAAATATCATCTGTCACAAATAAAACTGTGTCACAAGTAAACTTACCTAGACTCTTGAAGTTTGTAAACGACTACAGAATATATATATTTTTAAGTTTCAGGGGATCTTACAAAATTTGCTAAGTTAGAATTCATTGTTTTTCAAAGGCCTAGTAGGCTGCAAGGTAATCCACCTGGGCACTTGTTAAATATGCAGATTTGAGGGCCCTACCTAGATCAGTGGTGGGGTTTTGCAGCACTGTGGTAGGGCTTGAATTCTGTATTTTTAGAAATCACCTAGGTGACTCTGCTTCCCAGGTCTGTTCAGCAATCCCAAATTAAAGTATTTTCAAAAGAACTTTAGAGTTAGATGTATGCAATACATTAAAGATCCACTAGAGGGAGCATTGTTTCAGCATTAACATGTTCACATTTTAAAATATTTCCCTTGTCCCATAATGCTGTCCAAGAAGCAGAACAGCTTTATTTGATGATGTGACATAAAAGATATTTGTTAAACTGTTGCAATTGGGTTTTAGAAACAGTAATAAAAAATAAGCAGCAACAAAGTCTTTAGAATAACAATTTCTGTGTGGCTTATATTAAAATCATCAGTATTTAGGAGTGGTAACCACATTTTCCTTTGTCATCTAGGAGGAAAAGAATCTACTTCCTCTCCCATTCTACAAAAAGGAAGTTATTCTATACAAGTTAGTAACTTGATCTTCATTTAAAATCACAGCGTGTCTGAGCCAGAAGGTCCCTTTAAAGAGCAGCAAATATAATCCCTTCTTGTAAGAGATGAGAAAACTATTCAGTTCTGCAGGGAGATTAAGGTCTGCTCCAAATCACATGCTTAGAAAGTTACAAGGGGAGGGAACACTTGAAGGATCCCATCTGAACCGTCTCCTCGACTGCTACATCTTGTGGATTTTGTTACCCTCAACAGCAATAAAATCATAAAATTGTGGAGTTGGAAGGAACCTGAGTAATCTTCTAATTTAATCTCTCTCTCTCTCTCTTTTTTTTTTTTCAGATAAGAAAACTAAGACCCTGAATGGCCATGTCTTGCCCAAGGTCACCCAGGCAGTCCTTCCCACAGAGCTGACATGGAACTAAGTCTGCCAACGCCCAGGACAGTTTTTACCCTGTTTCCTTCCAGCGGTTTGATTTGATAGCCTTGTGCTCATAACAAAGAAAGCCTTCATGATGGCTAAACAGGATATTTTAAATAAGGGGATGATTTTATAGCTTATGAAGATTTTATAAGAAAAAGCTTACAAAGTTTTTTTACTTCATGAAGGAAACATTTTATTGAATGTAATGTATCAAAACAGATTGCTGCAAACTAATACAGCAACAATATATAATTTTATTTAAATCACAGCAAGTTATTATTTGTTGTTTTTAATAAAAATTTTAAAAGTAAGAGAAAGAGGAATTTAAATAACTATGCTAGAGCAAAGAACGGATTCTGCCCACACATTTCTCTTTGAGGGCAATGAGGAGAAATGCCATCTGTAGCAAAGAGTCCCTCCCAGTACAGGCCTCCCCAGCAGCTTCCAGTCCAGTAAAAACAACAGAACTCCCTAACAGTGAACCCACCATGTAGAGTTTAGCCATTTTCCTGTTAGTTATATCTGCTATCATGTCGTCATCCTCTTCTCCATCCCTAAGCTCCGGCTTTTCCCCTAAAACCTGGGAAAAAAAGTACACAAATAAAAGATAAAGACCTCTCATTAATGGTGCAAAGTTAAAAAAAAAAAAAAAGTAAAACAGCTTACATTTCTAAAGTCATAGATTATAAAATATTGGCAATCAAAATGACCAGGCTCAGACATGTCTCACCAGTCATATTAAATTGTCCTTTTACCATGGGTCATATCAATCAATGGCATTTAGTAAACAGTGAGTTTGCTGGTGATGTGAAGGAGAAAGTGAAATCCCAAACTTGAAAGTGTAGGTCTCCGTATTATTGAAATCTAGGAGGAATTAATTAAAATTTGAGTTCTACGTTCAGTTCTACAACAGAATTTCTTCCATGACCTCTGCCTCTAGCAGCAATCTATAGGCTTTATTAATTTATTATCACAAAGACTTGGTCAAAATTACTATCTGAGGGTAGGGTACTATGATCATTATTGATTTAGACGAAAGTGTAAATTAACCACACCATGCTTTGTTTCCTGCTGTATTTTTGGCATAGAATAAATGAATGTTGAATGAATGAATGCATTTATTTATTCTTTGCATATCTGATGCAATCCAAAAGTTCAAGTAAAGCATTTGGTAGAAAATACATTTGAATCTGTTTTGAATTTCTGTACACCAAAATCACAAAAAAAGTCTATAAAGCACCTTAATTAATTTAATTAACTGACAAATATCATAGGATGTTAAGGATGGGAATCAAATATAAATTTATTGAAAACAATGGGATTTTTATAACAATACATAGATATAAATTCAAGTTTAGAAAATACAAAGAAGCTATTCACTTAGATTCAATAAATATTTAATACACAATGAGATTCCTTGCATAATGTGCTTTATAGTTAGTATTCCTCACAATACATTATGTGAAAATATATACTGCTGAATACCAGACAACAATAAAAATGTATATAAATTCTAATCCTTGCATGAGCATGCCACAGCCTCGAGTTTAGAAATACATTAAAGACTTATTTCCTCTCAGAATATGCCCATCTTTTTGTTTATACAGTGATCAATAAAACCCTTTAATTACTGACCACACTAAATGATTATAATATAGTTTTTCTTTTTTTTTACTAAAAGTAGGATCAAGACAAAAATTAAAATACAACCAAAAGTGCTTATTTTTAAAAAACAGTTTTACATTGGTAGAAATATGTGTAATTTATAAGAGCAGTGAAAGGTCTCATATACCCGTTAGAAATTCTACTTCAACCAAGACAGTAGTTTGGAATCAACAGTTTGGGTTAAGGACATATTTAATACTGGGAAGTCTCCCAGTGGACTAAGTCTGAGATTTGGGATATACTCGAACTTTTAATTTTCAGACAACAATTCCCATATTAGCTAGGGATCTTAGCCTCTCAAAGGACTGTAGCATAGTTGGGAATTGAACCCAGGGAATTTACCAGAAACAGGCTTAACTCCAGAGGTACAGGGAGGCTATATATTGTCAGATATCATTTTAAAATTCAGTTCATCAACTAAGCATTTACCAAACACCTCACTGGGACATACAAAGGAGTTTCCAACCACCCTGCACAACCCTTACAAACTTTACATCCTTCCTAGAAAGAGGAAAATAGTTTAATACGTTCAGCTTATCAACTATGCCACACATTTTGATCTTTGAAATAAACTGTAAATACAGCCTTTCTTTTTCTCTACAGGTAGGATAATGTCTAAATTTAAAAACCCATTTTAGGTTTCTCAAGTGATGAGCATTTAGCTCATGTAACCCTTTGTGTATGAAATAACATATACTTTGACAATCTAAAGAAGAAGCCGAAGAGAGAATCCTTATCTCAGGATGTTCCATGAAAGTTTCATCTGTTGTTCTAGCCAAGTCCTGCCACTCCAGCTTGGAGCCCCCCTTTCCTTCAATTATTTTCTATAAATCTCTACTTAAAAGTACCAGCATCCTCTAACATGCTCCAAACTTACCTTATCTCTCCACAAAACTGACCATTCTCAATGCTCTGTTTGTGTCAGTGAATCTCTATTCCTCTATTCACCTGGACTTAAAATCACGTTAGTTTTGAATACCTCCTGTCCTCTACTTTGAGTCTCCTAGCCTCTTAGTCATTAAATTCTCCTTCTTTATGATGATGTTTAGAGTCACTGTTTCCTATCTACATTCATCCCCACCCTAATGTAGTTCTTCATCACCCAAGTCACGGCATATGCCTACTCCTGTCAATTCCCTCCTGCATTCAGTCCCCCCTCATCTTTTCATCCAGAAAGTTATCCTGGACAATGGCTGGAAGGCCCATCTTATTTCACTTTACTCCAATGCTTCAAGAATATGACTCCAGATAAAGATTTATATCTTTTATCTGCAGCAGTGATTCTTAAGGTTCAAGGTGCTCAAGCAACATCTGAGTAACTTGATAAAATACAGATTCCCAACTGCCAGCTATTAAGTCAGTGGATCTGGGGTGAAGCCCAGGATTCTGCACTCCAGATGATTCTGAACTGGATGCTTACTGACAGAGCCCCAACTCTTCTCTCTGGATTCCAAGGCTCCTCAAGAGGCTGGATGTGACCTACTTGGCATTATTTCCCAGCATCTACCAAGTAGCCTTCTCTAATCAAGCTCATGTTTCCCATGTCCACTGGGAGCCATGCACTTTCCTTCCCCAGGGCTGTACCTAATGCTCTATGTAACTGCTACCTAGGTAGACTGGCTATGGCAGAAGCAAAACTGAACAATTATTCTTTGGTTGATTCAGTTAATTATAATTAGCACAGTAATAGTTACCACTAACTGGATGTCTACCATGAGTCACACACTGGATCAGGAGCTTTAGACACATGTAATTTAAATCTTATAAGAGCTCCCATTAACCAGATACTGTTATTATCATTTTACAGAAAAGGTCACTGATGCTCAAAGAGGCAAAGCAATTGTTTTCCCAAAGCTGCTAAGTGTTGAGACTGAGATTCTGGTATAGGTTCCTTTAATGCCATTTCTGTAACTTTTAGAATAATTGGTTGCATACTTTCCTAAATCAAGAGAAACTAGGCAAGTCTTTGAAATGGACAAAAAGATTCTTTCCATGGATGGTGTCTAAAGGACCCTTCTGGTGATCTGATGTTACAGAGGTCTGCACCTTTCCTTCTCTTTGAGTTATATTTTAATCCAGTAGAAGACTGATAGCAGCAAATGATTTTGTCCACAGAGATGCACAGGCATTTTGTCTGGTGGAGATGAAACTAATTTCTGCCATGTGAAAGAGGCCAGTTTTGCAGTTACTAGCAAATTCATTTCAACACTGATTGCCCATACCTTTGTCTGTTCTTTGGATCATCTTTGAACTCACTATAATATCTTAGTTGTTTTCTTAGTGAATGACTTACTTATATGACATCTTTGACATGGTTATTTTATATTTGTCTGAGATTCATGATTTTACTTCTTTGAAAACTATCCTTTAACACATAGTACCCCACTTGTCTAAACCACAGATATTGGAATCTATTTATATATTTATTGCCTTTTACTATGGTGCATGTATTCAGCTAACACTTTTCAAGTCCATTATGTGCCACACTAAGTACTTTAAAAATTTAATATAACCAATGCTTATATGTTACTATGTACCAGACACCATTCTAAGCACTTTACATTTATTAAGTCATTTCATCTTCATAACAAGCCTATGAGGTGGCACCGTTATTATCCTATTTTATGCCTGAAGAAACAGACTAAGTAACTTGACCAAGGTCACGCAGCCAGTAAGTGACAAAGTCGGGATTTGAACTCTGGCTCCAGAGTGTGTGTTCTCAACTAACAGGCTGTACTGCCTCTTCTAGGTACTTCAAAAGATCTTCACTTAACTGTTTAGGCCTTGTCTCTGGAGATAAAGCAGAAGTTTCTTCATAGCAGAGACTGTACAGGGGCCACATTTATCTCTCCCATTCGGATCAGAACAATGCCGGCAAATACCACAGGTGGCACGCATCCTATACACTATGGTTATGGTGCTCTACCTTCCTCTCCACGTAGCTTTCATCTTTCTCCAAATCCTCTCTGTCTACTCCCCTTTCCTCTTGGTTCTGCCTATGCTGTGGGCATTACAGGTCAAAAGAGAGAAGTTCTCTCATCATATCAGAGTGCTGTGGGAGCAGGCAGCCCTTAAAGAGAAGATACAACAGGGTGCAACAAACATGAAAGAGCTACCGAAGAATGTAAAATAATAGAGCAACAATACTTCTTTACCCATAAAACTGTCAAAGGTCAGGAGAAAACTGACTGTATCTAGTGTTGGGAAAGATTCAGTATTCTACCAGGCACCCTGCTGAGAAGGAAAATTCTTAAAAGTGATGACCAGTAGGTAACAGAAACCTTAAAAGCATACCTATCATTTAACCCAATTATTCTATTCTAGTAGTTTATTCTAAAGAAATAATTTAAATGTATGCAAAAATTAGTTTAATGAATATTCACCACAGCATTATATAATATTAAAAAATGCAAAAAAATAATTTAAATGTATGCAAAAAATTAATTTAATGAATATTCACCACAGCATTATATAATATTAAAAAATGCATTATAGATGGGATGTGAATACAAAAATGGGAGCATCTATATCTTTTCCTCTCTGTTTTGTCAGTAACGTAACGGAAACGCTTAACAATGTTAAGTCACTATTCCAAGTACGTTAAAGAGGTTGGAAATTTGTGGAAATACAATTTTGTTCTCTGCCTAAATAGACCTTCTTTCCCGCTGTATACTCTGCCTTCAACAGGAGATCAATTCAGAATAACTCAGAAGATATTTATATTAAATCATTAAAGCAAATACACAATCCAACTTTAGATTCACAATCCTCTAGCTTCAGAATTTCTGGGTTTTCATGACCTGTGCCAAGACCATCCTCAGCGTCTTCTATGTTTCTTCTATACGACCCACTGTGGCTTTGTTTTAAAACATAAGTTGGCCTATGTGTAAATTTGTTTTCTCAGAAAGAAGGACGAAGCAGTTAAAAACTTTGCCGTATTTTCATAATCCTTACTGAATTTTCACATTTGCAATTGTTTTTATTTTGAATCTTTTAGCCAGTCCCACATATTTTGGATACAAAGTTCCAACATTTGCAACCTTGCTCACACAAGATGCATTTTCCCTCCTTCTGATGTCTGACAGAAAAGTCGAGATGCTTGGACACTCTACAGTAAGTAATTAAAGTGAACAATAAGAAAAGAGGGGATAATACGTGGCCTGGAGGAAGAACAGTACATAACTCAAAACTCCAGGTCACCTGGGATCAAAATGATCTACCCCGGTGTCAAGTCCTACCGACATTTAACATAGAGGGTCTTATGTACTTCCCAAACCAAGTTCATCTTGACAGATGAGGAAAATGAGGCTGCAAGAGGTTAGGAGTTTGCCTTAGGCCCAAATCTTATAAACACAAAGCGAGGATGTAAACCCCAGGGCTTCCAACTCCTACGGCAGTGCTTTATATAGATAATGAGACATGGCACTATTCTTACCTTAATTATTTTACTGTAAATGGCTCTGCTTCTTTTATCACTAAAAACAGAGTAAGCTTCCAGGTTCTAAGAGATAAAATTTTAATTACTCAGTAGTTTTTTGTGTCTTATTTCCTTTCCCTAACTGGTAAAAAAAATCAGTACATTTCAAGCATATGGAAAGAAATTGTTAAAGTGAAGTACAGCTTCATAGTTATGGTGTGTTTACTTCAACGCATTTTATGCCTTTGGTAAGACTACTTTTTGATAATAGGGAAGAAACACATATAAAATGATAGGCAATTCTGAGAAGAGCCACGAACTCCTTTAGCCAGCTCCACTTAATATGGGTATGGTTCCAACATTTGCTCTCCTGCTTTCTCTCAGTGATGTGCTTCCCCACCTTTAAAATACCTTTACCTCTTTATTGATATGTCAAATAAAGGGTAATTTAATACATCAAATAGTGGATAAAGTACTTTAGACTGAGAGAAAGCATGTGAAATACATATTGGGATAAAAGGACAAAGCGAACCGAGCATCTGCAAAAGAGGGTTCGCTTCATTATCTAGCTCAGGGCTGTCCAGTAGAGTTTTCTGTGACTGTAATATTCCATATCCGTGTATCCAATACAGGTAGCTAGTAGTAACTAGCTACCTGTAGCTACTGAGCACCTGAGATGTGGCTTATGTGACCAAGTAACTAACTTTTAAATTTTATTTAATTTTAGGAAATTTAAATCAAAACCTAAACAGCCACATGTCTCTCAGATGCTGTATTTGACAGTGTAGCTCAGGAGGACGCAGAGAATGCTGTGGCCTTGGGAAACTCATCATGATGCAGGTCTGAACCTCAACATTATTGTAATATCAACGTATTAGAGATTAGATTTAGAGGGTCAAACTCATGAGAAAGTTTACTCATAAATTATTATAATATGGAAAGCTAATCCACAGGTTACTATTACAGAAAGCTAACTTACAAGTTTCTTTAACATGGAAACCCAACTCACAAGTTATTAAAATATGTAAGCCAGAATGTCAACTTTTTAAACTACAGCAGCTGTTTTTCACTGGCTGCATATTAGAACCACCTAGGAGTTATGATATAGAACACTCAAGTTTGAATCCCATCCGCAGAGATTCTGAATGAAGCCCTGGCACTGTGTATTTGAAGAGCTCCTAGGGCCTGGTTTGGTGATATGATTTAAACCTTTAGTGGCTTCAGCTCTGTGAGCCTGGCTCACTCATCTTAACCAGCAGGACAGGTCCGCCAAGTCTTTCTGATTTTCACGTACCTTCACATAAAGAATTTCTCTCCTGGAAAAATTAGCAGGCCTGGTAGTCTGGAGGCTGCCCTGGGTCAACTCTTAGGTAAAGATTTTAGGCCCTCTGCTCTTTCTGGGGATTATTAAACCCTTCTATTGTAAGATCTCAAAGCCATTTGGACATTTGTACCCGATCAGTGCTTGAATGGACACTTTCATCATTGGCCTTTGGGGTTCCTAATCGCTATGCTTCACAATGGGCAACCCCACCTTTGTCTGTTTGACAATCCCTTCATTTGCTAAGATCAGACAACCTGAGCTGGATGGACCCACAACTAAGTGACTCTGTGACCTTATTCTCATATTTAAAATAGTATGATAAGTAATGCCACTCACAATGATTATGATGATTAAGTGAGGTAAATAAACCTGATTCACATATAACATTTAATGAGATTAGGTGGAGTTTTATGGCAGGAGAGTTGTGAGTCTCCTCTTTATCTACATAATTAAGAAAATTTCCAAGCGCCAACATTTAATGGAGCAAACTCAAAATGGCTTTCATATACTCTGAGGTTCTTGAAAAATACTTGCATAGCTTTCACACTCACATTAAAGGAATGTATTTTCTTTCAAAGAAAATGTCTACCCCAATTACCCTGCACCTAATGCCTTCATAGTATGGATGAAAGGTTGAATGCTGACACTAAGAGATATGAAGGGTCAAGCCAGCCCACTGAGCGCAAAAATTGTGCTGCAAAAGCTATTACTTGTGATATGTAATAAAATAGGTATGATTGTCCAAAGTGTGTAGAAAAGTTTTGGAAGTTATAAAATAACTTCACAGCAGATGAGATTCCCATCTCTCTGCATATTTAAGATTTGCATGCTCTGGAATGAAGATCTGCCATGATCTGTGAACCACAGGTCTCCCATTCCCATTCCTATATGGACAAGTTACACAGTCTCTCTATGACTTACTTTCTTCATAAAGTGAGGATGTAGAGATGCTACTGGTGCCCTGCCCATCTCACCTTGCTCTACCTCAGAGGTCATCGCCAGATAATTTCTTAAAGGCCAAAGCCTTCTGCTCTCTGTCTGATGGCATTATCTGGCCACCAGGCTGTACTGTATCTACATACAAGGCAGGCTAGAGGTTCTGGGGAGTTAAAACCCAAGGAGTGACCCTCAACAAATGAGGGATGGGAGTTACCAGCTAAATCCTGCAGCCACCTCAGCCTTCAGTGGGCCAGTCCTGAAGTGTTCTCCATACAGTTTCTCAGAGGGCCCCTCAGGGACTAAGCCCCAGTTGTCTGCAGCAGTAAATAACTTATTAACAAACTATTGCCTCATTTTACTTCTACTCCGCGCTTCCAGGATCATCTTCCAAATAACAATCTGCTCCCAAGTCCTTGTCTCCAAGTTGGCTTTTGGAGGAACACAGACCAAGACAGGGGATAATAACTGTATCCACTTCACAGGGCTGTTGTAAGAATTAAATTAGCTCATCCATGTACAGCCCACAGAAGAACGCCAGTTGTATAGTAAACACTGAATGTTTGTCCTGGTGGTGCTTTTGGTGGACCTCCTCTGCAGCAAATAAAATCCATGACAAATTTACTTCTTAGATTATGGAATTTCTGTGTCAATGATGAGAAGCACTTGCATCATATAAAGAAAAATGCAGCTAGAAAGAGTAAAAAGTGAACAGAAAATTCAGCTGACCAGTAAGCCATTTGCCCTTACCCTTGTAAGGCATGACAAGATGAAATTATGACGTCACCTAGCAATGGAGCACCACGACAGTGAATAGCAGAGCAAATGATATTCAATTGTGGGGCATTTGCTACTTGCTTTGGAACAGTTTTTAGTCAACATATTTGTCTTGTCCACATGTCCTCTATCAGATTTCATCAAAATTTATTTTTAGTTTTGGTTGGCTTTTTTAGTTACCAGCCTTCACTGAAATAGAGCATTGATATTTAATTTCACAGTTACACATGGTATAGGACTTCATTTCCCAGTATATTTGTATGGCTTTTTTGTGTACAGATACTAACAGATTTTCTGTTTAATAGTACGTTAGTACCTGTTTTCTGATTAGTAAAATGTTATGAAATATCCAGAACTGAGGATTTCCTATTGAGAGTTTCCACTGAGAGGATACTGTATTGACAAGAACAAATCATGCTTTCCTGACAAATCCTTCTTACATATAAATATATATATATGTATATATATACATATATATATATAAATATATATACATACACACACACACACACACACACACACACACGCACACACACACATATCCAAAACAAAGTAATTGTAAAATGGTGATGCACTGGATACCCTTGCAAACATAACAGCAATTCTAATAGCAATAACAACAGTTTTGCATTTGCAGAAGTACTGTCAATATAACCCAATTCCATCATAGTGCGATCCTTGGCTCTGGATAAACATGACTTAAAATCACAAGCTAAATGGCCTCTATCTTAGGGAGTTCTTTCCAATATGTGAACACTTTTCCTCATGATATTAAACAATAATTACAAAATAAATACTAAGGAGTTGTGAATCATTGACTCTTGAAAAGTCAACCTTCTAATATCTGGGCTTGGCTAATTCTTAGCACAAGATGTTAAGAGGAAACATATAAAATTAATATTACAGTTAACTATTATTATATATTTTAACTATTTATTTTACAAAATGAATGTCAAGGAGTTGTGAATCACGAATCTTAGAGATCTTACCCTTTGATATTTGAGTTTGGCTAATTCTTAGCATAGGAATAAGAAGAAATTGACCTAAAATTGCTGAAAGAAAATATAGTCTTACTGTAAGTCTTTTTTTACTCTATCTATATATATATAATCACTAATACTATAACAAACATGAGGAGAAATATAAATAATAGCGAGACTAGAAACCTGCCATTCTAGTTTAATATTTGTGTTAGTTTATCATTTCAAATATAGAAAAGATCCACCCTTCCATACAACCCATCTGTCTTGGAATTGCATTATCCTGTTGATGGGTTCTATCGGGGAAATGACCTCATTCAGAAATGCTTGCCAAGTAGTATTAGTTTGGACTGATTATATAAAAGTGACATCTTATCAGTGAGGTCACAAGTCTTCAATGTGGAACTTGGGTGTGACAAAGTGGAAGATTATTTGAAAAATTATTATCTTATTGTTGTATATAGTTAAGTATACTTTTACTCTATTTCTTATCTTTGTTCAGAATATTTCAACTTCCCCCACTGGATGAATTGGTGAGGAACAAAATGGATATCTGAACTAAATACTAGACATCCAAATAAAAGATTCATTCAAATAAGTGACAACAAATGAATGGTGCCTTGAACAGTGCCTGGCACATAAAGTAAGCTATCAATAAATGGTAGATACAAATAGCTACAGCAACTATAGTGCTCCTGGAAGCATCATAACTTTGCAGCATGCACTACTCGTCACTATAATCTTTGGATTTGAGGTGTGTACTAAGTATCATTGCTGTAAAGCAAAACAGGGGCAATGATTTAATTACAATGCAACAGATATAAGAAAAGGAAAGATTTCTATTTTCTGGTACCTCTGATACTTCCTCTCTATACGTAATATAAGGACTAATCTAGAGAGAGTGGCAAATATTTTGGACCCCTTTACCTTAAAATTCTTTGAATGGTAAACCCATAAATGGACCTTCTCTCTCCACTTGGCTCTCATAATAATGTTATTTCAGACAACAAATTCTGGTGAACGTCTCTGCTGTGCCAGACACCATGTGATATAAATAGGAAATTCCAAAATATGTCAGACATTGTTCAATTTCCCAAAAACTTACAAAAGGAGGTTGGAAAATAAAGGAGGGATAAACAAGGAAGCTAAAACTAATTGGATAGCACACAAAGAGCAGTGTACCTCTCTCACAAAACGTTTTTTGTTGTCTCTTAGTGTTAAAAGTGTTTACTGTGCCTATTGACCAAATTAGTATCTCAGGCAGCTCAAATTTCCATCCTCACAAAGTACAGAGTTGTGACTAACAATGAAGTAAGAGGGCAACAGAAAATAATTTAATGAGTGGTGTGTGTGCATTACAAACCCACAAAATAACTATCATTTACATTTAAGGAGCTCAAAACACCCAGGTTTATTCCCTGATGCTAAAAAGCTGTGATTTTGATTCTTATTTATACTATTTTCCTATAAATCTTTAGACCCTTTAAAAATACTGTATACTCACTGTTCCAAAATGCTCATGAAGGGGGTTTTCAAAACAGCTCCCTTGGCGTCCCTGGTGGCGCAGTGGTTGAGAGTCCTCCTGCCGATGCACAGGACACGGGTTCATGCCCAGGTCCGGGAAGATCCCATGTGCCACGGAGCGGCTGGGCCCGTGAGCCACGGCCGCTGAGCCTGCGCATCCGGAGCCTGTGCTCCGCAACGGGAGAGGCCACAACAGGGAGAGGCCCACGTACCGCAAAACAACAACAACAACAGGGCTTCCCTGGTGGCGCAGTGGTTGAGAGTCCACCTGCCGATGCAGGGGACACGGGTTCGTGCCCCAGTCCGGGAGGATCCCACATGCCGCGGAGCGGCTGGGCCCGTGAGCCATGGCCTCTGAGCCTGCGCGTCCGGAGCCTGTGCTCCGCAACGGGAGAGGCCACAACAGCGAGAGGCCCGCATAACGCAAAAAAACCCCCCCAAAAAACAAAAAACAAAACAAAACAACAACAACAAAAACAGTTCCCCGACTTCTATTATTGGCACTCCTTTGGTTCATTTGATATTATTTTACAAAGATAAATGGGGACTGATTTATCTAATCAAAAATCATCCCCAGAAAATAAAGTTTCTCCCATTCTCTATGGTATCATTTTTAAAATGACTAAGCATGATTCAAATACACAATGTTATTTTAGTTAAAAGATTAAAATATAACTCCATGTAAATCCAGTAAACTCAAGGTTATGCTATGAAAGCAAACGTTTCCACAGAGAAGCTTCATGGAATGTTGACAATTCTAAATTTCCAAATTCCTGCTTGCTTTTTCTTCACCTTTTGCTCTACATGCTGAAACTGTATTACTATTCCAGTGCTTAGATGATTAAATGTTCAAAATCACTCCTGCTTTAACTTTCTGTAAATTTAAATTGTACAACCTTGGGAAGTGTTAGCACCACCGCCTTTGATGTTAAGCATTGATGTTAAGGATAAGACAAATATATTGGGTGATTTCAAAAACAAAGCTCTACATCTGTGTAGTTCCTTGGAGTGCACGGAGCGCATTCACTTTTTTTTTTTTTTTTTTTTTGCGGTACGCGGGCCTCTCCCTGCTGTGGCCTCTCCCGTTGCGGAGCACAGGCTCCGGACGCGCAGGCTCAGCGGCCATGGCTCACGGGCCCAGCCGCTCCGCGGCACGTGGGATCTTCCCGGACCGGGGCACGAACCCGTGTCCCCTGCATCAGCAGGCGGACTCTCAATCACTGCGCCACCAGGGAAGCCCCACATTCACTTTTTTTTTTTTTCCCCCCCACATTCACTTTTAACCCAGTGGTGAGGAGAGGCAGCACCGAGACTGTAGGCAGCAGTCCTAGGCCAGTGGACAGCAGTGATGTGTACTAAACAGCAAGAAGGGTGGACAAAGTGGACGCTAAGTGTGCACTTAGTGTGTTTTAGTCCACACTAAGTGGACAAAAACAGAAATAGTGTCCAATTTTGCTGAACACTAAATAGGGAGGTGACCTGACCTGGGAAGGAAGATTTTACAGATGGCAGAATCCAACTGCAGCTCCTGGGGACATGCATTTTTATTCACAGAATGAAGTTTTAGACATTTGCTGTCTATTTCCTACTGTGCTACATACTCTCACCTGGAGTGTATGCAATCTGCCTAATACGTGGGAAGGTAGATAAGCTCAAGACTCAGTTATCACTTTCCAGGAGATGAGCTGTAACTATCAATCTGTAGAAAGAAGACTAGCAGACTCTATGGATTATCCTTATCTAAACACTAACTGCTCCGACATAAATGCAGTTGGTTTTAAAACTTAATCAACCATATGGCTTTGTTCATATATTCACCAACACTATCATCTATAACACAGGGAATTTTTTAAAGCAATACTATCCTGTAGAAAACAGGAAGACAAATGTAATTGGTTTTCTAAAACCACAAAGTTCCCAGTTAATTGTATTAATTTTCTAAATATTAATGAGCAATGAGTTAGAGCTGTGAGGCTTCCACAGATATAAAGGCAATGTCTTGTCTTCAAGGAATTTAGAGTAGCATTGTTAAGATATAAATTTCATTGGGCAAAGTACTTTGGGGAAGTATAACTAAAATTTTACTCTTTGCCTAAATAGATATCTAAAGGATAATTTAAGAAATATCTGCACAGTTCAACTCTAGATTTTATTTACAAGATTACCAGATGAGCACATCATAAATATCTGATCAACTTCTCAAAAGAATGATTGAATAAATTTTCTTATTTTCAAGTAGTCAATTATGACTTATAGTAACAAGATGAACACAATTCCTATACTGGGAGATCCTCTGGAGATTAATCTATTTTATATGCTATTGTCATATAGTCTAAAATACATAAATTTGGGAGGGATGAATTGGGAGTTTGGGATTAGCAGATGCAAACTATTATGTACAGAATGGATAAATTATAAGGTCCTACTGTACAGCACAGGGAACTATGTTCAATATCCTGTGATAAACCATAATGGAAAAGAATATGAAAAAGAATGTGTGTATATACATATATATGTGTATAACTGAATCACTTTGCTGTACAGCAGAAATGAACACAACATTGTAAATCAACTATACTTCAATAAAATAAATTTTAAAAAAATAATAAAATAAAATACATAAGTTTTATCATGAGAAGTCTTTCAACCACTGGTGGTATCATTCTGACTGTGTTTTCTCTGGCATTTGAGGACCCTCACAACCTGTTACCACTCTAGGACTATGTTTTAGACTGGGTGCATGCTTATCTTCTCAATCAGACAAAAAAATACAGTCTGAACTTTACTGGGAACCAACCCAGTGATCAATAAACACTTATTGGCTCCTCCTCATTAGGGAGGATGCCCACACCCTTGCTCTCCGACTGTGCATCTCTGCCTTGCTTCTGTCTTAAATAAGCAAACTGTTCCTCTGCGTGCTCTCCCACTTGTTGTTGTGCTATGTCTCTAATAATAAAGTACATGCTTTTATGAAAAGAAAAAAACACTTATTAACTAAGACATCACATGACATTCTAATTTTTCTTTCCAATTTTCTTCTTTTACCCAAATCTAAAATAATGATTGTGCATATGACTTTCCAGGGAGCCTCAGTGTTTTTATAGAAGCAAGAAATCTAACAGTTCAACAACAAAGCATCTGCTAACAATCTCCCTGTAGTATTTTTACTGCCAGGATTCCTCCACTAGCATTTACAATGATTATAGACTTAACAAGTTTATTAAATTACATTGAAAAAAACTCTTTCCAGGTTAGAAGAATTGGTTGTTTTGTTGTTGTTTCAAACAACTTGTTCCTTCTTTCTTTTTGATATCTACGCAATGCTATCTTTTTAAAAATGAAAGTCTATAAAACATACTGATAAGTTATTCACCTTAGCCATTTTTCCTCAAGGGACTTTTAGCCTCCCTCCTAATGTTTCAAGAATGAGTAGAATCAACAAAGAAAGTTTGAGACCTTCGGGCTAGTGAGATATTTAATTTTCCTTCACATTCATTGATTATTTATTTTAAATATGAAAAGAAAAAAGCTTTACATAATTTACATGCAGCTTTTCATGGTAAATATGTTTACAGTTAGGAGAAAACAAGCACAGAGTATACATGACTTTAATTACAGGTTTCAGTTAGTTCTGCTTATAGGATTACCTTCATATTTAGGCATACAAGCTTTTAAAAGTGCTTAAGATACAGATAAGAGGCTGACCACACATCCTGTTTCCCCAGACGGTTCTTGTTAATGCATGTTGTGTCCTGTCTGGTTAGTGCCCACTATTACTCTCCAGAGTGTTTTGTTTGAAGGATAAATTTATGATCATCCTAGAGATAAGCCATATTAAAATTGTGTGAAAATAATATTGTGATCAAAAGATAGTTGAACTACCTCTAAATAAAGATCAATTTTTCAAAAGACTCTCAGAAAAATTTTTTTTCAATATTTTCAGTGTTGATCACTTGAATGTGTTACAAAGACATGTTCCAAAAATTCAGCATTGAATATGGAATCATGACAATCACATCATTTAACTGGTTGAAAAGTCCTTGACTTCAAGCCATTACCAACCTTCATATATACACTTTCAAAGTTTTTGGAAATAAATAATTTTTTTTAATTCTCATTAAAAATGAGTCACTTAACAGGTCAATTTTATAAGATATTTTGAAAGATTTTTAGATTTTTGGAATCCTCTAGCAAAGTCAACAGTTGCATTAGAGTCTCAGGAAAAGAAGTGGTGTTCCATTATCTTAAACGAGGTAACCTTTTTTGTCTGTGTGCTATGGACCATTTTGGACCACTTTTGAAGCCTATGAACCCCTACTGATAAATGTATTTTTTAAACGTATAAAATAAAATACTTACAATGGAAACCAATTATATTAGAATAAAACTATCAAAAAATCAAAATATATTTAAGAAAGCAAAAGTAAAAAAGTAATAAATAAAGTAATATATAAATAATAAATAAAGTAAATAAAGTAATAAAGTAATAAAGTAAAAATAATAAAGTAAATAAAGTAATAAATAAGCTTCTTCATTTACTCATTAAATAATATTACTGAAAAGCAGGTCTAATAACTGCCCTAATTACCAAGTAGTGATGAGCATAAGTGATACTTTGAGGTTATATGCAATATCTATAGTGTGATCTGAAAAGTCACAAGTTCTGCTCATACTACTGTCGTTTATCAACTACATTCACAATTGGAGAAAATTTTCACAAAGAAATCGGTGAAAATGAAGCTGTAATTTTTTTCCCAACCAAGTTCATGAGCTCTTTGAATTCTATTGTTACAGTACAACATTAAGAAAGCCTAGAGGTCAAACTTGTTTATCTTAAGTCCATAGGTAATTCATCAAACAACTACCTACCCTTGTAATCAGGCCACAAAAGAACATTTCTGAAAACAGAACTTCCCACCGAATGCTTTTTAACAAAAAAAAAAAAAAAAAAAAAGGCTTTCACTCAAAATTCAGTTCAGATCAATTGTGAGTGACAGCTGTCCATCATAATGCAGTATAAATTGAATGTACTGAATGGAAACAAAGTCAGTGTTTTCTAGGATTTTTTAGAAACCAGAAAACAAAGAGCCCCTAAAACACAGACATAGCATTTTATATTAAACAGTATGTCCCTTATCCCTATCACTGATATTTTAAAATCGAAGTTATATTTTTACAAATTTTTTTCTTCAGGTTTGCATTGTCTCATTTTAATTTAACAGCATAATATAGTCATCGACTATTTAAGCTTTTCTTTCTCAGAACTTTGAGTGATATCCAATAAGCAAAGACATCAAAAATACATATGCACAGTTAAGGCCCTTGGCCTCAGTGGTTTCGTTGCCTAGAACAGACTACAAATGACTGGTAATTAAACACAGCCATTGCCTGAGAGACAAGGTTGAATCACAGATCATTGGAATCTAAAGGGACCAGAGAAGCCACTTTGTCTAACCCTCACTTTACAAATGAGGAACCAGAGACAATGAGAGTTTAAGGGACTTTCCAAGATGACCATGGAGAAGCTAGCCTGACAGTTAATGCAACACTCCCTCTAGCTCCCTACAAGGGCAAATTGTGTCCCTGGCTCCACTTCTATCAAAGCATAGCTATTGAGACAAGAAGTTATAATCAATTAGAAATACATCTTATTTATAGATTTTTGCTCCCAAATATGAGAATTAGATGACTTAAATGGTGATCACATCTGCAGAACAGAGGTCTTTAAAAAATATTAAAAGATCAAGAATGTGCTCTAAATAGTTTCAAGGTCTAATATATTAGTAATGTTAGTCTGACTTCTGAAAACCCAGGTTTCAATAGTCGTCCCTTATTTTATTTTTTCAGATGGCCTTTTTTTTTCTAATTATAAAAGGAATACACATCCATTATAATAAATTTTGAAAACACAAAGACAAATGCAGAAGAAAATAACAAGAAGCCATATCCCCAGAGTCAAAGCCATATATTGGTGGTGTTTGTAATATTTCAGCATATTTCTTTCCAGATATAAATGTATATATGAATATATAGCTATATAATGTAAACTTACATATTAAGATAATATTGTACCTAAAATTTTATAGCCTGCCTTTTCTCTTAGCATTGTACCGTGATCATCTTCCCATTGAATTAAAATTATTTCTAAAACATCATTAATGTGAAAGTCTGTGTTTGGTGGTTATTAAAGTAATAAAGTTTAAAGACATTATAATCAATAAAATGATATCATTATATAATTTTCGATTGCTGGATTATGTAGGCTAGCATCTGATCAGGTAACTAATGCATTAAATTGCTCTAAATAAAAAATATTAAAAATATATGTTTACAGGATTGTCTTTAGAAAAATTTAAGTGCCCAATGGCTAAAATCATTGGGGGAAAATGCATAATATCCCAGGAAATTAGAGAAAGGAAAACTCAAAGAGATACCTCCTGCTACTATTACATGTGGGAAGATTCAAAAAGGTACTACAACAGGATATCCTGACAGTGCTCTGTAAAGTCATGAAGGAACACAGTGCTTTGGTCAAGGAAGCAGCAACTGGTACAAACATTTAGTGCCTGGCTCCTGTAGGAATTCAATAAATATTTGTTGAATGAATAAATGGGAATCAATTTACCAACGTGTATCTAGACACCTGAATATGATTATACCCTTTGACTGATAATCTTCCTTAAGGGAATATATACCATATATACACTTGGTCACAACTAAATGTCCGGGACTTGTATGTTGATTAAGTAAATGACAGAGGTATAAAGAGCCATACAGACAATTCATACTGATTTAACAACTATGCTAAAATTATGTCTTGCCTATACTGTAATTCTTAGTTTAAAATGATTGAAGTATTTAAAATATTGGTGTATTTAATCTCTTGGTATAAGATTTTATTTCATTCTTTTAACGAAATAATTGTTAATTTTAAAATTGAAGAAAATCACTGCGTTATAAAAAATTTGAGAAGCCCAGATGAAAAAACTATTATGTTTCTTCCAAAATATTTTCTTATAGTCAATCTCAAAGGTTTTGCCCACCTATTTGTCCTTGAATGTCTCAGAAGACAGGCACAAGACTTCTTTGATAGTCATCCCAGCGGTGGGAGAAAACAGTCATGATGTTCTATTTTCCTAATACCATGACTTATAAAACACTGATACTTCCTCTTACCTAACCTTAGCCTAAGTATTAAGAAGTTATTAAATCTAACACACACACTAACACACACAAAACTTAGAGTGGCAAGCTCTCAATACCTTTATAAGCTCTGATGATTCATGCCCGTCTTCCACCACAATTAGTTGAGCTCTTCCTTTCCTTTCATTGTCCCGAATGCCGATGGCAACCTGGCTGGCCTTCAGACGCTCATATTTGTTGCAAGAGGATCCACACCACTGGTAAATTTCCTAAAAGAAAAAGACAGATCTTTTGACCCCAGGAATACGTGGAGGACATTCAGCCCTGGTGTAATACACACTGTGATTAATTAGGAGAAAAACAAAAAGGTCTAAAAAATGAAATTAAATTGATCTATTGTTGAGGTATATATAATTTTTATATATTTAATTTATACCTCATTCTGTATCCTGTTGCTTTCAGTTAGCATTATAAAGTAAGCATTTTTAAACATGGAAAATATAAATATATACCTCAGCATTCTCTGTGTATATAATCCACTAAGTACAATTTATAAAAGTAAACTTATATAAATTATTTAAATTTAGAATAATAAATCTAACGTATTTCAGATAGTCAAGAATCTGTTATAGTAGGAATATGCTCTTGATGATCATAAAACATGACCTATCTCTTTTGTAAAGCAATTTAACAATTCTTATCAAGAATCATAAAAAGAGTTAAAACTCTGACCCAGTAATATCACTATCTGGAATTTATTTTAATAAATTATTCATAAAGAAGAGAAAACAACACATGTACAAGGGTTTTCACTGATGTGATTATATTAGTGAGGCATTGGGAAGACATTAAATGTTCAACAATAGGATTACAGTAATATAAATTATGATATATAGAAAAAATACTTAAACATCAAAATTATACTTTAACAGAAATTTAGAAAAACAGAAACAGCAGTTTGATATATTGTAAATTATATACATTAGTTGCCACTTAGATTAAAATATATATTTTAGGGCTTCCCTGGTGGCGCAGTGGTTGAGAGTCCGCCTGCCGATGCAGGGGACACGGGTTCGTGCCCCGGTCTGGGAAGATCCCACATGCCGCGGAGCGGTTGGGTCCGTGAGCCGTGGCCACTGAGCCTGCGCATCCGGAGCCTGTGCTCCGCGACGGAAGAGGCCACAGCAGTGAGAGGCCCGCGTACCGCAAAAAAAAAAAAAATATATATATATATATATATATATATTTTAGACTTAGGTACAGTGTTCAGAAAGTATACAATAACATGTAAAATAATAAAATGTCATTTTCTCCATTAAATGTGGTTTAACAAAAGAAAGAAAGAAATGTAATGGTACCCAGGCCTGGTAGGATGTGGGAGTGGGTATTATCACACACTATTTGGGTGGTAGATACTGACACAGGCTTTTTTTGAGGGCACTTTGGTGTCATACCAAAAAATTATATATGATTTTAAAATCAGGAAATTCCATTTCTAGGAATCTATTTTATAGAACTATTCAAACATGGGATGCAAAAACAAAGAAACAAACAAAACAAACACAAATGCCCATCAATAGGGAGATGGCCATATAAATGTCATTACGTGGATACTATAGACTATTCTTCAGTGGTTAGAAATTGAGGACAATGTTTAAACACCGATGTTAAAAATATCCAGGTATATCATAAATAACATAAAGCCACAGAATAATATAGCTCCATTAAAGTACAGAAACAAAAATATAAGCTCTGTTTCTGTCTTTGCAGAAAAAGATTTTTAAAGATACACAGTATCTTTAATACATGGGAAGGGGCATGTAACTGCAGAAAGAAAGCCTTCAGTTTTTGCTGTATCTAAATCAGTGTTTTTTCCTTTTCTTTTTTAAATGTCACTCACATTTATTAGCTGCCTATTAGGAGCTAGATGTTGGGAATAAAGAGATGAATGAGCGAAAACTAGCAAGGAGAGACTGACATGTAGACAACTAATGCTAATAATATGTTTGCACAACACTTAGTTTTCAAAACGTTTCCACACATACTTCCTGTAGTCAATCTGGAGAGGGGGTTGCTTTGTAGTTATTGCTTTGTGGTTAAGTACAATATAAAGGAGACAGACCAGCAGCCACTTTCTATGTGGCTTTATGTTTGCAATTTTTAAAAGAGGAAATAAATTAATAACAGCAAATAAAAGGGCACCCCAAAATTCAGAGAGACAGGCTCTTTTCTTTAATCACAAGACATTTCCAGTCCAGAGTCATTTCTCCATTCAAAAATAGTTCACTGATTACCTGAAATTGGGCAGGATCCCTCTCCCTGGGGGCACAACCTGAAAGCACACAGGTCGGCAACAGTCTCTCTGTCCCCTTAAACCGGCCCCCCACCCCCATGATCCTGCTTCACCTTTTCCACATTCCTCTTCAAGAATAAAATATAAGTCTTAGGAATTCAAGCCTTTATAAGAAGTAAAAGAAAAAGAGACTGTGCTTTGCAATTCCTTTCATTTTAGAATCTAATTTAGTTATTCAACATTGTTAAGGGGTGTTTCTTTTCTGTTTTTCAGAGAATTGCGTGCCGCTATTGTTTCCGCTCTAACCTCTTTTCTATACCTGGGCATCTGAACATGAGGCTCACATTTGAATACGTGGCCCAGACCAACAGTTACAAAGAGTGAAAATAAATGGTTCCCAACGAACGATCAGCTAACGTCTAATCACTGAGCATTAAAATCAGGTGGTGGATTAAGATGGTGATTTTTTTTTTTTTTTTTAAATGGATACCCGAGCCTACCCTTCGGGACTCTCAGGTGTATTCTGGGCAGCCGCATTTATTGAATGCTCCCTAGATGATTCTAAGCATTAAACCAAGGCTGAGAACCTCTTCTGGTCCCCAGGAGCACCCATTGCATCAGGCAGGTGTTACAGGGAATCTGCAATTTCTAGTTACCCAATGCAGCCAAGCAGGCTACTCTGCCAGTACACTTAGGATCTTAGCCTAGGTTCCTTTTCTACCTTATTCCATGATATTTTGCAAATGATTCTTTTCTTAGTAGATCTGAGAAAGCAAACTTCCAATTTTTACATAACAATGAAATATAGGAAGTGGATCAGAAGTTAGCTCTCTAGATATCTCAGGCTTGTAAACAACTTTCATTACTGATTTGCTCTGTATTTTTATATTCATCTAATAGATGTTTATATTCTCCCTACCTTAGTTGTATAAATGGCCTCTCATCCACTTCAAAGAGATTATATAAAATCACACTAAATTTTTTTTAAACATTTTTATTGAGGTAAAATTGCTTTACAATGGTGTGTTAGTTTCTGCTTTATAACAAAGTGAATCAGCTATACATACACATATATCCCCATATCCCCTCCCTCTTGCGTCTGCCTCCCACCCTCTCTATCCCACCCATCTAGGTGGTCACAAAGCACCGAGCTGATCTCCCTGTGCTATGCAGCTGCTTCCCACTACCTATCTATTTTACATTTGGTAGTGTATATATGTCCTTGCCACTCTCTCACTTCATCCCAGCTTACCCTTCCCCCTCCCCACGTCCTCAAGTCCATTCTCTATGTCTGCATCTCTATTCCTGTCCTGCCCCTAGGCTCTTCAGAACCTTTTCTTCTTTTTTTTTTTTAGACGCCATATATATATGTGTTAGCATACGATATTTGTTTTTCTCTTTCTGACTTACTTCACTCTGTATGACAGACTCTAGGTACATCCACCTCACTACAAATAGTTCAATTTCGTTTCTTTTTATGGCTGACTAATATTCCATTGTATATATGTGCCACATCTTCTTTATCCATTCATCTGTTGATGGATACTTAGGTTGCTTCCACGTCCTGGCTATTGTAAATAGAGCTGCAATGAACATTTTGGTACATGACTCTTTTTGAATTATGGTTTTCTCAGGGTATATGCCCAGTAGTGGGATTGCTGGGTCGTATGGTAGTTCTATTTTTAGTTTTTTAAGGAATCTCCATACTGTTCTCCATAGTGGCTGTATCAATTTACATCCCCACCAACAGTGCAAGAGGGTTCCTTTTTCTACACACCCTCTCCAGCATTTATTGTTTGTAGATTTTTTGATGATGGCCATTCTGACTGGTGTGAGGTGATACCTCACTGTAGTTTTGATTTGCATTTCTCTAATGATTAGTGAAAATCACACTAAATTTTATTAGTATCTGTAAAGCATTAAGGAAGTCTGGTAAAATGTGTTTAAAAAGAATTATAGCTAATGATAATTTTCTAAATATAATTATTATTTAACATAGAATTTTACAATATTCTTTGGATCCCAAAATATTTTCCATGATATTACTTTGGGTTAGGAGTTTTATGTGCAGTATCAATTCACAGATAAATTTAGTTGTAGAAAATATTCCTCACCATTGCTTAGAGACCAGTTTCAACCTTTAAAATAGCAAAAACATATCTAGGAAATACTCATAAAAATAATAAAACTTTTAATAGTGAAGTTTTCCTTTTAATTCAAAGATGACTAAATCACTAAAGAAAGTGTTACCAAAAAAAATTTCTTACTGAGCATGAAAATGAATGTTTTATGTTATGCTTACTCTTTCATTACTTTCACCTTATTTTGTGCTATTTCTATAAGTGACATATTATCTTATTTACTAGACTTAATTTTCAGTGGTTAACTCAGACAAGAAAAGCAATAAAATGTGGACTTTAATTTTAAATTGCTAAAAGCCAAAACTGTTTAAAAAATTAATTAAAAAACCCTTTTCATTCAATGCTAATTAATTTTTATACAAATATAGTTTGTTCAATAATGGTAGCAGTACATTAAACATGTTTTAAATTTTAAACAGAATTTGAGCAATTCATTAAATTTGAGCAATTTATATTCCACCACGTGTAGATGATGTGTTTAAGACATCTTATTTTAACAGAGCTGTACAGTGATGAGATGAATGTGTGTAGTACTATTAATAAACTGTGTTAGCCCAACACTTACTCTATTCAGAGGTAGTTGGTTAAGACTATTCACCACTCCGGGCACAAGGAAACTTTGTACTCAATCGGCCCCATGCTTGAAAAACTCTCCTATAATGCAACTTAACCTTTTTTTTAGAGGGCATGGGCTGAAAAAAAGAAATTCTGCATAGAGCTAAAAGATGTCTGAATTGATATGATAGGTTGATATGTATTATTACAACCAGAAAAAGTTTTCATTATAATTTAAATTGTTTTATTTGTAATACTTTAATGGGATTTAGATGAAAAACCTTTTGTAAATGTGAATTAAGTGTACTAGACACTGAAAATTGTAGAACAAACATGGTTTCAGAGGCAACTATCTTACCTTCTAAGATCCTAAGGGATTTAACAGCTCAACACTAAATGTCATGTTTGGGGAGAGAGGGAAGGATATAAAAACTCCCTGTAAATATGGAAATATCCATTCAATTTAGAATGAAGTCCACTTAAATTTTGGCTGAAATTTGCTGACGTACATGTTGCCCACGAACATCCTCTAGTAGAAGTTTGTGAAACTATAATTAACTCAATGTACAAACTATTAAAGGAAAACAAAATCACTCTGGATAGTTTGAAAAGGAAAAAATAAGGGAGTAAAGAGAAACTGTTACTGGCAATTAGTTCGGACCACCAAGTAACAAGAAATCAAAACAAATGAGTGATATTCATAGAAACAACCACACTGGGGGCAGACCTAGAGGTTTCTAAAATTTCCTTTAAACTACATGGTCAGAGTTAACAAGTCAAACATCAAAGTGCAGCCAAACCTCATTTGGGGACAGGAAATAAGAGCAGAAATAAAACAATGGTCAATGATGCCCTTGAAGGGAGGCAAGATTAAAGGAGACCCCCAAACAGCCATGTGATGGTGACTCATAACATGGGCAAAGAATTCAGATGGAATTGCTACTCTTTTGTCCTTTTCTAACTTTTTTATTCTAAATACATCTAAAAGTTTATAAAACGGGTGGGGGCAGACTTATTTCTCTCCCTTGCTTCTACTGGCTTTATTTTTCCTGTGTTTAGTTTTCCTTTAGATCTAGTTAACCAAATACAGAAGTTCATTCAGATACCCCTCTAGGCTGGAGATTCTCCAAAAACTACTTAACAGCCACTATGGAGAACAGTATGGAAGTTCCTTAAAAAACTAAAAATAGAACTACCATATGACCCAGCAGTCCCACTACTGGGCATATACCCTAAGAAAACCATAATTCAAAAAGAGTCATGTACCACAAAGTTCATTGCAGCTCTATTTACAATAGCCAGGACATGGAAGGAACCTAAGTGTCCAAGACAGATGAATGGATAAAGAAGATGGGGCACATATATACAATGGAACAGAAAAAAGAAACGAAATTGAGTTATTTGTAGTGAGTTGGATGAACCTAGAGTCTGTCATACAGAGTGAAGTAAGTCAGAAAGAGAAAAATACCATATGCTAACACATATATACGGCATCTAAAAAAAAAAAAAAGGTTCTGAAGAACCTAGGGGCAGGACAGGAATAAAGACGCGGATGTAGAGAATGAACTTGAGGACACGGGGAGGGGGAAGGGTAAGCTGGGATGAAGTGAGAGAGTGGCATGGACATATATACACTACCAAATGTAAAATAGATAGGTAGTGGGAAGCAGCTGCATAGCACAGGGAGATCAGCTCTGTGCTTTGTGACCACCTAGAGGGGTGGGAATAGGGAGGGTGAGAGGGAGGGAGACACAAGAGGAAGGAGATATGGGGATATATGTATATGTATAGCTGATTCACTTTGTTATAAAGCAGAAACTAACACACCGTTGTAAAGCAATTATACTCCAATAATGGGGTGTGTGTATATGTATAGCTGATTCACTTTGTTATAAAGCAGAAACTAACACACCGTTGTAAAGCAATTATACTCCAATAATGGGGTGTGTGTATATGTATGGCTGACTCGCTTTGTTGTAGGGCGGAGGCTAGCACACCATTGTGGAGCAATTGTACTCCAATAAAGACGTTAAAAAAAAAAGATGTTAAAAAAATGATAATGTCTTCTGCAATACTTCTAGGACCTACCTTCTTTTTTTTAACTTTAAAACATGACTTTTTTTAGTTTTTGATAAACAAATGTTTATTTACATTCTATTTTGTTGTTGTTTAAAGCCAAGCCAACTCAATATCCTTCAATGACATGTATACGTGTTCTAAAAAACATCTCTGACTGAAGGATGTAAGTTGGATGCAGAGGGTGTGTATGGTTACTGAAGGCAGGGCGACCAGAAAGGAAGGAGTTATATGTGAGGTAGGACAAAGCAGTGGTGATGGAGAAGAGGAGAAGACAGGGATTTATAAGGTTAAAGCCTACAGGGTCGGTCAACCATGCCTTTGGATGGGTACTAGAGGACCGGGAATGGGGGAAATGACTTGGACAAATCTAGCTTGGCTGTGGCAGTGATGCCACTAACTGGGAACAGGTGACAGCTTTTGGAGCATTCTTTTTGTAGCAAGAGAAGGTGAAATTGGGTTCTCTGTACTAGTCAAAGTATTTGGCAAATCATATATATTTATTTTTCAAAAATAATTTCTTCCAGCCACAGAAGTAGGTGATTCAACTATCTTTAACTAACTTACTGGTTCTTCGAACATATGATTGTGAATTTCCCAGCACCATTAGACATTTCCCATATTGAAATGGGGACGTTCACTGTCCAATATAATAATCTGGGGGTAGAGCTTAAAAAGAACCTACACCAAGACTTCCCTGGCGGTCCAGTGGTTAAGACTCCACACTTCCAATGCAGAGGGCATGGGTTCAATCCCTGGTTGGGGAACTAAGATCCCACATGCCTCACAGCCTGGCCAAAAAAAAAAAAAAAAAAAAACCACCCTACACCAAAGGCCCGTCCCCAAACCTTAAAATCAGAATCTTCAGGAGTCAAATCACAGGCATCAGTATTTTTAAAACCTCTTCTAAATGATGCCAGTGTGAAACCATGATTGAGAATTAAAATATAACTCCTAATACCTGGAGAGCCGTCTTTCCTAGGGCCCTCATCCATTCTCCAGTGACAGCCTGTGTGTAGCTCCATTCCAGCACTTCTCACATTCTACCTGGTCATACTCTGACTTGTGTATGTGTTTCTGTCTCTCACCACTTCACGGCACCTGGAGGCCAAAGGCTACCTGGTTTTCATCTTTACACTCCAAGCACCCAGCACTTTACACTAAGCACACACTAAATGCCATTCACTCATCCACACTTTTATTACAGGGTAAATTTCAGAGATTTAAAATTAGGTTTATCTTTCCCATTATCTTTTTTTTGTGGCCTGAAGGCTCTTCCCAGTAAATCTAGTGGGATGCATTACTTTGGAGTAAGGACAAATTTATCCAGAAATAGGAAGATATTGCTCAGCTCTCAGTTTTAAAATAAGCCTTCTTAAGTCATAGTAGAGACAAAAGTCTGAAAGACAACATAGTTTTAATTTAAAAGAACCTTGATTTTCCTAGAGTTAAGTGTTCTGCAGGGGAGGATTGAGGATGTGGTCTAGAAAGTTGGTTTTGCATATCGAGAGCCACAGTCTTGGCCTCAGGGGCCAGAGTGTATTGAAGAAACCACAGAGAAGGCAACAGTGTGAAATGGTATAAGCCTAGTTTGTCTGATCCAAGAAAAGGAGGTGATTACAAGGGAACCAGGAAACTTGATCAGGTGCAATCAGTTTTTGAGAAGGCCTCGGTAAATGTCTACTCCTCCTTATCTGTCATACATTCATCCATGATCCCAAGCATTAGAGCAGAAACAACTCTGGTCAGTGTCCAGGCAGTTGGACCAAAGGGTACTGGTAACCTTTTGGATATACTGTCCCCACAACTCCAGTGCGGCATGGGAAAAACTAAGTAGAGTTCCTGAGGGCAGATGCAGTAGTGGCTGACAGAACCAGAAAGGGTCTTGCAGCGGATATGTGGGCATCTCAGAAGACCAAAGTGAGGCCATGAATATTTTCCAGCAAGTGTCTTAGGACAGAGGCCAAAGCCCAGAGCTCAAGATTCAATGAAATAGTGATGCCTCAATGAAGCTTAGAGAGGAGGGAGGCTGAAGACTGCAAACCAGACTCATGCTTCCATTCTCAACCCTGTCCCCTATCCCAGGCAATAATATTACATATGCATCCTCTGGGATGGGGAAGGGGGTGGGTGGGATAATCTGATTTTCTTTAATGACAAACAAAATTCACCTTAATAAGGCAAGACACTTTTAACCTTCCTGTGGAAATAGAAGGTTGACAATAAAACAAGGTTGAGTTATAGATTGAAAAAAAAATTGCATCTCTATACACATGACTGTATTTGAGACTGTGTGCTTTAAGCTGGACAGATAGACATTTGTTGAAATGTTTGCTGAGCGACTCTAAGTTCTGGGCTATAGACTAGGAACAAAGGGAGTGAGTGAGGCTAATAAGTGAATGCGCAGGCAGTGTGGAAAGTGCTGAGAGGCAAGTCTCAGCATGGTGATAGGAAAGTTAAGAGCATGCCCAACTCTACAAGGTGTGACATGGGACAGGACAAGGGGGAGAGGGGAATTAGTGAACACATTATAAAGAAGGCAATCTGAGTTGAATTTGAGGGTGAGATGATATTGGATGCTTGGCAGAGAAAGGTGAGTAGAAGAGGAGAGTATTCTAAGCAAAGGAAACCTGCAAAAAAGCAAAAGCATGGCGACTTGAGGGAAAGTGTAAGGCACAGGGTCCTGAGACAACACTGTGATGATGAAGAGGACGGGAAGCATTCAAGGGACACTTAGAAGGAAAAATAGACTGAATGTGATTGACTGCATGTGCAGCACTTGGGAGAAGTTGTCAGGATGTCTCCTGGATCTGGGGTTTGAGGGCCTGAGTGAGCAGTGGTTCTATTCACAAGAAAAGGACAAGAGGAGAAATCATTTTGGAAGGAGAGGGTGAAACTGATGAGCTCTGTTTTTCGATTTATCAAGTCTGAGGTTCTCATGATATACACAAGCTGAAATATCTCAGAGGCAATCTGAAATACTGACAGAGAGCTCACGCAAGAGGTCTGAGCTGGGGGGTGAGCAGTTGAAGCTCTGGGTAAGGATGAGTTTGCTCAGGAAGAATGTATAAAGAAAAGACAATGATCAAAAGTAGAATCCTTAAAAAAGCAACAACTTGTGGCGGTGGGCAGACCATGTGAACAATGAGAAAGAGTGGCTTGAAAGGGAGGAGAAACAGGAAGCCAGGGAAGAAGTGAGACTGAAGGAAAAGGGAATAGTCAAGTGTCAACTGAGCACAGGGGCAAGTGGAAAATGATCAGTGGCCACTGGATTTAGCAGAAGGCACTGATGCTCATCGGAAGAACAGTTTCAAAGAAATGGTGGTAGTGAAAGTCAGAAGACATGGGTTGAAGGCCAACTGGTCAATGAGGAAGGGTAGGCTGCTTTTTCAAAGCAGCATGACTGACTATGGGAGAGGGCGGGATAGATTACACATAGCAAAGGCAGTAGGGCAATGCTGCATAACTGACCAAACAAGTTAACAAGGAAACAGAACATGCAGGACACCACGATTAAAAACTCACCACAGGTTCCTATTCCTGTGAAACATAATTCTCCACTAGTGGCTGGCTCTGACATGTATTTCTAAAAGAGTTAACGCCATATCCCAAACTCTAAGAATATGGGCTCTTTTCATTATCATTCACTTCTGGGGTTACTGATGCTTTGTCGAAATATTGAGATGTAATTTTATTAATTTCTATATATTCCTCATATCTTTAAAAATAGTGGAAAGTAATGATGTATAAATTCACCAACATTAAAATATATATTTCAAAAGCATTTTCCAACAATTCAGTAAATTCCAAATTGCTGAAGTCTAGCCACATCCCATATTATTTTCTGAAAATACACTAAATATAAGACAACTTATCCAAATCATCCTCTAAGATGTTGATGTTGTAATTAAATGAATAATTTTACAATCTCATGCTTTAGGTTGAAAAGGTTATGCTGTCATGTCTAGAGAATATTTACTGTGGTCTAAAATCCTGCCACAGTAAATGTTTCTAAGGTATATGGCACACCACCTTCATACCAGTGATTGTTTATCATAAAAGGCTCACTTCCCTCAAACACAATCAAGATATGGGATTTAGGTTATATCCATAACCTTAGTGTTGGCCAGCTGGCTTTAGTTTGGTGACAGCTCTAGAGGTTCAACCTATCTTTTTCATACCTGGGTAATAAAACAAGATTGAAGAGATGGCACTGGCTTCCCTTTGTGCCCACGAAAGCAGAAAGTGGTCATGAAATAATTAACTCAGTAACTGTTATAAAAATACTATGATAGAGAAAAGTTTGATTCCCTTCTTGGTTTACTGTGACACACCCTAAAAATAAAGTTCCCAAGGTAACTGCAAGATCTTATCACCTTTTAGAAACTTTTGGCGACATAACAACTGGTTAAAGGTTAATTACACAAACACAGATCATGTGGGTATTTGTTCTAAAGTACTTAGGAATCCAGGGCTTGATTCTTACTAGAATATCCCTGTGAGGTGTGGGAAAGTTCCACAACATAAGAGAAAAATCAGCTTCAAGTATCTCTGCAACAAAATCATTCCAAATGTCTCTAACCAACCATGAGAGCAGGAGATAACTTGAAATTCATTAAAGAAAATTAACTACATAAAATAAAGAAAATTTACTATTAAACAGGTGAATGTCCTCGAATCTTATTATAGAGACTCTGTCCCTATTACATGAGGCTGGATTTGTGGGGACTACTTCTATGCGCAGATATTACCTATGGGAAGAGAGCGTATGTTACTAGAGCTAGAATTGATCTATCACAGCATTCAACTACCTAGCCCATTGTGGAAACTCAATACTTGTTCAACAAAATAATAAATAATTTCATTAATAACACTACTTTCAGTAGATTCTAAGCCATATTAGACATAATCAATTCTGAATTCAGCAGATTCTGAAACTATTGCAAGACACTCTGTTATAGAGGCACATCATCTTCTATACTACCAAGTTCACTCAGTGGAATGAAAAGGATGTGACAGAAACAGAAACACCCAGGTCCTATCCCAGATCACCACTCAACCTGCATTAATGCAAGTGACTTCCTCACACCTTCTAAGGCATTTCTTCCTCTTGTGAAACGGGGATGGTGACTGCGATTTCCAGATATGACTGTGTGTCAGATGGGACTGAATTAGAGTCGGCTAACGTCAGCAGTGTCATTAGAAACCACAGTTAAGATGAAAAAAAAAAAAGAAGGAAAAAGAAATAAGGAAGTTAAGGCTCCAAGAGGTTAATGACTTGCTCAGGATCAAAGAGCAGAGAGTTGGAAAGCTCAGTTGGATACTATTCATGACAAAGAGATTATTGCATTTGTAGAGCAATTACATTACACATAAAATACTTTTTTTAGAAAAGAAACATTTTCAAGTAATGGCAGTGATGAATTACATTATCAGTGGGAAGTAGATAGGGGCCTCAAAGCACATCTAATCAAATACCCGACTTTTATAGATGAGAACCTGAGATTACACTAAACTCGGAAGAAAACTGAGGTCCACTTTCTCCATGAACAATACCACCTTACGTGTAAAATACTTTATAAATTATAAAGGGATTAAAGGGCTATAAAATGTAAGTAGTTGAGGGAGATAATTATTGTGCATTGGCTTTGAGAGATTCTGAGTGCTGTTTTTGGAACTGCATGGTTTAATATACCTGATCATCTATTTGTATAAGTTGTGGTTTTGGTTGCAGAGGAATGGAGAGAGAGACTAGTATCTGTTTTCAGCCTAGACCTGAAGGTTAGGACTTAAGCCTGGATAGGGGAACAGGTTAGCATCTAAGGTTGAAAAGGATATTTCCATGAAATTCACTGTGAGATACAGGGCAAGAGTACTGCCATTTTGGGTGCAGACGTCTAAGTGTGACACTGGGAATTGTACTTTGGGCATTAATACCATAATTTCAACTGTGCACACAGCTGGTATAATCCAAGACAGTCGAATCATACATTAGCAGTAATAAAACTAGAGGTGTATCCTAACTTAGAGAACCCAAAGAAGTTTATAATTTGCGTCATTTTCCAAACTATTTATAACCTTAGCATATTTAATCTCTATGCTGTTGCCAGATTAATATTGCTCAAACCGAACTTTGTGTAGCTGCATTTTTAAAATCCTCAGTGTCCCCTCTATATATATATGAAATAAACTTTTTTGGCCTCTGTCTGATGCTCTTCCCCAAAATACTGCCCAAGGAGAGGCAGTAAAGCAAAAGGCTTAGGTGGGAATCAGACATATGTAGGGTCTAATCCTGGCTTCATTATTTACTGGCTGTGCCACCTTGAGCAAGTTCTATAGACAGTCCAAGCCTCATGCTAACTGAAGCAATAAGTCCCTGAACAATGCTTGACCTAGAAATGTTATGCATGATGATGGGAATGCTGATGTATGTGGTGTGATGAGAATTACGATCCCCAGAAGAAAAAGGACAACATAAACGTGCTCTGTGCTTCTTGCCTTCTTTGCCTTTGCACGTGGGTTTTCAGTGGCAGGGAATACTTTTTTAGGTTTTTTAAAACCTTACAAAGTTTTAAAGACACAACTCAAATCCTGCCTACTAGAGTCTAGCACAAGACCTTGCAATAATACTTCTTTGTCATGATAATAATGATAAGTATTCCTGACATTAAAGAGGCCTCTTTTCCTGGATGAAAAGTCAGATATTGCCCATCCAACTAAGATGATACTTGACATTTGTACTTGTGCCTTTTCTTCTAATAATTCTGAGAAAATTAAAAAGTGTGAAATAGGGACTTCCCTGGTGGCGCAGTGGATAAGAATCCACCTGCCAATGCAGGGGACATGGGTTCCATCCCTGGTCGGGGAACAAAGATCCCACGTGCTGCAGGACAACTAAGCCCATGCGCCACAACTACTGAGCCTGCGCTCTAGAACCCGAGTGCCATAACTACTGAAGTCCATGCGCCTAGAGCCCGTGCTCCGCAACAAGAGAAGCCACCACAATGAGACGCCGACGCACTGCAACAAAGAGTAGCCCTGGCTGGCTGCAACTAGAGAAAGCCTGCGTGCAGCAACGAAGACCCAACACAGCCAAAAATAAATAAAATTAAATCTTAAAAAAAAAAAAAGTGTGAAATAGTATTATGTGTGTGGATGTAAGGGATATATTAATATTTGTTAAAATATTTTCCCAAAACTCTTCAGGCAGGCTGTTTAGACTAATCCTATGTCAATTTTAAATTCTAGAATCTTTGCTTCCTGGGGGAATCAATTTCCCCCTCAAGCAGTGTTTTCCCACACACACTTAGGGACAAAAATAATTAGAGGAAGCTCTGTTCAAGAAGGGGAAATATATTAAAAATTTCAATTTCTGTTCTATGGTAGGCAGAACTAAATCACTACTCCATTCTAAACCTGTCAAAGAAAATAAAAACTTTGAAGTCCTGCTTTATGTGTCATTTCAATACTTGCCAATTAGTCATATGATATAATTGCATCTCACATAAACATGACCTTTTCCTAAGTGTGTAGAAAAAGTGATTATCTTCCATGACACATACATCTGATTTGATCTGAAGACAATTTACTTTCCTCTAGACATCTCCATGTGTGTATAAAACTTACAGTGCCAAGGTCAATGATGAAGCAGTCACCCTTGTTGAAACTGTCCCAGCTTAGGGGAACTTCTGTGGCCCTGACCACTCTCCGACCTTTCACATGCAGGAGCCTCTGGGTGGTCAAGTCATTTGTGAGAACATGATTGAATCCAGACGCCACACCTCCAGCCTGATCAGTGGAAGGAAGATAGAAAACAAACAAACAAAAAAGGATGAGGCTTCGAACTAGACACAGCAGCTTAGAAAACCTCAGGTATTGGTGCCAAGCTGCCTGTCAAGCCAAGATAAAATACTCACTTAAGTGCATGTGAAAAATTAAATATGCGGAAGAGAATTTCCTGGCGAATCAACAGGTTTTGTTTTGTTTTGTTTTAGGCTCTTTGTCCTTCCTGTTTTAACCATTCAATTTAATACTGCAAATATTTACTGAAAACCTTCCATGTATAAAACCTGCTACATAAACAGAAAAGAGCTGTAGCTCTTGTCCTCTGGGAACTAATGGTTCTCAAACCATTGAGTGAGAAGGTAGACAAGGATTTCAGAAAAAAAGGTGACAGGAGGTTAACAGAGAGTCAGAGGCCAGAAGTACAGACGAGGAGAGCCTAGAGAATCAGGCAGCCCCAAACTCCCACGGTCACAGCCTCAGGTCAGAGAAGGGAGCTGAGTGCTGGCCAGGTATGGGCTGCTTCTAATTTTGGTCCTTGTTTTTTTTACATTAAAAAATCACCTGTTTTATTTATTTAGGTAAAAAGAGTTTACAAAATATGCCAGGCCTAAGTATTTATACTCTAAATCTGGTTGCACATCCCCAACCAAAACAAAATGAAAATCAAAGTACAACCACACTGAATTAAGAAATGCTGAAGAAAAACAGATTAACTGAATCAAGCACATCTTCTTGCACCATTTGAAATCAGCTTTTCCCTTTTTCATTCTTTTCCCGAATTAAATGTTAAGGACAATAATCTTTATTTACTTCCATAATTAACTATGAGGTAACGTGCAGAATAAAGGTGCAGTGTAAATAAAACTGTTATTTATTGATCAAAAGCCTCCCTGATAATATGGTAAGAAAATTAGCAGTATAAGAAGCCTATAAAATAATCCAACTTTCAAATTTATTACATCAACATTATACAGTAAATCCAAAGAAAGAAGTGAAGCTTCTGGGCTTCCCTAGTGGCACAGTGGTTGAGAGTCCGCCTGCCAATGCAGGGGACCCGGGTTCGTGCCCCGGTCCGGGAGGATCCCACATGTCGCGGAGTGGCTGGGCCCATGAGCCATGACCGTTGAGCCTGCGCGCCCGGAGCCTGTGCTCCACAACGGGAGAGGCCACAACACTGAGAGGCCCGCGTACAGAAAAAAAAAGAAGTGAAGCTTCATATGTAATCAACAGCGCATTCTTTAAATTTCCATTGACTTTAGACTTCTCCCCTTCTCCAAAAGGCCCTCATGAATAAAAAGGTTTTGTTAGTATATGCTAAATGTTGACTTCCAGACAATTACAACCACAAGCTTTTACAAATATATAATAATTTCCCACTTCATAATTTTAAAAAGATTGCCATATTTCTTGACTGCACAAAGTATTATACAATAAAAATAAATTCAAGTTTTTCACCTACATATTACTACGCTTGGCCACCTTAATTTTTTAAATAAGACGTACAGTGTAATCTGATAAAAAAATAGCATAAGAACACTGTGTTCTGTAAAAAAGTTATAAAATATAGAGTTGACTTAGACTGAGAATACATATATAACATTTAGGATAATTTCATATGGTGAACTATCAGAGTATGTATAGTCTGTGAACATTTAATGGTATTTTAAAAATTAATTTTGACTCTAATATTTGATGCCAAAAATGCACAAAAGAAAAACTTTTGTTTCATACATGTCTGTATCAGACAGTAATTCTTCTGTGAATACTGTTTGAATGACCCCTGGAAACTCCCAGCCTCTTTCTACCTATTCTACAGAATGAAAGCAAGGTGGATGATCCTCTAAATCAAGGGCACCATAAATACAGTTTTACTGGCTGACAGGTGTCTGATTGTTGCTATTTACAATCATGATTGGGGCTGGGTCTTGTTCAGCTTGGGAAAGGTGCTTAGCCAGACATTTAATATAAGGAAGTAGTAGTAAGTAATTATTTATTTGTTATTTTATTTTATTTTATTTTTTTATTTATTTTTGGCTGTGTTGGGTCTTCGTTGCTGCACGCAGTCTTTCTCTAGTTGCGGTGAGCGGAGGCTACTCTTCATTGCGGTGCACGGACTTCTCATCGCAGTGGCTTCTCTTGTTGTGGAGCACGGGCTCTAGGCACATGGGCTTCAGTAGTTGTGGCTCACGGGGTTGGTAGTTGTGGCTCGCAGGCTCTAGAGCTCAGGCTCAGTAGTTTTGCCGCACGGGCTTAGTTGCTCCGTGGCATGTGGGATCTTCCCGGACCAGGGCTTGAACTCCTGTCCCCTGCATTGGCAGGCGGATTCCTAACCACTGCACCACCAGGCAAGCCCAGTAGTAAGTAATTAGTCCTCTGTAACCCCTCCCCAACTCCCTATAAAACCTCACAGAGGAAAAAAAAACTCAAGTCGATTAAATGACATGGGAAGATGATATTAATGTTTCCTAGCTGCATCTTTATCTTATATATAGCAACTAAATGTGGTTGTTGCTGACTTGGGAATGGTAGACTTGGCCAAGTTTTATGCATTTCAAATAGACACAATATCCTTTCCATAGAGTATTCTTAAATTAAAAAAATCATCTGGGCATTTGAACGATTTACTTATGTTGAGAGCATCATAGCATCATAGCTTAGGCACTGAAGTCAGACAATCACCCAGTCACACAGCAGCTGTGAGAGCTTGGCAAGTTATAGTCTCTCTAAGCTTCCATTTACTTATCTTAATAGGATGATAATGATAGAAACTGCACCACAGAGCTGTTTTTCAGATTAAACGCGATAATACATGTGAAGTGCTTATTATATTCCTAGAAGCATGAAATTAAGTATAACATAATAATCTTTGCTGTTCTGGGTAGTAAATGAGCTCTGCTTCCACGTTTCCTATCACGTATTGTTGCAACTACACACGTTGTCATCTGCTCAATGTCACTAGTGATAAGACAGTAAAATGACTTTTTTTGCTGATAAATTTGACCTCCATTTGCAAACATCCTCCTTCTAAAAAATGCTGATTTGCGGTGGTTTTAATGTTGATAATTAGAAGATAATTATCCAATAATTGTAAACTTACTTTTATCATGTCCACTTTTAAGTATGTAACCAGAAGTTTGATTTCAGAAGCCCCACTAATAGGCACAAGGATTAATAATAGCATAAAACCTGGGCTTCCCTGGTGGCGCAGTGGTTGAGAGTCCGCCTGCCGATGCAGGGGACACGGGTTCGTGCCCCGGTCTGGGAAGATCCCACATGCCGCGGAGCGGCTAGGCCCGTGAGCCGTGGCCGCTGAGCCTGCGCGTCCGGAGCCTGTGCTCCGCAACGGGAGAGGCCACAACAGTGAGAGGCCCACGTACCGCAAAAAAAAAAAAAAATAATAATAATAATAGCATAAAACCCGAATGATGGCATATGTACTATAACATACGTATTTTTATTATTTAATTTAATCCTTAATCCTTACAACACCTACACAAGAAAGCTGTTGTTACACCCATTGCACACTTGAGGAAACTGAACCCAGAAAGCTTATGTAGTTGCCCTGAGGCAAACAAGCCACTTGTGGCAGAAATGGGTTCATATCCAGGATGATGGCACAGTACATGCTTCTAGTAACTACAAGCCCCAGCTTATTCAAAATCTTGGGTTCACTGACATACGAGATGTTTCAGGATCATTTCACATAAAAGTAACTCATGAATTAAATAAAATAAGAGGTAATAGTTTCATATTTAATAGTTTCTAGCCTAGAGTAAAAAAATGATTTCAAGAGAGAGAAGAGAACTTTTGTTTTGTCCTGATCCCAATGGCATCACAAAATATTCAACTAAGGCTCTGATCAGGAAAAAGAAGAAATAAACTGGGGCAACATAGTAGGCAAATTTAGTATATATTCAGAACTCTAGTTTAGTTCTGAGGTTTTAGGTCTTCACTGGGCTAATATGGCAGATGGGTGGGGTGGTACGGTCTGCAGAACACCTGTTGGAGATGTTTGATTTTGAGAAAGATTGTTTCTGGTGTGTTTGTCTAGAGAAGGTGTTCCTCACACTTTAACCGAACATTCTTGGAAGCAGGGGGGATAGTGAAGGATGGCCAGTCTGCAAGCGTCACTGAGAGAATTCCAGGAAAAGCTATCCTTTGCTGAAGGTCGCCTTAAAGCCACAGACTATTTAATTAGTTGGGATTTTGTTTGTTTGCCTGTTTGTTTGTTTCAGAAGTAAAGCCATTTGATGATTATTGTTTCAGGCCAAAACACATAAATTCTATGTGTGTGTATGGGGGGGGGGTGCCTATGCCAGTGTATGCGTAGGAGTTTGTGAGGCTCAACCACACATATGTTCAACTCAGTGGTTTCATTTGTATCATTTCCAAGGTCATACTACACTATTTGGGAAATGTGTGTATAGTTCTTTGTATTAACTGAAGTTATAATTGTTATAAATACTGTATTAATATATTCCAGAACAACTGAAATTCCCAAGTTGTGGATTATTTGCAGCAAATTAAGTGATTCTTTCGAATAGCAAAAATGAAAACTATTAATGCCCAAGTTGCCCATATTTACTTAGCATCATTAAAAATTAACCGATCAAATGAAATTAAGTCAGAATATTTCACACATTATACCATATATTCCACAACCATTTATCAAGCACCTATTATGGGTCTCAAGAGTACTGGGGATATATCAGTGAACAAAATAGATTGAAACAAAAACAAAGCAAAACAAAAAACCCTGCCCTCAATGAACTTACATTCTATGAAGATATGAGGCGTGGATGGATAGGAAAAGAAGAGGGGGTCATAAAACAGTTTGAGAGAGGTGCTCACCTTGTATTTCAGACCTCCTTTGAAGTAGCCAACAAAATCCATAGACTCATAGCCTTGAAGTTCTCTATTCTGCACGGGCTTGCCACCCAAATAGTCATCCATCTGAACGGTAAAGATGGCAGCTGCTGCGCTTTCATCCTGAGTACACTCCTTTCCTGAAACGGCCAATGACAGCACCTCATTTATCAAGCAAGAAACAGGATTAAGGCAGAACTTCTGATAAGAAAACACTCAGAAATTTTCTTTGAATTATATGCCAATACAATAAATTTATGCATAAATTGTTCATCTTCAACAGAACAATCAACAGAAATGGTATAATATAAAACGCTATTTTAATAACTAAAAGAATTGTTTTGTTCTCACTTTCCAATTCTTTTTTTTTTTAATTTTAAAAGAAACGCCGCTGTCAGACTATGTTCAGGAAGATATAATAATATATTCCAGTAGGATTCACATTCATTTGGTATAGTCAATGATAAGGCTATGAAAACATTTTTCAATTGTTTTAGCCTTTCTCAGAATTAATCTGCAGGCTTCCAAAATGTCAATATGTTAATATTTGTAAGGAATACGAACATCATGGGCCAGAGCTAAACAACACTTTGAGAATGGGAAAATGGAATTAACTTGACTTTACCACTGTTTTTGAGTACACTTGTCCCCACTTCACTATCTTATTGGCATAAGATAATATTCTCGGAAGGAAAAGGGAGGGTAAAGGAACCAGAATGCTAACATCTTTTGAATGTTAACGTATGCAGTATTACCCCAGGAATTTAACACACAACACACAGTTAATTTTCATAATTCTAATGCAGATCCCATCCAGGCAACCTCACTGAGGTCCAAACACCAATCCTTAAACCCAGTGTCTTCGATGTACACAAAGATCAGAGCCAGGACTGCCCTGATGGGACCTCAAAATTTATAAAAGTCATTTAAAAACTTCCACTACTTAAGCTGTGTGAAAATCATTAATGATTCTAGAAATAATAATAATAGCTAACATTTATACCTTTATAGCACCCTTGCTATGGGCCAGGCACTACGCTAGTGTTTTACACTGATAATCTGATTTAATCTTCAAGTGACCCAATGTAGCAGAAACCATTTTCTACCCTGTTACAGCAGAGGACATGGAGGCTTAGAGAGACCAAGTAATTTCCCTGAGGTCATAAAGTTGACCTTTGATAGAACATGACCCAGAGGCAGGTGTCTGTAACTCTGAAGCACAGTCTCTTAGAAATTACAATACTAGTAGATATTTTTTATACTCAGACTCTCATTACCAGTAAAATTTTGAGGTGACTGGGGAATGTTATTTTCCTCCATGGATAACTGACGCATAAATGTTCAGAAGCTGTAACAATACTATAGTTCAACTGGAACCCCAATTAAGAGTATTCATGAAAGTTGGAGAAAGGAAGTCAGTCAGGTATATTAAAGAAAGAATTGGGGGCTTCCCTGGTGGCTCAGTGGTTGGGAGTCCGCCTGTCGATGCAGGGGGCGCAGGTTCGTGCCCCGGTCCGGGAGGATCCCGCGTGCCGCGGAGCGGCTGGGACCGTGAGCCATGGCCGCTGAGCCTGCGCGTCCGGAGCCTGTGCTCCGCGGCGGGAGAGGCCACAGCAGTGAGAGGCCCGCGTACCACAAAAAAAAAAAAAAAAAAGAACGAACTGGATTTATTTACAACTCCTCTCACTCTCAAAGGGGACCTGTGTAGTAAGTATCTTCTCAGAAAAAAATTTAGTAGCTAGAAGAGTATTTGACATGACACCAATTTTGTGAACTTGTTGTGGTCAAAGAAAATTACTTACCACATAAAAAACACATGCAATTTTGCAGTCTGAAAGGGCCTAGTGTCATTCTTCTGTCCACTTTCCCATCCATAAATTAGATTACTAATAAGGGCATAGATGTAGATTTGTACAGAGAGACTTTAAGAAGGAAACTTAAATCAAGGTTAATATGAAAGGTGTTGAGGATGATGTATTTGATATAAATATTCTTACTTGAGTACAAGTTGAAACCGTAATCTCTTTAGGTAGATGAAAATGGGCAGGCATGTGACTAATGAATGAACTAGAAGTAAGTTAGTTAAATTATGCTATCATTTGTTGATGCTTATGCACTGTGCAAGGCCAGGGAATGTCAGTATGAATAAATCAGAGTCTTCTAAAGAGGTTGAAAGGTCTTAATGAAGTCAATACTAGCCTTTGAAAATGAAAACTAAAATCAAATTCAGTTATATTATGATGAAATTCTAATAAGTGTTCAAAAACTTACAAATGTTCTGAATGAGTATGCTTATGACTTCATTTATTTTCCCTATGCTAATTTTCCCAATGCCTTCCATGTTATGTTGTTTTGTGTTATGTTATTTTATACTATGTTATATTATATTTGTAAATATGCTGTAAACGTCCTAAAATTGTTTTGGGGATGTGATTTTATATATAAAGCATAAATAAAAAGAGAGGTTTAATGACTAAGTTAACTGAACAACCATTCATGATAAAAAAAAAACCTCTCGCCATGTTAGGAACACAGGGGAAAATCCTCAACTTGATAAACAGCATCTTCAAAACACATACAGCTAACATAAATTCTTAATGATCAAAGACTGAATCCTTTCTCCCAAAGATGGGGAACAAGGCAAGTACTCCTACTCAACATAACACAGGAAGTTTTAACGACTGAAAAAGGTAGGAAAAAGAAATAAAAAACATACAGATTGGAAAGGACGAAAAAAAATGTGTCTATTTAGAGATGACAGGATGGCCTACATAGAAAATTCTATGGAATCTACCAAAATAAACCTCTTCAGAAAAAGTGCATTCAGCAAGACAGCATGAAGAAGATTAATCAATAATAAAAAGCAGTCTCATTTTTATATAGAAGCAATGAACATGCAAAAGTTGAAATTAAAAGCACAATACCATTTACAGTCACTTCAACGAAACTGAAATACTCAGATACATATTTAACAAAACAGGTACATGATCTACATGCTAAAAACTAAAAAATGGTAATAAAAAATCAGACCTTAATATAAAGACAGTATTCATGGAATGTGAGACTTGTAATGTAATAAATATGTCAATTTTCCCCGAAATGATCTATAGGCTTAATTCTATTCCTATCAAAATCATATTGAGGTTTATTACAGATTATATGAGTCAGTTTGTTATAAAATTAATGTGGAAAGGCACAGGCCCTAGAATAGCTAAAACAACCTTGACAAAGAAAAATAAGGTAAGAATACTAATTCTATCTGATATTAAGGTTTACTATACAGCCACAGTAATTAAATAAGACAGTGTGGTATTGGTGGAAGACACCAATTGGTATAGACACACAGATCAATAGACCAAGTTTCCTTCAATGTAAAATTTTGTAAAACTTTAGTATGTACAGTTTAGTATACTACAGTATATTAAAGTATAAGTATATAAGTACAGTACAGCACAAAATGCCACAACCAGGATATTGACATTGATACAATCCACTTATCTTTTTTATATTTTCCCAATTTTACTTGAACTCATCTGTGTGTATTTGTACATTTAGTTATATACAATTTTATCACCTATGTAAATTTATATATCCACCATCATAGTCAAGATACTGCATAGTTCCATCACCAAAAAATCCCTTATGTTGCCTTTTTATAACTACACCCACCTCCCACCTGAATCCTCCCTCCCCTACGTCATCTCTAACCTCTGGTGACAATAAATCTAAAATATAGTCATTTCCAAAATGTTATATAAATGGAATCATATAGCATGAGACCTTCTGGCATTTTTTTTTCACACGGCATAATTCCCTAAGGGATTCATCTGAGTTGTGTTTATCAATAGTTTGTTCCCTTTTGTTGCTGAGTAGTCTTCCTTGGTATAGATGTGCCACTTGTTTAACCAGTCACCTGTTGACAGATATCTGGGCTGATTCAAGTTTTTGTCTATTCAAATAAAGCTGTTATGACATGCATGTACATGTTGCTGCATGAATATAAAACTTCATTTCTCTGGATTAAATGTCCATGAATGCGACTGCTGGATCACATGGTAGTGGCATGTACAGTTTTTTTTTTTTTTTTTTTTTTTGCGGTACGGAGGCCTCTCACTGCTGTGGCCTCTCCCGTTGTGGAGCACAGGCTCCGGACGCACAGGCCCAGCAGCCATGGCCCACAGGCCCAGCCGCTCCGCAGCACGTGGGATCCTCCCAGACCGGGGCACGAACCCGTGTCCCCTGCATCGGCAGGCAGACTCTCAACCACTGCGCCACCAGGGAAGCCCGCATGTACAGTTTTGTAAGAAACTTCCAGACTCTTTTCCATAATGGTTGTACGTTTTATATTCTCCTCTACCTCAAGCAATGTATAAAACTCCAGTTTCTCAGCATCCTCTCCAGCCCTTGTATATTATAAGCTCCTTGTATTGTACATTGTATATTGTAACCCAACTTTTTGGATCCCCATGCCTTACAAAGAGCCCAGCACAGATAGATGTATCTAAACTGCTAGGTACAAAGCTGAAATGTTTTTTCAGGAAGGACCGATGCAACAACTTCTAAGTTACATGCAACAAATTCCTACTTTGTAAAGGAAACAAAAAATAAATTTAAAAAATGAAATAATCTGAGATATGCAAAGGTACTATGGAAAGACACTGAGGGAGAGACCAGGAAAGATGACTCTTCCTCTGTTTTCCCGTTCTGTGTCCCACTTCTTCCTGTTTCCCCTTTCTTCCTCTTACTTGGCGGGTTTCTTCATTTCTACACCAGCCACCTTTTTTTTATCCCAGGCTGATTTTAACTCTACTCTCTTTCATCTTCCTTCCAACTGACTTCCTTTAGTCAGACTTTCTCTTTCCTTGAACCTTCAGCTCTCCCACTTGGAACTTTGTCTCAATCTGTCCCTCTGAATAATCCTCATGAATTCACCCGAATTTAGGTCTTAGAGTAGAATACATTGGATGAAATCCAGCTTGCTTCAGGGAACTGAAGTAGGGAGAGCTGCTGAACAGTTCCACCTACAGGTCCTGCTGACTATAGTGCGCTAAACTTTCCACGGTTCCCATGATTTTCTCTTGGCACAATATCCCTCCCAATTCCCCTCATTTTCCTTTCTTTCCATTAAGGCTTCTCTGCATCCCCATAACCACAGACACGTGGTGTCTCTTTCATAGTGCTCATGACATTTTACCTGGGTTATATCACTTTTTGTTTTATTGCACCTTTGAGATTGTAAAGTTTCAGGAAAGGTTCATAAATCATTCATATGCAAAAATGCTGGGCACACAATGCTGGGCACGTTGAAAGTTGCTGAATTAACTTATTAATTAACACACTATTAAGTTCAGTTTTAGTAGACCTTTAAGATCATAAAATGTTTTTGCCTAAAGTATTTTCTATTACATTTTTTGAAACCGGTGAGCACTAAATGAACGGGTTAATTCGAATCTGTAAACCCTACGAAACACAGTGCTTGAAGAACTTCCTGGATAAGAAAGAACCTATAGAATTAAAACAATTGTGTTTAAAGCCCCCTTGGAATCCTCTGACAAAGTCAAACTTAACTGCTGTCTACACAGCATGATATGAAGTTATTTCACATTTTAATTCACCAAAATGACAGATGTGGTATTTCAGATACTTTTACTCATTCCAGATCCAAGTTCTAAACAGAAAAACCAAGGTAAGGACATTATTATTCTATGTGGCATCATTCATTCATGAACACAAGTTATACATTAAGGTTTCAGTGGGGAGTTTCTTTTAGGGGGTATAAAATATAAACAAATCACTGTCTGTGATAATAGGAACAGTGACATTACACTAGGAAACCAAAATGAGTTTAGATCTCAGCCTCAGCCTGCTCAAGCAAGCACAACATTTTAATATCAAGTGCTGTAATGAAACAGTGCTGTCTCCCTCTATGGATTTCTCATTTGGAGTGTTTGCTCCGGGTTTTTGCTAATATTGAGAACATCACTTAATGTTCTCTTTGTTTCTTAAAATCTTCAAATGTTAGGGGAAAAAATGACTTTCAGGGACTTCAAAATGTGTATGTGTGTGTGGTTTTGTGTGTTTTCCCCATAGACTCATGAATAAAACTAAAAATAAACACAGTCTAGGGGAGGCAAGCTGATTTTAAAAGAAGGCAATAAGGCTCAGACAATCGGTGCGTTGTTAGACGGAGTGTGCCCACTGGCACATGATCTCACAGGGAGAGGTTAGACATTCAGGATGTTTACGAGCAAAAGTAGAAGATGGGAAAAGGAGAACACTCAAGACCCAGTGTCCTGAGAGCCTGGCGCCGGTGAAGCCCAAAATAATTACTACTGATGAAGGAGCTGTTTTGTTCCAAACTGTCTTCTTGTTCAGATACATAAATAATAAATTTAAAAATAATAATTATTATTATAAAGCAACTCATCTAAATACAAACTCTGCCATATAAAGCTATTTACTTATATTGATAAAGCCGCCAGCATCCTAATCAACAGGAATTTCTCTTAGCCAAACCTGCGAGCAGGCGCGGGGCAGGCTGGAATCTGATTTAAAGCGGCCCAGAACATTAATCGCCGCAAATAATAGAGAACTCTAAGCTGACGCCCAAGGGCAAAAAATAAAACTAAATAATTTTCTTAAAGGAATTCTCGCCGTCTGCGGCGAATGCCCACAAACTTGTTTGACTTCATCTCCTCGCTGACAGGGGAACCAGGACTGAACCTGTCGGAAGGCGAGCCGAACTTGGCCAGTGCCAGGGTGCAGCGGGCGGCCGCCCCGGGCGGGAGGTGGGTTTGGAGACTGGAAGGTGAAAGGGGGTGAAGCGAGAGGAAGCGGCGCCAAAACCCGGGAGGTGGACACGACAAAGGTCAAAGCTATGAGGTAAGACTGCTCCCGACTTCGCTGCGCCCCGCGTTTGCAGGAGCGGACGCCAGCGGGGAAAAGGTGCCCAGGCCCAAAGTGGGGGGGAGGCGGGGGAGGCCCACGGGGGCTCAACCGGCGCGAAGGGTCTCCAGGCCCGTCCGGCTAGCGCTGCCCTGCCCACCAGCCCGCAAACCTCAACCCCCAGCGGCCACGCCCTTCCCCGACCTGGGCGCGCCCGGGCCCGGCCGCCCGCGTCTCTCACCGAGCCAAAAGTGCAGGCGGTACGTGAAGCCCCGGCTGGCCTGGGTCGTGTGTAGCACCAGGTACGCATCCCCGACGTAGAAGTCACCGTAAGCGCTCTCGGGCACGGCCACCAGCTCTAGTTTCTCGATCCTCCAGACCTGCAGCCCCGCCTGCTTGCCCGCCCGGGCGAACTCCTCGTGGTACAGCCCCTGGGCCATGGCTCGAGCACGCGATGCTCCGGGAAGTTGGCGGGGTACCTCGCTGACCCTGGAGTCGGACTGAACCCAGACTTGCAGGAAGAACCCTGGTCGCAGCGGTTTTATAGGGTTTGCTGTGCGGGGGCGGGGCCCCGGGACCCCCAAACGGGAGGGGCTAAGTGCTCAGGCCGGAGTTGCTTTGGAGTAGGCGATCCGTTCTCCTCCGAAGCGTAGCGCCTTTTATCAACCTCCTATGTCTTTCCCCGCAACCCGAAGAAAATTGAATCTCAGAAACCATAAGATCCTAAGGAAACTTGCTGAAACTCCTGGAAATGCCTCCTCCAAGGAAGGACATTTTCCCAGGCAACGGCTGGAGGAGATCAACAATTAAAACTCAGGTTGGCGCATTGTTTTTTTTTTTAAAAAAAAAAAAAAAACTGGCTATCCAGGTAACAGTTAATCATCAACTCCGTCATTTTATCAGCCAGTCTCGCCATTCCCGATGGGCAAAGTTTTTCCGTCCTGATCTTCCCAATTTGAAAATGCCATGAGAAAGAGCATGTCAGGTTTCTTGGGAAGAGTGAAAACCTGGAAGGATAGCGGTGTTACCCGGGGGATAGAGCTCTGTAAGTCCCCAGGGGTTTAGGGAGCTGTGGTTAATTTGCAACCTGCCTCCTTTGGGCAAGAGAGTTTGCTTTTTAAACAACAACAACAACAGCAGTCCTCCTGAGGTGTTCTCAGGCTGGGCTGTTTCTGAGTGTGATATGCTTAGCCTGCCTTCTGAGTTAACTGTTACCTGGCTTCAAGGTGCTAATTTTCTCATTGTTTTCCCTACAGCTTTTGCTTTTGCAGCATGGGCAAAGCATTGTAAAATACAGATGGAAGTTTACTCCTTATTTTGCATTCATTTAACTGAAGTTGATATGGCAAGGGATTTTATTGTTACTGAGAAAGCAAATCGCTCATGGTGTAGAGTAAGAAAGCTGGTTTTTATGCACGTCCATTTTCTGTCACTGTTTTCCAAATTACAGAAGTCCCTGGAAGGTAACTAATAACATACCATTTGATTTTTTCCTTAATTAATTTATGTTTTAAAATAGGTATTACATGAGCATGGTAAAAAAAATTCGAAAGTACAGGTATGCAATAAAAATGTATCTCTATTTCACCTGCCATCCAGTTGCTTTCCCCAAAGGCAACTGAGTTACCAGTTTCTTAAGTATTTTTCCAGACATATTTGATATTCTTTCATCTACAAGAATACAGATAACAGGGTAATTTTTATTTTCTAACAGAAATGGTAAATACACACTGTTCTGAACCAATATATCAAAATATCAGTAGCCAGTACTCATAGAGCTGCTTCTTTTTACTGACCACAAGGTATCAAGGTATTCCATCTTTTAAATGTACTATAAGTTATTTAACCTGTTCAAGTTCATAGGCATTTAAGTTTTGCCTATATTTTGCTAACACAATGTTGCAAACACCACTTCTGAACATACTTTATTATACTCATGAATTATAACTATGAGATAAATTCCTGGAAATACAATTGCTAGAGGGGTTGGAATTCAATGGTTTTGATGACAGTGATGATAATTATGAAACCAGTCACTACCATTTATTGTTCTTCTGCAATGATGGGGCATGGCAAAGATAGCTTTCATTCACTTCCCCTGTCCATTCTTGGTTCTGTAGTCACCTAACTACAGTAAGCCTCAGGTTTCTCATCTATAAAATAGGAAAATAATAGTTTTCACCTTAAAAGACTGTTATTTGGATTAAGTGCGCAAGTGTTTTTGTCTGTTACATAGAAAATGCTCAGTAATTAGGAGCTCTTATTATGCGGTGGTGAGCTTCCTTTTGCTCCTCTAAATCCCTTCTTCATCCTTCTGTTCCTGGCAGTCTTCCCTTAAGACCAGCCTGCATGGGCTAAAGCAACTGGGCTTCAATGCCCTCTAGCTTAGGGTTTGGTTGGAAATCAGAGGGAGAGAGGACAGTAAGGTCAGAGTATTTATTTCCTTGGCTTCCTCCACCAAAGGTCACTACTTTTAAAGACAAATAACTCTATCTGACTTTTCTCTAGTTTGGATTCAGGCAACTGTCCCCTCAGATGCATTATCCCTTTAGGTTTCTCTGTCCTTCTACATATATATATATATATATATATATATATATATATATAAAACCTCTAAAAAAATCTGAATTTTTCTGTTTTGTATGTACCATCTGTCATAGGTTGAGATCCTAATTGATAAATACTATTAGCTACGTTCTCATTTTTTCTTTCTAACACAAACAGTGATAGGTAGGTTTGAGAAGGCTTATTTTATAAATGAGGAAACTGAGGCTTCAGAACTTGTCAAAGATCACCCAGCTAGTGAGTGGACGAAGGAGAATTCAAGTTCACTGTGTCTAATTCAGAAGAACATATTCTTTTTTTTTTTTTTTTTTTGCGGTACGCGGGCCTCTCGCTGTTGTGGCCTCTCCCGTTGCGGAGCACAGGCTCCGGACGCACAGGCTCCGGACGCGCAGGCTCAGCGGCCATGGCTCACGGACCCAGCTGCTCCGCGGCATGTGGGATCCTCCGGGACCGGGGCACGAACCCGTGTCCCCTGCATCGGCAGGCAGACTCGCAACCACAGCGCCACCAGGGAAGCTCCAGAAGCACATATTCTTTACAAAACCTTACTCTTTCGATCCAAATTATTTGGCCTAGATTTGTTCATATAAGTATACTTTATATTTTCATTTTCTTCAAACTTGTCCCTAGAGAAGCTTCTAATATGGTGTGTCCCATTCAGCACCAGGAAGCTTAGCTTTAACTTTGTGACTGAGCATGTCACAAAGTCTTGGTTTTGGTTACATGTCTTGGTTTTCTTATCTATAAAGTGATAATCATTTGTTCTCTTCTTTCTTCTAGGGAAAAAATATGAAAACTGGTGATCTGGACTTAAGGTAATTTAATAATCAGAGTGATCACTTAAGTTCTGTTTCAGTTTTAGTCATAATTCCATTCCTTCTGGTGAAGGAATTCCTTTTAATGATTAAATAAAAATAAAAGGAAATAATTTCTTTTTATTAAAGAAATAAAACGGAACTTTGATGTATAAGTGAAATTCCCTCTTACTTAGGCCGGCAATAGGGTGAGGCAAGTGAGGCACCTGCCTGGGATGGAAAATTTACAAGTGCACTAAAAAGTTCAATAATCAAGATCAATACTATTTTAAGGCAGTATTTTAAAAATCAAAATTAGTGCAAAAAATCATGATAAAAATAGCAAAGTTTAAAATAAAGACAGAATTGTTAACAGTGCCAGATGGGGCCATATTGGAAGCTGAGACAAAGGAAAAATACTGATCTTCTTTTACTTAAAATTTTGATATTTTGGTTTATCATTTTTTTTGCATTACTGTGTCTCATTTTTCTTATCTGTGAAATGGGACTACTGACACAAATCCTTGTAAAACTGTCATGAGCATTAAACGGATAAATAAATATAAACCTGGAATAGTCCTGGTATAAACTCAAGTGACATTGATGAATGGTTAAATCACTTCTCCCAATCCAATCTTGTAAGAATAATGTTTCTAAGTCTAAGTCAGATAGGGACTGCCAATTTCCTATACAAAAAAGGTCTCTAAAACCAGATTCCATTTCCTTTCCATGCCTTTATTTTTTCTTTCTGTCTCTCATAACCTAGGTTCTTAAAATTATTTTCTCCTCTCCATGTAATTGCTGTTCTCCCATTATCTGTCTATTGAAGTTTTACCATTTCTTTCTTTTTTTTTTTTTTTTTAGTTATTTTAATTAATTTATTTTTGGCTGTTGTGTCTTCGTTGCTGCGCGTGGGCTTTCTCCAGTTGCGGCGAGCGGGGGCCACTCTTCGTTGTGATGCACAGGCCTCTCATTGCGGTGGCCTCTCCCATTGCGGAGCATGGACTCCAGGCGCATGGGCTTCAGCAGCTGTGGCTCGCGGGCTCTCGAGCACAGGCTCATTAGTTGCAGCGCATGGGCTTAGTTGCTCCGTGGCATGTGGGATCCTCCCGGACCAGGGCTCGAACCCGTGTCCCCTGCATTGGCAGGTGGACCCTCAACCACTGCACCACCAGGGAAGCCCAAGTTTTACCATTTCTTTAAGGTTTAACTAAAGATACTCATCTTCATTATCATTATTCTCTTGGATCCATTAAATTTCAGCATTCTCTCTGCTTCCTCTCTCAGCCCAGGTAGAAACAGCCAAGGTGAATAAGGTTTTTTGCTTTTGTTTTTAACAGGAATCTGGAGGTTTGAGGTGTGGAGCCTCATGGTTGAATTCAAAGTAGGTGTTTTTCTAGAATGTTAATGCCCAAGGGGAAATGTTAGAGAGTTTAATCCTTGAAATAAATAACAGTGTTAATACTGTAATTAATTCATTGTGCAATTCATTGGAATGAGTTAGTAAAAAAAAAAACAAAAAGTTCGCTTCAGTGGTCTTCATTATCTAAATCATAAACTCTTAGAGTTCAGAGGCATCTCAGTTTATTTCCATTATTGCATCATGACCACAGAATTGTTGAAATTAAACGTATGTGAAAAACAGGAAGTACACCTTTTTTTCCAAGAGAGGGAAATTCTTCAAGTATTTTATTTATTTGCTTTCCTTTGATTATAAATAATGAAAGAATGTAATTAAAAATACATTTCTTGGGCTTCCCTGGTGGCGTAGTGGTTGAGAGTCCGCCTGCCGATGCAGGGGACACTGGTTCATGCCCCGGTCCGGGAAGATCCCACATGCCGCGGAGCGGCTGGGCCCGTGAGCCATGGCCGCTGAGCCTGCACGTCCGGAGCCTGCGCTCCACAACGGGAGAGGCCACAACAGTGAGAGGCCATGGCCACAACAGTGAGAGGCCATGGCGTACCGCAAAAAGAAAAAAAATACATTTCTTTTACTGGTCATCCTGCTAAATTGTATTAACATGTTTGATTTACCAAATGATTTAAGGGTTTAAGCATGGAACCTGGAGTCAGAAGACTTGAGTGTTGTGAGGATTAAAAAGGTAATGTATGTAGAAGCCCTGTGAACACAGTCAATAAACACGGTTACTAATCAGCAAGGGCCCTTAACCCCAGTACTTACCAAAGGCAGGTGATTATTAAAAGTGAAAATGCACTCTAAGGAAGTGTATTTCCATCCCTCCTCTCCATACCAGCCAAACAAGAACTTTTAAAAAATTCAGCTTTTTAATTTTAGATCAGCCAGGATCTAGGACTTTTTCTTTCACCAATTAGTTGGTTTAAAATTGCATATAATGTTATAACTATAAAGGCATGGTCATGGCTCAATACTACGGTGAAGGTTTTATTGGTCTTGAACGTCTGCTGTTGTGATAATTTATTTCTTGTAAACCTATTTACCACAGCAGATTGATTCAGCACTTCCTTCATAATATTTTTATTATATATAAATCACCTATTATTATTATTACATAGGAAATAGCTAACCCCTGTGAGATTACTGAGAGAAGACATCATCATTACTTTAGGCGTTCACATATTAGAGAATGCATATAACCAAGAGAAGGGTTGAGGATACAAGGTCTCATAGAGATTCATGATCTAAAATGATAGTTTAGCTTTAAAGCTTATGTTTATGCAAATAGAGATCTGAAGATAATCATGGTTTTAAAACTATGATAGGGCTTCCCTGGTGGCACAGTGGTTGAGAGTCCGCCTGCCGATGCAGGGGACATGGGTTCGTGCCCCGGTCCGGGAAGATCCCACATGCCGCGGAATGGCTGGGCCCGTGAGCCATGGCCGCTGAGCCTGCACGTCCAGAGCCTGTGCTCCGCAACAGCAGAGGCCAAAAGAGTGAGAGGCCCACGTACCGCAAAACAAAAAAAAATCACCCATAATCCCCACCCCATAGAGATAACCATCATTAGCATTTTGATGCATTTCCTCCCAGTGTCCACATATTTTTAAAATGAAGTATAATTGAACTATATCATTGTGTTAGTTCCAGATGTACAACACAGTGATTCAATATTTCTACAAATGATCACCATGATATGTCTAGTTACTATCTGTCACCATACAAAGACATTACAATAGAATTGACTATATTGACTATACTCCCCATGCTGTACATTTCATCCCCATAACTCATTTTTTTGTACTCTTAATCTCCCTCACCTTTTCACTAGTCCAGCCAAACCCTATCCCCTCTGGCAACCATCTGTTTGTTCTCTGTATTTATGAATATGTTCTGTTCATTTTTTTTAATATTCTACATATAAGTGAAATCATACAGTATTTGTCTTTATCTGTTTGACTTATTTCACTTAACATAATACCCTCTAGGTCCATACATACTGTTGCAAGTGACAAGATTTCATTCTTTTTTATGGCTGAGCAATATTCCATTGTGTGTATATATATATATATATATGTATATATATATATATATACATATATATATATATATATATACACACACACACACACACACACCCCACATTTCTTTATCCATTCATCTATCGACAGACACTTAGGTTGCTTCCATAGCTTGGCTATGATGCTTCAGTGAACATAAGCGTACATATATCATTTTGAATCGGTATTTTTTATTTTCTTTGGAAAAATACCCAGAAGTGGAATTGCTGGATCTTATGGCAGTTCTATTTTTAATTTTTTGAGGAACCTCCATACTGTTTTCCCACAGTGGCTGTACAAATTTCCATTTCCACTAACAGTACACGAAGGTTCTCCTTTCTCCATCTTTACCAATGCTTGTTATTTGTTGTCTTCCTGATAATATCCATCTGACAGGTATGAGATGATGTCTCATTGTGGTTTTGATTTGCATTTTCTTGATGATTAGTGATGTTGAGCATCTTTTCATGTGTCTGTTGGCCATCTATATGTCTTCTTTGGAAACATGTCTATTAATTTTAACATTAATTTAATCTACTATTTTGGGGACACAGCATAATCTTGGCATTTGGTCATGTCTTGGTTTATAAAAGTCAATATTATTTCAGAATTTAAAAAAATTCTTATTCCTAGATTTTTTATAATTGAATATATGATACATTTGTGTCATATATATATGCACATATACATATATACATATGAAACTAAATATATATATTTAGCTTTTATTTATGTTTGTTGCTATTCCAATAATAGGCTTCTCTTCAAAGTTAAAGGAGTAAAAGTTATATAAGTACATCCATAGATGATATGAAAGGATTTGATAATATTTAAAAGTTACGAAAAGTTATATTTAGAATAATATGGAGCAATTGGAAAGTTTTTCATAAAAAGTGAATGAAAGAAAAGTAAAACAAGATACACATTGGTATGTTCAGATTTGGCTTTAAATTGTAAATAAACATATATTACTTTGAGTATTTTGTGTGTGCCATGTACTGTTTAAGTGTTTTTACAAGCATTGCCAACCTAATCATACAACGATCATATCAGGTGGGTGCTACTATTATCATCTCCCTTTTCACAAAGGAAAAACGGAGATAGAGATGGGATAAGAAATTTGTCCAAAGTCATATCTGTACTCAGTGCTGAGTTGGCACCTGAACCCAGGCAATCAGAGTGTTGAACTCACCATTTAAACCACAGGGATCATCTCAACATCTACAAGTGTCAATACTAACATATCTAGGTCCTAACCAGGTGAGATAGCCTAATTCATGAAGAATAGTAAATTGAATTGACATGTATTTAGATTTACCTCAGTAAGACTATGTTTTTTTTAATCTTAGAACCAGAGGTAGAGATTGAGAGTTGATAGGACCTTGGGGAATATATAGTTCTTGGTTCCAGGAAATGACATAATTTGTAAAAGTAATCTAACTACAGAATAACATGAATATTTTAAAAATCAAAAAATATTCTAAACTAATGTCAAGAAATTTGAAATTCAAAGCAAAATGGGTATATTTCTAGAAAATGTAAAATGCCAAAATTAACAAAAGAAGAAATAGAAAATCTTAATTGACCAATATATGCTAAATAAACAATGTTGCTTAAAAAGCAAAATCTTTTCTTCTGTAAAGTACCAGATCCAAGAAGTTTTATATGTGAGTTTTACCATGTATATCCTCTATTGTATACTAATATATCTGGAAAACAGGAAAAAAGAAAAGCTGCTAAAATTATTTTCATGAAGCAATTACAGCACATAAACCCCAATGAGGGCAGTTCAAGAAAATAAAATTACACTTTAGTTTCATTTATGAACATTAACATCAATATCAGATCTAAAATTTTATCCAACCAAGTAAAAAGTGAATTTTGTTTAAAGGAAAAAATAAGATAATCTCAATATATTAAAAATAAATAAAATCCCTTTATGTCAACATTTTTAGAAAACTAGATAGCTAGGAAGAAGGGAACTTTCTTAACCGAATGACATAATAATAAATTACAGCAATAACATATCAAATGGGAACATTTTAGAATGATTTCATTTAAGATTGGAAAAAACTAATAAGAAAAGACAACAGGAACCCCAGTATGTCAGTAATTTTCAAGAGGGTACAGGAAGGAAGGTGTGGACAATGAAAGACCAGAAAAAGAAATAGAAGATATTAGGAATTGCTAGAAAGAAACAAAACTCATTATCTGCAGATGATAATCTAAAAATTAAAAGTCTAAGAATCCTACTGACAATCTGATAGAACAAGAAAGTTCAACAAGATTATCAAATGATTAGAATAATGTGATATAAAATAAGATACAAATTCAAAAAATTTTAAATATATAAAATTGGATGTGTCTATGATTTCAGAGTAGAAAAAGATTTCTTAAACAATACCAAAAATAGCATGAAATATAAAGGGAAAAACTGATAGCTACATAGAACTAAAGATATGGCTTTAAAATTGGACAACGAAGACAAAATTAAATGATGGGGGTAGACTGAGTGAAAAATCTTTTCAATTTCTATAAATAACTAAGGATATCAAGAATATATACAAAAAAAAGAATGCAGAAAGAATAAAGTCAAGGAACTTTATGAAAAAGTACTGTAAAGATATGGAGTCATGTGGCCACTAGATATACAAAGAGTGTTCATTGATTTGGGCCTTGCTATTAATTGAAGGAACTACATAAACAGCCAATATTTGAGTGCTTACAAAGGTCAGCCATTATTCTATGTGCTTTTAAAGTGTAACGGTTCTGTTCTGATCCTTACAGCAACTCTATGAACTAGGCATCATTATTGTCTCATTTTACAAATTAGGAAACCAGGAACAGAAAGTCCCACAAGTATTAAGTGGGAGAGCTAGCATTTGAGGCGACACTCCTCACCTCTACAACCACTACAACTTTACTGCTCTGTTACACCATTTCATAGCCAGCAGGTTGTTAAAAATTAGAAAGATAACATGAAAGGCTGGCAAGGATGTGGGGAAATAAGAAATCTCATATAATATTTAGAGGGGCAGCTCTAATATGATGTAGCAATCTCGACAGCAATCTGGCAGTATTTAGTGAAAACTGTAGGCATATCTTTTGTGCCCCCAAATTCCACTCTTGGATGTGTACTCCAGTGATATTGTTCACAGATGCACAAAGAGGCATGTACAGTGATGCCCACCAAAGCATATTGTGCTAGAAAGAAGTTGAAGGCAACCTAGAAGTTCAAAAACAGGAAAATATTTTTTAGGCCTAAGTAACATGTGGTATATGAATATGCAAGAGAGGAATACTAGTGCCAGAGGCAATGATCAGCATGGAAAAGATAGCAGTGTAAGCAGATTTCAAAACTATAAAGTTGAATAGAATAGTAAGAAACAGAATGTGATGCCATTTGTGCCATTAAAAGCACATCTACATTAATAAAAATGAATTTCATGAATGCACACATTGCAAATGACCATGAACCCTGTGGAATGTGGACTGGAAAAGCATACATTAACTGCATGTCAGTGGGAGCCTGGTGGGGGTAGGAAGGGGACTGATGATGCAGGAAAGAATGAGAAAAATCATGAAAGAAAACATAAAAGAGAGAAGGTGCACTGGTTGACAATAAAAACTTGCCATGAACCAAGGAGTATAATCAATTCAATTCTGTGCACCTGAGATCCAAAATCCCAAAGCAAACAAAATTAAAAAGAGCAACAAAATTTTAAAAATCTACCTATCTATCCATCCACCCATCCCTCCATTCATCCATCTATGTGACAGAGTTTTTTAAAACGTCGGCATATATATATATATATATATATATCAATATATAAAATTTAGACCTATTATAATAAAAATTATGTAGGGATTTAAAGAATTTCTGAGGCCTAAAGAATAGCACAGAGAGGATTATTGAAGTTGAATGTAGTGATTCTAATTCCATTTTTTCCTGTATGTTCTTTTAGTTTGTGTGACAGAAAGAAACATCTTTAACCCAGGAAGTGTTTCACATAAATTTTAAAACCTGGGTTACTAATTTACTATTTTATGACTGTCTGATTTAAGAATGTGTAGAAAAATACTGGTTTCTATGACATGAAATCCTGCACCCTTATAATAACCTATCATTACAAAAACGTTCAAATAATTAAGGATAATATGCTTTATATTGCATTTATGTTGGCCTTTCTTTTCTTTCTAGTTTCAAAGCTTATAATGACCCAGAAAATATATTTACTTAATGAATCAAGGAAACTGCAAGAAGGAAACAGCATGGTGAGTACTTAAAGAGAAGGCAGAAAAATGGGGAAAATATTCCCTCCCTTTCAACTACATTCTTTCCAATGGTCTTAATTACTATCCTCTTGCATTTATGGCCTTTATTAAGTATTGCAATATGTAATTATTTAAATAATGGCAAAAATGCAATGTATATATTCCTTAACAATAAGAGGTTAAAAGATAAAAGCATCTCATTCTCATTTAGAGATATAGTAAAATACTTATGAGTAAAACAACACAGAGTCTGGGATTTACCTTTAAGTACACCAGGAAGAAAGTTGGGGAGGGATAGATGAAATGAAATTGGCTAAGTGGTAACAATTGTTGTTGTTGAGTGACGGGAGTTTAGGGGTCCACTACTCTCTTAAGCCAACTTTTGTATAAGATTTAAATTCTTCATCATAAAAAATTTTCCTTAAAAAATTATAAGTTCTGGCTCTGTGTGATTTTAAAAATCATTTTGCTATAATTGCATTCTGAAATATTTACGAAGTGAATAAAGCTCCTAGAGCTGCATGGCTGGACACATTTGGGAAAGCTTATGATGCCAGTCCAAAAGGCCAGCCACATTCAGGACGAAGCACGGCCTGACACATGTCTCCCATTTCCAAAACAACTGGCAGGTGTGGGCTGCTTTTCCACGTGTGCAGTAAGCATTAGCAAGATTTCTTCTTCTCCGAGTTTATGTGGGGCAGCTCCTGTCTACAAACGTTGCTTTCCCTTTCATTGAGCAATTTCAAAATTAAACTGTCAAGTAATGAGTATTTATTATAATCAAATAACTCTGCAAAGGAAGTTTCATTTTTTGTTTGCAATTTCCAAAAGACGGTACAGAGAACAGTTGCCCAAAAAGATTGGTCAGTGAAATTGGTTAATGTTATTGACACGGTTTAGACTGATGAGTATTTTGTTTCAGGGAGAATTTTCTACATTAAAATACCTGTTGAAAATTAGTGACATTTATTTTAAAGTTCATACTTTAAACATTTTAAATTATGAGTACTAAAATCTGAAGGAGAATGTTGAGAGGTTGATGAGAACTCTGGAGGTTTCTGCCAAGCAGTTTTTCTGATATAACAATATAACTAGTTGGCTTCTTGCCCTTGTCATATGAAGTAAATTAAGCTAATTTTTTAGAGGAGGTTGACATCTTTCAAAAGGTCACCAGGAGGTTAACTTTCTTTTGTCATTTGGATGACCAGGACAGATTTTCAATTTACGTAGCCTTCAACTTTCCCACGTGGGATTATGAGACCAAAAGTGAATCATTTCTGCAGAAAGTACTCTGCCCATCTGCTAAGAAAGTTTTAAAGTTTCATGATGAAATAGAAATAGAAAAAAAAAAAGTTTAAAGTTCTACCTCAATAAAAGCAAAATAGTTTTAAATTTGAATATTTTAACTGTTTCCACCAGTGAAATAATTGAATGTTCTCCTACATTCATTAAAAAATACGGCAGTTACATTTGCTTTTTCTTCTGTCTTAGAAAACATAGAAAAGGCTTTCTTCAAGTTAAAGAGAAGAATGAAACACCGGTTTGTGCATCAAATTTTGTAGACAAATGAATATATCAAATACTTGATAGTTTAGGAGATATTAGTTTAGTGTGGTGTTTAGAGTTGGTTTTCCAGTGATAAAATTAGAGAGGAAAAAATGCTTGAAACCTGTTTCCTGCCCTTTTCATGACTGTAGCTCTTATGGGCACTGAGTATAGTAGTTAGGAATCTGTACTTTGCATTTAAAAACAAAAAACAGAAACCCAACTACCTGGGTTTGATTTCCAGATGCTCCATTTATAAGCCATATGGCCTTTGGCAAATTAGTAACCTCCTCAACCTCCCCAACTATAAAGTGGTGGTGATGAATATATACCGAACATATGCACACACACACACACACACACACACACACACACACACACACACACACACAGATATATGAAAACAGGCACATTGTTGTAAAGGTTAAATTAGATTGTGCATAAAATATACATAACAAGTAACTAGAACATTTATAGCATATGCTCAATAAACATTCAGTTATTATTTGCACTAGGATAGCATTTACATTTAATTGAAAATATATAGCAATGTAGAGGGTATTATGCTAGCTAAGTGAAATAAGTCAGACAGAAAAAGACAAATACTATATGATTTCACTTATACATGGAACCTAAAAAACAAAACAAATGAACAAACATAACCAAACAGAAACAGACTCATAGACACAGAGAATAAACAGGTGGTTGCCAGCGGGGGTGGGAGGAGGGGGAACTGGATGCAGGCAGTCAAAAGGTACAAACTTCCAGTTATAAGATAAATAAGTACTCGGGATGTAATATACAGCATGATAAATATAATTAACCCTGCTGTATGTTACATATGAAAGTTAAGAGAATAAATCCTAAGAGTTCTCATCACAAGGAAAAAATTTTTTTCTATTTATTTATTTTGTATCTATATGAGATGATAGATGTTCACTGAACTTACTGTGTAATCATTTCATGATGTATGTAAGTCAAATCATTATGCTGTACACCTTAAACTTATACAGTGCTGTATGTCAACTATATCTCAATAAAACTGGAAGAAAAAAATAAAAATAAATAAACTATATATAGCAATGAATGTGTATAACTGGCAAAATAATTGTTTTGAAAAGATGTTTTAGAAACATATTTGTTGTACAAATGAGATAAAAATGCAGCACGGTTGAATGACTCTTAAAAGTTGTCCTAAAATTCCCTGAAAGGACAAAATTTTTCTCATTGGAAAACTACTTTACTTGTTTTAAACTGCATCTGGTTTGAATTAGATTTGGAAATCACTGCTCTGTTTTTCTAAAGTAAATGCTGGATAATCTCCACATAATCCTGATAATGGCATCAGTTTTTTTTTTTTTTTTTTGATAGTCACTTCATTTTTCAAAACTTTCACAAAGAAATATAAGCAGCAGTTTATACCTGGGTCTTTACCGATTGTTAATGCAATTGTTTGACCATTGACAGTAAGCACGTGACTAGGTCCATCGCTAGCTCACCATTGTTGTACAACTGTATGCAAATATTGAACATTTCTTCTCACTGCTTTCAACTCTTAATTATCAATATTCTCACCAACCTCAGAATTAAATCAATATTATTGTGGCACCAATAAAAAGCTTCTCATCATACAAGTGACAGTATTTTCCCCCAAATCTATTTCTTACCTAATAGGACCTTAATATTTTAAATTCACTAATCCTCCATTTTATTCCATAGAGATATTAATTGAGAGATCAGACAGAATTCAGCTACTTATTGTTGGAGAAGAAAAGGTGCCCAAGCCTTTAAAAAATGCACAAGAGCTCTCAAACTGCTCATGGATGACTCAGAGAAGAAAGGCTAGGACCCTTGGGATCCTAGGAGCTTGATGACATTATCCAGGCCAGGCCGTTTGGTCTACTGTCCTGTTTCAGGCCAGACCCATTCAGAGAATTTTAATTAAAGGTTTAAGAGATGCAGGTGCTGGAGAACAACTGTTGAAATCAATTCTAGCTCTGTCACTTACTGGGTGATTTGGGCTAACTGTTTGCGGTCTCTTTAAAAACGGAGAATACTAATCTCTAGTTCCTATGGTAGTTCTGAGGATTAGTTAAATCAATCCATGTAAAGTGCTTAGGATAGTGCCTAGCACAAGGTAAGGGCCTAGTAAATATTAGCTATCAGCATCATCACCATCATTATAAATATCCAGACTAAAGCCCATATAGACAGAAATACACAACTACATATATGCACATACATACATATAAATATGCAGTATGAGCCAAAATAGTATGTCTTTTGGTTTTGTCTTACAATATTCACTTACCATGGACTAGTTTTTCAGGTGAGTACATGTAGATTTATTTCATGGAAAAATTGCTGTGTTGTAGCACATTATATTGATGTACTATTCTTACATTGGTGTACCTTTAGTTTTTCCTTCCAGGCTTTTTGCTTTACAAATAATACTTAAAACTGCAGTGTTCTTTACATAACTTTGCATATAAATAGCACTCTTTCTGAAGAATAGATTCCAAGAAGTAAAAGCGATGGATCAAATTGTATATCTATTTTTAAAAAATTGATTGATACTCTAAAGTATTCTCCAAGTATATTATGCCTATTTTATACTTAAAAAAACTGTAGAATACTATACATTTCTACAGACCCTAACCAGCATTTAATGCTATTAATTCAATTATTGCAAATCCAATGCATATGATATTGTATTGCATTTGGTTTTCATTTGCATTTCCCTGCTAATAGTGAAGATAGCGTATTTCCTTATATTTGTTGGCTGTCTATAGGTACCCTATGACTTTTAGGTTCATATTATTTATATATTTTTATATGTATGGTTTCTTTTTCTATTTCTTTCATTATTGTGTATATCAGGAATATTAACTCCTTGTCTCCTATATGTGTTACAAATATTTTCTCCAAGCTTGTTGGTGGTTGTATCTAGACATTTCTCCTTTTTAAGTGGGCCTTTCCACACTGACCTTAAAATATTCACTCCTACTGTCTTCTAATAATCTTATAGCTTTGTTTTTGCTCTTTAGATATTTTATCTGCATATAAAATAGTTTTGCATTATTTTGGTGGTAAATAAATAGCTTAAATATGTTGGTAGCGAATTTCCTCATAATTAAATAAATGTGAAATCAGAGATAGAAACTGAGAGATGGATGGGACTTCAAAGATTATTCAGCCCATAGTCCCATCTTGCTAGTCAGATGATTAAAACCCAGTATGAGAAAAAGAAGTCATTTACTGCAGCACTAAGGGTAATGTGATTTGAATGTTAAGGCTTGATCTGAAATTGCTTCATATGACCAGAGCATCTCTTCCCATGACATTTCTTGCCACATGGGTCTGTATTAAGCAATTTAGCTGGTAGTATTCTCAGGTTTAGCTTCCCCTTCTCTGAAATCATAGTCCTTTATAGCATTATTTCAGGTAGATAGAAATCATTTTTGAACCCTTTTTCTTTCAACATAATGTTTTTTCAAAGGTCTTACTGAGAGAACCAACTTTTGATTTGGCTCATCCCTTCTGAAAATAATAAAGTTTAATATTCCACCTATAAATATCTACCAGACATGAAAATATTCACTGTTCTAGGCCAGACCCAGGTAGGAAACATATAACTTGATTGTTAAACTATGGAAACAAAATTTTAAAGGGACAAAAATTTTAAAGGGACAACTTGTGGTACAAATTTGCTTGTTTTTGAGAGGAATGATTTTAGCTTGGTTTTAATTTTTATTAGCATTACTTATTAGCTTTTATTGTTTCTTTTCTATTTGCTAAAGTAATGTATAAACTGAAGAAAATTTAGAAAATATATAAAATATTAAAAAATTGTACTCTTCGTAATCACTTTAAATATTTTCATATATACTTCCTAATCTTTTATGTATATAAATGTGATATTTTGAGCAAAATTAATATCATATTGAACATGATTTTTCTTTTTGAAATTTACATTCATTATTTAAAATAGCAGTTGAAAATTATGAGATTTAACGTTAAAATCTGGGAAGATTTGTGGCAGCTAAATTTATAATCTGCTGTTGTCCTTGGGGAGAAGGTATCCCTTTTACATGATGTTAATTTTTAAAGCTTTTCTCAATTCTTAACCTTAATATTTTGTTCCTCACTCTTTGAGAAAACTAAGTAAATATAATAGCCAAATTGTCTAAGAAGGTCGCAAATACTGAGCCCAGGCACTCTGGAGCCTGAGCACCACAACTAGAGAGAAGCCCGAGCGCGGCAACTAGAGAAGCCCACGCGCCGCAATGAAGATCCTACCTGCCACAACCAAGACCCGACGCAGCCAAATAAATAAATAAATAAATATTTTAAAAAGGGACCATAGTATTTTGCTTCAACAGGAATCTGGGATGAAATGAATAAGCTCTGTATCAAATTAAGGTTACTGAGCAAATTTTCCCTGTGAGGGGACAAGTATTTGAAAAATATAAAGGATACCAGACCAATGCAGCAAGTGGAGCTAAGAAAACAATGAACTGTTATAGAATGTGTACTTCTCATTCTAGGACACAATTCAAAGCTAATACAGCAGTGAATAGAGGTAAACGTACGGTTTTGAAAACATTATTTAGAGAGTAAAAATGAATATTAAGTATCTAAGCCTTCAAATAAAGAAGATAGAAAAGGATTAACAGAATAAACAGACAACAGCAAAAAATTAAACAAGGGAATAATAAAGATAGTGTCATTAAATGAAATGGAAGACAGAAATATGATTTACAAAACTGAAAGCTGTTTTTTTAAAGATCAGTTAGTCAGACATACATTTGAAAAAATTGATCATCAGTAAAAGACTGTGAATGCAAGCAACATACAGAATGAAGGGAAATAACTAAAGATATAAAAGACATATCGAAACGTATCAAATTATGTTGTGAATAATACTTTAACAGTACATCAGAAAACCACATTAAATGGACAATGTAAAAACGTAGTGACAAAATTAGTAAAAGGTGAAAAAACAACTTAAAAAGACTAATAGCCACTAAATATATCGTATTACTAATGGTAAGTTTTCTCTTAGAAAGCCCTAGACAATGAAAAGTTTATAGGTAATTCCTACTACATATTCAGGGAACAGTGCTAATCCCTAGTTTCTACAAATTGAACCAAAAAATAGGAAAAGGGGAAAAATGCCAAGCTATTGTTATGAGTCCACATTAATTTTCCTTGGCCACATTTTCTCAAGAAGACGTCTTTTAAAAATCATTAAGAAAAGAGGTTTTTGTGGGGGGGCAGAGAGGAATAGATTGGGAGATTAGGATTGAGATATACACACTACTATATATAAAATATATAACTAATAAGGACCTACTGTATAACACAAGGAACTCTACTCAATACTCTGTAATGACCTATATGGGAAACGAATCTAAAAAAGAGTGGATATATGTATATGTATAACTGATTCACTTTGTTGTACACCTGAAACTAACACAACATTGTTATGTTATGCATTGCCACTGTTGGGAGTATATCCGGAGAAAACTATACTTGGAAAACTCACATGCACCCCAATGTTCATTGCAGCACTACTGACAATAGCCAAGAATGGGATTCAAACAAAAGCCCATCAAAAGAAAAATGGATAAAGACGCTGTGGTACCTATACACAAGGGCATATTAGCCATCAAAAAAGAAGGAAATAATACCATGTGCAGCAACATAGATGAACCTACGGATGACCATACTAAGACAAGTAAGTCAGAGAGAGAAAGACAAATATCATAGGGTATTACTTATAGGTGGAATCTTAAAACTGATACAAATGAACTCATTTACCAACCAGAAACAGACTCACGGAATTAGAAAACCAATTTAGGGTTGCCAAAGGGGAAACATCGGGGAGCAGGGTTAATCAGCAGTTCCGGATTCACATATACACACTAATAACACACACCATCCAAAAGGACGTACTGTATAGCACAGAGAAGTCTACTCAATAGCCTGTAATAACCTATAGGGGCAAGGAACGCGAAAAAGAGTAGACATACATCTATGTATACCAGAATCAAGTTGCTGCACACCTAAAACCAACACACCATTGTAAGTCAACTATGCTCCAATATGAAATGAACGTTAATTTAAAAATAAACCAAATGCCTACAATATTCCCCGTAGGCCCCAGTGCAATGGTAAATATGAATATACTGAATGGTGAATGTAATGAAATACTACTCAGCCATAAAAAAGAAGAAAATTTTCCCATTTACAACAACATGGATGGTCTTGGTGGATATTATGCTAAGTGAAATATGTCAGATAGGGGCTTCCTTGGTGGCACAGTGGTTAAGAATCGCCTGCCAGTGCAGGGGACATGGGTTCCATCCCTGGTCAGGGAACAAAGATCCCACATCCTGCAGGGCAACTAAGCCTTTGCGCCACAACTACTGAGCCTGCACTCTAGAGCCCACGACTGACAACTACTGAAGCCTGCGCACCTAGAGCCCGTGCTCCGCAACGTAGAAGCCACCGCAATGAGAAGCCCACGTACCACAACGAAGAGTAGCCTGCACTTACCACGACTAGAGAAAGCCTGCGCGCAGCAATGAAGACCCAATGCAGCCAAAAGTAAATAAATTAAAAAAAAAAGAAATATGTCAGAGGAAGACAATTACTGTATGATATGACTTATATGTGGAATCTAAAAAATAAAACAAACTAGTGAATATAACAAAAAAGAAACAGACTCACAGATAAAGAGAACCAACTAGTGGTTACCAGTGGGTGAGGGATGGGGGAGGGACATCATAGGGGTAGGGGATTAAGAGGTACAAACTACTATGTACAAAGGAAATAAGCTATTGTACAAGGTTATATTGTACAACACAGGGAATATAGCCTCTACTTTATAATAACTATAAATGAACTATAACCTTTAAAAATTGTGTCACTATGTTGTACACCCAAAACATATAATAGTGTACATCAACTATAACTTAATTTAGAAAAAAGAAAAAAAAAAGCTATGCTATAGGTATGCTCTGGGTGGTGTTTGTGCCTGGATGGACAAGGGTATTCAAACAAGATGGGTGAGTAGGGAAGGCCAGAAGAAGGCTGTTGGGAGGATGACTCCCAGGAAATGGTCAAAGGCATGTGAGGAGTTAGTGAGTTGGTATGCCCAGGCTTCTCAGATGACAGGACATAGCGTTACTGAGGCAAGGAACACAAGTGTTGTTAACACTTGTGTGTGGAAATAGAATGTTTCCTGTTGTCTTGAAAGGAGGCAAAATAATGTGGAATGGTGACATGGTCACTGGTAGTTTTCCAGAATTCAGCTGAAATCTAAGAAAAATAATAATTATCTGATCAAGGGACTGGATTCTTTCAGACTCCACTTAAAATGGTTTAAGCACCACGCAAATACTTCATTTATAATTCCTAGGATAGTAGAGCTCCCATAGGATAAAGTACACAGTAGTAAAAATAGTCATTTGAGTAGTAATTCTCAAGAGTTAATCTAAGTATTCAACAACAAATCTTAAAATTTTTGCTCACTGTTCTTGCATGTCTTAGTAAACTTTTCTTCCACAACGATCCATAAATGCACTGTATGCATCTGACCACCTTCTGTGTCTCTTAAGGAAGATGGTACAAAGGAAGTTAGCAAAAGCAAACGTGTATCAACTTTAATTTTCGTTTATCTTTTTAAAATCGCTATTTAATAATCTTTGCTTTAAAAGTTTGCTTTGCATGCCAAATGCACATCTTGTTCTGCTTGGACATACAGGGCTGTTCAAAGCAGCCTTATTTGTCCAGGGGAGAATTTGAGCCATGAAGTATGTGTTTCAGCAACTTTTTCTGAGTGTATGACAGAGTCTTCTTGTCAGTCCTTCTTACTTGAGTGCAATTCACTCAAAATGGGCTGCTCCAAATAAAGTGGGAGTAAACCTGGGTAAGATTCCTCACAATCTTCAGCCCTCAATCCACCATGCCAACTATCTTTGTAATAATAAAAAAAAATCCAAAATTCTAGATAATCCACTATTTGCATTTTAAGAAAAATCAGAAATCTGCATGCTTTACTTTTAAAGATAGAAGTATCTTTCACTCCAATAAATGAAAAACTCCTTCATTAAAGCAATCATTAACGACAGTGCAGGAGACAAACCACAACAGCCATAGAGAAAGAGGCAAACTCACCGCGTGTGACACAGATTTAATAGGCCACAGGGCTTTTGGTAAAATTAGCGTTGAATCCCAGGTGCATTCATGAGGCTTGTAGGTGATAAATCTTTCTGTAGTGTTCTGCTGACCTTCCTTCAGCAAAGGGCATCCACTTACTAGAGACAGGAAGACAAATGAGAAACTTAGCAATTACATTAGTCTTTGTTCATGATGTCTCTCAGAATATGGGCTCATTTTTGGAGATAAGGACCCAGGTGTAGTAAATTGCTGGGCAATCTATAAATGCGAATCTAAATAAAAATTTGCTTATCCTTTCTACCCTTTCTGCTGGAATTAATTTTGTCCTTCTTCCAGCTTCAATTCAAATCCTACCTTAGTTTATTTCCTTGGAAACCTCTTTTTAAAACTTTTTCACATTAGTGCTTTGTGACTGGAATGGCATATTTTGTATTCTATCTTATATTTGACTTAGACATTTCTTAACATCAAAGGCTTGGTCTTATTGGTCTACAAAATATTCTTGGTATTTTCTCCATAGTGACTCATATATCAGGACTTGAGGTGTACCAATTTAATTACACACCTAGAGAAGACCTTTTAAATTTAATCCATGCCAAAATGTATACATTGTTTGCAAATACATTATCTTAATTTTCCAATTATAAAATTATTTGCTACTCATTTTGAAAAGAAGAAAACAAAATTCAACCATTATCCCACTATCCAAAATCAGCCACTGTTAACACCTTATTGTTTTGTTTATAATTGATATGCAATTATAATATGTAAACACAGTATGTATTATTCACCCCTATCCAAATAAAAAATGCTGCATTATACAAATTAAGTCTGCATAAACACTATACAAATGGCACCATAATAATAATAATGGTATGTATATTTACCATGTGTTAGACGACACATGCTTTACATACATTAACTAAGTGCTTTACATATGTATAACAGATTTAATGGTCACAGTAATTCTATGATGAAGATTCAACTATTATCATTCGCATTTACAGATGAGGAAACCAAGATATAGACAGTTTAGGTAATTTAGGGCAATGAAGCCAAGATTCAAAGCTATGCAACTTGCTTCTGAAATGTATATATTAACTCATTGGTTCTCTACACAGAACACATTGAGTTACAAACTCAATCTTTAGTAATATATTAAAAGTTGTGGATAAGAAAGCATATGGATTGTTGCCATTAATTAACTGGGCATTTAAAAAATTTACTGTATAATTAAAGGTGATAAGTAAAAAAATACTTTTTAAATTATTTGCCTTTTTATGTATTACTATCAAGATATAATGCAGAAAATTTATTTTTTGGCCATATTCATAACCTTATTATAATAACTTACCTGTACTTAAGTGTTGTGACTTAAACTTTAATCCTTTTGGTTCCTTTTCTAAGTTGTCACAAAACTTGGTAAATTATGTTGGTACTAGATATGTAAAGAGAAGATTGTGTTACTACTAATAAATATTGTTTCATATTGCTAACATTCAATTTGGAATTTGGTTTTTCCAAATATTAAATATTTCACCAGTAAAATGCAATTTTGAGGATTTTGTTATAGCATTTAAAACTTGCCTATAAACATCTGATAGAATAATCTAAGATTCAAGACAGTGTATAACCAATTAATTTATGGTGGAGAGAGGACTTTGATTATCCTTTTGTGAATAATTCAGAAATGATATTTTAAACAGGATGAAATTAAAGGAATCTATTCAGAATTTGGTAAAGTAATCTTAAATGCAAGTAGAGTTACATGCTTTATTTCTAGAGCTGAATTTATTTCAGGCAATAGGAAAAATATTGAACAAAGCTAAAATAATTTGCTGAGGCTGGAATAGAATAAATATTGACTGTTTTTAGTAAACTATAAAACAAAGGTTTTTTTAACATGGTTAAAATGAACTAATATAAACTGAAAAGTCCCAGCTTGGTATTGACATATACACACTACTATATATAAAATAGACAACTAATAAGAACCTACTGTGTAGCATAGGGGACTCTACTGAATATTCTCTAATGAGCTATATGAGAAAAGAATCTAAAAAAGAGTGGATATACGTATACGTATAACTGATTCACTTTGTTGTACACCTGAAACTAATACAACATTGTAAATCAACTATACTCCAATAAAAATTTTTCCAAAGTCCCCCATTCCTTGAACTTTTACTTACCCAAGTCATATAATTCTAACTTTAACTAGTGAAATATTTAAATAAACCAATGGCATTTGATATTTAATTGACCTCCCCTCATCTCCAAATGGTAACATATTTCATTTACTACATATAAAAATGTTTAGATGCCCTGGACAAGTAGAGAAGGTTATGGATCAAGGCATCTTGAATTTCCCAACTTTTATCCGAATAGTTCCCAAGAGTTTACTTTTACTGAATATCTCAATATTTCAAACTCTATTGTAAGAAATTTGTATATAATTGTCTCCTTCATTACTTAAAATAACCATATAAAACATATAGTATTGTTATCCTAAAGTATAAATAAGGAAAGAGGCTTAATAACTTGTACAAAATTATTAGAAAATAAGAGAGAGAACTGGGATACACTGATCCCAAAGGCCATGCTTTTAACTGCTTCCCTATGTTTTCCCAATGGAATAAATTTTTTCCTTTTTCTATAATTTTTTTTTGGTATTATCATTCCTATTGCTTCACTCTTTACCTAACAAGAATCGTATTTATAAGTTAAATTATACACCTAAGTATAGGATATATTCATATACTAGTGGAATTATTTTTTGACTTCATTTGCATCTCCTTAAATATATATTCACCACCACCATTTTAAATTAGAAATTCTTGCTCATATATTATTTAAATTATTAATCATTAGACTCATTTAAATAATACAATATCCCCCCTTTGTCAATTTGCATTCACTCATCCATTTGTTCCATGATTTGATTTCATTACTACTAGACTGTAAACTCCTGGAAACTGAGGTCTGTTCTCCAATTACACCTCAGTCCAAACTCTTCTTGAGCCCTAGAAAAGCCATCCCTAGTTGGTCATTCCAACTTGCAGATAAAACCCCATCAGAAACGTTAACCAGAGTCTTACCTCTCCTTTTTCATTCATTTATTGCTGAATTTGAGTTGTATTGTTCCATGAGAAATAAAGATGCAACTTTATACACATTATATTCACATATACCTTTTTTGCTCATGTAATAGTTGTTACAATTAAGAAATGAATAAAAATAATATATTTCCCCCTTATCTCTTTTAAGTTATTTAGAATCAGATGTTCTTTTTGTACCTGTGGAAAGTTATGTGGTTTTGGATTGAGGTATACACCATTTGGATATTTTCCACTTTCCACAAATATTAACTTCACTTTATGTGAATCCAGATGAGGAAATGTAGTTATAAATTTAGGAGACATGGCCCTGTTGGGATGATTCCTTATGCTGGGAAAGTGAAGCATTGTTCCTGGAAAAAATACCTTTTTTTCTCCTTTCTTCTTCCTTAATGATCCTTGATGGCTTTTCTGGAAATCTCAAAGATGTATACAGTTGGGCTTCCCTGGTGGCGCAGTGGTTGAGAGTCCGCCTGCCGATGCAGGGGACACAGGTACATGCCCCGGTCCGGGAAGATCCCACATGCCACGGAGCGGCTAGGCCCGTGAGCCATGGCCACTGAGCCTGTGCATCCGGGGCCTGTGCTCCGCAACGGGAGAGGCCACAACCATGAGAGGCCCGGGTACCACAAAAAAAAAAAAAAAAAAAAAAAGATGTATACAGTTTATAACTAAAATCAGGAGGCTTTATTTCCCATATGTTGACTTTTATTTCAGATCGTGGTGTTTTCAGGACATTTTTTTTCTATTTGGAGTTGAGATCTTGTGTGGGACCCTGCTGTAGCCCCTTTGCAAACAATATCCCTGCCTCTCCTGCCTTTCCGGGACTCAAGGGTGTGTTCACATGTTGGAATCTGCAACAGATATGGAAATTGGTGAAGTATGCTACTGTAGAACTGTGTATTGAATATTTTCTCTCTGGGCCAGGGTGATCTCTAAAGGATTTATGAAGCAGGAAAAAAAGCTCAGAAATGACAAGGAGCGTGTGTAGAGGGGATGAAAGTATCATGGCTGCTGCGAGTATTTATTCAGCATCGTTGTCACAGTAGTCACCACACTAGAGACTAGGGATTCAAAATGATTAACTTGAAATCCATGTCCTTAAGTAACTGAGAGGCTATTGGGAGAAAGGCATGAAAACAAAAACCAAACCTGTGTAACGTGACAGATACTACAATAGTGTTATGAGAAGCAAGGAGAGTGCTCAGCTAATTCTATCAGGAAAACAGAAGTGACATCAAAAGAAAAGTTATCATTTGAACTGATCTTGAAGAATAAGTAGAAATATGCCAGGGGATAAAGGAAGGAAACAACATTTCACCAAGGCACAGAAAGTATGTAAAATTTGTCATAAGCTATTTCTAGGATTTCTATGGCCACCTAAACCATAATAAGTGCATTGTAGCTTCTAAGATTGGGATCTATGGATAAGAATCATGGATTTGCTCTTTGTTGATCTGTGACAAGGATATGGTTGGCACACTTCTAGGATTTAATGAAGGTGTTAGTATGTTACTAGACAATGCCAATGAATTTAAAACCTCCATGGAAAGAGGAATAATAATCAATTAAAATATATTTGGCTAAGTGGAAATAAAACAATGCTGGTTCCTAGGAAATAAGGATCTGAGGTGGGGATGAATTTCCTTGTCTTGTGCTAGAATCTTGTGTTGTTTGACAATAACATCAAAATAGAAGCTTTTCAAGATTCTAAATGTTATTATGCAGTAATTCAAAGTTGTGTATAAAGAGAAACTACTTTGGAGAAACACTGAAAATGTCAACTGGAAAAAATTAATAATAAATATTTTGTAATATAAAATGATAAATTGTTTTTCAACTTCTAATATGAATATATTTTTTTAATGACTACGGCCCATTGAGAGAAAAGCAAGAAGCATGTGTGGCAGGAGCTTAGCATATGTATATGAGGAGGCAGTGGAATATAAAGATAGAAAAATCAATTGGGGTTATATTAGCAAAGGTCTTTAATGACACACCAAGGAATTTTAATGAATCAAAGATAATACAGAATTTCTTAACCAAGATAAGAAACACAAGAGGAGGATCAGTTTATGGAAAAAGACCATAATAATAAGTAGATTTAAACAAAATATATGTCCACTATATAACTGGAAGTATAGGCCTGTGGCTAAGTCAGCTTTTGCTGCAATAATGCTATGTAACAAACTGCTCACAAACTCAGTGACAAAATCAATTTAAAAAAAATTTTTTGCCACAGGTTGTGGGGAAGAGGCAATTAGGATTGACTGCTAACAAGTACAAGATTTCTTTTGGGGTTGAAAGACATGTTCTGGAATTAGATAGTGATGATAGTTTCACAACATTGTGAATATACTAAAAACCACTAAATTGTACATTCTAAAATGGCAAGTAGTGAAATTATGTTATATAAATTTTATCTCAATTAGAAAAAACAAATTAATCATTAAATCATGTTGGATAAATTTCAGTAAACATAAAAGACAAACTTTTTTCCTGGGAAATAGAAAGAACAAGACTATAGGTGTTATCTAATTGAGTCCACTTAAATTTTGCAAAAAATAGTCAAAGGGAACATGAAAGCTTCTGCACAGCAAAAGAAGCAATCAACAGAGTGAAAAGGCAACCTATGGAATGGAAGAAAATATTTGCAAACTGTTTATCTGATAAGGGGTTAATATCCGAAATATTTAAGAACTCCTTCAACTCAATAGCAACAAAAACAAATAACTTGACTGAAAAATGCGCTAAAGACTTCAATAGACATTTCTCCAAAGAAGATATACAAATGGCCAACAGGTGTATGGAAAGATGCTCAACATCACTAACCATCAGGAAAATGCAAATCAAACCCACAATGAGACATCATCTCACACCTGTCAGAATAGCTATAATCAAAAAAATTAAAGACATTAAGTGTTGGTGAGGATGTAGAAAAACTGGAACACTTGTACCCTATTGGTGACAATGTAAAATGATGCAGCCAGTAAGGAAGACAGTGTGGTGGCTCCTCAAAAGTTTAAAAATAGAACTGCCATATGATCCAATAATCACACTTCTGGGTATTTATCCAAAAAATTGAAATCAGAATCTCAAAGAGATATCTGCACTCTCATGTTAATTGCAGCATTATTCACAACAGTTAAGATACAGAAGCAATCTAAATATTCATTGCTGGATGAATGGTGTTGGAGGAGGTCATCGTGAGAAAGTGACCACCAGTTGACCCGTGAGCTGGACCCAGGCAATCAGACGTCCCTTACCCGCTACCCTGTCCTTAGAATGTGTGCATCACCTAGAAGCTGCCCAAGGACACAGCCTTGAAATAGTAATATGGTGCCGAGACTATCTGGACTGTATACGTGACTTTATCCAGTGAAGTTCTCTCTATAAACTTTTTAAATTGGGGGAGTGGGGAGCACAGAGATCTACTCATCTTAGCAGCCGCCCAAGACAAGTCACGTGTGTAAGTTCCTTCGCTTCTTAAACCTGCCTACCTCCCAATCTGGAGTGGTCTGCCTCTGTCTTCCATCTCTCCTTGCCCTCCACGTACAGGGGCCAGTTTCAGATTACACCTGTGCAGCTCCTGAGGAGGTTGCAAACTAACAAATGGATAAAGAAAATGTTGTATATACACAAAATGGAATAGTATTCAGCCTTAAAAATGAAGGCAATTCTGCCATGTGCACCAATATGAATGAAGTTGGAGGACATTATGCTAAGTGAAATAAAGCCAGTCATGATTCCTGCATGATTCCACCTATATGAGGAAATCTAAAAGAGTCAAACTCACAGGAACAGAGAGTAGAATGGTGGTTGCCAGGGCCTGAGGGGGAGGAGGGATGAGGAACTGCTATTCAACAGGTATAAAGTTTCAGTTATACAAGATGAATAAATTCTAGAGGTCTGCTGTACAATGGTGTACCTATATTAACACTGTGTTGTGCACTTGAAAATCTGTTAGGAGGCTAGATCTCATGATAAATATTCTTATACACTTTTTTAAAAAGCCGAATAGAGACAAAAAAAGAGTGTGCTTAATATCTGAGTGAGAAGATTAGAAATTCCCCAAGTGTTCAAAAATATGTTATCCTCTGTTGCTCATTAATACATTAAAAATAAGGGAGAGTTGATGAATAGGGAGCCACTTACAATCTCTACAAAGTTACTATAAAATAATCACTAAAATAACACACCACTTAACAAAATATGTGGAAATAGGATTACTATTTCCTAAGCAATGCAAAAAATATAAATTAAATAATAAAAATATGTTAATTTCATGTTTCTACATTATACAGTAAACAAGAGGAATGTCTGCATAGAAATTAAAAGGGTTTATAAATAAAAGATTTTTAAAAAGAAAGGGTGAGAGTTTGAAGGTTGGCTGTACCCTTCCAAGATTCATCCAGAGGGGAGAGCATGCTGGCCCATATTTGATATTTTTATTTTCATTATCATATCTATCTAAACTTAGAAGACTGATGCATGACTTTTCATAACCTGGGCCATTTAACATATAAACCATTAATTAATTCTTACTCTCATCTAACTTTCACCAAATCACCCTCAGATGATCATTTGGCTTTGCATGTACAGTAGTCTACTGGAAGACAATGAGCTAGAAAAAAAATATGAGTTAGTTTGGTTTATTTTTCTCATAAACTAATAAATCTGCATGTTCTATTTTTCATGTTGGACTCTTCTGAATCTGGCTAATGTGACATCAGCCCTGACCTACGTACTGACCTGGAGCTGATGAAAATCAAGCCCTTGGCAGTCAGTTGTTAATTTGCTCCCAGTATATGCCTTATTTTATAACTCTCTTGCCTCATTTATGACCCTTCACATTTCTGTAGAAATATATTTTTAAACTTCTGAGAAGCACTGAAGGCTCAGCCTTGACTAAAATTGTAAATATACCTGTCTCCTGCAGGGCTCTGAAATCTGGTTACATGAGCAAAGAAAGCACACGAGTAGACTGATTCATGGTCAGGGTTTTGTAATCTCCTGCCATGAAAAGACATGAAGACTGATGGTGTTGGTGAGACAATGAAGTGTCCCACCAGGACATACAGCTATGAAGAAACTGACGAGGAGGGTTATAAACTGGAAGAATAAGAATAGATCAAGACCTCAGAAGTCTAATTGATATAAAAAACAAGTATCATGGCAGTTAGAGAGCTAGACAGCCATCAGACTAAGAAGCTGTGATTGCAGAATGCAGTGCTGGTCTGGCCCTCTTTTTGACTAGGTAGCTGGGAATGAACACGCTCATCTGTCACCTTGTTGCCACTAAAGCTCCCATCTGTCTCTCTCTGTATATGCCTGGGTCTTCCTGACTACCAAAAATTGCTACTATGCGATATTTAAACTAGTGAGAAATTATCTTTAATTTTGCATGATTCTTTATTTTGTCCTTATATTATGAATTTATTGTTACATATTATTCCTTGAATAATATGTGTGTAAAATTAAGCTTCTATAGTATAATATATGAATCATGCATTAGCATATGTCATTGTAGTCCCAAGACACCCCAGCAGAAAGAAATCAACTGGAGATCTAGTTGAAAGATTGAAGCCTGTGATGGCAATATCACATTATAATCCTCACTTTACATGGAAAAAGCTAAGGCACAGAGAAATACAAAGTCATAAGATGTGTAGCTGAGAAAGTCAGAAAAAGTAAACTAGCAATATTCTCATTCAGTCAAAGATTTAGTGGTAAATGTTGATATTACAAAAGCTATATTTTGGCCAAGATGTCTCACTGGAAATAAAAGAATGGCTTAATCTGCATTCAGTAAGCACAGTTATTCTCCAACTATGAAATTACACTGGTCTCAAGGATCAGTTTAAATACCACCTCCAATAAAAGCATTCCCAGATCTATCAGGATTCATACTTCCTTCTGAATACAGCAATGGAACTTGAAGCTACATTTTGGCTTGTACCTTGTATTAAAGTTAGTTGTTTACAACATCTGCCCCCAAATTAGAATATAAAATTGAAACAAAGATTTCTATCTTTACAAACACTATGTAGGGCTCTGCATATTTTAGGTTGAGCCATGTGAAATTCTTTTATTCAACGATTTTTCTACCTTACAAAAATGCAAACTTTAAATGGTTCAACGGTTTGAACCATTTGGCAAGCAATTGGTTGCCAAATTCTGGAAATTACAGATGCTCCTTTTTTGAAACTGTATCTAAAAGCTCAAATATCTAATTATATTTTTTTCTAAATTTGCTTACGTATCTGAGTTTAATTTTGTAAACTTAAGTATTTGGGGAGATAGACAGACAGAGAGATAGATTGATATAGATATATACCTGATACCTAGATGATGCCAACATAAGAAAAGAGCATTGTAAAATATTCTGCTATTAAGATCACAGTGAACTCCTTAGATCACGAATTCATGCACGTTTGTAGGTTTATAAAGAAACTCAACACTTTCTTCCAGCTGCGCTTTCTCCTTCTTAACATATTTCATGATCTCCTATTTATAATATTATATATAAAGAGATTGTTTCTCTCTTAAATGAATTCATCTCATATATCTTAACATAAAACACACAGATTCCAAAGACTTAGACAAATTGACAAACTGGAATAATTCCAAATAAACACAAAAATCAGAAGCATTCATTAGAAAATCAGTAACTTCACTCACCATTTAAAACTGAGAGTTTTAATAAAAATGTTTACGGCAGTATGTCTCAGCAGATCTTTTCTGCAAAGCCAAATAAGACTAAGCAAACAGATAGTTTATAAGGGAAACATTTAGCCTTTGCTTTACAAAAGAACTTGAAGTATATTTAAGTGTTACCCACCCGGGCTGCTAAGAAACAGAATTAATTTTCTAAAGGAGTGAAGTCAGAGTAGGAAAAAAGAGTGAAAGCATGACCTCTAATGTTGCCTAAAACCTAGCAACAAAGCAATAACTCCCGAGCTCTTTTTTGAAAGGTTAGAAAATCAACATACTACAAAACTCAATACTCAGTAAATGTCAAGAGGAAAAAAGAGAGAAAATAATTCCACTCCAGTGCAGTTTTCCTAAATGTCTTGACAATTTACTTTTCATATTTGTTTAGTAATCTCTTTTGTAAGTCAACGTGAGTTGACATTTAATATAAACACAATTTGAAAAGCAGTTTCAACTCTTTTATTACCTTGGGTTGAAGAAGGTTCGAGTTAATTTCCTTAATGTTCACTTTATAAGGCAAATGAAGATTACAAGTTCGTCTTCCTAACTTATGGCTTAACCTACTGATTTCTGCAAAATAATTTATGGAGAAAGCTTTCTATTTTTATTGATCAAATTCTACACTCAATGATAATATATATATCTTGGTGAGATTTAAAAACAATAAACTTCTCATAGAAAATTTCAAATATGTACCAAAGTAGACAGAATTGTATAATGAATCTTCATGTAACCATCACCCAGCTAAAAAACTGATCAACTTATAGCTCAAATTGCTTTAAATATACCTCCAACTTATCTCCCTCCATTCCTCATATTATTTTGATGCATCGTATCAACTTATCAGTAATTATTTTAGGATGTTTCCACTAAAAGATAAAAACACTTTTATTTTAAAAGCGTATGCATAGCACCACTATGACATGTAAAAAAAGGAACATCAATTCATTGATATTGAATAGTCAGGCAAAATTCAAGTTTCTAATTATCTCACAAAAGTCAAATATTTTTGGTTTTGCTTTTTTCTTTACAGTTTGTTTGTAATTTGGGCTAGTTATTCACTCTCATTTGGTCCAAAAAATTCCCGTGACCTGAGCATTAACTTCTCTCTTCCTCATATTTTTCTAATGAGGTGTAAAATTTCCTGAACGAAGATCTCTAAGTCTGGAGTCTTTTGACTAGCTTAACTATTGTTTCGTCTGAAGTGAAAGTTCGCCACTGGGTGGCAGTGCATTACTTATAATTTTATCCCAGTTTGTAAACTGAGACTCAAAGATAAATTTGCCTGTACTGTTTTCCCCAATATTCAATTTCACTGTGTTTTTTCCTTGGGGAAATGACAGTAGAGTTGGGTTTACTCAATTTCTTACAGTTTTGATATAAAATTAATCTATCTTTATGCTGATTGTATTTCTCTTTCTCTCTCTTTGCATAGAGATGCATATGATTCTTTCTCAAAAGCATATGTTCAAAGTGCCTTTTATATTTGGTTCACTACTATTGTTTGCGATGCCAAAATACATATGATGTGGCCACAGATTTCAAGAAAATTATAAATAATTGGCTAGAAAAGACACAAACCTATAGGAATACATCTCAAGACAGGTACTAAATGTCAAATGATCCGTCCTGACAGTTACTCTCCTGGGAAGTTAATGAGGGGTAGGTCCTTGAAGTTTAAGAACGTCTCTGAAAATTTCTTAGAGCAACCAAGGTCTATTCTAATTCTTGACAACAACAAAGTTCTTAATAAAAAGGAGAGGAAGGGAAGATGATTTAGATGGGTGGACAGCATAAAAGCTACTTTAATTCTCTTTAATGCTTTCATGAATGCTTTTCAAGAAGTTTCTGTTAGGGAGATACTATTTCATGGTTAAGTGACTCAAGTTATATATAGAACACCCAAAAATCTCCTCTGAAGTAGATACTTTGAGTGTATAATAAATTTTTACTGCACATGAATATGTGTGGGATGTGCAAGGATCTGTTGCTCAGCTCCCACAAATTTAGGAAGGTACCCTGTTGTGGAAAATAAAAACCTCCACACTCTGACTTTTATGTCTCCTGGTATTAAGGAATATGCACATTTTTTCTTTACTTTAATATAATTTTATTATCATCTCCAATATCTAGGTTTTTTTCTTTTAAAATTAACACATTAGATATTTGCCCTCTGGTCTTTGGAATTTTGGGTATCATAAAAAGTAACAAAGCATCATCTTATCTCTGCAAATTAGTATCCCTTATTTTTCTGTGCAGAGATGAGGGGAAGAAAATTAAAGCATGAGAGTGATCACCATTTAAAAGTGAAAAAGAAAATGTCCTATAGTGTTTTCCCTTCCTTTCCAGCTAATCTCTTAAGCTGAATTCCTTGGCTCCAGTTTGGGGAAACTTTTTATTATTGTCTCCTAAGGGTCAGTCACATAAGCTATCCCACACCACCTCTCACATCTTTGTTCACCTGAATATGAGCCACACTTAATTTAAAGTAAGATTCTGGAAATTAGAAGAGAAGAGTTTTTACTTTTTATTACCCACCACTAAGAATTTAATAGCTTCTAGTTGGAAGGCATTGAATGTGCACATTTTTGAAAAAGCCACTTGAATAACGTATGTTTATACAAATGAATTACCTTAAAGTGTACTGTAGTAATAATCTTATCACGTAAATGCAGTTTGAAATACTCCATAAATTAACAAGAAAAATAGGTTTTCAATTATGTTCAGAATAAGAAAATAAGAATGAGGGAGTTTCTTGGGCAGAAGGAATAATATTAATGAATGCCATTATGTAGCTAAACAGTTTTGCTTCTGTTTTATCTCCTCCCTTATGAAAGGGAACAATTTCTACACTGAAAATAGCAAACATGAAGAGGAACAAATTGAAGCTTGAGTTAGATGAGGAGACAAGATACTATACTTATTTACATGAATTCAGGTCCATAAAACCATAGGAGTTACACTTCAGAACAATGAGAGAACTGGCACTGGGAAATGAGGTGGTACCCTGTGAAACCTTGTTGAGAGGACAGAGTTATATGAGTGGATATTGGAGATCAGACACACTTGAGTTTACCCTTGACACAAGGTGGGCCTCTTTGTGAGTGCCACCTAACATGCCACACAGTGTGGGTTAAGGAATGGATTTTACTGGGGTAACAGTTTTACAACCAAAGATCAGAAAAAGGGGGACTTGAGTTCTCAGATCTCCTAATATCCTCTAGGTGGGGAATGAGGAGTGGGGCACACAGTTGAACACAGGGTAGATGAACATTCTGGGTGGCAGGAACTCCTCCTGTTGCTCTCCTGTTTACAGTGCAAGTCTGAGAGCACCTTTATCAGTGGGGATGTGGGGAGCAGAGTACACTGACTAACAAGTTAACTGCGCACCAGCCTTACTGAGTTTGGATGCCAGCTGTTCACAGGAGTGTCTGGGAAAGCCAGCTGCTCAGCGTTTGGTGACTTTGGGGACCTGTGCAAAGTTGCATTCCTATATTTTGAGGAAAAAAGCTAACAATGCAGGGGGAAGTTGAGATTAGAAGCAACCTCTCTCATCAGAAGAGGGAAGACCTCCCTATTCTAGCTGTCTCATTGTCCAGGCAGATCAAGGTGAGCTGCCTGGAGCATCTTAGGAGAGTCATGCTTGTTGCACTACAGAACGTCAGTAAATTCTACAATAGGTTTTCTAGCAGACAATTGGTGAGTACTCTAGGGAAGAGGGGCTTTCTTTCCACTATTAGAAATGGAGATCAATTCACCGTAGATTTATCTACAAAGCAGGGCTGTGTATGAATAAAATAGGCCTAATCACATGTGATGCTTTCACACTGTACATAAATTTCGCTGCTCTGCACTGAGCCTGAGACTGCCTGGGTCATTGTTATTGATGTTCATAGCTTGTCTGTTGATTTGTGCTGTTTTCTTTCCTTCCTCCCATGAGACTGCTCAGATTTACCATGGTTAGAGAACTGCTCCTTCAGTTATCCATGTTCAAGTCACACCAATTAAAACATGGCCCCTTGACAAAAGTGTGAGTGATGTTTCAAAGAAGGACTTATCCATTCCACATTTACTCACCAGGTCAAGCACTACAGTGCACAACACTGTCCCACATCTAAAACCAGCGTTATCAGTGACCTCTCCTAAGGACCTAGGCAAAATGGCAAACATTGCCTTCTCACCTCTTTCTACCACACCCTTCAGCCTCTTGGTGCCTCCCTTCACTCCCATGTCACACACTGCTGTCATTGTGTCATCCTCTGGTGGTTGCGAATTCTTGTTTTACTACCTCATTTAGTCTGTTGCCTTCTATAGCATTCTAAAATACATGTTTACTCTCTTTTATGCCTAATAAAAATACTAACCCTGTTCATCATTTTTAAACTTAGTATACTTTACCTCTTTTCTCAAAGTACTGATAAAAAATTTTAGTTCTATTTGTCCTACTTCAAAACAGTAGAGAAATGGATTTAAGAATAATAAATAATCTACACGTCTTCCACAGAGCGGCAACTGAAAATTATTCTTGACTTAATAAAATACTGACTAACTGATCTTTGCTGTGGGCCACCGTTCTAGGTGCTTTACACTTGTTAGTACACTCAATCTCACAGCAACCTTTGGAAGTAAGTCCTTTTATTATCTCATTTGACAGATGAGGAAACAGAAGGAAAGAGTCTAGTGACTTGTTCAAGGTTATAGAGCTAATAAGCAATGGGGCCAGAATGAAAATCCACCCCATCTGGCCTCAGAGGCCTGGTTTTCAGCCTCTGCAGTACAATAACTCTAAATCAGTGGTTCACAAGGTGGGGTCCCGAGACAACTAGCATGAGTATCATTTGAGAATGTGTTAGAAATACTAATTCTCAGGCCCTACCCAAAAACCTATTGAGTCAGAAACTCTGGAGATGGGGTGCAGCAATCTGTGTTTTAACACACCCTCCAGGCGATTCTGATGTTCAAATTCAAATTTGAGGACCTCTGCTTTAGAGGTTACTGAGGGAACTGCTAGTACAGATTCTAAAACTTTTTTTATCTGCTTTTTCTTTATGTGATTTTATGACTGAAATCAGAGAAACTTTAACACACTGCAGTGCATATGTTAGAACACTTGTCAACACTGATAGAGGTATAGAAAATTTTTAGAAAACTTAGCATACATTTAAAAAGCAAAACCAGGAATTCCCTGACGGTCCAGTGGTTAGGACATCATGCTTTCACTGCCGAGGGTGTGGGTTCAATCCCTGGTTGGGGAACTAAGATCCCGCAAGCCACACAGTGCGGCCAAAATAATAATAGTAATAATAGTAAAAATAAATAAAAAGCAAAACCAGAATCTATTAATGATTTTAAGATGATTTAAAGGAAAAAAATTTTACTTCTGTGAAACTACGTATTGAAAAAACTATAGTGGACCATAATGGGGAAGTAAGAGTTTTTTAAAAAGAGACATAAGCATAGACTTAGCAACTTTTAAAATTATGTATTAAAACATATTGCACAAACTAAGGGTGTCTGAAAATGCAAACTTGCATTTGAAAGAATCATAGCATAGAAAACTGGGTCCATAAAGCTCCATCCTCTCCAGTTCTCATAATTTTCCATAGAGTAGCATTTCCATTGTCTTTATCGTTTCTGTGAAAACATATACCCCTAGAGAAACTGGAGAACAATATTTGGCATAATAGTGAAAGAGCAGTTATTGATATAACCCGAGTTATGTACTTTAAGTACGTAATACTTTGTGCTCAGTGGATGGTGTATGGCAACTCTTGTTAAAATTTCCCAGAGTTATAACATTTAAATATTTTCTTTCATTTGTCTTTTATACATAGAATGGGCTCTTAGACAGTGTCACAAGAAGGATTCCATTAATGACTCATTCCCCTCAACCAGAAGTATATAATTTGGGTATCATTTTTCATGTGTCAGGGATCCTCTGTTCTGAGGAATCTGTGACACAGAGAAGAGCCCTAGAAAAAAACTGCGACGTTGATATGATACACCTTTATTTCCCATTGGCCTTTTTCTCATTCCACCCCTTACTGGCTCTCATACTGAGATTCATCCCATCCAAGTCAAACATGCAGAGTTTATTTTTCAGAAGGCCCCCCCTTATTGAAAATGACCTCCTCTCTTTACTCCATGGATCAGGGGTCAAGTAACTAATCCACAGTTAATCCCTGCTACAATCAGAATACCTCCTTTAGATAACAAATCAACATTTGGTGTCACTAGTAGTGTGAGTGGCACATTCATAACCCCAATCATAGAAAAACTGCATATGTCTCTGCATCCTGAGATTACTTATGTGAAACTTATTGGTAATTTCCCTATCTATCCCCTCAGTAAAATCCAGGAAGCTTGCCTTACAAAATGGAAGGAGTTCTTAATAAAATTTTGTAATTCTTATTCTTTTAGAAGTTTGGATAGATATGTGTTTATGTGGGAAGGAAGCTTTTAATTTTCAGAAGATTTACTATTTAAGCAGTGTCACACAGAAGAGGCACAAGATTTTGGGGCTTAACTAGTAAAAGTTTTCTCTGTAGTAACTTAACTCCAATGGCTAAAACTAAAACTTTTTACTAATGAATTAAATATAAATTCTGTAGTGTTGATAAGAAGAGAAAGCTGTGTCTATTGAGGGAGAAGCCAGAAGAGACAGAATAAATACAGACGTCCTCAAATTCATTTTTAGGTTTGAATCAGCTGTGACGTGCCCAAGAACTGGAAACATGAACATTCTTACCTCTCAGTATTTACTTATTTACTGAATAAGTGTATATGTGGTCCTCTACAGTAAAAGATCTCATCCACCCATAACAAAGTCTTCCTGGATACAAAATTATCAAGAACACATTGGGAAAATAAGCCAAACTCCTATTTGCAGATTTCAAACTCCCAGTGACATGAAAAGTCTTTGTGGAATCTATGGGAATTCCTTGTCTTACCTGAGTCCTGAAAAAGTCGAGTGCTGTATTTCTGCCGTAAACCTCTTTACTTCAAGCGGTTTCGCCACACGACTAATTGGTCACAGGGCTATTTCGCCATAAAAGATAAATAACTTGGTCTTCCCTGGTGGCGCAGTGGTTGAGAATGTTCCTGCCAGTGCAGAGGACACGGGTTCGAGCCCTGGTCTGGGAAGATCCCACATGCTGCGGAGCAACTGGGCGCGTGAGCCACAATTACTGAGCCTGCGCGTCTGGAGCCTGTGCTCCGCAACAAGAGAGGCCGCGATAGTGAGAGACCCGCGCACCGCGATGAAGAGTGGCCCCCGCTTGCCACAACTACAGAAAGCCCTCGCACAGAAACGAAGACCCAACATAGCCATAAATAAAAAAAACAAATAAATTAATTTAAAAAAAATCCTACATCATAGCGTTATTATTAAAAAAAAAAAAAGATAAATAACTGGTCGACAGTTACATTACCCTAGAAAAGATGACCTATCAGTCTTTGCAAATTCTTAGGTGAGCTAATCCAAGCCTGGTTCTGTTAGGGTGAGTTATAACTTGAATGTTTTGTAATGGAAAATAATATTATTTAAATGCCATTAAAATTTCTCCTAACAAAGACTTTATTTCGAAATGAATATATTTCTTAGGCTCCAATTAGTAGCATTAATATACTGTGATGCAGTGAGTCACAAACCTTGGTCCATAAAAAGTTGTATCAGAATTTCCTGGGGTGGTTTATTATCCAGAATCTTGGGCTCTATCTCCAGAGACTATATTCAGCATGTCGAGGATAAGCCTGGGAATCTACAATTATAGAATGTTTCCCAGGTGACTTTGATGCACAATTAAGTTTAGGAAAAAAAATATGGAATTTCGATTTAGAAGGCGAGACTCAGGTCTAGATAATTTCAGACCAATTCTATTGTCTCTTGAAGTGTAGATTTCTTCATCTTTAACACAGATGATAATATCCTCTATCAGGGTTGTGAGTATCCCTGAAATAATATACACAAAAAAAGGCAATTCTGGAATAGAAAATTACTTAACTACTGAAATACATTTTAAAGGCATTGATGCCTTCTTATACAGACTTTATGAAATCTTAGAATGCTTGCTATACCACAGCCCCATTCTAAGGAATTTCTAGCCTGAAACCCATTCCAAGGAATTCCCAGCCCATAGCATCATTACAAAAGGTTCCCATGCCAACAGGCCTCATGCCAAGAGATTCCCATGCCAGTACCAATTTGCTTATTTATGTATAAATACTATTAATAATAAAAGAGTCTCCTTTTTTTAATTGTAAACTTTTATTTCACCTTTTATGTGTTTTGTTTTGTTTGGGTGAGCTCCTTCCTTTTTTTCTTCAATAATGTAAACATTATTTTCAACTCTATAGTTCTTTTTGTTAATGGAGATACTGGTTAATTATAGAAAAGTGGTTAAAAACAAAGTTACAACCATAAAATAAAACATTTTTAAGCTGTTAAAATATGCAAATTTCTCACATGTAATTTAAATGCAAATGTAGTATAAAGTATATATACAGCAGGATCCTCATAATGTAATAAATTATACCCATCCCATACATATATATAGTTATATATGTCTATATGATGTATATTTCAAATCCTGAAAGAATGTATATGAAAATTTTACCTGTGATTGTATCTGGTTCACTTCTAATATGACTGTACTTTCCCTTTTTTTTTTTTTTTTTTTGCTGCACTGCGTGCCTTGTGGAACCCGGGCCCTCGGCAGTGGAAGAAAGGAGTCCTAACCACTGAACTGCCAGGGAATTCCCCTGTATTTTCCCAATTTTTTACATTGACTGTGTATTATTTTACAATTTTTTAAAAATTACTCAAATTGGGCTTCCCTGGTAGCACAGTGGTTGAGAGTCTGCCTGCCTGATGCAGGAGACACGGGTTCGTGCTCCGGTCCGGGAAGATCCCACGTCCCACATCCCACATGCCCCGCGGAGCGGCTAGGTCCGTGAGCCATGGCCGCTGAGCCTGTCCGTCCGGAACCTGTGCTCCGCACGGAAGAAACCACAACAGTGAGAGGCCCGCGTACCGCATAAAAAAATAAAATAAAATAAAAGCGTACTGGGGCTTCCCTGGTGGCGCAGTGGTTGAGAGTCCGCCTGCCGATGCAGGGGAACATGGGTTCGTGCCCCGGTCCGGGAAGATCCCACATGCCGCGGAGCGGCTGGGCCCGTGAGCCATGGCCGCTGAGCCTGCGCGTCCGGAGCCTGTGCTCTGCAACGGGAGAGGCCACAACAGTGAGAGGCCCGCGTAGCACAAAAAAAAAAAAAAAAAAAAAATTACTAAAATTATTTCTTGAATTAAAAAAAATAGATGAACATAGTAGAGGATATAAATGGCCAAATTATATCAGATCTTGCCATGTAAATATCTGCCACGATTCCCTGCGTACTTCAGGCACTAGCATAAATAAGACTTTCAGCTTGGCCTAGGAGACCAGGGCGTGTGGGCTCCCCCAGCATGATGCAAAAGCTTGTAAATCGGTTCTATAATCTGAGGAGTAGTTTCCAGTTACACAATTAGCCAAAACTCAAGATGTAAACATAGTAAATACCCGTTTTCCCAGCTGAGAGGTTAGTCCCACCTGACCTATAACAAGGGAGACTGGTACAGCAATTTCCCTACCATATAAGAGTCAAGGGATACTAAAATGTAAATTGAGCACCTATGTGTACCTCATTTCAGATTGTTAGTAAACCAAATATGAGATAAAACAGATACTAAATAATTTCACCCAATAATAGAATAATTCAGACATTTGTGAAATATTTTTTAATTGACTTTGTAGGGACATAACAGAGAAATGTCATAGGATGTTTTGGGTAATAGGTTGAATGTCATTTCTTGTCATGACTTTCAGAATCTAAAGTTGCCTGTAAAGAATACCGGAAAGGGACTTCTCTGGTGGCGCAGTGGTTAAGAATCTGCCTGCCAATGCAGGGGGCATGGGTTCGAGCCCTGGTCCGGGAAAATCCCACATGCCCCGGAGCAACTAAGCCGGTGCGCCAAAACTACTGAGCCTGTGCTCTAGAGCCTGCGAGCCACAACTACTGAGCCTACATGCCACAACTACTGAAGCCCGCATGCCTAGAGCCCATGCTCCGCAGCAACAGTGACAAGCCCACGCACCGAAATGAAGAGTAGACCCTGGGCTTCCCTGGTGGCGCAGTGGTTGAGAGTCCGCCTGCCGATGCAGGGGACACGGGTTCGTGCCCCGGTCCGCGAGGATCCCAAGTGCCGCGGAGCAGCTGGGCCCATGGGCCATGGCCGCTGGGCCTGCACGTCCAGAGTCTGTGCTCTGCAACGGGAGAGGCCACAGCAGTGAGAGGCCCACGTACCGCAAAAAAAAAAAAAAGAGTAGACCCTGCTCACTGCAACTAGAGAAAGCCTGCGCGCAGCAACAAAGACCCAACGCAGCCAAAAATAAATAAATAAAATAAATAAATTTATTAAAAAAAAAATAATGGAAAGAAAACCAGAGAGGGTACTGACTTTAGTGACAGAAGAACCAGGTTTGAATTCCAATTATACCACTTGACTGTAGTTGAATGGACTTAGGCATGTATAATGACCTCTCCAAACCTTAATATCTCAACTGTAAAACTGAGATAATTCTACTGCCTACTTTACAAAGTGTTCTGAGAATGAAATAAAGAATTGTGTGTGGAAATATTTTGTAAAGTAAAAAAATTCACACATACATGTGCACATATTCACACACATATCTAGTTTTTTTTTTCCCCACCCTGGCAACTCTTAATCCATTTAAATTACAATTTATTTACAATTAAAATGACTACCTAGCTTTTTATTTGTTTAAGAGCCAGTGAGGATTTCACAGATTCAAACAGATATCCTGAGATGTAAGATATTACAAAAAATATTTTCTTCCCCAAAGCAACAGAATTGAAGATTTTAAAAGAGCAGAATCAATTCAAATCTAGCAACAGATTTCAAAGCTTTCACTTTAGATCTTCAAGTCATTTGCTGCAGCCATACCTCAGACAATATTCCTAGTAGGAGGGAAGTTAAAACACCATTTGAATGATTTCCTGCTGGGACTTCATTGTCAGCAACCTCCCTCACATCCTATTTCGGTATGACTTTCACACTTCAGGGGGTTGAAAAATGTTTCTTCAACTCGTAAAAAAATGGAGACCCTACATTGTGTATTTATATGCCAGCTCTATTTGCACCTTATCATTTACCAACCTGAACTAGTAACTAAAATCAAAAGCAAAATAAGACTTTAATCTGTGTATCTAGCAAAATAAGACTTTAATCGGTATATCTAAGTACACTGCCCTGACATACATACACTTTCAACATATAATTTGCATTTTAAAATAATGACACTAATGACTCTCCTTGGAAAATAGTTATGTGCAATCAAATAGCCAAATTATTATACTGTTTCAAGTCTTAGACTAAATCAATGTGATGTTGCTCATCTAAACCAGAAGATTCTCAATGACCTGGGAAGACAGATAACAGAATTACTTTGGTCAGCCAAGTGAAGTCTTAGTATTTTTTTCCGATTTCTAACACAACTGGCACTCCAATGCAAGTACTAGTTATCTATATGTGTTACTGTCATAATATTTTTAAGCACACAAGTCCTGGAAAAAGAGATATCTTATCCATCCAACTCAAAATTAGTGCTTCCAGGGGAGAGAGAGAGCACACAAAACACATAAATAAACAAAAACAAAACACAAGTCCATTGAAACCATGACAAGGAAGTACAAAATATTTTACATTGATCCTCCTCTTCATTGATTCTTTCTGAGGCAGAGAAGTCTCCTGATTGGTTGTTGGAACTTAGAATTACTCAAGATAATTATAACCGAATGGCCAGAGGGATATATGCTGCCATTATGTCCTTCACCACAAAGAAGCACTGACTCCCATAAGGAATACTGAATGTCATATTTGCCATGAAGGCAGCAAAATAAGAAATAAAGAAGCAAAAGAATGTTATCACTGATCTTAATGTATTAATATGGGCTTCAGTGCTGGCGTTTCTAAAACCAAGAGGTCCACTTTGCATCCGATTAGCGTGTTTATAGAGAGAAATGAATAACATAACAGTTCACGTCACAGATATGGCCAGAGGAAATATTAATGCCAAGCTGACAAGAAGCACTTCATTAATCTGCTTTGTCTTGAGTTTAGTCCTCTTTAGCATGGCATCCCTGAGGACATCAATATCCACATTTTTAGGGTAATCCACCTTGACACACAGAGTTGCAATGCTCACGGAGGTCAGCAGGCTTCCCAGAAGCAGTCAAGGCATTAACTTTGAGATCCTGAATTTCAGCCAAAGAAAACAGTACTGGGTGAAGTGTGTTATCTTGAGGCAGTAAAATACAGAGAGACAGGTGGCAAACCAGAGACTGACAGAGCTGAAAAACATCCCCCCAAAATCATCGCTGTACCACAAATTTTTACTCTATAAAAGAGTGGAAAGAACATGAGAAAAACTTTACCATTAACACTATCTGCAAACCAAATCTAGACATCCCTATGCATATGAAAAGGAGATGCATTGGTGTCAGCTTTCTGCTTTTGACCAATTCATTACAGTTGATGATTATAAGAAATCCATTTACTGTAATCCCTGTGATAAATTCTGCTGACATGAGGATAACATGAAGACGAGCTGACAAAGAGGAGGCCATGTTTCCTACCACAAATCTTACCTTTTCCTTGTGGATGGTGTCAAATACCTCCTCCATATGATGTTGCAGATAGAAACATACAGCACTGAGAAATCTGACCTTCTGCCAAATTCTGGATCGTAAGTAGAGTCTACCACTAGACTTTTTCCTTAAGGAAGAAAAACTGAGGGAGTACTTTTTAAATCTGGTGCCCTGAATTTGAAACTGAGGGAATGCAAATCCAAAGATCTGAATGATGGTTAAGTCTTCCAATTACATCCCAGTAAAAACTGCCATATTGGCATTATTCAGTTCTCACGCTTACTCAATTATGCCAAACATCTGATTATAAATATTTTTTATTTAGGTTACTACTATTTCCTTTCTGTCTTTTGTTTTCTCCTAAGGACAAATGCCACATTCTTGGGACAGACAGCTATTTCTTATTATTGGCACAAGTATCCAGTCTCAGATGTGACTGTTTCTTTTTTTCCCTCATAATAATCATTCCAAGACACTTTGAATGAATCCTTCCTGATCCTCCACCCCCACCCCAGCCCCATAAAAGACAATTTTTTTCTCCAGACTTGAAAATCATTTCCTGGGACCTAACTTTTTTTTTTAATTTATTTAATTTATTTATTTTTGTCTGCGTTGGGTCTTCATTGCTGTGTGAGGGTTTTTCTCTAATTGTGGCAGCGGGGGCTACTCTTCGTTGCGGTGCGCAGGCTTCTCACTGCTAGGCTTCGTTGCGGAGCACAGGCTCTAGGCACATGGGCTTCAGTAGTTGTAGCATGCAGGCTCAGTAGTTGTGGCTCACAGGCTCTAGAGCACAGGCTCAGTAGTTGTGGCACACAGGCTTAGTTGCTCCACGGCATGTGGGATCTTCCTGGACCAGGGCTCGAACCCGTGTCCCCTGCATTGGCAGGCGGATTCTTAACCACTGCGCCACCAGGTAAGCCCCTGCAACCTAACTTGGTATAATAATCCTTCATTACCCTAAATGATCTCTCATATTTTCAGTCTTCTTGGTAAAATTCTGACCTAAGGGTCAGCAAACCCCAGTGATAAAAGTAGTGCATATTCAATCCACATGCTTACATCATGTCTGCTCATGCTGAAGAATATCCCTTCAAAAGGCAGATGGTATAGAAACTTCAAACCACAAACAGAGGGTGTAATTACATAGGCGTTAAAATGATTTTCCTCCCTTTATTGCAAAGAGATATTCATATAACCTTGCCGAAAATTAGTTACATCACATGTAAGGTGTAAATAAATCATTACTACTTCATAACCAATATATGGTGCTCAAACTGTTTAGTTCAGTGGCTAGGTCATACTAAGCACTCAACACATGGTAACTACTAATTAATACTATTAAATGTCTTATTTTATTTACCTCAGCAAGAAAATATTGATTCTGTTAATATTTTCGATAAGACAGTTGAAATGTTTTCAATAAGAAATAAGATTATAAAAGTATAGAAAATAGAAAAGCAAAGAACTGGACTTGCCACCCACTGTCCACACCATTCATGGTTTTTAAAGCCTACTAGCCCATGAAAGCACATGTCAGTGCCACCTGTGTAGCGTTCCCCTGCTACCATCAGGTGACCTTCCCACCCATTTTCTATACATCACAGATATCCAAGATTTATCCCATCTCTATCTCTTCTAAAATGCTTGTTTTGTGACCTGTACATCAGTTTGCCTTTGGTGCCTGGACTTGCCATCTTCCTTGTCTACAAACCATGACTTTGTCAAGTGAATGGTATCTGCCTTGCCCCATCGCCTCCAGGGTCTACTCCCAATTCTAGGTACAGGTGAAGAAGCTTCATCTCAATTCCAGACTCTAGACCAGTGTCATGATCCTGGGGTGAAGGAGAAGAAATGGGATTTGTACAGTATACAGCTTAGTGTCCTAAATTACCTCTCTGAGACTGGGTTATATTTATTGAGTGATGGCATTTAAAAGGATATGATAACTGGATTGTTATCATATCTGACTGCATCTGGATGTCATGGGACTAAGGCAGTAAGCAGCAAATAAAACAGTAGTAAGCATTCAGTAAATATTGTTACTGAATTTTTATGTGGAAAATGAGACACAACTCAGTTCTGGAAAGGTATAGAATTTCTTAGGATTCATAAAAATCTTATTGGTAGAAGAAGTGAATCAGATTCCATCACAAAAATCCCCATTTTATAGAGAAGGATATTTTGGAATCCTAAAGACTAAGTGACTTATTCAAGGTTTAAATGAATAAAAACTGGCAGAACTTGTATAGATCATTTCAATTTTCTGATCTTACGTTTCCTCATAAGCAAAACAAGTGAAGAGGAAAAAATGAATTATCTACAATTTTGATTTTGTCAACATTTTCACTCATCTTCTGCCAAAATCTTGAAAGTTTCTTCCAAAACCTTGAATTAGTTGAGCTGCCTTTGCATGAGCTTTGTCCCATGTAGGACACAGGATAAGATTTCTTGATCCACTGATTAATATATTGGATTAATATCCTGTTTTTGAGACAATTGTTCTCAACTTCTCCCACCCCAGCTGAGTCATAATGTTTATTATAATTCTACTTTGAAGGTCTTTCCACGTGCAAATTATAATTTGTGTCTCAGACAATCAGTGAATGAGGAGGTAGAGGAGAGCTCAGTTTCTCAAAGAGACTGTGTAATTGAGGACTTCACTATCTCCTTACCACATCACTAAAATTCAGCTTTCATTGTACCATGGAGCAGTTCAAACCAACAGGAAATTAAGGATGCAACACTTTTGAAAATTGTATAAAGCTGCAAAATGTAAATAACTGCTCTGAACTGGTTGAATATGACATATATGTATCTAAGAAAATAGAAGAGAGGCAAATTTGGGAAAGGGACATTTAAATTTTTTCATTGCAATTGAGTAAATGTTAAATTACATAACAGAAGCAGACCAAAGAAGAAAGGCTTATAGTCCAAGAGTCAGAGAGAAGTAATTAGAATGGTGTACTAATAAAAGTAAGACACATGCCTTCTATCTCCATCCTGAAATGGACTGTAGCCCACCTTCAGATGTATAACATTCCTTGTAACATGCATGTAATCAGGAAAAGTAGCTCACAGCAGAAAATGTGGAAATAAAAACAAATGTATTCCCCCAAACTGAGATATTATAAAATAATTTATAAGTAAGTGGGGTGTAATTAAATAATACACTTTTACCAAAATACTGAGTTCAAAAAGCTCATTTAATTTCTTAAAATTTTCTAATATTTTTAGAAGATAGACTTATCTCTATTGTAGACATAGGAAAATATGCCTTGAGGTGTTAGATAACTTACCTAAATTTAACCAGACAATGCATGACAAAGGTAGAAATATGTTTTGATCTCCATATACACAAACTGATACACTTCAGACACACTTAGTCACACTTTCTACATAGCTGAGCAATTTCTTATTCTGAAATATAAAAAGAATACAACTCCAAATCATAGTTCAGAACACACATAATAACAATAAAAAAAACATGAAAGTCTGATATTATTTAGCCAATTTTGAAGACCAAATTGTTTCAATACATTTAAGTAAACATTTACAGTGTTTAGACATTTTGACAGTGATCTGTGCCTTCTTCAGTGTTTTTTTTCCAATATCCATTTTTTTCAATATCTATTTCACATACAAAGTGATCCTATTCCAACACAAGACCCCTCTATACCTTTATATTTCTGGAGGCACTGTGGACTCAAAACGAAAATAGGTAGCAATTTGTTGGAGAATGATATATTTGTTACTATTTTCCTGATCTTTCCAAGGATAAATTCTTAAAAGGAAAGATTTATAGCAGCTAGAAACCAATCAGCAATGAGTTAAAACTCCAACACCATCATTTATCTTCTTTACCTTTACTATGACAGTTCAGGCTGTCCATGATACAAGATCAATTTCTGTCCTTTGGGTTTTTTTTTTTTTTCATGTCCTTTGTTTATGAGAGATATCAAAAGCTTAATCAAACAATATTTTTCCTTGTCTGAGATCTAGATGATGCTACCTTGAGACAACATTTGTAGAAAATAAAAAGCTCTGGGCTCAATTTTAGTGATACTGACATTTCAGAAGAATGTAATTCCAATTCAATTCCTAATGAATTGAACTGGCGATATACGAACCTTTCAGAAGATCATATGAAGCAATCCATCCACAGTGAACAAAAAAGTAGCACAAACTTTCCTTGATTTACATATGGATGTGATCATGTGGGCCGTCTGTGCTAACTCAGAGAAAAAACAGAAAAACAGATTATGTTCAAAGCAGCATGTGTAAATTGAGCTTTACCCTAAAAGGTATCCACATATAAAAATGTCAACACTTCTATGAGACATTATTTCTTCTGAACCCAAAATATCAACCTAGTATATGTATGACTGTGACATCCAAAAACTAGTGAATATAATAGAAATGTTTCTTCTTCTAAGATTACATGCATAGTACATTTGTGTGTGTTTGTGTGTACAGTAATATGTGTACTTACATTCTGCTGATTCTGCCCCTTGGAAATGTAACATAGATTCTAGGAAACAGGTTAATCAGCTGATTCTAAAGTTTGAATACTGGATTTTTGGAATTGAATTTTTCATTTGGACTAGATATGTGTTGCTTCTTTTAAGTGCATATATTCTGATTCTCTAACATTTGGCTATCACTGGTAACAGGTAGAGGAAAATGAGGGGGAAATTCTTGACAGAGTTTATGTATTAATGCTAGAGCAGTTCTGTCTCTAAGTGAAGAGGAGTATATGTCCATTCACTGTAAATCTTGCAAATTAACATGCAATGACCAGTCAATAGTTAGCAGTAGCCAATAAAATAAATATGACAAATTATAAAGTGAGCCTATTTTTCCTAGGAAGTTTAAGAATATCTGTTAAAAAGGTAACTCAATATGACCATGGATTCTATAAAAGTGAAAGCAGAGTCTATGGTGAGTGTCTCGTTCTCTATCATTTGTATTAATTATATGGTCGTTGGCATCTTAAATATTATCCCTGTTGTCATATCTGTAGCTTTGCAAAGGTCTGCATCTAATCATCACATTTTGGATTAAGGTTAACATCACATTTAGCTTGAGAAATAAGAATCTAAACCTATAATATCCTTTATGCAGTTCAGCAGGTATCAGCATGTGAACTCACCACATTTCCAGTGTACTCTGAGCTCCATCTGTAGATGATGTATTAAAAGGTATCAAGACAGATTAAAACGTAAATTGCGGGCTTCCCTGGTGGCGCAGTGGTTGAGAATACGCCTGCCGATGCAGGGGACACGGGTTCATGCCCCGGTCCAGGGAGATTCCACATGCCGCAGAGCGGCTAGGCCCGTGAGGCATGGCCGCTGGGCCTGCGCATCCAGAGCCTGTGCTCTGCAACGGGAGAGGCCACAACAGTGAGAGGCCCGCGTACCGCAAAAAGGCGTTAATTATGAATACAAGACTGGCTTCTAGGGAATACCTTTTCAAATCAGTTTTTTCCATAGCAAATCATCTAGACACAATGATGTCCACTATTTGATTATAAAAAAACAAACAAAACAGCTTTTTGGTGTCATATAATGTAGATTCAGAACATTTATCATGTTCAACAGGGTGACACAGTGGACTTACTGCTCCCCCAGTTAATGTGGTATCTTGATTGTTTTTTTCTGGTTAACTAACATATTATTGATCTATTGTGAACTTCACTTAAAAATCAGAATACTTACTGTATGTCTTTGTTTATAAGAAATCTCATTTTCATATTTCTTGTACATTTTTAAAAGAAAACTTTCTAGTTTTTTTTACAGAAAACATATTTTCTTACCATTTAGATTTTTGCGGTCATAATCCATCGTCAAAATACAGATATTTTTATAATTAATTATTGTATTGTTCCTCTTTCATAACTAATACAATAACATTATTTTAACTTTTATCATTAGTAACTAGGTCATAAAATACCTAAATCTGTGAAGTAATAAAAGAGATTACTAATTAAGTAATACTTGAAATTGCTTAAATGGCATATTTCTAAAGATAAAATCATGTATTATGGTTTTTAATCCCATTTATCTAGTCTTCATTTTGTAATCAAGGTAGTTTGTATATACAGAATGACACATATTTACATGGGGGAGGGGTTGTAGTTCCTGCTGTGTCTGCTTAGACATTAAATCACTGCAGTGTAGGTAAATGCAGATTTTGTTTTATGTAAATAAGTGAGATGGTGAGTCTTTTTACTAATACATATTTACATGTATTATCCAGATTTTCACTGGTGACAGTAAAACTTAATAGCCATGGTGCTTTATGGAAATGTACTTTGAAAAGTTAAAAATACCATATAAACATAGGGAAGCATTATTATAGATGAGTTAACTATTATTGTTTGCCCTCATAATATAAATATGTAACCATAATTTAAATCCATTATTAAATTTACTAGTCCAATAAGCTGAAATACTGAAATAAATCATCTTTGGTATGGAAAGAGATCTCCTTAGCTGAGCAAATATTCATGAAGATATACGGATGCTTTGTGCCACACACCTCTATGTCTATGAAGAGTTAACAACTTTGGGTGAGGGAGGAATTTCAGGACACCAGCTTTTGGTAAAATAAAACACAACTTTCTAGGCAGAGGTGGATTTATCAAGAAGCTAATGAAGCAGAAGCTTCAGGGCCTCTTATTACCACTGGCCAAGGCCTTGTAAGGGACCATAGACAAATATTTTTTTGTAATATCTGCAAAAGTAAAATATTTTATCTGAAATTTGCTAAGACTGCTCTCTCTTCACTTTGTTTTCTTTGTACTTTCCTCATGTTAAGTGGGACTGGAATGATTGCAGCAATTTGTGAGATCTGTCTAAAAGGAAGTTGAGTTGGTGATATATTGAGATTAAGTTTAATATGATATACTTATGTGGTTCACAGTCTCTTACTTGGATAGTTACATATTATTATTACATAGTAGCTAGAGATTTAGCTGTCTCTGTGCAGGAATGGCTTTTGACCAGCCATCATACTTACGGGTCCAAGCTTCTACTGCTTCCTACATGACAGGTCAGTAAATAGAGTTGCTGGGGCAAGGAATAGTAACTTTATTTGGAAAGCTTGCAGACCAAGAAGATGGTAGACAGGTGTCCCAAAGAACCATCTTACCCAGTTAGAATGCAGGCTTCTCTTATACTAAAAGGGGAGGAGGTGTGGCTGGTTGTTGCAAAGTTCTTGTTGCCAGAATCCTTTGCTCTTGCAGCTGTCCATGTAGGTTTGGTCACAATGTTCCTGTAAAACACCAATAAGACAATCGGTATTTTTCTGTTCCGCAACTTTTTATCTCTGTGAATGGACAAGCGTTATACCTTTAAAGGTCAGAGCCTTGAGAATAGGCTATCATGCATATTTCAGGTTATAGGCAACATTCTTTTACAGAGGTGCAGAGCCAGCATGACTAAGCACAGGCAACAGAGCACAAGTGTTAGTCCTAAAAGAATAGATCCAGTACAGAGTCTGGTTTGTTCTTCTCTGTTACATCATGTCACAAAGATGTTAGCACCTGAGTCAGAAGCACATTAGTTTATAAACATGTCCAACAACATCTAACACTAGAAGTATAGAAATGGAGAAAGAATTGGTCTAAAAATAAACGTATTCAAAAGCTAGTCTGTAAAAATTTTTCCTAGCCTTACAGCCTATAAACAAAGGAAACAACAACCCTAAAACTTTACATGATAGCACTAGTTGTAAACAGTGAATCTGAAAGAAATTTTTCTAAATTATTATTAATAATAAAACATTTCAAGCAACTGTGCTAAAAGACTGAATTATCTTCCTAGTCTCTTTTTAAAGTGGTATAGTACTGCTTTATGTGAGGAGGCACTCAAAGACTATACAGCCAAAAAATGTAGGAAAATGTATTTTAGAAGTGAGGCAGTTATTAATAAAAGTATGCATTTTGTTTGCATTTTGTGATACTTATGGTATTTGCCAGCTTTTTAAAATGTGTAATATGTTGTAATTTCTCTTTCTAAATAATTCTCACTTTTGTATCTGATTTTGTGTGCCTAATTTTGTATGTTTTTAAATAAAAAGGGCCCAAATTATATAAACTGTAGGCCTCATAAAACCTGTTTCTGCCCCTTGAGAATTTTACAAGGAAGGACTCCAAAAGGAGAATCTTTAGGAAAAAGTGGTCCAACAACCTTTTTTTTTGTGGCTTTCTAACTTCATTCCTGATGCTATCACCACAATCAGCCTCTGGGGAGATACATTTCTTTCTCTGTTTAAATCCCTTTAAATTTCCCTTCCCAACCCTCAAAAAGAAAGTTTGCATCAAAAATGCTACAGTTAGTCATCTTTGTATGGCAGGATTATGGGTGGTTTTTAAAATATATATTCTTTTGGCTTACATTCATTTCTACATTTTCTACATTGAAAAGTACTGCTTTTACTTAAGAAACTGAAGTTGCAATTTTCAAGAACTTGGCTCAAGCACAAATAAAATAAAAACTATCTTTGCTCTCAAAAGCACAGTTCGACTGATATTAATTTACACGATCGAATATTTACTACATGCCAGGTCCTAGAATTAACTAACTAATTCATTACAATGTTAATTTTAAATGCATAAAAAACTGAAAAGAAGCGACCTCCCATGGGGACCCGGCCTGAGGAGCAGGGGCGGGAGATCCGAGACTAGGGCGGCGCGAAAGCCGTGTGGATGAAAGGCTCTTGGTGTTGCAGCCAGCAGTCAGTGCTGTGCCTCTGACGTGGGAGAGCCAACTTTAGGACACTGGTCCAAAAGAGACCTCCCAGCTCCACATAATATCAAACAGCAAAAATCTCCCAGAGATCTCCATCTCAACACCAACACCCAGCTTCACTCAACGACCAGCAAGCTACATGGCTGGACACCCTATGCCAAACAACCAGCAAGACAGGTACACAACCCCACCCATTAGCAGAGAGGCTGCCTAAAATCATAATAAGGCCAGAGACACCCCAAAACACACCATCAGATGTGGATCATCCCACCAGAAAGACAAGATCCAGCTTCATCCACCAGAACACAGGCACTTGTCCCCTCCACCAGGAAGCCTACACACCCACTGTAACAACCTTAGCCACTGGGGACAGACAACAAAAACAGCAGGAACTATGAACCTGCAGCCTGAGAAAAGGAGACCCCAAACACAGTAAGATAAGCAAAATGAGAAGACAGAAAAACACACAGCACATGAAGGAGCAGGATAAAAACCCACCAGACCTAACAAATGAAGAGAAAATAGGCAGTCTACCTGAAAAAGAATAAAGAATAATGATAGTAAAGATGATCCAAAATCCTGGAAATAGAATAGAGAAAATGCAGGAAACATTTAAGAAGGACCTAGAAGAACTAAAGAGCAAACAAACAGTGATGAACAACACAATAAATGATATTAAAAATACTCTAGAAGGGATCAATAGCAGAATAACTGAGGCAGAAGAACGGATAAGTGACCTGGAAGATAAAATAATGGAAATAACTCCTGCAGAGCAGAATAAAGAAAAAAGAATGAAAAGAACTGAGGACAGTCTCAGAGACCTCTGGGACAACATTAAACGCACCAACATTTGAATTATAGGGGTTCCAGAAGAAGAAGAGAAAAAGAAAAGGACTGAGAACATATTTGAAGAGATTATAGTTGAAAACGTCACTAATATGGGAAAGGAAATAGTTAATCAAGCCCAGGAGCAGAGAGAGTCCCATCCAGGATAAATCCAAGGAGAAAAACGCCAAGACACATATTAATCAAACTATCAAAAATCAAATACAAAGAACAAATATTAAAAGCAGCAAGGGAAAAACAAGTAACACATAAGGGAATCCCCATAAGGTTAACAGGTGATCTTTCAGCAGAAACTCTGCAAGCCAGAAGGGAGTGGCAGGACATATTTAAAGTGATGAAGGAGAAAAACCTACAACGAAGATTACTCTACCCAGCAAGGATCTCATTCAGATTTGATGGAGAAATTAACACCTTTACAGACAAGGAAAAACTAAGAGAATTCAGCACCACCAAACCAGCTTTACAACAAATGCTAAAGGAACTTCTCTAGGCAAGAAACACAAGAGAAGGAAAAGACATACAATAACAAACCCAAAACAATTAACAAAATGGGAATAGGAGCATACATATCGATAATTACCTTAAATGTAAATGGATTAAATGCTCTCACCAAAAGACACAGACTGGCTGAATAGATACAAAAACAAGACCCATATATATGCTGTCTACAAGAGACCCACTTCAGACCTAGGGACACATACAGACTGACAGTGAGGGGATGGAAAAAGATATTCCATGCAAATGGAAATCAAATGAAAGCTGGAGTAGCAATTCTCATATAAGACAAAACAGACTTTAAAATAGACTATTACAAGAGACAAAGAAGGACACTACATAATGATCAAGGGATTGATCCAAGAAGAAGATATAACAATTATAAATATTTATGCACCCAACATAGTAGCACCTCAATATATAAGGCAAATACTAACAGCCATAAAGGGGGAAATCGACAGTAACACACTCATAGTAGGGGACTTTAACACCCCACTTAAACCAATGGACAGATCATCCAAAATGAAAATAAATAAGGAAACTCAAGCTTTAAATGATACATTAAACAAGATGGACTTAATTGATATTTATAGGACATTCCATCGAAAAACAACAGAATACACGTTTTTCTCAAGTGCTCATGGAATATTCTCCAGGATAGATCATAACTTGGGTCACAAATCAAGCCTTGGTAAATTTAAGAAAATTGAAAGTGTATCAAGTATCTTTTCCGACCACAACGCTATGAGACTAGATATCAATTACAGGAAGCGATCTATAAAAAATACAAACACATGGAGGGTAAACAATAGAATACTTAATAACGAAGTGATCACTGAAGAAATCAAAGAGGAAATAAAAGAATACCTAGAAACAAATGACAATGGAGACACAACGACCCAAAACCTATAGGATGCAGCAAAAGCAGTTCTAAGAGGGAAGTCTATAGCAATACAATCTTACCTTAAGAAACAGGAAACATCTCGAATAAACAACCCAACCTTGCACCTAAAGCGATTAGAGAAAGAAGAAGAAAGAAAACCCAAAGTTAGCAGAAGGAAAGAAATCATAAAGATCAGATCAGAAATAAATGAAAAAGAAATGAAGGAAACAATAGCAAAGATCAATAAAACTAAAAGATGGTTCTTTGAGAAGATAAACAAAATTGATAAACCATTAGCCAGACTCCTCAAGAAAAAAAGGGAGAAGACTCAAATCAATAGAATTAGAAATGAAAAAGAAGTAACAACTGACACTGCAGAAATACAAAAGATCATGAGAGATTACTACAAGCAACTCTATGCCAATAAAATGGACAACCTGGAAGAAATGGACAAATTCTTAGAAATGCACAACCTTCCAAAACTGAATCAAGAAGAAATAGAAAATATGAACAGACCAATCACAAGCACTGAAATTGAAACTGTGATTGAAAATCTTCCAACAAACAAAACCCCAGGACCAGATGGCTTCACAGGCGAATTCTATCAAACATTTAGAGAACAACTAACACCTATCCTTCTCAAACTCTTCCATAATATAGTAGAGGGAGGAACACACCCAAACTCATTCTATGAGGCCACCATCACCCTGATACCAAAACCAGACAAAAATGTCACAAAGAAAGAAAACTACAGGCCAATATCACTGATGAACATAGATGCAAAAATCCTTAACAAAATACTAGTAAACAGAATCCAACAGCACATTAAAAGGATCATACACCATGATCAAGTGGGGTTTATTCCAGGAATGCAAAGATTCTTGAATATATGCAAATCAATCAACGTGATACACCATATTAACAAATTGAAGGAGAAAAACGATATGGTCATCGTAATAGATGCAGAGAAAGCTTTCGACAAAATTCAACACCCATTTATGATAAAAACTCTGCAAAAGTAGGCATAGAGAGAACTTTCCTCAACATAATAAAGGCCATATATGACAAACCCACAGTGAACATCGTCCTCAATGGTGAAAAATTGAAACCATTTCCACTAAGATCAGGAACAAGACAAGGTTGCCCACTCTCACCACTCTTATTCAACATAGTTTTGGAAGTTTTAGCCACAGCAATCAGAGAAGAAAAGGAAATAAAAGGAATCCAAATCAGAAAAGAAGAAGTAAAGCTGTCACTGTTTGCAGATGACTTGATACTATACGTAGAGAATCCTAAAGATGCTACCAGAAAACTACTAGAGCTAATCAATGAATTTGGTAAAGTAGCAGGATACAAAATTAATGCACAGAAATCTCTTGCATTCCTATACACTAATGATGAAAAATCTGAAAGTGAAATCAAGAAAGCACTCCCATTTACTATTGCAACAAAAAGAATAAAATATGTAGGAATAAACCTACCTAAGGAGACAAAAGACCTGTATGCAGAAAATTATAAGACACTGATGAAAGAAATTAACGATGATACAAATATATGGAGAGATATACCATGTTCTTGGATTGGAAGAATCAACATTGTGAAAATGACTTTACTACCCAAAGCAATCTACAGATTCAATGCAATCCCTATCAAACTACCACTGGCATTTTTCACAGAACTAAACAAAAAATTTCACAATGTGTATGGAAACACAAAAGACCCCAAATAGCCAAAGAAATGTTGAGAACGAAAAACGGAGCTGGTGGAATCAGGCTCCCTAACTTCAGACTATACTACAAAGCTACTGTAATCAAGACAGTATGGTACTGGCACAAAACCAGAAAGATAGATCAATGGAACAGGATAGAAAGCCCAGAGATAAACCCACGCACATATGGTCACCTTATCTTTGATAAAGGAGGCAGGAATGTACAGTGGAGAAAGGACAGCCTCTTCAATAAGTGGTGCTGGGAAAACTGGACAGGTACATGTAAAAGTATGAGATTAGATCACTCCCTAACACCATACACAAAAATAAACTCAAAATGGATTAAAGACCTAAATGTAAGGACAGAAACTATCAAACTCTTAGAGGAAAACATAGGCAGAACACTCTATGACATAAATCACAGCAAGATCCCTTCTGACCCACCTCCTAGAGTAATGGAAATAAAAACAAAAATAAACAAATGGGACCTAATGAAACTTCAAAGCTTTTGCACAGCAAAGGAAACCATAAACAAGACCAAAAGACAACCCTCAGAATGGGAGAAAATATTTGCAAATGAAGCAACAGACAAAGGATTAATTTCCAAAATTTACAAGCAGCTTATGCAGCTCAATAACAAAAAAACAAACAACCCAATCCAAAAATGGGCAGAAGACCGAAATAGACGTTTCTCCAAAAAAAGATATACAGACTGCCAACAAACACATGAAAGAATGCTCAATATCATTAATCATTAGAGAAATGCAAATCAAAACTACAATGAGATATCATCTCACACCAGTCAGAATGGCCATCATCAAAAAATCTAGAAACAATAAATGCTTAAGAGGGTGTGGAGAAAAGGGAACCCTCTTGCACTGCTGGTGGGAATGTGAATTGGTACAGCCACTATGGAGAACAGTATGGAGGTTCCTTAAAAAACTAAAAATAGAACTACCATATGACCCAGCAATCCCACTACTGGGCATATACCCTGAGAAAACCATAATTCAAAACAGTCATGTACCAAAATGTTGATTGTAGCTCTATTTACAATACCCGGAGATGGAAACAACCTAAGTGTCCATCATTGGATGAATGGATAAAGAAGATGTGGCACATATATACAGTGGAATATTACTTAGCCATAAAAAGAAACGAAATTGAGTTATTTGTAGTGAGGTGGATGGACCTAGAGTCTGTCATACAGAGTGAAATAAGTCAGAAAGAGAAAGACAAATACTGTATGCTAACACATATATATGGAATTTAAGAAAAAAAATGTCATGAAGAACCTAGGGGTAAGACAGGAATAAAGACACAGACCTACTAGAGAAGGGACTTGAGAGTATGGGGAAGGGGAAGGGTGAGCTGTGACAAAGCGAGAGTAGGCATGGACATACATACACTACCAAACGTAAGGTAGATAGCTAGTGGGAAGCAGCCGCATAGCACAGGGAGATCAGGGTTTGTGACCACCTAGAGGGGTGGGATAGGGAGGGTGGGAGGGAGGGAGACGCAAGAGGGAAGAGATATGGGGATATATGTATATGTATAACTGATTCACTTTGTTATAAAGCAGAAACTAACACACCATTGTAAAGCAATTATACTGCAATAAAGATGTTAAAAAATAAAAATAAAAAAAAGCTGAGCAAAAATCATGTGATATGCGCTAAATATTTAATCTTACAGAACATTGTTTTCTGAGGGAAACAACTTATTCCTTGTATATTGTCTTGCATGTCTTATCCTGTTTGAGCAATCTGTGGAGAGACATTTGAGAGATTACCTCAGGATTCCTCCTTCCCCTCTACCTTCTTTGGTCTCTTCTTGTCCACACAGACTTCCTGTGGAGAGATGTAAGGGGTAGTTGGGGTTAAAGGCTATTGCGCACTAAATGTTTGTGCCTCCATTTCTTATGTTGAAATCCTACCCCCCATTGTGGTGGTTTAGAAGGTGGGGCCTTTGGGAGGTAGTTAGGTCTAGATTAGGCCATGAAGCTGGGGTCCTCAGTAGGAGATTAATGCCCTTAAAGGAAGAGACAGCAGAGTTTGCTTTCTCTCTCTTTGCCATGTTAGGACACATGAAGAAGAAGTCCCTCTCCAAACCCGGATGAAAGCCCTCAACAGACACTGAATCTGCTGGTACCTTGATCATGGACTTCTCAGGCTCCAGAACTGTCAGAAACACATGTTTGTTGTTGAAGCCACCAAGTCTATGGTATTTTGTTAGAGCATCTGGAGCAAACGAAGACACAAATCCCCATCTCCAGGGGAGTGCTGCAGAGCTCATACTCCTCCAAGTTTCCACAAATTTCCAGACACAAAAGAACCATCTCCTCACACCACCTCTTTCTCTTATTTTCTCCCTTCATCTTGAACAATGGTTAGAACAGGGAGATAATTCCCACTCACATGTAGGAAGCACTTCACTCTCTAACTGTTGGTGAGAAGACCCCTTGAAGAGAGAGCTTCTCTTTGTTCTTTGTGAAGGACATGAGTTGGTAAAGCTACTAGTGTTCAAACTGAGCCTTAGTAAGCCTGCCCTGCCTGGCTTTCAAGCTTTTAGGAAAGGGGATTTTTGCTACCGAGAGAGGAACTTCCTTCCAAAAGGAAACTAGAAAGAGGAAGAGTGTGCCAGGCTGAGTCTTTGATAGGAAACTGAAAAGGGCTGGAGCATTCAAAAGGATGAATAAGAACTTCTGAGTTATTTATTATGAAATGTGCAATACAGGCCCCCTCTTTTGACCCCTGGGTGAGACTATTCAGAAAAAGTCTTTGGCTTGATGTACAGGCTTGAAGCCTCTGCATTCTTTAGGAAAGGAGGTTTGAACAAGAGCTGAGACCTGGGTTCTACGGATAAAGGAGCTAGAGGACAGCAGGAGAGCTGACACGTAGGTCACAATAAATTCCGGTGAAAAAATGAATGATAAAAATCAAGAAATATATGGAGTATTTCAATAAAACTGCAAGGAAGTATACAGAGATGCAGGTAGAATATGAAGATGACTGATTTATTGTAGAATGGATATGGAATTTATGGCCCAAAATTCATGGATTTGAGAGCTCTTTATGTTGTTTGCTTGTGGTATATCCTTGACAAGTAACTTCCATTTTCCAAGTCTCTGTTTTCTTATCTGTAAAATGGGGGCACCAATTTGAACAACTTCTCTGAATAGTTTCTTGGTAAGAATTTTTAATAAATGGTGTGAAAGTGCATTATTAGAATACTTGGAACCCTTATGTACATGGCCACTCTAGTCTACGATTACAAAATACAGTGATATTTATTTATATTATACTGTAGCACTAAACCCCACTAGTCCAACTAGTAAAGTTAGCTCTAAGCTTCTTCCTAGCTTTTTAAGTTTTCCAGGCTATTGTCTCATGTGTATCCAAGATTCACAGCTATCCTTCTATGGGGACACCGCTGATGCTTTCTCAGGCCTTGGTACAGGGAAGACACTGTGTGCTCTTATTTCACACAGCACAACTGAGAATAGGCTGTGACTTTTAACATTTAGAATTTGTTGAAGTGTTGAATTAAAATAAAGGCATAATTTCTAGGGCAACTTGCAATTTGCATTAGAGTCTGTTCAACTCATTAAACAAAGAGGTTATTAGACTGAGGCAGCTCAAATGCCATGGCAGCCGATGTAAGCAAACCAAAAATCGAAGCCTGTAAATGCCTCAAGATTACAAAATCAAAACCCAAGGACAACCAATCACACACAGCTTAGGCTTTAAGCGATTGCCAATCAATAATTTTCTTGCTTTGCTTCCCCTTTTCTCCATAAGAATTTCTCCCAGAGCTCTTATCCATTGAGCACTCCTAACCACTGCCGGTTTGGCACTGCCTGAATCCAATCAATTTTTGCTCAAACTCGTAAAATTTTTAATATACCTCAGTAAGTCTTTTAACAAGTCATTCCGAAGCAGGCCTAGCTCTTGGCCATTCTCTACAAGAGAGAAGCCAGTTCATCCATTACTGAATGCTTCAGGCATTTTCTCACCTTACAGTCTGGGCCCAACTACCTATGCTCTAAGGAGACAGCAGCTTCTCACCTCCCAATGCTAAGGCCTTTCTCATTTCCTATCCTACTCTTAAATCCTTCCTGGTTTTCTTGACAGTGAAAACATATCCTTTCCCTTTAGGTGGGTGCTTTCACCACAAGGAAGAGTCCAGTCCTGTGCACCGGTGAAGACTATCAAAGTATTTGATGATACATTTATCTAAGTTTGGCTTATTGTGTATACACACATACACACACACACACAAACACACACACATAAAACTAATTCAGTACAAACAGTCCAGCCCACATTGTGTGCTGTTCTATTCAAAGTTCAGTCCTTTCCTGGTTACAATCTTTCCTCTAGTCTGCTGGGCTGGAGGGAAAATGATCCCTGATAGGCTGTGAGCAAAATACACAGCTAAGATTATCTCCCAGGAGAAAAATGATTGTTTTCAGGATATGGCCTGTCATTGCACTGATTTAACATGTGTTTCTCGGTCTGAAACATCTGCTTTGGGCTATTTCACTGCATTATGATTCACTAGGAACAATGAGGAAGTAATAACTCCTAATTAAAGGCCCTACCAAAGGAATCCACTGCAGAATAAAAGAGCATTTGCCTGAAAGACAAAGCACTGTCCCTATCTAAGGAGGCAGGATCTGTCTGTAAAATTTTCCCCAAAGGAAGTTTTTCCAGCTACAGAAAAATATTTAGGTGCCATTCTTTGCTCACCTTGTGACATATTGTATAACCATTGGCTACTATAATTTAAAAAGATAAAGAGATAAAATGACAGAAAATGCATTTAATACATATAACAAATATATGATTCAACGTAAAGTGTATCTTAGAATTTGAATAATCGTTCCTTTTTATAACTTCTAGAATAAACAATAGAATAAATAAGTTGTTGTTTACACTATCAACAAACACCAAAATGTCAAACATGTTGGAATTTTGTGTGCATATTTAGTAAGCAATGTATAATAACTTTTTTTTACTATTAGATTAATTAGTGTGCATTATTCTTGAACATGTCTAGATTAAAATCTGAGTAAAAAATTTTAGCCCAAAATAATTTTAATGCTTAATATCCTTATTTGCAAATACTTAGAAATTTCATTTCCAAATATACTGGCCAATGACTTAGTAGGGTTTTCTGCTTGTAATAACATCTTATGTCATTTCAAACACAGTACAGTATAATCCTTTTAAATTTCTTCACGCTAAGGACTAAGCACAACCATTAAATTATAAAAACTTGAAGTAGTTCTTAACCGAAATAATGATAGAGTATTTTTAAATCAAACACTACATCCATACGACTCATACAATGATACAGGAGTATGTAACCATTAAAATGATGATATACAGTTTCTTCTATTAAAACTAAAATAATAATATATCATAAAAATAAAAAAGTTGCTACAAAGCACAGGAATAGTAGCTTCACTGAGCTAAATGTAAGTAATCAGTCCCACGGAAAAAAATTTGGAAGGATATACAATAAATTTTTTCTTCATACATTCAGTTTTCTAGTTTAAATATCTGTTACTTCAACCTTAAAATATAGCTTTCTAGAAAAGCTATATTTTCTTAAAGCAAAAATGAATAAAAAAGCAAAAATGAATAAAATGTAAAATCAAACTGGAGAATCAGAAAAACGTTTTTAGGTGTTCATTATAAACATGTAAGTTTAATGAATATGGTTTTAAATTACAGATTGCTTAATTATTGATTGAGTCTTTAGTTCTCAGAGAGAGTGTTACTTTGTTTAAAGGATATTGAGGTCACATTATCTTCCTCATATTTTATTCTTGGATCCAAAAAAATTTGCCTTCTGATACCTCTATCTAAAACTAGCAGCAGTTTTACTTCCTTTATAGTTAAATAGAATAAAATTATTGATTTTACCCGTTAATTATGTTTCCTCTAATAGAATGTAAGTTTCATGAGGTCTAGAACCTGGTCTTGTTCACCCCAACACTTCAGTTTCATGCAGGGTTTACAGGAGGCATCAATGAGAAAACTGATAAACTCTGACTCAAAAATTTTTCATTCAGATTAGCTTGCTTTGGGCCCTCAAATATTTCCTGTTGGTGTTTTGCACTGAGCTATTGATGTCTTCATCTCGCTGTTACTATGAATCCTGTTGCTAATTTTAAAGGTAAATACATGTTCATAGCTTAGATACATGAAACCTTATATTAGTCACTGTGTATGTTCACATTATTCTTGGTTTTGTTTTATTTTCTATCTTTATGGTCTTTTGAACTCAATATACTTATCTTTTCATGTTGTCTTATATTTATTTACAAGGATGCTTCAAATTCTTTTGAAAATGAGAAAGGTGGAGAAGGAAGAGTGGAAGAACACAAAGAAGAGCATACATTCGATATGCATTGATGATAATTAGAGTGACTCTATAATTTATCACCCAAACCATGGCATTTTTTGAGAGCGAAATAGAAAGTCTATAATAATCACATCAAACAAGACAGCCATCTCCTGCAAAACAGGATGTCTCTCTAATTGCAATAATTTTGTGATTTGGCAAGACAAAGGAAATTGTTAATACAAAAATAATAATGAGTCAAGAAATATTTGCTTCTCTGGTCCAGCCTCGCCTTTGGGACAATGACAGAGAGCATGGCCCTCCATTCTCTAACTCATGTTCTCTGTGCCCAAAGCATCACCCTCCTTTTTCTACTCCCTGCTCACGTGGAGTATTTTTTGCATGGAATACAGAAGTTCAAGGGTATCACGGTATCCACAAGTGATATTTACCCACTAAATTCTCCTGTGAACTTGTGCAATTAAAGCAAAAGCTGGAAGTTTCTCAATATATTCCAGCTTTCTGTCTCAGAATTCTCCTGGAGGCAATGAACACAGAGCAGACTATGTACTAAAAATCTAAGCAGATAAAAGACAAAATACTGGAAGAAAGAGAAAGAAGATGGAATAATATTTCAAAATATTATTCCACCAAGCGTCTCACAACGTTTGGTTGTTGTGAGACGTCTCACAATAGGTCCATTCCAGCCTATTTTCCTCCTTCATATCTTTGCACGAGTAGTCTCCCCTGTGTGTGGGCTTCGTCACCACGCTCTGTCCAGAGAACCCCTTCTTAGAGTGCAGAGTAACCTCTCCCAGCCTCACAAGCAGCTCCAACATCCGTCCCTTAGGTTCCCACAGCACTTTTTTCTCTGGTTTGAATGTCTTGCACGTCTCCCAGTTTAGACTCCTGGCTTCATTTTACATTTCTTACTTTCAGTTTTCCTTTGTCCCAATTCTTTCTCTCAAAAAAAAATTATGACATGAATTTGTTTACCACTAAAGGGGTAATATACATGTATTTTAACAGTTTGAAGTCTATAAAAAAAATTGAAGTGCCCTTCCTTACTCCAATCCCAACCCCTTAAGATTCCAAATATAACAAGTATAACAAGTTCCAAGTATAACAATTTGATAAGTATCCTTACAGACATTTTACCAAGCTAATACCAACATTTCAAAATACAGACACATTTTTATTTACAATATTTGCATATACTGTATATAACACATATATATACATATACATATACCTATGTATACAGGCATACCTCATTTTATTGCATTTTTTACAAATTGAAGGCTTGTGGCAACTCTGTACCCAGCAACTATTTTTCTAACAGAATCTGCTGAATTTGTGTCTTTGTGTCACATTTTGGTAATTCTCACAATATTTCAAACTCTTTCATTATTGCTGTATTTGTTATGGTGATCTGTGATGTTATTTTTTTAAATAAATTTATTTATTTTATTATTTTTTATTTTTTGGCTGCGTTGGGTCTTCATTGCTGCACACAGTCTTTCTCTAGTTGTGGTGAATGGGGGCTACCCTTCGTTGCGGTGCGCAGGCTTCTCATTGTGGTGCCTTCTCTTGTTGCGGATCATGGGCTCTAGGTGTGCGGGCTTCAGTAGTTGTGGCACGTGGGCTCAGCAGTTGTGGCTCATGGGCTCAGTAGAGCGCAGGCTCATTAGTTGTGGTGCACAGGCTTAGTTGCTCTGTGGCATGTGGGATCTTCCCGGACTAGGGCTCGAACCCGTGTCCCCTGCGTTGGCAGGTGGATTCTTAACCACTGCGCCACCAGGGAAGTCGCTGTGGTCAGTGATCTTTGATGTTATTATTGCAATTGTTTTAGGGCCGCATGAACAGTGCCTGTATAAGATGGCAAACTTCATAGATAAATGCTGTATATGTTCTGATGGCTCACTGATCAGCTGTTCCACAATCTCTCTCCCTTTCCTCTGGCCTCCCTATTCCCAGAGACACAACAATATTGAAATTAGGCCAATTATTAACCCAACAGTGGCCTCTAAGTGTTCAAGTGAAAGGAATAGTCACATGTCTCTCACTGTAAGTCAAAAGCTAGAAATGATTAAGCTTAGTGAGGAAGGCATGTCAAAAGCCAAAAGCGAGGCCTCTTGTGCCAAACAGTTAGCCAAGTTGTGAGTGCAAGGAAAAGTTTTTAAAGGAAATTAAAAGTACTACTTCAGTGAGCACACAAATAAGAAAATGAGATAGCCTTGTTGCTGATATGGAGAAAGTTTCAGTGGTCTGAATAGAAGATTAAACCAGTCACAACACTCCCTTAAGCAAAAGCCTAATCCAGAGTAAGGCCCTAACTCTCCAATTTTATGAAGACTAAGAGAGGTGAGGAAGCCACAGAAGAAAAGTTAGAAGCTCATAGAGGTTGGTTCATGAAGTTTAAGAAAAGCCATCTCTAAAGCAAGTTATCCAGAAGATCTAGCTAAGATAATTAATGAAGGGGGCTATACTCATCAACAGATTTTCAATGCAGACAAAACAGCCTTCTGTTGGAAGAAGATACCATTTAGGACTTTCATAGTTAGAGAGGAGAAGTCAATGCATGGCTTCAAAGCTTCAAAGGACAGGCTAACTCTCTTATTAGGGACTAATACAGCTGGTGACTTTGAGTTGAAGCCAGTGCTCATTTACCATTCTGAAAATCTTTGGGCTCTTAAGAATTATGCTGAATATACTCTGTGCTCTCTAAATGGAACAACAACAGGTGACAGGACATCTAATCACAACATGGCTTACTGAATATTTTAAGCCTACTGTTGAGAACTATTGCTCAGGAAAAAAAAGATTCCTTTCAAAATATTACTGCTCATTGACAATGCACCCGATCACCCAAGAGCTCTGACAGAGATGTACAATGAGATGAATGTTGTTTTCACACCTGCTAAGACGTGCAGTTCATGCATCTCTGCAGTTCATGGATCAAGGAGTCATTTGGACTTCTAAGTCCTACTATTTAAGAAATACATTTTGTAAGGCTATAGCTGCTGTAGATTGTGATTCCTCTGATGGATCTGGGCAAAGTAAGTTGAAAACTTTCTAGAAAGGATTCACCATTCTAAATGCCATTAAGAACATTCATGATACATAGGAATTCTAAGTCTCTATTGCTATTTCTACCACATTTGCAGTCAATTTCCTCCATTGAAATCTTGAACCCCTCAAAGTCATCCATGAGCGTTGGAATCAACTTCTTATGAATTCCTGTTAATGTAGATATTCCAAATTTTCACCGTAAGGTGTTTCTAAAATCTGCTTCCTTTTAAGCATTCCTACTGTGACCATAAATTTTATTGGGGAAATTTAGAAAGAGCTTCACATACTAAATGTGAGAAAGAACATATGAGCTCTTTTAGTGGAATGGGATGAGAAACAACTTGGACTTGTCCATTGTAGAAATTTTGATTATTTCTTTTATTGAAGTAATGCCAATTATGACTTTGATTAATATTTATGTCTTTGTATTGTGGTGATTTTAAAACATAAACCAAAATTCTTCGACTCTCTTCCCATGACAGTGCAGGGGGTTAATGCCCCCTCTCTTGAATCTGGGTAGGATTTTGGTTGATTCCACCAATAGAATACAGTAAAAGTAAGGCTATATGACTTCTGAACTAGGTCAGAAAAGTCCATTCGAGTTCTACCTGGTTCTCTTGGGATGCTTTCTCTGGGAAAAGCCAGCCAATATGTAAGAAGGTTGCCTACTCTATTCTACCATGTTGAAACAAAAGAACATTACAGGAAATCGTTATATGCTGAGGGATCAAGTATAATGTAAAAAGGGGGATATGAAAAAGTAAGTGAATAAAAACAGAATATGTTAATAGTGGTTGCCTCTGGCTGTTGGGATTATAAGCCATATTTTCTAGCTTTTAATATTATATTGGACTTTGCAAAATATTTATTAAAAGTATGTATTTCCATTATTATCAAAACAAAATAAGCCAATAAAGGAAGGGGAAAATGAATCATACTGTTCTAGGTAAACTTAAACCTTAATATCATTTGTTACTTAAAAATGCTTTCATTCATTGTTCTCAAAATAAATAGATATTGACTAAAAATAAAGCAAAATTTAAAAGACTGGGGATAGATGAACTAATTACATTTATTATTTCTATCTAAAGAATAGACAGAGATTAAAATTATTTATTGAAAAATTAGCCTCTCTATGGGGGCTACTGGCTAAATGAAATATTTTTAAATGAATGAGGGATTGATGATATATAAGTAATGTAATAATCAAAGGTGTTTTAGAGCATGTCAGAATTAAAAGTATGATGAAATAAGCCATATGGCATAAAATAAGTCATAGTAGATTATATAAGGAGAAGATACAAGGTCTATAAGTAAACATGTTCCATCTTTTAAAAAATGTATATTTACAGGTGTGAATTGACACCTGCATACATACAAATACACAAACATAAACCTATTTTCTTCTTACTCTGTTCCACCTAATTAAAATTTTCTCAAACTTCATTGTATGCTTTTTCTTCAGGAGTAATTCATTTTAATTTTATGATATAAGCAATACTAATACATAATTTCATTACATGATGAAATTAAATTACTGCTGTTCAAATTTTATATGCAAACCAGTGAGAGAGGATATTATTGCATTAGGTATTTCTTAATAAAATAATTGGCAGTGTCAAGTCATGTATCAGAAACAAGAGTCTAATGTTGATTTAATCAAATAAAATAATGTTAATAGTTTGTTCTTCCAAACAGTGTTAAGAAAGGGGAAAGACCTCGGTGGAATTATTTTGTTGTTACTGCTGTTGCTTATAATGTTGGACTCTGTTATTACAGAGCCTCATTACCGCTTCTAGTGTGAAAGGAATTGGAAGAAATTTAGGAAATAATTTTAATAGATAATCAAATTTCCCAAAGTCCTTTAGTACGTTGATGATGAAGGGGGAGTAGAATCCTAGGATCCCATAATCTCAGTAAGTAAATATTGACCGAATAAATGATTAAAATGGATAATTTGACCAATATAAACATCCAGTATGTGCCCACTATTAGCATAGACACTATAGCAGATATAAACAGTTTCTATTTGAACCAAATACTAGATATGAAATTTTAATAGCATAAAATGCTTTGTCCCTCTCTCTTCCTTTAGAAGAAAACAATGTTCATCACCATGTATTACTGGTTTCCTTAAACGTCGTCATTATCCTTGATCTTCATCTTTAGTAAACTATTCTTTCTTCTACCTGGCTGCTTCACTCTCTAGTTTGTGTGGATTAATTATTATGGGAAGATTTTTATGTTTGTAATTTCTTTGGGGGATTAGGAAAAAAGGATAAGCATCAAGTTTCATTATAGACTGCATCTATAATTGAAATAAATCAGTAGTAACAATAGGGCCACTTGAGACCTAGATATACAAAAATTTAATTCCATAAATTACTAACAAGCAGTTTTGCCAATAATGTTGCTTTAAGTTTTTTTTAAAATTTATTTTTGGCTGTGTTGGGTCTTCTTTGTTGTGCGCGGGTTTTCTCTAGCTATGGTGAGCAAGGGCTACTCTTCGTTGCAGTGCGCGGGCTTCTCATTGCGGTGGCTTCTCTTGTTGCAGAGCATGGGCTCTAGGCACACGGGCTTCAGTAGTTGTGGCTCGCAGGCTCTAGAGCACAGGCTCAGTAGTTGTGGCTCACAGGCTTAGTTGCTCCGCAGCACGTGGGATCTTCCCAGACCAGGGCTCAAACCCGTGTCCCCTGCATTGGCAGGCTGATTCTTAATCACTGTGCCACCAGGGAAGCCCGCCAGTAATATTGTTACTGAATTAAACGGAAACAGCTCCTGACTTCTGGTGTAACAATTCTGTGGAGTATGCCTTGATGAAGAGTAGCTTCCTGCTTTTATGGTGGAACAGACCTTGGGAACATGAAAAGAAAACTGATCCTCAGGGACTGAGTGGCACAGTTGCACTGAACATGACATTTATTTGGATTACAGATAAAGACCCAACTCAAAATTTGGACTTTCCACTTGAACTATATACTAAAGCAGGTTGCACTGAAGTAGTTATAACAATGGTCAAGGAGGGATCAATAACTGCTTTTTCACCAGTCAAGTTCAAAAAGAAAGCCTGGACCACACAAGTGCATTGACTTCAGTGAAAGAAGTGTAAAATTAGGGAAATGGGCTGCTGATACCACAAGCTCCTTCTTTCTTAACTGCACCCAAAATATACCTACACCTGTACCTATACCTGTATCTATACCCATATACATAACAGCTATATCTATATCAAATATCTGTCTATCATCTGTCTACCTATCTTTTTTTTTCTTTTTGTGAGCCTAATATTAAAAATACTCCTTGGGACTTCCCTCGTGGCACAGTGGTTAAGAATCCATCTGCCAATGCAGGGAACATGGTTTCAACTCCTGGTCCGGGAAGATCCCACATGCGGCGAAGCACTAAGCCCGTGGGCCACAACTACTGAGCCTGCGATCTAGAACCCATGCACAACAACTACTGAGCCCGCGTGCCTAGAGCCTGTGCTCCACAACAAGAGAGGCCACTATAATGAGAAGCCTGCATACTGCAACGAAGAGTAGCCCCCGCTCGCCACAACTAGGGAAAGCCCGTGCACAGCAACGAAGACCCAACACAGCCAAAAATAAGTCAAATAAATAAGTTTTTTTTTTTTTTTAAAAAAAGAATACTCCTAACTTCTGTCCATGGCCATATAGATAGAAGATGTAACTAATATTTTATTAGAAATTAGTGAGTACTTCAGGAAGACTGATATGGAATAAGTGATAAAAACTTGTGTCAAGGAAAAAAGATGTTGCCAAAACCAAATGCAAACAACTTCACAGTTTTGCTCAGCGACCACCAAACAGCACGACAGCCTCTACAAAGAATAAGCTGGAAAGAGTTAGACAAGGCTTTGTAGGTGACTCTGGAGATACTGAGTAATTAAGACAGAAAAAATACTCACTTCAAGGAGTTCCTAGTTTAATAGATTGTATTCTATTCACCTTAGTATTTCTGTAAAATGAGAATTTACACAGTTATTCATGTAAAGGCCAAAATACACGTTAGAATAAGTCGTTTTAACTTCTCTGATCAATTCTATCTGTGCACAGACCATTTTTCTCCTTATTTTAGGGGATTGCTGCCACCTATGGATAAGAATAGAGTATTACAGCTTGCATCAAGACAGCCCAATATCCACCAGTAACACAGTAGTGAATGTCAGATGTAGCTTGAGTTTCATACATTTTAATTCAGTTTAATTCAGTTCAAACAATATTTATCATCAATATTAAACACTTAATTAAGCATTGGACATTCAGAGATATATAAACAAGGCTTTGATCCTCAAGGAGCTCATAGTCTAGTAGGTGACGTAAACCTAGAAACATATAATTTCAAGACTATGAGGTAAAAGAAAACGTACTACAGGGCAAGAGCAGAGTTCAGCTTTAATAATGTATAAATGCGGATTAGGAAGTGTGAGAGTGGAGGCTGAGGTAAGTTTGCTAGAGGTGATGTATTAGCTAACTCATAGGGAAGAGGAAGAGTTAACCAGAAAAACAGAAGAGAGGATGGGTATATGAAGGCCATAGGTAATCTCTAAACTCCCTGACAATTTTGCAGGTAATATGTAATTTAGTCTTTTTCTGGCTGCACTGGGTAGATTTGCTCAGTTAATGAGATTTCATTGATAGGCCGTACGAGAAATAATAATACTAAAAATAACAAAAGTTTCCCCACTGTTGAGCACATTCTACACACCAGTTATGCTAAAGCTTCACATGCATTGTTTGTTTCATCCACACAAAAACTGCATGAGGCAAATATTATTATCCCCATTTTACAGATGTCAAAACAGGTAAGACAAGTTAAATAAATTGCCCAGAGTTACCCTGGTTAGTGACAGGACTAGTTTGCAGAACAAGTCATTCTGATTCCAGGTCTCTTAACCACTGTGCTGAACTGCCTTACATTGTTCCTCCTTTAGTATAATGCAGTAGCTCTCAAAGCAATGGGAACCTGGCAGCAACTCACCCCCTACCCAGCTGACTTTCCATGTCTTGAATTCAAACTCTCCAAAGGTAAGGACATGATGGGTTTAGAGAATGAGCTCTATGTTGGAGCCTCCTGCTATGGATTGATTTGACCGCCCCCCACCCACCCTCAGGGCCCCTGCCCACAATTCATATGCTGAAGCCCTAAGCCTCATTGTGACTATCTCTGGAGACAGGGTCTTTAGGAAGTAATTAAGGTTAAAAGAGGTCAGAAGGAGACTTGCAGATGACTACTGTCCTCACACAGTGGAATGAGAGAGATCTCTTCTCCTCTTGTTAGAAGGCCACAGTCCAATCAGATTAGGGCCCCACCCTTATGACCTGCAAGATAGTTACAGTACCAGGACACAGTTAGAGAGCACTAATTTGTAAAATCTGTCCCCCATCCCTGCACCAGCCCCACTCATGGTCTGTCCTGGTTGCCAGGCACTTGTTTGGATTGAAGTAAAAACACTTGCAGGGTTCCAGGCAAGGACTTGTAACCCGCAAGCTAACTTCCACAGTAGAGCTGTAATGCCCTTTGGAATCAGAGAGGCCTCCTGGAGGCCAAATAAATGAACTTCCAGCCAGTCCCGTAGCAGCTGTGCAGTGCTCTGATGGTGTTGTCTGAATTATGGGCACAAGGCTCAAGTCTGTTTGGATTTCCCTATGAAATTCTAGTATGAACTGCTTTGATTGTGTTTAACATAAAAAGCCAATTTACTTTAAGGAGGGAAAAGGCTAGGAAAAGATTTTCTGTTTGAGTTAAAGAATATCAGGGCATCAGTGAGAAGATTAGACTGATTGCAAAAGACTCTAAAGTCCTCGAATCACCTGCAGTGGAGCCCAGCCCTCTGAAGTTACAAACTCTGTGTTTGGTAGCACTTAGTAGAGCTGTGAACAGGTCCCTGAGGGATACAATAAGTCTTGGCAGAGAACAGAAAAGAGAGCTACAAAAAATTTCATTTAATGGCATGAGGATCGTCTATCTCTAAAGGCAGTCACAATCACTTAAAGAGGCATCAAAATCCCTACAACTCAAAGTGACTGAGTCCAAAAATAACTTAAAGTCGTCTCAGAAGCATAAAGAACTATGTCACAGGGGAATAATGGTTTTGATGCAAATGCTCAACGCGAGAAAGCTTAAAGAAGATGCTGAACGGCAGAAAGAATGTGGAAACTAAAGGAACAACAACAAAATGCTTGACAACTTCGACACACAATGGGAACTCATTGTAAATGATAGAGACAGTTAAAATCTCTGACTGAAACTTTCCTGAATATAAGTGTTCCGCATCTCATTAGAGAAGATTACAATGATGATGGCAATTTGGAAACAGAGGGGAAAAAAGTGATTCAGAAGAATGAGACCAAGATAATCAGTCAGAAGTGGACTTGAAGAAGCTTAAATACTTCTTTAAACAGACTTAAAAGAGAAAAAAAAGTGATATTTTAAAAGTTATGTGAAGCCAATCAAATGAGTGAAACAATTCAAATTAAAAGTCTCAAACTGAGAGAGCATCTTTACAGTGTGAAAATGCCTATTTTGAACGTGAGATTCAAAAGCCTCAGCTGAGACTTCAAAAACTGTCTAAACTACATCATGAATATGAAACACAGCATCAATTGACGAGGGAATTTATAACTTAAAATGGAATAGAATACACAGAGGGGAAGGCAATGTGAAGAGGAAGGCAGAGATAGGAATGATGTGGCCACAAGCCAAGGAATGCTGGCAGCCTTCAGAAGCTGGAAGACACAAGGAAGGAATCCTCCCCTGGAGGCTCCAGAGGGTGTGAGTCCCTGCCAACTCTTTGATTTTAACCCAGAGAATTGATTTCTGACTTCTGACTTCCAGAACTGTGATGGAATAAATTCGTTGGTTAAAAAAAAAGGAGACGAAGAGAGTACAAACTTCCCAAAGTTTATGAAAACATCAGCATTACACATTGACACCTACAGTAAGATAGCCAAAATGTGGAGAAAGAATTGGAAAGCACCACTTCTTTCTATCACATAGGATTTTCTCCTATGACAAAAAACCTGAAGTTGCTTGGCAGCTCTGTTAACTGAAAGCTCAATGAGCTAAGGAAAGAAAATGATCAAAACAGGGAAAAGTGGGCAGAATCAGAGTTTAGAATCCATCCTTTGCCAAAAGACCCTTTTGCACCTGCTATTCCACTTGCAGCTCAGGTCAGCTGCCAGAGAGGGTCAGGGCATTCCCTGCATCCTCAGGTGCCCAGGGGAGGAGAGGGATATGAAGGCACAGGGATCCAGGGTTATGTGCAGGTTTGATTCAGCCGTAGAGCAGCCAATTCCCACATGTCCATACGCACAGCAGAAGATCTGATGTGTTTTCCTCTCTTTAAAGAAATTTTGATTGATATTTTTCTAGTGTAACTGCTGCCCTTTAACTGATGATGCATTTTGCCTTATTAAAGTTTTATAGCTCCTAAGAGAGTAGTTCCAGAATACAGATGGCTGAAATATAACTCTTACTAATACATTATTTTCATTTCTTTGGACCTCCCAGAATTCAACTGTGTAAGTACTGTATTTTAAATGAATAAATTAGTCCATGACTACTTCAGCCATAATTGAAGCTTGACATGATCAGTTGGAGATATTTGAAACATTAAAGTCTACTTCTATACACTATCAAGTATACTAAGAAATCTGTACAAATAACCTAATATTTATTTTAGTAATTGATGATTGGTTTTGAAAATAACAGAAAACATGCATGAAAATACCAAAACAACAACAAACCCCTGGCAAAACTTATTAGTGTTTTTATTCTTCATTCTCTTTAGGAATTTTTCTCATTTTTTGGATATACTTAATCTTTTGTAGATGAGTCCAATATAATTTAGTTGAGTTTCTTCCATAGTCCCAGTTAAACCTACTATTAATATTTTTATTATTTTATAATCTTATAAAAATAAGATTTTTATTTTATTTATTTATTTATTAATAATAATTTTATAGATTATCATAGGGAAAGTTGACTTTTTTTTAATGATGTCTCATATCCACAGAAAAACATACATGAATATTTAATTAAACTCTCTTTTATATATTCAGTAGAGTTTTCTTCTTTCACATGCTGCACATTTATTTGGTTTTTAGGCAATTTAACCTGCCAATAATTATGCAAATATAATATATTAAGGTGTTAATCTTTGTTTCCTTCATTTTTTCCCTCCTTTCTTTCCTACAATTAGCCTCTTTGTATAACCTCTGAGAGAATGGTAAAACAGGAAGATAACAGAAATTTGTTCCATATGTTCTAGCTTTTTATTTTGAAAAGGTTAAACCTTTTTAAGAGAGAGTATTTGCAGACTGAATGAAATATCTTTGGGAGAAAGATGACAAGAACAGTATGTTCCCCTTCCCCTGTCACCACGTCAAACACAAAGACACATGGTCATGCCCCAACCAGACTACTCTAGATTTGGAAAAGGGAGAAGAGAGAGGTAGGGACAGAGTCTTTAAAGGAGTGGCTATAGGGCAGATCTAGGCAGAAAGACCAGGATCAGCCTTGAAGAAAGTTTTCAGTGCTCTAAATATGGCTGTGAAGCAGCAGCAAGCTGAGAGGACTTGAGGATGCATGACAAGCAAGGCAATGTCCGTTGCAGAGGATAAGCAGAAGGGCAGGGCCTCCATCCTGACAAAGCCTTGCTACTCTGCAGGGCCCCCAGTACCTTGACAGTACCAGGGTTATAACACAAGAAGCAAACACTCTTCTGTCTTCCAAAAAACCCTTGTGTCAAATACACACACACACACATACACATTAATAACCATTTTGTTATATTGATGGTATGTTTCCTCATTATGCCCCACATCATTTTGTGGACTTATTAAAAATTAGGGCATACCACATCCCTCACTTTGTCATTTCAGGTGAGAAATAATACATTGACACTTCAGTTGCTGCTCTTTATTTCTACTGAATTCTGTGAGCTACTCAAAATGTATAGAGCTATGCATATTATCTCAGAATTTGCCATTTATTTGTTCCATATTTTACTAAATTTGGCATGTATTTTTCAAAGGCTGATATTTAGGAACAAGGTTATTTGTGGCTTAGATTTTTAAAATTTTTGTGAACTTTTTAATGTCACATATAACACACATACATAAACATGAATAAACCAGAGTTACACAGTGATCTGTGATATGAGTACAAAGTGATCTTCCTGTTACAGCGCCTTAGTCAAGAGAAGGAGTATTAACAGCAAGTTCTCCTCAACCTCCTCACTCCTCGAACAGCTGGAAAGCTTAACCACAAATAAGGTTTGGGTTTATGGGTATAAAAACAACAATATGGCTGTTTCCAATTCTTTCTTCTTACTCCTTTCAAAATAATATTATTTCCACACACTAAACGTACCCTCTTTGTGCACAGTTCTGAGAGTTTTCATAAACATAATCAGTGTGCACCTACCTCTATAAGGAAAATATAGAGCAGATGTCTCACTCCAAAATGAACTTATTTATCCATTTGAAATCAACAAATATAACATTGCCAACCCCTGGAAGCTACTTATTTGTTCTCTGGGCAGATAGTATTGCCTTGCAATAATTCATATAAATGGAATCAAAGAGTATGTAGTCATTTAAGTCCGTCTACTTTCATGTATTATAATGCAACTGAGACTAACCCTTAGAAAAATGCCATATTTGCTTTACAGCTCTAGTGCTGCCTGTTCAGCAACATTTTTTTCCAAACACAGCCTGCCAGTGCTGCTTATTTACAAGAAATAAATCATTTTTAATGTTGGGAAGAGACATATAAAGTTTATTAAAATACAGCTTGCCAATCACTACGTGAGTATAAATGAAGATTAATGGTTGCAACAATGAGGGGGCATAGAGAGCTATGCATGTGACACCCTGGAGATGACTTACTTTTCTTGGCATGGAATTTATAACTTCTGTATCACTGGATATATTTCAGCTGAATCATTAAGATGCTCTTTGCAGTAAGAAATAAGGGGAAAGACAGTTTAGGCAAAAGAAACAGTGAGAATAAGGGTATGGCCATGTGGAAACATGTGGTACATTTTGATGTCACAGTGCAATACAGTGTAATTACAGAAAACGATGTGCATCAATCTCAATTTCCTAATTCAAATACAAGACCCCCCTATCATCTGATATTCTGCAGTCTAGATATAATAACACTGAGTTATGTCATGCTAAGCAAGTGTAACTGGAATAGATTATACTGTCTTCAAAAAAAATGCTAGACATATTTTTGAGAATATGATTAATTAGTGAGCATTTCATTGACCAGATAGACAATTAGAGCCAAATGGCTACAACTGTATATCCACTTAGGTTGTATCTTTTGTTTTTTAAATATTTGAGGGGAAAAATGAAAGGACAAAGCAGTTTTTAAAAGTAGGTTATTTTGGCACCTTCATGTATCAAAGCCACGTCTATCAGCTGGGGGTGCAGAAGCTACTCTGTCTTCTGAGGCCAATAATGAGCCTAACTCCCTCATGAACCTAGTGAATAACTATATCCATTCAGACCCTTGACCTAGCTTTCCGCGTCAGCATAACTCATACTTTTACTGGATTCAGTTTAACCAAGCAAGTACTTTTTGAGTGTCAACAGTGTCTGTTACTGAGCCATCTTCTGCAAACATGTTGATCCAGACAATCTTTACCTTCAAGGACCTCACAATTTGGTGAGGTAGGCAGTTAGGGAAGTGGGGAACTTCCATATGATGGGTAAATGTCCATCAACAGTTGAAAGGATAAAGAAGATGTGGTGTATATATATATACACAATGGAATATTACTCAGACATAAAAAAGAATGAAATAATGTCATTTGCAGCAACATGGATGGACCTAGAGATTACCATATTAAGTCAGACAGAGAAAGACTAATACCATATGATATCACTTATATGTGGAATCTAAAAAAGTGATACAAATGAACTTATTTACAAAACAGAAATAGACTCACAAACATAGAAAACAAACTTACGGTTACCAAAGGGGACAGCGGGGAGTGGGGAGATAAATTAGGAGTTTGGGATTAACATGTACACACTACTACATGTAAAGTAGATAAAGGACCTACTGTATGGCACAGGGAACTATATTCAATATCTTCTAATAACCTAGAATGTAAAAGAATCTGAAAAAGAAAACATATATATATATGTGTGTGTATATATATATATATATATATGAATCACTTTGCTGTACACCTGAAACTAACACATTATAAATTAACTCTACACCAATTAAAAAAAATAGTTACCAAAAAAAAAAAGAGCTGTGAGAATGTTAAGTACATGGAGCTATAGGAATCCTCGGTTTGTCAAGAAAACACTGGAAAAAGTGATGTCTCAGCTGAAAGCCAAGCCTGAGTAGGTGATAGTCAGGTAAAAGATAAGGAACAGAAAGCCTTCAGGCCAGGGAGCTATCATATGAAAGAAATGAATAAGAGCCTGGTCACATCAGAGAATTGTGAGCTGTTGTGTGAGAGTGGAGGTGTGCATTCTTGTGGAAGAAGAGGCTGAGTGAGGATGGAGGGGGGCCACTCTGAAGACTCTTGTAGCTTATCTTTTGAACATGGGGCTCATGCAAAGGATGGGGATGAATTGATTTACATAGACATGTGGGCAAAAATGAAAACAAAAAAAAGTTATTGTCCATAAACTAGGTGAGAATTGATGGCTATCTGCCCATGTAGCGTCAGGAGGGAAGGAAGAAAATGAATGGAATTGAGGGATGTTAAAGGAGCAGACAGGTCTGGGGGACTGCCTAGCTGTGGGAGGTGCAGTGGAGGGAAGTGAGGATGACCTGCAGGCTTTCAGCTGAGAGGAAATGAGGGAATTATTCCTGAGACAGAAAATCATGGAGAATTTTGAAAAGTAAGGGTGTGGATGGTGCAGATACGCAGAGTTGGCATCCTGGGCTGTGGAGACCACGGGCTAGCTATTCAATCGGCATTTGGTTTTACGGGCATGGAGTCAGGAGAGAGATTCTGTTGAGGGAACTCTGGAAACGTCATCATACAGTGGTTACTGGTGCCACGTGTTTGAAAAGTGTCTCAGGCTGCTCTTTTCATTTCCGAAATGTTGTGAAAGCTGCAGGGAAAGAGGAATGTTGCTGCTACATTAACCGTCTACTCCCTCCTCCTACCTTTCCTCACTGAGACGTAAGGCGGCAGGAGCATCTTCTGAGAAGCACGCTCTTCGTGGACAATCCAACAGGAACCAATAGAGGTTGAAGAATCTGTCTGCAGGGATAATCAGGGACGGTGCTCCTGCCAACTGAACCATACCTGGCTTCCTCTACTGAAAGTCCATTTCTGAAGTTTCTAAAACTACCAAGTCTTCCCCCAAAACAATTACACTAAGAGAAGGGCGCGGAGCCACTCTACTTCCGGTGAGCGCTGGCACTAGGTGCAAGCGGCCGGCGGGATGCGGGAACTGGAAACGCCGCGAGAGGGAGCGGGCGCGACGGCGCAGCTTTCGGACCCGCCGGCCGGGGTCGCAGACAGGAGGGGCAGCGCACAGGCTGACATCGCTGTTCAAGAAGAGGGCTGGCTGAGACATGAGTGAAGACCCGTGGCCAAACTGAACTTGTAGCAGGAACAGACAGGGAAGCCCGGGACGGCCCCATCCTTCCCGTCCCCGCGGCTTGGGCTCCCTGAGGTCTTTGGAGCCAGGGCACCGGCTGGTGCTCCTAGCCACGAGGAAGGTCAGAGAGGTAGGGGGATGCCGCTGGGTGTGGAGGTGGTAGGCTCTATCTGTCAGAAGGTGAGCGGAGTGTAGCTGAGCATCTTAATGTACAGCTGGAGCTTGTGACTGACCCTGACCGACGGCCACCCTGTCTCGCTCCGGCCTTTGCAGTGGTCACTTTTCTTCCAGTGGTTTTAGTTTTCCTTTGCGTACTGGCAATTGTCTTCTCCCCGAGGAGAGGGAGGTCTTGTATTTTTGCTGCTGATGTCCTGCTCCTTAAAATTCCCTCACTAATCTGTATGTAACTTCTAGAGCCTGCCAGGCATTCTAGCGGCAAGGAAATTCTAATTAGCAAAAAGGATAATCAGACACTGATTCTGTTCCAATTCCTTTTGCTACTGTAAATTAGATCTCTTTTGAGGGAAGACCCTCCCGCCCCCAACTCCTTTAATCTAGGCAAAGAAAACATAGCTAATACACAGTGCAATTAAAACAAGGACAGTGTTCATTAGTTGTTCCTAGTTATTGCTCATTATTCGTATAGACAGGAATATCAAAGTAAAAGAGTCGACAGATTCAAAACATTAGGAAGTCACAGGGATGAATGTGGCCATCAGTTAGAGATTCTTGGACCCCTCTCTATTTAGATAGTCATTGAGTTATTGAGCCTCACTTTATAAATCAAGAAATTAATTATCTGAACTATTAAATAACTTGCCCAAAGACATACAGCTTTTAAAATCAGATTCCAATTTTGAATCAAAGTTGGTCTAATCCAGTAATGTTTATTCTTTTTTTCATATCACGAAATTCACGTGTGCACAAAATTTAATTTCCTGATACCTAAAGTATCAGGAAATCCAGGAGTTTAAGTAAGTACACTAAAGCCTTTGGTTTTTCTTTTAATGTTCTAAGCATTATTTGAGGTCTGAAAGGGCTGCTAATAGATGAATCATTCATGAAGAAAAGCTGCTGAAAATTTCAAAAATGTTGACAGTAATTTTCATGTGCAGTATTCATAAAAGTTTGAGAATCTTCTACAGATTGACTTCAAAATTTGTCATCCCAATTTTATACAAACAAATCTTCAAGAGGTTTTACTTTACTTCACCTAATATCAAATGAAATGCATTGACATTTTTGAGGCAATTCATTTTTTAAAAATCATGGCTTAAAGTATTATAACAATTTTGCCAATAAAATTTCAAAATTGAGTCATGGAAAAAACAAGAGACCTAATTTTTGATCAAAATATTTCTGAGAGATTTTTATTTCAGAGAAAAATAAACACAAGCCAAGAACACACATGATATACAAATTTACTTGCCCTCCTAAAGCAAGTTTGTTTAGAAAACAATATGGAAATTTCTTTAAAAATGAAACACAGGCTTATAATATGACCCAGCAACTCCATTCCTAGAACTCTATCCAAAATAACGAGCATACGTGTACACCCAAAGACTTACACTCAAATGTTAATGGCAGCATTATTCACAATGACCAAAAAGTGGAAACAACCCAAAATGTCCATCAACTGAAGAATGTATAAACAAAATATAGTATATCCATACAACGGAATATTGCCAATAAAAAGGAATAAGGATTGGAGCAGCTAAAGCCCAAGGGGTGCAAAGACTTAGCCGAGGTCACACAGAGGGTTAACAATGGGACAAGATTTGAAGTATCTTGCTTTGCAGTCAAGGGTCTGTTTATGACATCATGCTGCCCTCTAGGAGAATGTGACTTATAAGCAAATAGGAAATGTTTTAGGATGTCAGAAACCTGGATGTGGGTGAAAGGCCAAGGATAGTTTCAAGGAGGGCATGGAATGATGTGAAATGGGATTTAAATGGGTGGAGAGCAGAGGGCAATGTAGCTCGAGGGGGATGCCCTATACCTGCCCAGAATGTGCCAAACCTGGCATTTCAGTATCAGGAAAAGAAGTAAGCAGATTCTTGTGGTGAAAAATTGCTACAGCAGTAAAATTAAATCCCCTTTCCGGAAGAAATGGAAACCTTTGTAAGAGATGAGAAATCTAAACCTTTGTGCCCTAGCTTAACTGATTTAAGAAACCAACAGCTCCTTGCAAGGTTGAAGAGAAGAGGAAAATACTTGGCTTGCCTCCCCACTTAAAGAAAGAGTATTTCCTGCTGGCAGCTACAAACATTTATAAAGCACCCTGAGGGCTTCATCCCCAGTAGGGCAGCAAGGGCAGATACAGTCCCCCAAAGCCAGGAGGGGCCCCCAGAGCCTTACCTATTCACCAATGGGTGACAGGACCACAACAGACCTGAGTCACCCTTGCTAATCATGTTCAGTTCATTGGCCCATAACAAATCTCCCTCAGCCGGAATGGGATGCAGCCTCTAAAACAATAGCACAGGGAACTCCACTCAGTACTCTGTAATGGCCTGTATGGGAAAAGAACCTAAAAAAGATTGGATATATGTGTATGTATAACTGATTCACTTTGCTGTACACCTGAAACTAACACAACATTGTAAATTAACTATACTCCAATAAAAATTAAAAACAACAACAACAACAATGCAGGCAAAGACAGCAGCTAATATGGAGAAGCATTTATACAATGAGTTTGGACGAAAAGTATAGAACCCAACAGCAAAGTAAAATATACATAAGGAGGAATTAAGATTGGAAAGAAAAACGAACACCATTGTGTCCAGTTGGTAAGATTATGAGTGCTTTTATAAATCTTTTAAAATAATCTTCATTATAATTACATGTGATTTAAATAATACATTTTATAATACTTTAAAAAATAAATAAATAAGGGTAAAAAAAAGGAATAAGGTACTAATAAAGCTACAATACAATCTCAAAAAGTGAAAGAAACCAGTCACAAAAGAACATATATGATCCATTTATGTGGAATATCCAAAAAAAACAAATATGTAGAGACAGAAAGGAGATTAGTTATTGCTTGAGATTGGAGATGGAGAAAGACTATAAGTTGGCAAGAGGTTTATCTTTAGAGTGACAGAAATGTTCTAAAATTAGATTGTTGTAATGTTTGTACAGACCTGTAAATATGCTAGTATTCACTGAATTATACACTAAAAACAGGTCAGTTCTTTGTTATGTAAATTACATCTCAATAAAGCTATTTTAAAAAATGACTTTACATCTTGTAAAAATATGGCTTATTTCAAATTGGACTAGAGTGGGTGTTTGGGACAGTTGGACAAAAATGAAATATCTGACATCTATTAGATTGTTTTGTAAATCTAACCATTTCATAAATAATGGAATTACTGCTCCAATATTACCAAGCATTCCTTCTAGAGTTAAAGAATTTAACTAATTATATATTACAAGTTAGAATTTTGAGGATCAAAATGCTTTGAGATTTAGAAAAGGATGACAACATAAATCATATAAACAAAAACAGAAATGTCACATAGCTTTACCACCTGCTACAACGTTTTATTTAAGGCTTCCAGAAGAACCTAAATAACATTTAAGTATAATCATGACACTAGCCATACATTTCAGTTATAAAGGTATTGTATAATATATACTTCAGATGCAAACATTATTGCTTACGTATATGGATGGCTGTTGAAAGGGAAAATATACACCTTTTCCAACTCCATTCAAAGGAATTTTAGTATTCCAATCTTATTTTTAAACCACACTGTGAAAGATAGTAAGTTGAAACAAGTTCATTTTTGTATGAAAATTATGATTTTTAAAAGTTGCTTTTATCTTCGTGCACCAGAAACTAGCATAGTATTGTAGGTCAATTATACTTCAAACAAACAAACACACAGACTCTTAGAAAAAGAGATTAGATTTGTGGTTACTGGAGGTGGGGGTGGGGGGATTAGGAATTGGATGAAGGTAGTCAAAAATACAAACTTCCAGGAACTTTCCTGGCGGTCCAGTGGTTAAGACTCCATGCTCCCAATACAGGGGGCACAGGTTCGATCCCTGGTCGGGGAATGAAGATCCCACATGCCGCATGGCCAAAACTAATAAAATAAAATAAAACAAAACCCCCCCAAATTTTCAGTTATAGAATACCTAAGTACTAGGGATGTAATGTACAACATGATAAATATAATTAACACTGCTATATGTTACGTATGGAAGTTACTAAGAGAGTAAATCCTAAGAGTTCTCAAAACAAGGAAAAAAATTTTTTTCTTTTATTTTGTATCTATGTGAGATGAGGCACGTTCACTAAACTTACCATGATAATCATATCATGATGTATGTAAATCACATCACTATGCTATATACCTTAAACTTATTCAGTGCTGTATGTCAACTATATTTCAATAAAACTGGAAGAAAAATAATTTAAAAAGTTTTTATTGTACAAAAATAACAAAAACAAAATCTTTGAAAAGTAGTAATTTCTCAGTCTTCTGTAAAATATACTGATCTACAAGATAGAAAAACTGCTTAGGCGGTAAAACATGGTCACCGTGTTGCAATCTATGTGATTTTGCATGGTTGATTGATATGTAATCAGGTTGTCACCGCTATATGAATTTATGTCAAAAGTAAGCTCAGTCAGGGGTTGAACCATTTCTACTCTGCTGAACATTTTCAAGAAACCTCCTTAGGGCCAATGACATTGAGATATGTTGAAATAAAGGGCTTTCTTTCTAGCCGATGAGTGAAAGATACATTCTTTTTATTTTATCTGATTTTATTTTACTTTTTAAATGTAAGAATAGTTGATTTACAATATTAGTTTCAGCTATGCACCAAGTGATTCAGTATTTGTATAGATTATACTCCATTTAAAGTTATTATAAAATAATGGCTATATTTCCCTGTGCTGAACAATATATCTTTGTTGCTTATTTATTTTATACATAGTCGTTTGTACCTCTTAATCCCCTGTTCCTGTTTTGTCCCTCTCCCCTTCCTTCTCCCCACTGGTAACCACTAGTTTGTTCTCTTTATCTGAGTCTGTTTCTGTTCTGCTATATTCATTTATTTTATTTTTTTTTGATTCCACATATATTTAACAGTGATAACACACAGTATGTTTTATTTTTTAAATTCCACATACATTTGAAAGTGATAACATACAGTATTTGTCTTTCTCATGACTTATTTCATGAGACTTATTTCACTTATGACATTTCACTAAGCATATTACTCTCTAGGTCACCCATGTTGTTGCAAATGGCAGAATTTCATTCTATTTTTTGGCTGAGTAATATTCAATTATATATATAATTATATATATATATATATATATATATATATATATATATATATATATATATATATATATATACATGCACCACATCTTCTTTACCCATTTATCTGTTGATGGACACTTAGGTCACTTCCATATCTTGGCAATTGTAAATAATGCTGCTGTGAACATTGCGGTGAATGTACCTTTTCAAAATAGTGTTTTTGTTTTCTTCAGATGTATACCCAGGAGTGGAATTGCTGGCTCATATTGTTGCTCTATTTTTAGTTTTTTGAGGAAATTCCATACTGTTTTCCATAGTGACTGCACCAATTTACATTCCCACCAACAGGATTCCCTTTTCTTCACATCCTTAGCAACACTTGTTATTTGCAGACTTTTTGATGATAGACATTCTGACAGGTGTGAGGTGATATCTCATTATGGGTTTGATTTGCATTTCTCTGATGATTAGTGATGTTGAGCATCTTTTCATGTGTCTTTTGGCCACCTGTATATTGTCTCTGGAAAAATTTTAATCGGATTATTTGGTCTTTTGATATTGAGTTATACGAGCTGTTTATATATTTTGGATATTAACCCCTTATCCATCATATCATTTGCAAATATTTTCTCCCATTCAGGTTGTCTTTTCGTTTTGCCAATTGTTTCCTTTGCTGTGCAAAAGCTTTTAAGTTTAAGTAGGTCCCATTTGTTTATTTTGCCTTTGTTTATTTTGCCTTAGAAGACAGATCCAAAAAAAAATATTACTATGATTTATGTTAAAGAGTGTTCTATGTTCTCTTCTAGGAGTTTTATGGTTTCAGGTCTTACATTTAGGTCTCTTATCCACTTTGAATTTATTTTTGTATATGGTGTGAGAAAATGTACTAATTTCATTCTTTTACATGTACCCTCTATTCTGTTTCATTGATCTTTGTGTCTGTTTTTGTGCCAGTACCATGGTGTTTTGATGACTGTAGCTTTGTAGTATAGTCTAAGGTCAAAGAGGCATGATACATCCAGCTTTGTTCTTTTTTCTCAAGATTGCTTTGGCTCATTCTTTTTATTTTTTTCTATTTTGACAAAGTATACATAACATAAATTTACCATTTTAACCATTTTAAGTGTACAGTTCAGTCGCAATAAGTATATTCACATTGGTCTGCAACCATCACCACCATCCACCTCCAGAACTTTTTCATCTTCCCAAACTGAAACTCTGTTCTCATTCAACAATAACTCCCCATTGTCCTCTTCCCCCAGTCCCTGGCATCCACCATTCTACTTTCTGTCTCTGTGAACTTGACTACTATAGGTACCTCATATAAGTGGAATCATACAGTATCTGTCCTTTTCTGATTGGTTTCTTTCACATATCTTCAAGCTTCATCCATGTTTGTAGCTTGTATCAGAATTTCCTTTTTAAAGCTGAATAATATTGCATTGTATCTATATACTACACTTTGCTTACCATTCATCCATAGTGGACAGTTGTGTTTCATCCATGTTTTAGCTGCTGTGAATAATGCTTCTATGAACATGGATGCAGAAAGATTCATTCATTTTTTTTTTTTAAGATTTAATTTTATTTATTTTTGGCTGTGTTGGGTCTTCTTTGCTGTGCACGGGCTTTCTCTAGTTGTGGCAAGCAGGGGCTACTCTTTGTTGCATTGTGTGGGCCTCTCCTTGCAGTGGCTTCTCTTGTTGCGGAGCACAGGGTCTAGGCATGTGGGCTTCAGTAGTTGCAGCACATGGGCTCAGTAGTTGTGGCTCGTGGGCTCTAGAGCGCAGGCTCAGTAGTTGTGGCGCACAGGCTTAGTTGCTCTGTGGCATGTGGGATCTTCCCGGACTAGGGATCAAACCCGTGTCCCCTTCATTGGCAGGCAGATTCCCATCCACTGCACCACCAGGGAAGTCCCAAAAGATTGATTCTTAAAACAAGCATTCATGCCAAGCATGCAGCTCCCCTCTCTCAGCTTATTTACATTATTTCATAGAGACATGCCACAATAAGCATTATAAAATTCACAGTTAATGGATGCTTTCAGTGAATTTTCTTTAATATATCAAGTGTCTAGCTGACTCCTCATTAAGAAAAAGGAATTACTACTGTTGGGGGCAAAATGTCTGTCCCATTTAGTGTCTCTGTCTGGGAGCAATGGCCTCCTGAATGTAAACTCAGTGCCAAAGCCAAAACATTAATTTTTGAAGCTCAAGAATTGATTTGATGACACTGTTCTCTTCCCCAATGCCATTTCTATCAAACCTCCTCTTCCCCTGCTAAAAAAAAAAAAAAAAAAAAAAAAAAAAGATATATCCAGGTGAGACCCAGACTCTCTCATTTAGTAAAATATACACGGGCCAAGGAATTCATATATTATATAAATGTGTGTTTCTCAGTAAGGTTACTCCAAATTATCCTGAGCACTGTAAGAGGATAACACTGAGAAATGATGAACCGTTCTATAACAAAAGGACAAGTATAGTTATGTGGTATTGCACCTTGGTTTTATTATCTGTAAACTATTATGTATACTCATGGTAGCTACCCTATGCCAGACACTACCTAAATGCTCTCTCTCCAGACCCCTCCTCCTCCACACCACCCCCACCCCACACATACATACACTATTGTTTCCTTTTTTTAAAACAGCCAGTCTTATGAATCCATTTCTTTTTTGAAAAAATTTTACTTATTATTTATTTATTTTATCTATTTTTTGCTGCATCGGGTCCTGCTGTGGCACGCGGGATCTTTGTTGAGGCGTGCGGGATCTTTCGTTGCGGCAGGTGGGCTTCTCTCTAGTTGTGGCACCTGGGCTCCGGGGCACATGGGCTCTGTAATTTGCGGCACACAGGCTCTGTAGTTGAGGCGCTCAGCTCAGTAGTTGTGGCGAGCAGGCTTAGTTGCCCCGCAGCATGTGGGATATTAGTTCCCTGACCAGGGATCGAACCGTGTCCCCTGCATTGTAAGGTGGATTCTTTACCACGGGACCACCAGGGAAATCCCATACACTATTGTTTCTTAAACTCTACGGGGTAGGTATTATTACCATCATTCCCATGGCACAAAAAAAAGAAGTTCAGAATGCCATCCAAGGTGACACAGTCAGTAAACAGGTAGCAAATCTAGGATTAGAACCCAGCTGTCCTAACCTCAGGATTTGTGCACTTAATCACTGTGTCTTTCTATCCCCTGAATTTGGGGGATTTACTCATATAAGTTCAGCATAATTTTGCAAATGAACCTGAGAAGAGCTGAGTTATTTCCTTTTTCAAGGAAATTATCCTTTGAAATTTTCTCCTGATTAGTGTTTCCTTTCACTCAAATTATACTGTACTTGGCTTCATTTTATCTTCCACACAGACATTCTGTATTATTTCTCTCTCAGTGGTATTTACTGCATTTTACACGTACCACTGGTATTTATAATTAGAGTACCATGCCTCCATTCTTTATCCTGCTTTTCAAAAATTAAAAAGTTTTAAAAATTTGAACATTATACCAAATTTTGATGAATCTCACTACATAATGTATGTTAAAACATTATTTTTATTACTTTTTGTTTTTCCCACAGTCCTGTAACTAATTTTTATTCAGTATATTCTTGCAGACTCAAGCCAGTTTAGATGAATTTACTATTGAGATCTGAAAAACAATTAAGTTGCTTTCAGGTTTTTTTCCATCTTAACTCACTTACATGGAGGAAAATCTGTTCTCTGTTACAAGTCTATTGTAAACTCATAAACTGGTATTCATCAACCAAAACTGAAGGGGAAAATGAGACATATTATACTTCACATTGTATGCTCAGGGTTTGCTGGAAGTTAGGCAAGTGATGTTGTCCTCCAGGAAAGTATAAAAGTTGATTGCATTTCTACAGATATTGCTGGACAATAAATTTACAAAAAAGCCTGATGTTATTTAATCCTGATTATAACCATTACCTTATTTCTGGTGATTTCACAGATAGACTGAGAAAAATCGATGTTTATTTTTCTGTCCCAGTTTTATTAGGGCTTTGATAAGCTGAAACAAAAGATGGAAGCTAAAAAATCTCTGGGTTTTCAACCTGCTCACATTAAATTGTTCTTCCACAATTAGGCTTTAAGATGAGACTCATCTTCCACACCCACCAAAAACTTATGTTTCAGTTTTTTCCTGGAAGATTGGATGCCTTTTCTGCATCTAAAAGGGGGCTAAACACAAGTTTTGCACAGCACAAAGAAATTTTTTCCAAGATGGACTAATACTCATACGTTTGGAAACAGTTTTTAAACTTTTAAATGGTAATTTCTTTCAAACAAACTATAAACAATTTTTAAAAGAACTTTTTTATACATTTGGGCACCTGCTGTCTTTATCACCATACATAGTCCATGCTTTAATCGTCCAAATCTATAAATGGAACTGTGGCCTGAACCCTGATGCTCACCAGGACTCCAGGACTACCTGTATCTATCTGTATCTGTATCTGTATCTGTATCTGTATCTGTATCTGTTGACCAGTGTCTTCTTTCCCCTCAGGTACAGGCTCTAAGGGTGAAGTCTCAGGTGATGGATAAAAGGACTCAAGAACTGAGAATACCAGAGAAAAACTAGAAGAGTGAGGTTTCGTTTAAAGACGTAAAAAGATGAAGAATCGGTTAAGAAGAAGAAGAAAAAAAGGCCCCTTCCCTCTGTAGAAGCAACCACACATCTGAAGACAACTGTGGATTGGAAACCATCCCCAGGGCAACCCTGGGAGTCATGTAACCATGTGTTGAAAACTCCTGAGTCACTGGGTCACCACTGGACAACTGAGAGAGCTCTGGGAATCATCAGCAAATACATGATGACTGTGCCCACGTATTTGGAAAATGTCTAAACGCCCTCCAGTTCACTTCTGAAAAACCTGCCATATAGACAGAAGAAAAGAGCTACTACTGTCGCAGCAGTAATCTCTACTTCCTCCTTCCATCGTTCACACTGAGGCCGCAAGTGGCAGGTGCAACTTCTGAGAAGCACCTGTGGAGGCAAACCAGCAACCCCGATTACCAGGTGAAGAGTCCATCTGCAGGTATGATCAGGGGCCCTCTCCCTGCCAAGAGAACCTTGCAAGCCTTCTTTTATTGGCGGTCCATCAGAACAGTTTCTAGGAATACCAAGTTTTCCTAAAGCATTTGTTAGAACAGCGAGACGCGGGATGCCGTTACATCCTGGGAGGCTTCCCCGAGAATGTGCGACTGCTGTTGACAACCAGGGTGGTGAAGCCACAGCCAGGACACGCAGGGCGCACGGCGGTCTCGGGGACAGTTGGGCGTGGCTTTCCGGCGGGTGGGCGGGGTTTGGGAGGAAGGCGCCACCAGGCTCGCTGGGTTATCCCTGGAAAAGACCAGCGCGCCCCACAGCAAGGACGCGCGGCAACCCTGAAGGGCGAGCAGGAACGGACTGAGTTCTGTGATAGGAGGACAAAGAGGCTGCTGTGGCACCCTCCTGCCCGCACCCTTGGCCAGGGATCAGCGACGCCTTCGTCCCACCTGCGGCAGTAGCGATGCTTGATGGAGTCCGGGTGCTGACGCTGGCACTGATGCTCCTGGCGGCCGGGAAAGGTCGGCCAGGTAGGGCACGGGCGTTAAGGCAGCGCAGGGGCGCCACCTGGGCCTTTGGAGGAGGGAGGCTAACTTCCCGGATGACACGTGGAGCGTGCCTGTGCATCTTTACGGCCGCATCTAATACTTGTCCCATACCAACCTCCTCCCTGTCCTACCGCCTTCTTTGAAATGGTCACTTTACAGCCTTGGCACTCTTCAGTTTTCCTTTGTGCACAGGCGACTGTTGCCTCCTATTTTTCTGCTCTTAAGATCCTCAGTCACTTTTTTGTTCCTTCGTTTCCTGCTGATATCCGCTCCTTAATGTCCCTTTATTACCATAAGAAACTTTTGCTGGATCTTCCAGGCATCCTAGCGACAACTGGATCTGAAATATCCGAAAGGAGTTCAGTTCCAAACTGCATGATTTCTGCACCACTCCCTCCCGACCCCCGGAAATAATAAATTGATTAGCATTTTACCCCTAATTTATAAGTGTTCAGGATATAATTTTATTTTATCATCTTGTTGATCTTAATCTAGTTTGCTAAGGTAAGTTTGCTCTGTAAAAGAGGAAGGGAGAGCAGCACTCACCCTGAAAACTGTACAAAGAATATTAGAACACAATTATTTCCTAAAATGATAGACCTCAACAAGCTAGCATTGATCTGTGCCATCTTTGGTTGCTTACACATTAAGTAGATCTTCATGAAGAACTTTTCAAAAAATACATGTAATAATATATAATATGTACTTACAACAGTTAGACGATATGTTTTCAGAAAAATGACCAATATTTATAAAGGAATTTACTTCAGTGTTTACTATAGATCACATAACGACTTCTTGCCCTATATAATAGCCTTGTAATCTCTCTACTAAAGGTGAATATTAACCATTGCCATGTTCTAAGCTCCTATTGTGGTAAAGTTGATAATAAAGTTTATGCTAAACTTCTTTATGTTAATGTAGTAGAGATAAAAGTGGAGACAAATGGAGCACACGAGACTTTTTCAAATAGCTTTATTAAGATATAGTTCATATATCATACAAATCATTCATTTACAGTGTACAGTGGTTTCTTACAGGACACAGTGACCTATGGGTTTATGTATATTCAAAAATATGTGCAACCATTACTATAGTCAATTTTAGAACATTTTTATCACCTTGAAAAGAAATACCATACTCTAGCTATCCTCCCCTTACACCCTCCTTCACCCTCTCCACCCTCCCAACTACAAGCAATCACTAATCTACTTTCTGCTCTATAGATTTATCTATTCAGGATATTTTATCTAAATGGAATCATATAACAGATTGTCTTTTGTGACTGACTTCTTTCATTTAGCATAATGTTTTCAAGGTTCCTCATGTTCTAACACATATCAGTACTTCCTCTCTTTTTGTGATGGAATAATATTCCATTATAAGTACATACCACGTTTTGTATATAAATCGATCAGTTTGTGAACATTTGGATTGTTTTTACCTTATGGCTATTGTAAATAATGCTGCTGTAAACATCTGGGTATAAGTTTTTGTATGGACACATTTTCATTTCTTTTAGAAATATACCTAGGAGTGGAGTTATTGGATCATAGGGTAACTCTGTGTTTAACCATTTCAGGAATAGCCAGACTGTTTTCCAAAGTGGCCGCACTGTTTTACACTCCTGCAGCAGTGTACGAGGGTTTTAATTTATCCACAGCCTCGTCAGCGCTTATTATCTGAAAAAACGTTTTTTTATCTGAAATTTTGATTCTAGCCATTCTAGTGGGTGTGAAGTGACGTCTCATTGTGGTTTGATTTGCATTTCTCTGGCGGTCAATGATGTCAGCAATTTTTCATGTGTTTATTGAACATTTACATATCTTCGTTGGAGAAATACCTAAGCAAATACTTTGCCAATTTTTTAATTGGGTCATTGGCCTTTTTGTTATTGAGTTGTATGTGTTATCTGTATAGTCTCAATACAATTATCTTAGCAGACATGTGGATTTGCAGTTATTTTCTCCCATTCTGTGGGTTGTCTTTTCACTTTCTTGGTAATGTCCTTTGAAGCACGGAAGTTGCTAATTTTGATGAAGTCCAGTTTGTCTATCTTTTGTTGCTTGTGCTTTGTTGTCATATCTTGAAATCCATTGCCAAATCTACAGTCATGAAGATTTACCCCAATATTTTTCCTAAGTCTTTTAGTTTTAGTTCTTGTCTTTTGGTCTTTGATCCATTTTGAATTAACTTTGTATATGGTATAACCAAAGGGTCCGATTTCATTATATTGCACGTGGATATCCAGTTTTGTTGAAAAGACTGTCATTTCCCCATTGACTGATTTGGGTACCCGTCTCAAAAATCAGTTAAAAACCATACGTACATGGGTTTATTTCTGGACTGTCAATTTTATTCACCAATCTATGTCTCTCCTCATGCCACCACTAAACGTTCTTGATTACTGTAGCTCTATAGTAAATTTTGAAATGAGAAAATGTGAGGCCTCCTGTTTTGTTCTTCTTTTTCAAGATTAGTTTAGCTATTCTGGTCCCCTGAAATTCCATATGAATTTTACAATTAGTTTGTCATTCTTTACAAAAGAGTCAGCTGGTATTGTTAGGAGCTGTGATGAATCTGCATGTAAATCTGGGGAGTATTGCCAAGTTAACAACATTAAATTTTCAGATCCACGAACATGGATGAATTTCCATTTAAATACTTAGGTCTTTAATTTCTTTCAACAGTGTTTGTTATATTCAGAATATAAGTTTTGTGCTTTTGTTAAATTTATCCCTAAGTATTTGTTCTTTTGAAACTATTATAAATGGAATTGTTTTCTTAATTTCTTTCTTAGTCTATTTACTGCACATGTTTAAGAATATAATTAACCACCCTAAGGCCCATAAAACTTTAGGCAACTCCCAGTTTCTTCATTTGTGAAATAGAAAAGGTAATAACCTTGCTAGCTTATTTTAACACAGCAAATGTAGAAAGCATCTACTATGTGTAGGCATTATTCTAAGCACTTTAAAATACATTACCCACATTAAATCATTTAATTCTCACAATACCCACAGGATAAATATTATTATTACCCTATTTTACAAGTAAGAAAACTGAGTCACATATATGTTAGGCCATTTACCCAAAGTCACATACTATTAAGTAGTAGAGCCAGACTTTGAACACATGCAAGGTGGCTTCAGATTCTAACATCCTTAACTATTGGGCTATCTCTACTGCCCCTAGTGAATGAAATAGCATATGTTCACACAAAAATTTGTTCATTAAGGTCCACTTCAGCATTATTCATAATAGGCAAAAAGTGGAAACAACCCAAATGCCCATCAAATGATGAATGAATGGGTAAACAAAATGTGGTATATCCAGTGGAATACTATTTGGCCATAAGTAGGAATGAAGTACTGCAACATGGATGAAACTTGAAAACATGGTAAAGCCAGAGACAAAATGCCACATATTATATAATTGCTTTTATATAAAATGTCTAGAGCAGAGTAGGTAAATCCATAGGAACAAAAAAATTAGTGGTTGCCAGTGGCTGGAGGTAGAGGGGAATGGGCAGGAGTGACTGCTAATGATACAGGTGTCTTTTTGGGGTGATGAAAATATTCTAAACTTGATTGTGGTATACAACTTTGTGAATATGCAAAAAGAAAAAAAAACACCCCATACTGAATTCTACATTTAGAAATGGTAAATTTTATGGTATGTGAATTTTAAAAAAAGAATAAAATCACATTTTGCATCTTGATTTTATATCCTAAAGCCTTGCTGAACTTGTTCACTAGTGTTAATATTTTGTTGTGTTTTTTAGTGGATTTCTTAGGAGTTTTACATAAAAAGTTAGGTCATCTGTGAATAAAGATATTTTTACTTCTTTCTTTCCAATCTGGATATCTTTATTTATTTATCTTGCCTAGTTGTCCTGGTTACAACCTCAAGTACAGTGTTGAATAGAAGTGGTGAGAGTGGATATCCTTGTCTTGTTCCTGATCTTATGAGAAAGCATCTAGTCTTTCTCCATCAGGTATGTTGTGGCTACGTGGTTTTTTGTAGATTTCCTTTATTGGGTTGAGCAAGTGCCCTTCTTCTGTTCCTAGTTTTTTATCATAATGTGTTAGATTTTTTTCAAGTGATTTTTCTGTGTCTATTGAGAAGCACATATTTTGTTTTTTATTCTGTTAATATGGTATATTACCTTAATTCATTTTTGGATGTTGAATCAACCTTGCATGCCTAGGATAAATCCTACTTGGTCATGGTTTATAATTCTTTGTCTGTATTTCTGGATTTGATTTGCTAGTATTTTGCTGAGGACTTTTGTATCTATATTCAAAAGATACATTGGTTCATAGGCTTTTTTCCCCCTGCGATATCATTTTCTGGCTTTGGTATCAGGGTAATACTGGGCTCATAGAATGAGTCTGGAAGTATTCCATCTTTTTCTATTTTTTGGAAATGTTTGTGAAGAATTGGTATTATTCTTTAAATGTTAGGTAGAATTGAACATTGATGCCATCTAGACCTGGTCTTTTCTTTTTGGATGTTTCTTTTGTTCTTTTTTTAAACTGATTCAGTCTTTTCACATGATATAAATCTATTTGGATTGCTTACTTTTTCTTGAATCAGTTTTGTACTTTGTGTCTTTTTAGGAATTTCTCAATTTTATATAAGTTATCTAATGTACTGGCATGCAACTGTAATAGTATTCCTTAATAAGATCTGTAGTGGTGTGCACTGTTTCATTTTGATTCTAGTAAATGAGTCTTCTCTCTTTTTTTCTCAGCAAACCTAGAAGTATGTCACCTTTGTTGATTTTTTTCAAAGAACCAGCTTTTGGTTTCATTGATTTTTCTCTACTGTTTTTCTATTCTCAATTTCATTAATGTCTTCTTTAGTCTTTAAAATTTCTTACCTTCTTCCTTTAGATTTAGTATGTTCTTCTTTTTCCAGCCTTCAGGCGAAAGATTAGTTCATTATATCGGGATCTTTTTCTTTTTTAATATAGGCATATATATCTATAATTTTCCCCTAACACTACTTTAGCAGCATCCCATAAATTTTGGTGTGTTGTATCTTTCTTTTAATCCTTTTCAATGTATTTTCTCATTCTATTTTCATTTCTTTGACCTCTTGCTTTTATCGGTTGTTTAATTTCCACGTATTTGTAAGTTTCTTAAATTTCTTTCTGCTATTGATTTATATATTCATTCTATTGCAGTCAGAGAACATACTTTGTATAATTTTTATCTTTTCAAATTTATTGAGGTTTGTCTTATGGTCTAATGTATTGTCCATCCTGGAAAATGTTCCATGTGCACTCCAGAAGAATTTATATTCTGCTGTTGTTGGGTAGAGTGTTCTATAGATGTCCGTTAAGTCAAGTTGGTTTATAGTGTGTTGTTCTGGCTCTGTTTCCTTGATGATTTTCTGCCCATTTTTCTATTCATGTTGAAAGTGGAGTATTGAAGTCCCCAACTATTACTCTTGAAGTATGTATTTTTTTTCCCTTTGTTTCTCTCAGATTTTGCTTCATGTATTTTTGTGCTGTGTTATTAGGTGTATATCTTCCTCATGGATTGAAACTTTTATTGTTATAAAATGTCTGTCTTTGTCTCTAGTAACATTTTTTTAAAGATATTTTTGTCTGATATTAGTACAGCCAGTCCAGTTTTCTTGTGGTTACTGTTTGCATAATGTTATTGTCCATCCTTTTACTTTCACTCTATTTGTATTCTTTTCAAGTGCATTCATCCTTTAATATATAAAGGATGACAAAGTAAAGAGACTTAGCAAGTCCATCACTCTCTATTTGACCTTGCTTTTCAGCCTTTTGTGTTGTTGCAGAATCCATAATACAATTTTAAATATTAGAAGCTTAATGATTAACTTTTTATTTCTCACTGAATTTGGAGCTAAAAGGTGGTTTTTCTCTTTTCCACATCTTTGGGGAAGTTATACAATTTTTTAAAATTCACAGATATTTGAAATTCCCATAGAGCAATATACCAAAGGTTTTATAATTATAAACTCAGATATTATGAAGTGCCTGTCTTTAGGCATTAAGCGTATTCATCTCTTAAAAATACAATAATTTATTTAGTTTCTTAACATATCTGTCTGTCACCCAATTATGAATCTTAAAGCATACTAGTCTTAGCCATTGTATTAACCAATGTATTAATCCAATACAGGTTACTTATACCTACAAACAAAACTAGAAAACTATTTGCATATTGTATCATTATGTATCTATTATTTATAACTTGACACGTTTTCCCAAAGTATCTGAAATGCAAATATTGCAGATTCTATTATATACTACCTAGCTTCTTTAAATCCTATTAAGAAGACAGAATAAATAGAAATGTAAATTTTAATGTATATTTTATATGTACTTTTGTTTTGAGGGAAAAAACTTTTATTGGACATTTGCTAGAAAGCTTTGCACATCATTCATGTCATGAAATTGACTGATGTGTGAAATGGGCTTGTAGAGTTATTCTTTTAGTACTTCAGGAGCTAGGCCCCCAGATTCCCAAATGGGAGCCCAAACCAGCCATAGTTAACTATATCCTCCCTTCTAGAGTTAAGGTTGTAATGAGATTTTTAATAGTGTGACTTATTCATTGCTAGTAAGATTTAAATTTTTCTTCAGAGACCTTGAACATTTAATGAGTGACAAGTCGATTTGGAGGGGAAAATTGTGAAATAAATGATACAAAATATGAGCTATTATTAATTATACAAATTAAGAATTTTCCTCTAAAATTAATATTAAATAAAAATTTAAAATTTCTGTTTAAATATTATACAGTTCTTAGTATTATTGATGTCACACTGTGATTGCTTCTACATTTATGACATCTTTAGCTTTGGATTAGAAAACAGTTATTCAAAGCAGCAAAATCAGAGGAAATGTGAGAACTTCAGAAGTGCTTAGCAAGGAGAAATACTGCACAGAATAAAGATGGAGTTATTGACTTTTTTCCCAAGACAAAATTCTGTTGTAGGATAAGATCAGAGAAAATATCTCAATAATTTATACAAACCTCACTAGTAATCTCTTTTAAAATATTTTCCTTAGTTTCTAACCACGTGCAATCTTCTGATATTGACAGGGGGTTAGAATTATTTCAAAATTAAATGAAATGATAGCACATCCTCTGACTTCTACCCACATTCATTTTATAAAATATTTATCTAGTGTTGACAAATTGAGATCGTCAAAGTCACTAGAGCCTTTTGGGACATTTATAACTGGTGAAACTAGAGACAAAAGGAAGAAGAACCTTTTGTGGTCATTCCTAAAATCTTTTACTAAAAAAAATTCTTTAGGGAGATCTTTTATCTTGCAAAACAATACCTTTTTTACAGTTTAATTGCTGTAACTACAAACAAAATAAAAAGCAAAAACCTATATAATAAAGACAATTTTATAAGCTACATTTGTGAGACTGACATGCAAATTATCTCTAGTTTATTGTGCTCTTTATTAATTTGTTTGGAAACTGATTTTTGTTCGTAAACTGTAGCTTAAAATTATGTAATAAACATTTGAGAGTTTTGTTCAGTTAGATAGATTTTTTTCCATTACTTTAGTAATGATTAAATTTTTCTTTCCCATTTCTATTTCAAAGATATTATCTTTACTATAGTGTTTTCCTTGAACAAATACAATATTTCCTTGAACAAAGGAAACACAAATTTTGTATTTCCTTGAACAAAGGAAATACAAATTTTGTATTTCCTTGAACAAAGGAAATACAAAATTTCCTTGAACAAATACAATATCTAATATTGGGAGATTTTCTGCCTATTGTGTCAATAAGATACTCCAAATAAGGACAGTTCCATGTGTTTCTTATTATTAGGGAGACAGCAGCCTCAAACAAGAGCTGTATTTCCAGGATAACTGTTTTTATTGCCTCCTCTTCTCTTTTCTCTCCTTGCTGGGAAGAGGTGCTTTATGTTCTCCCTCTGCGGATTTGACAGAAAAAGGTATCTTCCAGGCCAACTACTGCTCAGAAAATGGCTTTCCTAAAAAATATACAGAACTAGCTCTTTCTCCATGTTTTTTTTCTTGTTTTTCCTTCAAAACTGTTCCCTTCTACCCCATTCATTTTCCTATGCTTAGAAATGAAAATGAACTTCACTACTTTTATATGTAAAAATAAGAAAAAATGTGAAAACTTTATATTTTTTCCTGCAGTAAAAAAATGCAGGAAACTTCACTAGGAGGGCATTTTACAAAAATTATATTAGCATTAAAAGTTTGGTTTAGTTTGTTGCATTCTAGGACCTGGCAGAGATGGGATTTCGGGGGGGCACATGGCTACTGTGGCAGAAAGCAGGTCATGCAGGGTCAGTAATTGCATTCAAATCTGGAGGATCACTCTCAAGAGCAGTCCTTGTAAGGCCTATACCTTCTGATGGTAGGAATAAACAAATCCTGACTCAACAGCAATCAGCAATTTTGCCTGTCCAAATTAAATGAAAATAAAGTCCTTGAAGCTCAAATAACTCAAAAATACATTCTAAAGAGTTTGTTGATTGGCTTATTGTATTTATGGAAAGTGCATATTGTCATCTTTGTTCTACTAAGAGATTATAATATTTCAGATGGCCTTTACATGCACTTGTAGGTTTATTTTCTGTTTTTGTTTCAGTAGTCAGTTTTAATCGAGGGCTGAACTATGTCAATGAAGAAAATACATAACATCATCTGTCCTTCCATGCTAGCTCAGGGGTGCTCTCCTGGGGGATACCAGTTTCTTCAGAGCCCTTATAGAAGTGTCAATTTTGACTCCCTGGGCCTCCAGCAGTTAGCCATTCAAGGCCTGATATGTGACCACTCCCTTTCTCCCTGATGGTATCGATTTCTCCTCTTTGACAGACCTGCTAAGATGCCAACCAAATGTGTCGAGGTCACTCACTAATGTGAACTACACGTGCTTTTTCTGAAGTATTTTTTCATATAAGGATTGAATCTTGTTACAACCAATTTATTTATCACGCTGCAATATTATTTTAATTTTGCATCAAGATTAAGTTAATCAAAGGGAGTATTCCAAGGTTCTCTGTTCTGACAATAGTAATAGTTAATGTAATGTTCAACAGTCCACCAAAGGGTTTTAACTTACAATATCTTATAGAAGACAGCCTATCATCGTGATTTCCACCATATAATACAGAAAACATATTTTTAGGCGTAACACACCTAGAGTCACCTGGATAACAGGTCAGACAAGCAAGTTTTGATCACAGGCTGTCACTCTCCAGGGCTCAGGTACTTAACCTCAGTAACTTTCAAACAGTAAAATACTGCATATTTTAAGTGCTTCAGTTCTTGTCTGCTTAATAGAAGGATTATGTCTTAATAGAAGGCTCATTTTCCTTATCGATACCCACATTTTAAAAATTATGCAGAAGGGCTTCCCTGGTGGCGCAGTGGTTGAGAGTCCGCCTGCCGATGCAGGGGACATGGGTTCGTGCCCCGATCCGGGAAGATCCCACATGCCACAGAGCAGCTGGGCCGCTGAGCCTGCGCGTCCAGAGCCTGTGCTCCACAACGGGAGAGGCCACAACAGTGCGAGGCCCGCGTACCGCAAAAAAAAAAAAAAATTATGCATAAGTGGGAATTATTTTCCTTTTTAGGTATGTAATGTAAAAAGAACTCAGGAAAGATATCCAAATTTGGCTTCAAGTGAGGCTTTAACCTCATTTTTTTCCCAAATTGCCAGCCTGTTGGTCCATCACCAAATTTTGAGCAATCCTGTCTTCTTCCTTTTTGATGCCTCCTCTACTGTGCACTAACTTCTTACGTATACTATTTCCAGAAATTTTTCAAGAAATCTCCAAGATCAGCTTATCTTTGTGCTGTATATTAAGATGACTTCAGATTGACTTGTCTTAGATGTATCAGCTATTTCATGAGTTAACTGATACTGAACTTCTCTTGTTCACAATACAAATGTAATAAATGGAATAAAGGTATTTTAATTGAAAAAGATTATATTAATTATGAGGGATGTACCCTTAAATTTACTCTTCCATGAAGTTACTACTTCTTTTATGTTATGGGTACAAGTTATTAGATTTTTTAAAATGATTATTACTTTAATATTTTAAAGGTTGTGTAAAAGAAAATGCAAAGTTGATTTATCTACCATGTATGAAAAAACTGACTTTTCAACTTTTGTTTTCTCTGATCCAAAAGATGAACCACTGCGCAACACTGGCCCCCATCCGCCTGTCTCTGAACGATTCAGAAACACTACCTCCACCTGGGGAGATCAAGCAATTGACAGCTTGTGCCACATGGCAGTTTTTTTTGTTGTTGTTTATAGCACTTTATTTTCAGGTATAAACATGTTTTTGATTTTTAAAAACTCCCTTCAGGGCTTCCCTGGTGGCACTGTAGTTGAGAGTCCTCCTGCCAACGCAGGGGACACAGGTTCATGCCCCGGTCCGGGAAGATCCCACATGCCGCGGAGCGGCTGGGCCCGTGAGCCGTGGCCGCTGAGCCTGCGCGTCCGGAGCCTGTACTCCACAACGGGAGAGGCCACAACAGTGAGAGGGCTGCGTACCGCAAAAAAAATAAAAATAAAAAAACTCCCTTCAAAACATGTTCAGAAACAAGTTTTACATTAAACAAAGTTTATGCCATGTCTTAAGAAAAATATGCTTATAATTTGACAAAATGGGTTGAAAACACTGTCAAAAATCTCACTCCGGGGGCGAAAGGGGTAAGACACATCTACAAAATATTTTTTTTAATGTTACAAAAGAACTTATTTACAAAACAGAAATAGACCCACAGACATAGAAAACAAACTTATGGTTACCAAAGAGGAAAGGAGGGAGATAAAATTAGGAGTTTGGGATTGACATATACACAGTACTATATATAAAATAGATAACTAACAAGGACCTACTGTACAGCACAGGGATCTATACTCAATATTTTGTAATAACCTATAAGGGAACAGAATCTGGAAAAGAATAAATATATTTATAGATGTATACATCTATACATCTGAATAACTTTGCTGTATGCCTGAAACTAACACAGCATTGTGAATCAACTGTACTTCCATTTAAAAAATAAATAAAAAATAAAATACCACATATCAGTGATTGAAATTGTTCTCAATTGATAGAAGGATTTGGAAAGAGCTGTCAACTTTAGGATATTGAGTCTTCCAATCCATTAATACAGTATGCTCCTCTACTTATTCAGATTTTCTTTAACATTGTTCATAAAGTTTCATAATTTTCACCTTAAAGGTGTTTTATACCTTTTAATTTATTCCTATTTGTATTTTTATTGGCACTATTGTAAATACTATTTTTTTAAAAAATTTACTTCCTAACTGGTACTATTGTATAGAATTATAGTTGATTTTACATTGATTTTTGTACCTAGCAAACTTGCTAAATTCCCTATAATTCTCTATATATTCTTTTGCATTTTCAACAGAGCGAATCTTATCATCAGAGAATAATAAAAGTTTATTTCTTCCTTTCAATCCTTATAAATTAAAAATTATTCTCACCTTACTATATTGGCTAGGGTTTCCAGGAAAATGTTGAATAGAAGGAGTGATTATAGCTATACACATGGCAGTTTTTGTTCAGCACTACAAAAGACTTCTGTCTTTTTCAAATCCCAGTGTCCATAAGAAACTGTGGAAAGTTTTTTGTGTACTTACTACAACCCACTCAGGGATGTATGGGATATTGTGCAGAAGGTAAGAAAACATGTTTAATACACATGAACTGCTAGTGATGGAACTCTGTGTGTTGGTGTGTTTGTGCCATCCTCTGGATGGGATGTATGGAGCTAATGCAAATCTCAGTAAGAGATTTGGTTTGCTATTATTGCTAAAATGAGGCTAAATTTCTGGTTTAAATTGGCCAGATTTGTTCAGGGTTCTTTGCCAAGATGTTCAAATCCTCAAAACTATCTGTTAATGTGAAAGTATCAACAGTTAATATCAGCAGTGATAATGTATAGTGATACCATTTATCTACTAATAACACTCAATAAGAAGGACACTTCTCCTTTGTTGTATTCTTCCTCAAAGTCATAATCCCAGTCTAATCATGATCAAATTCATATAAACCCAAACTGAGAAACATTCCACAAAATACGTGAATAGTACTATTCAAAAGTGTCAAAATCATGGAAAACCATGAAAGAGTAAGAAATTGTCAAATATTGGAGAGGACTAAGGAAACACGAGTAATACATTATGAAGATATCCTGGATTGGATAACTGAAACAGAAAAGAACATTCATGGAAAACTGATAAAAACTGAACAGAGTCTTCAGTTTATTTAAGAGTAGAGTCCTACAGTCAATTTCTTAGGTTTTTTTTTGGGTTTTTTTGTTTTTTTTTTTTGCGGTACACAGGCCCCCCACTGTCGTAGCCCCTCCCATTGTGGAGCACAGGCTCCGGCCGCGCAGGCTCAGCGGCCATGGCTCACGGGCCCAGCCGCTCCATGGCATGTGGGATCTTCCCGGACCGGGGCACGAACCCGTGTCCCCTGCATCGGCAGGCGGACTCTCAACCACTGCGCCACCAGTGAAGCCCCAAAATTGATCAAACTTTTAATAATTGTGTTGCTTTTATTAATGAATGGAGGTAAGAAATAACTTATTTTCGTTTGTTATTATATTAATATTTGACTTAACATGAGTGGTGGGTGACTCAACGCTCTGCTTTTTTTGCAACACGTTACTGAGAAAAAATTGTTCTTGTCCAAATTACTATTCTTTTCTGTTTTCCATCTGGAAGGATTTTACCAGGAAAAAGCATGTTTGACACAATGCCAGTTTCTCTGCCATCACCTAGAAAACAATCCTATTGTAGCTGCTCAATGGACACTACTTCATTGTATCCATCCTCTAATCATCTGGAAAGTGTTTCTTAATCAGAGATTGTTTCAGCTTGCAAAGACCCCAAACATGACAAATTCGCTTCCTTGATAAGAGCTAGATGTCACCTCTGAATATATTAATTCAGAAGCTCCTGTCAGAGGAATAAACAAGCATACATCTCGAGAAAAAAATAATTTGGATTTCTTTCCTCAAGAAAAAAAGCATGTGAATCTAACCAGTCTGGACTTAAATTTACAAAAACATCCTGGGAATGAAAAACAAGATGCGTCAAAAACTTTGGACAAGGGGAGACGTACACAGGACCAGGGTAATCACAGCCAAGAAATAAGGTGGGATCGACAAAACAGATGGAAACAGCAAAACTTCAGTGAGTTTCTTCCTTTGTTTGCTTTTCAAAGTCTCAGCCAAAGTGACCTAGAAGAGTTTACTTACTTTTTCCCTGAGGACCATACTGAGGATGTCCACCAAGAGTTTGTCCCCACGTGGCCCACACCATCTGGCCACACCGAATACAGCACATCGGCACTATGTCAGCACACTCTTGCCAACTCCAGCATAGGAATGCACTGTCTTGCCTTTCTTGGCAAGAGACTAGACAGTGTGATAGAGATGTGTTTTAAGGATGTTCTCCTAAAAGATGATCTTAGCTGGGCAGAAGCAGGTGTGGCCCTTTTAGAAAATGAATGTGAAAAGAGGATTTTGGAAGAGGGGAAATATAACAGAGAAGAATACATCAAGTCAATTAAAGACATTCTCTTGTCATTAAAATGCCCCAATTTATGCAGTGGCCATGGGCAGTGTATGGAATAGGGGTGTGCATGCTCCCCAGGCTTTAGTTCCTATGATTGCAGTGATTCACACGGTAAGTAAATACACTCCAACTTTGATCTTGTGTATGTTATTTAATTATGAAACCTTCTTTGTTCTTTTTTACCTTCAGTATCCTAACAGGCTTTATTCAGATTATATATGGAAAAGAACCCAAATTATATTAATCAATATGTTAATAATATTCCAAAACAGTCTCATCTTAGAATAAAAGCTGAAGTACTTATAATGGCCTATGTGATCAGGCACACAATATCTCTTGCCTACTACTATCACCCTCACTCATTCCACTCCACCCACTTTGGTTTCTGTGCTGTTCCTTACAATGCCAGTTCTCTTGACCTCAGGGCCTTTGCACATAGCTGATCCCTCTACTTGCAGAGGATAATCATTCTTCTAGAACTCAAATTTAGTATTTTTGAAGCACTGTTTATATTTTGCTAATTTTACTAATATGCTTAATTTTTTTCTCTAACCTATCTAAATGGTACAAATTATTTTGTCCCAATATATTAGAGAAAGACATTTCAAAAAGTCAATTTGATTCTCTTAACTATTAAACCAGTAACTCCTGATTTTGCTCCTACCACCACCAATCTGCCCTTTTCTATCTCAGTAAATGCAAACTTCATTCCTCTTAATTGTTCACATTAAAAACTTGTAGTCACTGACTTTTCTTTTTATATCAAGCCTCATATTTGATCCATTAGCAGCAAATCCAGCTCTAGCTTCAAAGAATTTCGTATCTTTCCCTGCTATCAGCTTAGTCCAAGCCACTATTCTCTCTCCCTGGATTATTATAGATTCTCTCAAAGTTTATTCTCCATGCAGCAGCTAAAGTGATTCCTTTGAAATGTAAGTCAGATCGTATTACTCCCCTGCTTAAATCCTTCTGTTAGCTCTTCATCTCCTTCAGCATAAAATTGGCAGGCCCTACTATGGCCTAGAAGATTCTATTTATGTGAAGACTATTCTACATATAGTCTGAGACTCCTCTCTCACTGAATTCATCTACCATTGTCTCCATAGGTCATTACTTTCCAGAGTTCTCTAGTGGTTGCTTTGCTGTTCCTCAAAAAAAGCCAAGCCTGCTTCTGCATCAGAACATTTGCACTTACTGCTCCCTCTCACTGGCACATTCTACCACATATCTTCATGACTGACTTCCTTCTCTTCTCTATTCAAATATCATATTATCATAGAATCCTTCCAACATCATTCTAAATAAAGTAGTTTTTCTCACACAACCCCATGGCCTTTATCTCCCTTAATATAGTTTATATGCTTTTTCCCCATTACCTCAAAAACACTTACGTGATACACTTTATTTTCTCATTGGTTTATTTTTTTGTCCTCCCATATTAGAATGTAAGTTACATGAAGGCAGGGACTATTTTGTTCATTACTGTATCTCCAATATTTGGAATAACACCAGAAAAATAGATGTTGCTCAGTAAACATTTGTTGAATATATGAAAGAATAATACGTGTTTTTTAAATTTTTCATAAATATTTTAGGGTTCTGAATACATGTAACAGGATTTTTATATCCTATTGCTATTAAAGTTATATTCACTTGGATTTTGCCACTACTTAGACAAAGGACTCAATTGTTTTTATACTGCATTTATCTATTTTGACCACCAGATCTTGCTCATAATGAATGATCTTACCAAGACCAGAACCACAGAAATAACCATATGAAGGTCAGTTAACTCTGACTGATAAAAGAAATTTTTTCTCCTATGACTGAGAAGTACACCTAAGATTATGGTAGCATGTAGGATAGCAATAATACACAAAAATATCAACAATACTGGGACAACAGCATGCACAAATTTTGGTAATTCTTTTCTAAAACAAATTAAGAATTTAAAGAAAAAATTTTAGTACATCACATTGCTAAGTACACTATATTATTACAAAAGCACTTTTTCTATAACCTATCTCTATGACATAAAGCAAAATCGTAAAACCAAAACATAGGCCATGGTAGAAGTAATTTGTTAGTACTCATACTTATTTGGTATCAAATATTATTAAAAAACTAATAAAACCTGTATAGTTAGGCACTGGTAGTATCTGTAATGCTATTTCTATTGAGTTGAATAGTAGGTAACACTTCTTTTAATACCAGATCACTCTTAACATGTACTAGTTTAATTAATGTACTAAATATTATTGGGGGTAGACTTTAAAATATTAGTTTATATATGCTTTTAATTTTGGCCTTGAAAAATAATTAGTTTTTTTCTGGAATTAAAGCAAATATGTCCTATATTTTCCAAAGACAAGGTTCCTGAAATTATAGAACTTGAGAATGCTGGATTGTGTAATATTCAAAAATATAACTGTATCATGGTGAGAGTTTTTGGTCAAGGCTTCAAAGAATCACCTTCAATTAAATGTGAAGTTACTAAACTGAAGGTATGTTAATTATAATGTTGAAAACAATTAAGTTTATGAGTTATTCAGATTAATTTTCTTAGAGTAATTTGGAGTATCAATTAGCAACATAATCCCAAAGGATGTCATATCCTCAGAGAGCTGAACAGGAAAATTATTAAGTTGCTTAACCTTAAATCTTCCCTCTTTGCCAACTCTATTAAACTGTTTTATATAATTTTTATTGAGGTATTGACTCACTATTTAAGCCATAATCAGAAATTAAAATAATATCAAACTTGATATATAAGCTTCTGTATTTACTGAAATGTAAAAACACAAAGAACGGAGGTCATTTTTATCTAAGACTCTGCATGAATTATAGGATTTAGAGATAGGAACAATTCCCTTTTACAAACCAGAAAGTTCGGACAAATTGTGCTCATCCTTTATATTTCCTTTACTATGGATTTCATATGGGAGAATTACCAAAAAAAAAAAATAGTGTTTTTCTTTCTTGAGACCACCAAAGACAGACATGATCACTCAGTTTGAACAATGGTATATCAAATTACACCTTTTTTTTTAACATCTTTATTGGAGTATAATTGCTTTACAATGGTGTGTTAGTTTCTGCCTTATAACAAAGTGAATCAGCTATACATATACATATATCCCCATATCTCTTCCCTCTTGCGTCTCCCTCCCACCCTCCCTACCCCACGCCTCTAGGTGGTCACAAAGCACAGAGCTGATCTCCCTGTGCTATGCAGCTGCTTCCCACTAGCTATCGGTTTTACATTTGGTAGTGTATATATGTCCATGCCACTCTCTCACTTTGTCACAGCTTACCCTTCCCCCTCCCCGTGTCCTCAAGTCCATTCTCTAGTAGGTCTGCGTCTTTATTCCCGTCCTGCTCCTAGGTTCTTCATGAACATTTTTAAAAATTTTTAGATTCCATATATATGTGTTAGCATACGGTATTTTTCTCTTTCTGACTTACTTCATTCTGTATGACAGACTCTAGGTCCGTCCACCTCACTACAAATAACTCAATTTCATTTCTTTTTATTGCTGAGTAGTGTTCCATTGTATATATGTGCCACATCTTCTTTATCCATTCATCTGTTGATAGACACTTAGGTTGCTTCCATGTCCTGGCTATTGTAAATAGAGCTGCAATGAACATTGTGTACACCTTATTTTTGATGATTATTTATATGGTCTTCCTTTTCTTTATTTAAGTGGAATTTTATTTTAAGGAAAGCACTTTGAATTTAGAAAGTACTTATTACATGGATAAGATAAAAACTTAAAACAGAAAATCATATTTTGGCATTCTTTTTACCTTTTCTCTAAATTGATTCTGAGATTGAGAATTTAAGAAGGAAATAACTTTTGTTTGTGTCTTTATCAAACAGTTATACACAAGAACTATGTTTATTTCCTGATTTTATGAGCAGAGCCTTTCTAAATGAGCCATGAAATATTCTAACCCCAATGAAATAAGACACATAATAGAAAATGTAATATATATGTATTATTTCATTCACTTCAAAGTCGCTCAAGAGAGTTGTCATTACATTGTTCTTGGCAGAATAAACCATATGACATCACACTATAATTAAGCAATTTGACAGGAGAGAATTTTATAGGTTTATATTTTCTTGGAAAGTACATTTTATTCTTACTTTCAGATATATATTTTCCTGTGATATTTTTTCTCATACTACTTCCCTCCTCCAAATAGCTTATCAATAAAGAGTACACTCTGGAATTCATTAACATTATACAGCACTATAGAAAGGAAGAAAATATATTCACTAGCCAAAACAATCTTACATAGATTAACTATTTTCTTTCTCACCCCGTTTAGAATGTTTATGTATTTTATTTGTAATACAATTAGGTTTATTTTTTAATATTTATATTCCATTTTGAATTTCCTTCACACTCTGGTTGATTTTAGTTATATACTTATTTGGAAGGTATGTGAAATATTATCATGGTTCTAACACTTGATGCCATACAACAGGTATACAACACAGAGAAATGTCACTATCTTATCCCTACCTCCCTCTTCCCATTACCCCTTCTTTCCATCCTGTTCCCATCCATCCCCTGAAGGTATCCACTCTCATTATTTTCTAGTTTTTCCTTACTGTGTTTCTTTTGCACAAAGGAGAAAGTAAATTCCTTCTTTTTTTATATGAATACTAGCACATTATGTATGTTCTTTTCTACTTTTGCAGTAATAATTTTAGACAAGTTTTTAGCCAGAGAGCCAACCACCCAATCATTTCCTTCATTCTCCCCCCAAAGCTGCTAGGACTTTACAGAATCCAACTTTTAAACAACTTACTTATAGGATTAAATCCAAGTTGTTATCCTAGAAACAAACGGCCCTTCAAGATCCAGCTCTTGTCTGTTTTTGGAGGCTTGAACTTCCTGCATGTGCTCTAGGAAAATCCCATGCTATTTCATGCATCGCTGTCTTTTCACATGGTGTTCACTCCAACCTTGCTAACTGCACTCACTCTGTTTCTGCTCCCAGTGTCCAAATGGCAGTCTCCTTTTTTACTTTCAAGAGAAGTGCTGTCTTCTTTTTCAAAGCTTTGTGACTGTGCTGGTTAGACTTAGTGGCTTCTTTCTCTCTCATTACACCTTATTTGAATCTTGGTTATAGCAATAAGAAAATGTTTTATTGTTTGTCTTTTTCTCTGTGATCTCTTTTCATCAGAGTATCCTCAGTACCTATAGATATTCCCAAAATATTGGTGAATGGAAAAGAAATAGAACCCTGTTTATTCCTCATTTGGGGTAGGCTCTCCACACAGAGGGGTGGAAATAACCCCTAAATTCCCAGTCATTGCCTGGAGTCTTGTTTCTACACACAAAACCAAGAGACCCTGTATCCATCTAAGTGTCGACATCATGACAACCCTGAGACATTGCTGTCATTCCCCTCTGCTAGAAGGGAACCATTGATACATCTGCTAGACCAGACTGTATACACTCCCTTAAATATGGAGATTTGTTCTGGGGCTCACTCTTTCAGCAACGTAGTTTCTACTAGCCACAGACTAGTGTATTCTTGCCTTCCATTCTTTTTCCTGCTGACCTACAATATTGAAGCATCAGCACACTTACTATTTCTGAGCCACTGAAAGAATTACACAGTCATAAATTTTTTAAAACTCTGAATCTAAATTTTGGTAATAAGATACATCTTTTTAGTTTTCTGTGTAGTTATCAGTACCCAGAACACTATCCTTGCTTTTCTTCTTTAGACAACAATGCATTTCAATACTGAAAAATAGTACTCAAAGTTTAAATATGATATGCCATTGAGTTATTAAATAGGGTGAACTGGTTAGAATTTATTTAGTTTAAGTACATAGATTCAATTGAACTAGCTTGAGCAAAAATGGTATTTATTATGAGGATAATGCATTTTTCACAGAATCAGGATAGAGTATGACTGCTGAATTCTCAGGAAAAAAAGCTTAAACTTGGGACTTGAACACCACGAAGACTCAGTTTGTCTGCATTTGTGTGTGTGTGTGCGTATGTGTGTGTATCTGTCTGTCACAGTTCTGCTTTTCTCTGTTTGTGGGCTTCATTTTTCCCTTTCACTAGATATTAACTTTCTCCACATAGTGAAAAACGTGGCCATCAACAGCTCCATAACTTTTTTTTAAATAAATTGACTTATTTTATTTCTTTATTTTTGTCTGTGTTGGGTCTTTGTTGCTGTGCATGGCTTTCTCTAGTTGCCACGAGTGGGGACTACTCTTCATTGCGGTATGCGGGCTTCTCGTTGTGGTGGCTTCTCTTGTTGCGGAGTACGGGCTCTAGGCGCGTGGGCTTCAGTAGTTGTGGCACGCAGACTCAGTAGTGGTGGCTCGCGGGCTCTAGGGCACAGGCTCAGTAGTTGTGGCGCGTGGCCTTCGTTGCTTCGCGGCATGAGGGATCTTCCCGGACCAGGGCTCGAACCTGTGTCCCCTGCACTGGCAGGCGGATTCTTAACCACTGTGCCACCAGGGAAGCCCTGCTTACATATACTCTTAAATTTTTGCTCATTTCTATAGTTTGGCAATATTCTGTGTCTATATTGTATTTTGCAGGTTCCTAAACATTTCTATCTATATTTGGTAGGTAGAAATATATTTAAATGTATTACTATTTAAATATAGTATAGAATAATAAATTTTCCATGGGAAATATAAAAATTATCATTTAAAAATTTAATGATAATTCATTAACTTAAAAATATCATAAGAGTTGAAATCAAATGAAATGTTAGAATATTTGTTAACTCATTAATTATTCCAAAATGTCTGATTCCAGAAACCCCAAATAAGTATATGATTGACAATTTTAACTTCCCAAGGCTTTTAAAAAACTCATACCAATATTTTCTTTAATTAAAATAGATATAAATATTAAATAAGTAAATGTGCAGTTACTGAGATGATATTTTCCTTGAAGACATCTATTTTAACATAATAATAGAACTAGGCAGGACATTTACATCTTCTAGTTTTCTTCAGTATATCTAAAATAAAAATTTTCATTATTTGGGGCTATTTTGCTACAGACTACCTTTGAAAGAATTCAGATGTTGATTTCTTCATGGATTTTACTATAATAGGGGTTACCATCATTAATGACTGTCAGTATATTCATTCAAATAAGTTGTTAAACATTTCAAAGAGCAACACCTCATCTCAAAAATTTTTACTGAAGAAAGACTGACTTTCCTAGCACACTGTAAAATTTTTATGGATTTTTACAGCCAATTCAATAACTGGACTGAATTGTTGTCCTTAAGCTAAGCAGGCAACCATTCTAATAACTGCTTAAAGAATCATTGAGTTTTTTAACAAAGTACAAATTACTGCTATAATATGATAATTTTTGCCTTAAAATATTAATGGCCTTCTTAAGTCTTATTTATAGGGAAAAGCTTTTAAACTTGAAGGGTCTTGCTTAATGTTAAATAGAATCTAATTAATAACCTTATGTTTAATTATATAGTAAATTTTTAAAACAGTACACTTCTCTCCTCTTTATATATGACAGCTTTGGGGGAGTTACCAGGACATACATAAAGAGTAAAAGAAATGAATCTTTGATTTGACATGTAATGTTTTTCAAATTAAATAATCTGAATTCTCAATCTGTATTTTATTTAGGCAAAAACTGCCAGGAAGATGTTGATGAGTGTGAATCCAGGCCTTGCTTTTCAGGAGTAGAGTGCCTCAATACCTTTGGTTCTTATCATTGTGTTCATGTCCAAAAGCATTTTACAGTGATGGAAAAATATGTCATGGTAAAAGTCCCTATTTTCTGGCATGAAATGTTTTTGTTTCTGTTTTTGCTGCATTTAATTAATTCAGGTCACTTAGTTCCATTCTCTCTTGTACTCATGAATTCATTCAGGGTCATGCACTAAGCTAGATGCAGAGGATGCAGAAATATATAAGATATGTCCTCTGACCTAATAGGTTTGAGTATAGTAGCAGGAAATATGACATGTAATCACATAGTTCAATATGATGTTCTGTGTCTTTCGATAGAAGTGTCTAGAGAGAATAGTAGGAATAGTACCTTGAGGGACAAGGAAAAGTTTTTAAAAGGAAGTATCACTACAGCTGAATCTGATGTATCTGATCAAGAAAGAGAGAGACATTCTAGGCAGAAGAAACAGCGTGAGCAAAGGTACAGAGGCATGTAACATCACCTTGGGCACTGAGAAGGATTCAGTGTGCTTGGAATAGAGAAGGTAAGGGGACTGCTACAAGAGTAGCAGGGGTATCCAGTGGACAGATCACTGACAAACTATGAGAAACATGATGAGGTTTACATCTGAGAAAGTCTACTTAAGAGCAGTGTAGAGGATGGACCACTTGCAGGTAAGGAACTGTACAAGTGTGAAGGTGGGAAGAAGAGTTAAGACAATATTACAAACATAGGAAAGGCATGAAGATATTCCGACCGAAGATGAGGATGAAAAAGACACTAAAGAAGAAAGTTGAGTCTGTTTCCGCAGACTCACAGACGTAAAAAACAAACTTGTGGTTACCACAGGGGAGAGGGAAGTTGGGAGGGACAAATGTGGGGTATGGGATTATAGATACAAACTACTATATGTAAAGCAGACAAGGAACAAGGTATACTGTGTGACACAGGGAATCATACCGATTTTCTTTTAATAATCTATAATGGAGTATAATCTGCAAAAATACTGAATCACTATGCTATACACTTGAAACTAACACAATACTGTAAATTAACTATACTTCAAAAAAAAGAAAGCAAGTTGACAGTACTTGGTCAGCGATTGGGATCAGCACAGTGAGGGAGAGAGCTACAGTGCTTGGTTTAGGCAAATTGAGTGGGTAGAATTGACATTCATATTGCTAAGGACTGAATCATGTCCTCCCAAAATTCATACATTGAATCTTAAACCCCCAATATGACTGTATTTGGAGTAAGGAAGTAGTTAATGGTAAATGAGGTCATAAGGGAGAAGCTCTGATCCAACAGGGTTGGTGTCCTTCTAAGAGGAGACACCAGAGAACTTAATCTCTTTCTCTCTCTGCCAGGTGAGGACACAAGGAAAATGCAGCTGTCTGGGACGCAGGAAGAAAGCTCTCTCACCAGGGACCAAATGGGCCTGCACCTTGATCTTGGACTTCCCACCCTCCAAAATGGTTAGAAAATAAATTCCTGTTGTTTAAACCACCTACTCTGATATTTTGTAATGGCAGCTTGAGCTGACTAAGACACACATGAAATATGAGGAAGAAGAAATAGTTTCGGAGAGGAAAGATAATGTTCAGTTTGGAAACACAGACACTGAGGTGACTATGGAATAGCCAAGTGGAGCTCAGGAAGGGGGATAACGTTAAAGATATAATTCTTAGGGTCATCAGTCAGGGGTGAAACTTCCCAGGGAGAGCACTTAGAATTAGAGAAAAGAGGAAAAACATTGGTGGATATCAACCAAAGACAAAAGTAAATTATAAAAAGTTAATGTCAAAGAAAAGTAAATTATAAAAAGTCAGTATCTTTGGGGACCTTCCTGGCAGTCCAGTGGCTAAGACTAAGTGCTCCCAATGCAGGGGGCCTGGATTCGATCCCTGGTCAGGGATCCTGCATGCATGCCACAATAAATATCCCACATGCTGCAACTAAAAAGATCCCGCATGCCGCAATGAAGATCCCGCATGCCGCAACAAAGACCCGGCACAGATAAATAAATAAATAAAAAGTCAGTATCTTTGGTATTATTAAGCAAACAAGGTGTATTTTGATGAAAAATATATATTAATTACATGATATCACCTTGTGCTTCAAATTGCAGTGGACCTGTCTAGCACGGGAGATACAGATTTGAAGAGCACACTGCAGGATGGTGAGAGAAATTCCCTACTAGTTCAGCTACTCACATCAATATCCAGTCCCAAATACTGAACCTTCCACTCTGCACACTAAAGTGATCTAACATCCGTCTTTTCCAAACAGTGGCCCATTTTCTCAATAAGACCTTTATCAAGTGGAATTTAAGACAAAAGCACATTGAACCAAATTCCATTACACGTGAGTGACTAGTAAGTTTCTTAACCCTATCAGAGGCATTTGTGTATTTTAGGAAAATGCTTGTTAAGACAAAGTAATTTTTTATTGTTGGTTACTTTGTTTTATGGCAGGCACCAGAGTCAATGACTATAAAATAAAGTGCAGTTCTTATTCTTGAAGTTCCTAACTAGTGTAGTAAAGAGACACATAAGTGTGAAGGACAAAGTTCTGTGAATGAACACAGATGGGTGACATTGATTGAGTGGGTGAGTGTGACTCTAGGAACATCCATTAGTTAGCTCAGGCTGCCGTAACAGAACACCACAGACTGGGTCACTTAAACAGTAGAAACTGGTTGTGTCACAGTTCTGGAAACTGGAAGCTTGAGATTAAGTTGCCAGCAACATTGGTTTCTGGCCTCTCTCCTTGGTTTGCAGATGGCTGCTCTCTCACTGTACCCTCACATGTACACTCTTCATGTGCTTTCTCCTCTTATAAGGACGGACGTCATTCCTATAGAATTAGTGCCCCACTCTCATGACTTCATTTAACCTTAATAACCTCCTTTAAAGTATCTCTAAATACAGTCACATTTAGGGTTAGGGCTTCAACAGAGAAATTTTGGGGAACACAATTCAGTCCCTAACAGAAGCATCTGCTGAAGATGTGACATTTAAGCTAGTTCTGTGATCTAATTTGCAAGTTCAACCCAAGTGACATTTTTATTTTATGTTCTTATTCACAGAGCTTTAGTTTTATAACAGTTTAATTCTGATCTGTTTTTCATGTATACATTTACAGTTGAAACACAGTTTTTAAATAAATTTACTACACATACTGTGGTTCTCACAAGGTCTGACAACAGTGTAACTAAGGAAGAGGATGGTAAAAATGCCCATCAGGGGCTTCCCTGGTGGCGCAGTGGTTGAGAGTCCGCCTGCTGATGCAGGGGACAGGGTTTGTGCCCCGGTCCGGGAAGATCCCACATTCTGCGGAGTGGCTAGGCCCGTGAGCCATGGCCGCTGAGCCTGCGCGTCTGGAGCCTGTGCTCCGCAATGGGAGAGGCCACAACAGTGAGAGGCCCGCGTACCGCAAAAAAAAAAAAAAAAAAAAAAAAAAATATATATATATATATGCCAATCAGAGGGAGAGGAATGTTAAGCCAACAAATGGAAATGCCTCTAGTAAGTAATGGTCTTAGTTAAACTCTAATGACAAGTAATACCTCTCATTTGTTTTCCAGAAGATTACCGTATTTACTCGTCACGAATTTTTATTTTCAAAAAGTTCACCTAAGATTACATAATGCAGTTTACAAATTATTCTTTTTCTTGCTAATCTTTTGAATCCTCTGGCTTATATTCTAGAAAAGTGATTCATGTTGTGTAATGAACAAATTATATCATTAATTAAGGTGATTTCAGAGAAGCTTATGGTTGGAAGTGACCATTTCAAACTTACATTCTATAAATCCCTGGTCATTCATCATCTACTCAAACTCTAAACGTATGAGAGGCTCATTATTTCATAAGGCCTTTTCTTCTTCATAGTGTTTTCTTTATAACTCTTTGTTTTATTCAATAATACTCTATTACTGTCTTCATAACTGTCTTCCACGTTTCTCATTACCTTTCTTTATGCCTTTGCATACTGTAATATCAGCTGTTTATCTTGCAAGATATCATTGCATTTGTTCATTTTGCAAGGTGCTATTACTGCAATATAGGAAAGCTATCTTGATTGTAATGTTATTCATGCATCTGGTTGCCTTACTAAATACTCTTATTTACACTATTTTTTATAGTTGATTCTCTTCTTAATTTTATAGGTAAAACATAATATTTTTCGCAAATACTGAGTTTGTCTCCCACATACTTTCTTATAGTAACTAAGATTGTCTGTATTTATAATGTGCCAGCATTAGGAAAATATTTTTAATATATTATTTCATTGGATCCTCATAATAGATAGCTATATATAGTAACTCTTCTTATTTCCATTTTACAGATGAGTAAACAGAGGCGTCTATGGGTTAAGCAATCTGTTCAGATTTACAGAGTTTGTAAATTACAGAGGCAAGACTTGAACCTGAGCAATCTAATGGACCTGTCCCAGTTCTCAAACTTAGGCTGTGATTGTAGTGGCTGGGACCTTCAGTTCAAAGTGTGTAGGGATTGGAATAGCTTTGTTTCTTAATGGTTTCAATGGGAATTCTTCTCATGTTTCACCAGTGAATATGATATCACTGTAGGTTTCTGCTAGAATTTTCCTTTCACTGATTGCTTTCTCAGAATTCTCTTTAGTTTTAAGTCATGAGTGGGTTTTACATTTTATTAAATGCTTTTTCAGATCAATTATTACTTGCTACAATTTCTGTTAATGTTCCCATGGATTAACTTTCTCAGAATGTTTTTAACAAAAAAAATTGATGTATCAAATTACTTTTTAACATTATTTTATATTATTTTCTTCACTAATATCTTGATATAATTATGTTAGTTGAGATATAAGTCTATTTTATCCTGATGTGATAATATATAACTACACTGCTGCACTTGATCTGATTTAAATGAAATACTAGTATTTCATTTTAAATTTTTATGTATTTTCATAAATAATATTGGCTATAAGATTATGCCACTCTGACAAAATGTTTATGTTTCATCTCTTTGTGTGTGTTGCAACAGTTCTGTAAAATATTCTTTCCTTGAAATTTGGTTAATTTTTTTCCATTAGATCAGCTGTCCTGGCATCATTTTAGGAGGTTATTTTAGATTATTTTTCTATATCTTTCAAAGTAATTTTTCTATCATCTACTCTATCTCTTCTTCAGTCAACTTAATCATTTATATTTTGCAAAAAAAATCATTTATCTCATTGAGATTTCAAATTCTTAGTTTAAAATTATATGTAGTATTCTTATATAATTTAAAATTCTTTTCATATATATACTTTTTTCTGTTTTCTCATCTTCAAAGTAGTTTAGTTATATCTTTCCATTGTTTTTTTTCCAACTTGCCAAGGGTTATCTATTTAATTGTTTTTTTCAAATAATCATTGAAATTTGCCTTTCTGTTAATTATCTGTAACTTTTCTTTGACTCTTTGTTGATTTGTAAGAGTACTTTACATATTCTGGCCACTGATCCTTTACATAATGTGTACTTGAAATTATCTTTTTTATCTCTATGGCTTGCCTTATCTATGTTGTCTTTTTATGCAGAAATATTAAGATTTTACGTAGTCAATATACTGCTTAATATTCTGTGTTATCTTGTATATCCAAATAGATTATTTAAGTTCCTAGTAGGCAGGAACCATGTGATAACTTCTTATTGCTGCATGAATCTTAGTATACTGTTTATATAAGTAACAGACATTAAATGAAGGAATGAATTACCTAATGTTAAATACTGTGGGTAGAGCAGAGCATTAACAGATGTTATTGACTAACATTTCTTTTTCTTTTTTGGTTGTTTAGACATAAATTTGCAACAACTATCAACAGAACATTCACTAATTGATGCAAGCTCTATCCACAGTTCTGCAACTATGAAAAAGTTCTTGGATACAATCGACATCTCACAATTCTCATTAAAATCAGTCACAACTCAAATGAATCATTCAAAGAAGGCTATTTCCCATCAAATATCAGATTTTGAACATGTGGATCATACCCCCAGTACAAACCTCAGTCTGCAGGAGTTGGAAGTTCCTACAAACAACCGTAGTTCTTTAAGCATTAACCTGAATAGTTCCCATGGCGAAGTAAAGGATGTTATCCAGGGCCCCATCCAAACAGAGGCAGGAGGATATAATTCTCAAACTAACAGGTCTCCCCAAGGTTACACACAGTATTAGGATGGGTTTGCATCATCACTTACTAGAGCCATCACTATTTTGCCAGAAAAGCCTGGATTGACCAAAATATTAAGTTGTGCTGAATCCCCTTGCTTTCTTGGTGTTTCCTGTGTGCCAATCAAAGATGGTCACTTCCAATGTGGATGCTGCCCCTTTGGATATTACGCAGATGGTATCAAATGCAGAGGTAGTATGAAAACTCTTCAAAACTTACAAAGAAAAGAAAACTATCCAGTTCACGTTTAAGTACTTAAGAAGATATGCTCTTCTATTGATTAATTTTTGTTTACTCTATTTAGTTCACTAATTTCTATTCATTTTATTTATTATTTGTGCATATTCTCTTCACATTTAAAAAAAATAATATTGATGTTTCTTAATTTTTTCATAAAGTTAATATTAAATAGCATTATAACTATATAATACATTATAAATATATGTATTAAGTACCCACTGTGTTCTAGGGCCTTTGGAAAAAATTTTGTATCAATTATGTCATATAATCCACAAGGACCCCATATACTGGGTATTATTTTTCCCATTATACAGAAGAGTAAGCAGAACCTTACAGGGCTAACTGACTTTCCTGGCAATAAGCAGCTAGATATAAAATAATGGTGTGAATAACACTGTGGTTTGGGTTCTTTTCAGCTCACAGAGAGTATTTAGCACTTTAAATTACTAATTTTGGCATATTTGCTTATTTGTATAAACTAGGTTTCTCTGTAATTCCTCCACCTCTTGAGAATAAAACAAGTTAGGCATCACTTTAATTTTGAAAGGAGTGTTTACTTCTTTTCACAATCATCAGCATTGTTTTCTTTGATACAAATCAAATTTCTGGCTTAGAAGCTACTTTTTGTTGTTGATATTGTTCTGTTGTTATTGTTTTGTTTTGTTTGTGTTTTGATTTGTTTGAGACCAACTTAAGCAACAAAGCTGTTGGAGTATTCCTTTGTTCTCAGTTACCTAGAGCAACTTCATTTTTTCTTTCTTCTGTAGGAATAATGATAATAACCTTCAATTCTTACATGTTTATAGTATAAAATTCCTTATTATTAGCAAATAAAACAGAAAAAAACCTCATGCATTTCAGTTACCTCAGGAAGTGTTAAATGACTAATAGAATATGTCAGGTTGTTAGAGAAGCTTAAGAAATACGAACCTATAAGCTTATGATGTGGTCCTGGCATCTTGCTGTTTTACGTTCTGATTATCCCTGCCATTCACCAACGTTTACCTAATTGGTATCTGAAACTTCATTGCTCTCTGAAAGACTGTAATTCCATTTATGGTTAGCAGCCATCTCCAACATCAGGTTTTGCTATGGGAGTAATTTCCTCATATGGTATGTTTTTCTTACCCTATTAATCATTTACCTCAGTCATTCTAGTAGTAAAACAAATATAAGGGGAAAAAATAATTTTATGGATGTATGCAGTCGTTACTGTTTAATAGCAATGTCCAAAATTTTCAATTTCAGAGAATTTTACTTTTATTATACAATTAAGCTTACGGGCAATGTGTACATACTGTATCTACAATTCAGCCTTTTCCCTTGATTTCTGCAGCCATTTGTAGGCATCCATGTGGAAAAAACAGGGAGTGTGTTGCCCCAAACATGTGCGAACGTAAACCTGGTTACGCTGGTTCTAACTGCCAAACCAATAGGTACAGCACTCATTAGTTTGCATAACAAATTTAATGGATAATTGGTATTTCTAAACCATGAGCTTTATTCTACACAGCTATATGTCATCCTGATTGCAGAAACCATGGAAAATGTATTAAGCCTAACATTTGTGAATGCCCCCCAGGACATGGTGGAGCTACCTGTGATGAAGGTGATAATTCAAATTAAAAATCAAATAATAAAGCCAAAATAATTCAATCTTTTCTTTAAAAACTTTTTTTTTTTTTTTTTGGCATTACGCAGGCCCCTCACTGCTGTGGCCCCTCCCGTTGAGGAGCACAGGCTCCGGACGCGCAGGCTCAGCGGCCATGGCTCACGAGCCCAGCCGCTCCGCGGCATGTGGGATCTTCCCGGACCGGGGCATGAACCCGTGTGCCCTGCATCGGCAGGCGGACTCTCAACCACTGCGCCACCAGAGAAGCCCCTAAAAACTTTTTTTTAAAGATAATTCACATTTACTGTGTACATATTAATATATACTTATCAATGCTGGTGAGGGAATCCAGGTTTGTTAATATTTATTAAAAATAATTTATTGAAGATTTTAAAAACTTAAATTTACAAAATCAGAGAGTCAAAGAGCAGTAGCTCACTCATCCTTGGTAAAAGTATCTTCAGAAATAATTTTTTGTTATATTTTTAGTTATATGGTACCATATCCCTAACAAATATTTTAGCTTCAAACAAAGGACACATGCTTATTGAATAACTTGTCAGGCATGGTTCCAAGAAACTCTTAAATACCAAATAATTAGAAGATATCAGGTAGTAGGAAGAAACCTAAAAACTGATTTTTAAACACATGTCTATAGCCATATAATTTTATTGCCTTGGTTGAAATCTTAAGTGGAGAGTTTAGGAAATGGCATTCCTAAAATGGATAATATTTTAAGGAAACAAATTTGTTATTTTTTAAATAATATTTTAAAAGAATATATTTTAGTAGATTGTAGATGTATAATTATTAATAAACTGACAGCAATGTTAAATGTTTTCGTGACAAGGCAAGGCACAAATTAACAAATTACAGTAAATGGAGTGAACTAACAGAAACATTCAATATTAATTGCATATGAAAATAATTATAGAAATATAACTATTTGTAGGGCAGGAATGCCTAAGTCCAAGTCTCAATTTTCAGAAGAAACCTAAGATTGTATATTTCCATCCAGTTAACCAAAAGTTTTATAAACCAAAACATGCTGATGATTTATAGGTGTTTTTAGAGTGTGAACTCACAGTCAATCCCACAGAACTAAATTTCATGCTAAAATAGAACTGAGTGTACTATAAATTGCTCTTACCAGAAGGTTTTATGGTGGCTGTGCTTCATAAATATAAACTGACTTTTTCTTAATTAAGAGCTGACTTAACATAATCTGTGTCTGCAGAACTGTACACCACCTTGTCAACGTGGTGGCACCTGCTTGGCTGGAAATCTCTGCACTTGTGCTTATGGTTTTGTAGGACCAAGGTGTGAAACAAGTAAGCAAAGCTCTCTTGCACTCTAATATAACTGCTCCTTTGAATAGTCGATTGCTTTAATGCTAACTGAGATAAACCCAAACCCTAAGCAAAAAATATACCTTCTTCCTGATCTACTATGACGATTACCATTCTGCCTACCAGTGGGAGCACTGGGTGCTAGTACTAAGATAAAGAAGCTTGTTCTTAGAAACAACTGCTTTCTTGACCCTATCCATGACCACTTCTTTGAGATAACAAGAATTCTAATTTGTTCGCTTGTATATAAATTTATCTCATTTAATTTATGTCTATGATTACTTTCATCAGTAACTAATAATTTTCCCAAATAGCCAAATCTTGTTTACCATTCATCTGAGTGGGTTTCTACTTTCCCCAGGTCTATTAACAACAACAACAAAACATAACTGAACGTGAAAATTGGAAACCATTTAAAGCCAAAATATAAATTGTTTTTATCTCTCTCTGATCTTATTCATTAGATGATGTGATTGGCAGTTATAAGCAACTAGGTCATAGCCAATAATATGACCAATTCCAAGCCTAATTTACCTTTCTTTTAGTTTTATCCTGTGATCTTAGCAGTTTGTAACAGGCACTGTGAAAATGGAGGCAAGTGCCTTACACCAGATGTTTGCCAGTGCAAGCCTGGCTGCTATGGACCCACCTGTAGCACAGGTAAAATCAGAAATATTTTCAATAAATATGTCGTTTAAAAGAAATTTAAAATTCATCAGTGTCCTAAGGACTTGCACTCAAAAACATAAAACTAGTCTGACAAAAACATAAAGCTAGTCTGACAAATAAAGTTTTTATTTCAGACAGAAATGTCTCATCTTCATCTTTTTCTTCTTGTATTAGACCACAGAGTGTATTCCAGCTTTACTGTTATCCAACCCAACCAATACTTTGTTTTTTGGCCTTTATTTTTCCCTCATCCGCTTGCCTTATAGTGGAGAGAATCTATCTGTGTTACATATTCAGGTCTCTTTCAAGTTTTTTATCACAACATACACATTCTATTTCATTAAACATTCAAGCAATTCTGAGTTAAAAGGACACCATAACATTATTCTATTATTTCTCACAGTATCAGGCTTAATTCTTTGGCAGCGGTGTTTGCAATTATCTATGTTTAATTTAATCGATTATGATCTAATGCCTTTTCTCAACATAAATTTAATTAAATGTTCATAGCTTGACAACTGTGTATGAAGCATGATGCAAGGGGGAACAAAGATCAATTTCATGTTTTCCCCAATTTCAAGTAGCATATCAGTATGCTATGGGATACAATTATAAAAAAGACTATGATACAAGTTGTGTTACAAGTGATGTAATAAATGCACAGCTCCTTGGAAGCAGAGAAAAGAGAAATTAATTCTGGCAAGTGCAGTTAGGAAGAAAATTGTGTAGACTTTGGAGAACTGGCAAAATCTGCATTGAAAAATGGAATTGGGGGTGACTTTCAAAGTGAAACAAATGTAAAGAAGCAAAAACAAAGCATATTTTCGAAGTGTGCTAGGACTTAAATGCAGTGTTCCTATTTGAATTGGGAAGGTGACTTAAAGAGCTACACATGGCTGCATGTATTTGAGCAGATTACAGACTATCCTGTTTGTGCTGTTGAATTGCCTTCTCCTAACTTCCAATCATTTTTCCAGCTTACCGAGGGCATTCTGAATTCTAATCAAAGCCTCCACATTCTTAGCTTGGTAATATCTGTAAACTTAATGAACAAACTTTCAAAGCTATTATCCAGTTATTTCTCTTCTCTTATGTTTGGCAAAGTCTAAGTAACTATAGGTTATGGGTTTTACTGGCAGTGAAAATAAAATATTTCATTATGCACCATTTTGTACTTCAGTACAGCTTTCATTTTTTTAAATAATAAAACTTTTATCGTCTTTCTTCCTCCTGCTGTTCATTAGTTTTGTGTGACCCGGTTTGCCTCAATGGTGGTTCCTGTAATAAGCCAAACACTTGCCTCTGTCCAAATGGATTCTTTGGTGCACAGTGTCAGAATGGTAATTACTCTTTCTTTATAAATAAAAAGTCAAAGGGAAAGTTAGACACAAACAGAGCTCTGATTAAGCACAAGACAAGTTTCAAAGGGAAGATGCTATTTATTTACTCTAATTCTTGTTCTGTTGCAGTTTTGGTCACCAAATGACCAGTTCATAGAAATATATGAGTTATTATGTAAAATGTTTATTTATTCAACATATGTTAGGCTCACGACCTTGGCACATTTGTAGGACCAAGATGTGAAACAAAAAAGCAAAGTTCTCTTGCAGTCTTTCATGTGAAATGATGTAATTTTTGTTGCCTTCTCAGCAAAAATTTTTGATTTACTGTCAATCTAATGTCCACTGTTATCTCATGATCTCTCATGCTTTAGTTTCATTAAACACTTATGAAGAGCCAGCTATGCACAGCACTGTGCAAGGTGATATGGGGACATAAAGATGTACCATTTTCCCCCCTCATGGCCTGTTATTTTAACACTTTCCTTCATAGAGTTAATGCTACAAGTTTTTTCAGAATAATGGGCACGACCTGAAGTTGAGCACATAGGCATGAAATAATGTCAATAAATGAAATTTTAAATTATCTTCTGCATCTTCATATTTTTGAGTGTATGCAAAAAAGAGTAGATTTTTAGTATAAAACATGTCAGAATATGTCATAATTTAACTCCTAAAATATATACTTTCTTTGTCTTGTTACAGTTTGATTTGCAATCCTATTTTTTTTTAACTTGGAGGTTAGCTTGGATTCTGAGATTGAAATTAATGTGGAGAAGAAACCGTCATTCTAATACTAGAAATTTGAGCACACAAATGAGTTTTTCTAGTTCAGATTTCTGTTAAGAAACTAGGTTATGAAAATGGAAAGTTAAGACTAAATTAAGGCAAATCTTGAAAACTAGGAGACTTACTAAATGCACGTTTAAGAGGTTTAGGTAGGGTTTTGAGTGGAGAATATAAGGAGGTAAATAAAAAGCATGTCTATCATGCTATTTGCAGTAGATGTAAGATATAGTAAGAAAAGTTCTGTAAAATGTATACGCCAACGATATAACTGGGTAAAGCAGGGACTCTAAATTACTAAATTGAACTAAAAATTATCTAATGAACATATGTCATGTTATAGTTTTTGGAATTAACAGTCTACAATTTCCTAGTGGCATGGAATCAGAAATTTACTTATAGTCTCCAGGCCTCAGACTTCTTTACTTTCAAGTTTGAACTAGACAGTTGCTGTCAAGTGTAAATGACACATACAGTGGACCACCTGCAAGTACAGTCAGCACATGGCTAGCTACCATTAAGTAATGGTATTATTGTCATAAGACATGTTACAGAAAGTGCAGAAGAAATGAGAACATGATCTTTATTTTTATTAGATCACATCCCCTTGTGAGGGAATGAAGGGAAGGGAAGATGGTATACACATGGAAAGCCACTGAATAAAATTAGGCAGAATATGGTTAAAAGTAATATGAGGAGTATATTCTGTGTATTCTATAGGATTTCAAAAGAGGAAGATAGACACTGAGCTGGAAACATCATGAAAGGTGAAACTACTCTATTAATAAGCGAGACTTAAAATGTGTGGCTGGAGAGATGATTAAATATATCTTCCAGTTTCCTTCATCCCTTAAATGCCATGAGCCCATTCCATACAGAAAGTGAGGCCAGATTACTTGGCTCATTTTGGAGTTTGGTGGAAGATCCATCTGAGGCCTGGAGAATCTCATGAATATATACATGAAAGTGGGTTTTCTCCTAAACCTCCTTTTCTTAAAATGTGATTGGGGTGGGCATGACCGAGCCCAAGTTTATGTCATTTCTCTATATTACTTTAATTACATATACTTTTCTGTATATATGTAGTATTTATCTCTACACTCAAGTTTTGTAGAGTAGATGAGTATTGATTATAACAAGGCTATCCATTATAAAAGGGTCTTTTATTCTTTTCAAGTTTTAAATTTCTAACCACAGGTATTTCCCATGGTGCTTTTGTAATGGAAAGAGTACACCTTTCTTAATAAATAGAAATAATCTTAAATTGTATAAAGATTAGGAAGCAGAAAATGTAAGAGCATTTCTCCATAATAAAAAGTACCAATAAAAATGCCAGAGAAAGTAAACTCAATCATTAACCAGAAAAGGCTCAGTCTAAAATAGTGGAAATTATCCATTTGCTGAAACATTCAGTTAATATTGTTTTTATACATAAGTACTTCATTATTTTCACTTATAAATCTATTTGAAATCAGTTGAAGTTTTCTTAGTGTTTGGAAATTTAAAAAGCAGCTATTAAAGATGGATCTAATTCAATTCAAATGGGGAGTCTGTCTACCAAGGCCCTATTACCAAAACCAGTTAGTTTGACATTCACTTTTTAAACACAAACTAAAATCCACTTAATCATCATTTAAGGAAAATTAAATTTAAAAATTTATAGGGAGGTTTGCCTATGTATTATTGTTTTTTAAATAACTGCATTTAATTGTCATATCAGTAAGAAATATGAAGCAATAAAAATCCTCTCATAAAAGATTATAAACATTAACTTCTGAACTCCATGGAACAGAATCATATACATAGAAGATACTAGTACAGCGTATTCAGGATTATCCAATAAATATTCCTGACAAAGCCAAAGATTTATTATTAAAAAGATTTTTCGCCAGGCATTCACAGGAATAAGTCACATATAAAGCTCTGCCTTCGTGACCTCAGTAGGTATCCAAAAGTTAACTTCAAAGTTTTTTCTAAACATCATGTGACCAATGTTGAGTTTTTCTAATTTCCACAGGAACAGATATTCTTATTTTGAGCTCGGTTTTGACTATTTTCTTGGTTTTTCCCAGGTCATTTCACTCTATATGCACTCTAATACTGAAGGCTCCACTGGTTATGAACAACACATTTCATAATTCACCAATACATTTTAAATTGTGCTAACCCACTAGCAACTTACAGCTATAAGCATTGTATTTTATGACTTAGAAAGGACGGTTTTAATGACTTGCAGTGGTGATCTTTTATTTTAATAACACATTTCTCTGCCTTATGTCCCCATAGATATAAGCACATGATGCAATATGTAATATATAATAATTGAATATGTGATATTCACAGATTGCTGTCATGTGTTCCTTTAGCTATCTTGTCACCCTCCCTGTAAGAATGGTGGTCACTGCATGAGAAATAATGTGTGTGCCTGTCCTCAAGGATACACTGGTAGGAGATGCCAAAAAAGTAAGACACTACTAAATGTGTTTGCCAGCTACATGTAAAGCAAACATATTAAATAGCAAAACTATTGATATTTAAGAACTGATATTTCATCCCTTTACCTTAAGGTATCTGTGATCCCATATGCATTAATGGAGGAAAGTGCGTGGGACCAAGTCTTTGCTGTTGTCCTTCTGGCTGGACAGGGAAACAATGCAACACACGTAAGAGAAATACTCTTAAAATGCTGAAGTCTACATGGGAACATAAAGCAGAATTTCAGACAAAGAGAATTTTCCTTGTTTTCTGTTTCCTTGTTTTTATTTTTTTATTTGTTCCTACTTTAGAATATATCTTTTCGAAATAGAAAGAGTAAAATGCCAAGTCCTCTGAACTCATTCTTTCAGGTTAGTGGAGGTAGAGGATATCCTGTATTTTCCGGTCTGTTCACTACAGTTGCCAGGATAAATGACAAGTCTTTAAGTCCTGGTCTCTCAGTCTTAAGTAGGAGTCAGGGGAAGGTTTTTAAAAAATTACTGATTCCTGGGCTTCCCTGGTGGCGCAGTGGTTGAGAGTCCGCCTGCCGATGCAGGGTGCGCGGGTTCGTGCCCCGGTCCGGGAGGATCCCACGTGCCGCGGAGCAGCTGGGCCCGTGAGCCATGGCCGCTGAGCCTGCGCGTCCGGAGCCTGTGCTCCGCAACGGGAGAGGCCACGGCAGTGAGAGGGCCACGTACCGCAAAAAAAAAAAAAAAAAAAAAAAAATTACTGATTCCTTAGTCCCATCTCAGACCAATTCAGAACCTCCTGAGATGGGGTATCACTGCTTTCAAGTCTTGCTAGTTTTTAAGATGATGGCAGCTCTCCTCATTCAAATGTTTCATTTTTTTCTTTTTATAATTATTTAAAATTAGCAGCTATTATAATGTATTGGCCAAAGTGTAAAATGAGAAGCAACATAAATGTCTAACAATTGGGGAAAAGCTTTAAGGGAAAAGAGCCTTTAATCATTGATTTTTAACTGTTTCTCTTTTTTTAATGAAAATTTTTATGGTTTATGATAGGATTTGACTAGTAAATTATTAACTTGTTTATTTCTCTACTTGCAGCCATCTGCTTTCAGAAATGTAAAAATGGTGGTGAGTGTATTGCTCCTATCATATGCCATTGTCCTACGACATGGGAAGGAGCACAGCGTCAAATACATAAGGCTACAGAATTTGCTTTCTAATCTCTGTTCTGAATTTGAATCTATTATAATTATCAAACAAAGTATAGCTTTAGGAGAAATATACAGGGTAAAATAAATCCCAGCATGCTGATCCATTAAAAAGAGAGTTTTAGAAATAAAAGGATATCATCCATTTCTATACCCATTTTAAAAAAGAAAGTATGGTATATTATATTAATATTTTGTGTGACATAGATAACTCCAAATTACGATCTGTGGGTTGCCAGTGAAGTTCTCTTAGGTGGACTGAAGAAGGTTTTTTTTTTTATTTTAAAAGATCTTTCTTTTTCCTCCAGTTTTATTGCAATATAATTGACATTCTGCACTGTATAAGTTTAAGGTATACAGCATAACGATTTGACTTACATAAATCATGAAATAATTACCACAATAAGTTTAGTGAATATCCATCACCTCATATAGCTACAACATTAAAGAAACAGAAAAAAATGTGGTTTTCCTTGTGATGAGAACTTTCACTGTCTTAAAACTTTCATATATAATGTATAGCAGTGTTAATTATCTTTATTGTGTTGTATGTTACATCCCTAGTACTTATTTAATTTATAACTAGAAGTTTGTATCTTTTGACTATTTTCATCCAAGGGGGAACTGGATAAAGAAGGTTTTAATATAAGTTTAAATGTTTTTCCATATTATAAGGTAGGTATATATCTATCATGGAAATTATAGAAAATATGAAAAAGTTTTTAAAAATTAATCACTCCAAATTCCACCACCCAGAACTAGTTTCTGCCTTGATTTCAGCATTTTAGTTATTTCCATTCAGTTTTAGTCATAAATTTTTACATAGATGGGATCACAGGGTATAAAGGAAAATCAAATTTAATGCAATTATGAAATTTATGAAAACTTGAAATAACATGTTAAAATATTAACAAAGATTAATAACTCAATGGGAAAAATGGAAAATCTCCTCAAAATATTTTCAAATGCTCAATAATTACATAATATCAAAACTGGTGATCCAAGTGTATTGTAAACTGAAATAGCACAATTGTAAAATGACTGTGCCTTTTTACTAGAAATACCTGCTCTGCTTTTCATGTATCAGAGATTCTGCATATAATTTTTATGACTCTTAGACTTTATTTTATTAGTAACTGCTATTATAATTTACACATTTCTCATCCTAGGAAAATATTTTCAAAGAATTCATTTAGTACTTACATAAGAATTATGTGCTCAAAAATAAATAACTTTCATTGAAAGTTAGATGGGATAAAATGCTAGAAAAAAGAACTAGCAACCTCAGTTTGGGCTACTCATTCTGAAGAGAGTTTGTATGGAACATGAGAGAGAATGATAAGATGCTAAAAGCACATTAATGTGGAAATACGCTCCAGTAATTGTGGATTAAGGTACTCTGAGCACAGCCTGAAGATGTGCACCCTGTTTTTGCACCTTGTGTTTGCACCTTGTGTTTGCACCTTGCACCTTTATGTGAATTTTTTGAAGTCCCCTTCCTCAAAATGCTTTACTTCCATCTGTCTGGAAACAGTCTAAATATTGATGATGTTATTTATATAAGATGTCTTACTGCCATTTTCTGGAAAATTGTTGTAATAAATATTTGAATCTATGATGTCTGTGATATGAACAGTGCTTCCTTAGCTGTGGAACCTTGTGCATTACATAACCTGCTCAGCCATACACAATAGCTCTGATGAAAACATACCTTTCAATGTTGCATTTATATTAAAGGGAATATTATTCTTGAATTATGCAAGCTTCCAATATGAGCTCTTGAAACAGATTCCTCTCCCATGAAAAATAACTGTATTGTATATAATTTTATATTCCTCTTTTTAGTCAATATTACTTAAAAGCATTTCCATGTCCTTAAAGATGTAATTTTAAATGATATATTAAATTCCATAATATAAATACTATAATTCATTTGACCTTTCCTCTCATATTGAACATTTCTGTTATTTAGAAATTGTTACTATTATAAGCATTTTGCTCTGTAGGTGGGTAGGTAGATAGAAAGAAAGAAAGAAAAGACAAAAGATAAATAGATACAGGTATTTAAAAATTGCATAGGGAGAGATTTTAAAGAAGAAATTTCTAGTCCAGGTAGTGTGAAGATCTTTAGGAAGCTTCCAATAGAGTTGTTTCACATTAAACTTCCATTGATAGTATATAAAATTGTCTGTTTTTCCATACATTGGTCAGTACTGAATTGTCCCTTTTAAATTTTTGCTAAAAAAATTTTTATTAAAAAGCAAATTATGAATGCTATCGTATATTACTGATTTGAATCTTCTCTCTATAGAAAACAAAAAGATGTATTTTAAATACTTTAAAATGTAGCCAATGAAAATTTTGTTTGCTTTAATAATATCTTTATAAAATACTGAAACTGTTGTGTTGAGTTTGGGGGTGTTTTGTCTTTTGATATGTGTATGTATGTGTGTGTTTGCACGCTGGCTGCAGAAATACAGGAGTGCAATTGGTCATTCATAGACTCTTATGACTATTTTTATAGTCAAGTTGCTGAATGGCTTCAGACCATTGGAATAGAATATATCACAAGCATTTGTGTCAAAAGGTGGTAACTGTAAAAACTTGTGTATTGCAGCAATCTGCTATCAAAAGTGTCTTTATGGAGGCAGATGCGTACTCCCCAACATATGTTCTTGCTGCACTGGATATACTGGAGTCAAATGTGAAAAGAAAATACAGGTATTTTACATTTTAAACAAAAGTATATGTTAGATGTCGACATATGCCATCTACTCAGATATTCTACTTAGTGATTTTTACCTATCTGTTAATGTTTTATTTTCTTTTACTTCCAAAATAGAAAACATACAAGATTTTTGTATTTGCCCCCAAAACTAAAAGTAATATCATTCTTGTGTCATTATAGAGTTATCTTATTATTCAAAATTTTGATGTGCACTTAAGGAATTTCAGTGTGTAGATAACAACCATCAAACATAATGCAATATATCATGGCATGAGAGCTGAAAGAAAGCAAATACCTCACAACATGGATTTAAGACACTAATAATTTATATTTGGTCAAATACTAGGTAAAAAGACCACCTTCACCCTTTAAAAAAAATTCCCCACTTTTATATCAATGAATCACGACTTCATTGATTGTGGTGGGTACGTGTTTCTAAACATTTTCAGTGGATCATATGCCACTGAAGCCTTGAATATCCTCATTCTTTTCCCTGATAGTAGTTCTCTCTTCATTTACTCCCTATTAAAATCCATTTCAGGGAAAGCAATAAAAAACTCTTCATATCATTACAATTAGGATTTATTTGTATTTGGAAAATCAAGAAAGCAAAGGAAGAAGAAAGGCTTTCTTGCAGTTGCCCCACACTTAACTTACAAGGCCAGTGCTATGTAAACATCTATTTTAAAAGTTTCTGTGATCATATCGGTACTTATAAAATGAAACTGAATTTTTTAGGTCTCCAATCTTAAATTTCTAAATATCAATAGCCAAGGTATTTTTTCTGTCCTAATTCCTACATATACCAGGATGACTCTAACGATCACACACACACACACAAAAAAAAACAGTTGCAGCAGAACTCTCCAAAAATTTCTTAAAGTTAATCTGTATTAGATTTAATTTAAAAAGCAATTATAGGGACTTCCCTCGTGGTCCAGTGGTTAAGACTTCGCCTTTCAGTGAAGGTGATGCAGGTTCCATCCCTGGTCAGGGAGCTAAGATCCCACATGTCTTGTGGCCACAAAACCAAAACATAAAACAGAAACAATATTGTAACAAATTCAATAAAGACTTTAAAAATGGTCCACATCAAAAAAACATCTTAAAAAAAAACACAATTATATGCTATTTAGCACTTCAAAAAACCCAAGGGTCATGAATATCAAAGTATGCTGGAGTATTATATTTTGAAAAATGATAAGGAATTTTCTTCCCAAAGCAAGATACTGAATCAGTCTGGCTTAGAGGCAAAGTAGATGTATATATATGTTTTTCTTCTAGCACTGGTGTTCATCCTGGAAGGATATGTCCCCCATTTTGAAAAAAACAAGATTATAATAGTACTATGGTTTGAAAACTAGGAAACAAAAGTTATTGACTATTTGATCAGCTATTGTTGAGAAAAATAAATATAAAAGTTTGAGTTACCTGGGTTTGTAGGCAGCCTAAATATATTTTTTTTTATTTTATTTGAGATTTTTATGGCACAGAAAACCCTATGACCTCAAAAGCTTTTAACTCCACTTTGACAGACTAAACTAGGTTACTTCTCTATATTCTATTTTTATGCATTTCTTTACTGCCTGAATCCTTCCTCATGTGATTAATAGCAGATCATCCTCATCCCCATTAATGTTGCTTCTGAGACTGCATCTGGAAACATATTAAGGAAAGAAGAACAGAAGGTCATGGGGAAGGAGAAGGAAAACAAAACAAAAAGACTAGCCCAAGGACCTCAAGTCCTGCTTTACTATAACCTGCTCTCCCAAGTTCTTATGGATTGCTAGAATTTCAATAAAAGAGACCAAGAATTACTGGCTAGAAACAAAAGACACAAATAAAGAGCAAATGGGGAAGGATGGTGCTAAAGAGGGTGGGTTGATGAACAGCTTTGAGAGGTTTCATAACTTGCTGCCTAGCTGCTAAATGTACTTACCATATCCCTGCCACTTGTTTGCTCTGTGACCTTGGGCAAGGTACGCCACCCTGACCCTTAATTTTTTTCATCTGTAATATGGAGCTAATAGTAACACCTATCATGGGGTTGTTGTAAGGATTAAGTATGTTAATATATGTGAAGTACCTAGAACAGTGCCTGGTATGTAGAAAATACTATGTAAGTTCGTTGGTAGTTGCATTGAATAGAGGAATAGAGAGAGGTGGAGAAGGACAAGGATGGGCAAAGAGACTTGAGAGAAATGTTGCAATGTGTTACGAATATCAAAAGTCGTTTCCTGAAGGATATAAAAAATTTTATTTGGTTTAATTGAGCATGGATGTTTCTTGAATGTAACTCTGCCAAGATGGAGTCATGTAGTATCCAAGCTCCATTCAGTCACAACTGTTTTGACATTTAAATATGATCTTGATTAGGTCTCAGTTTTATGAAAGCAGTACTTAGTCTCTAGTGGCAAACACAGAACCTGAAAGAGCTTTATGTATCATGTCAGGGGGGAAGGAAGTAGCAAATAATGAGTCAGAGTTAACTGGTTTTTTAATATTCTTTGAAACTTGATTTCCCTCTTCCTACTACAGATAAAACACCATTAAGTAATATCAAGTATAAGAATGGAAATTTTTATTCAGAAAACATTGAAGTTAACTACTTGAAGTTTATTTGAACATCATTTTTAAAGCTATTTTAAAGGCTGAAGAAACTAATAAATACAGACTGGTCTTAGTTGTTAGGGAAAAGCAAAGAAGAAATCCAGATAATCAAAAATTTACTTTGAAATGTGATTTGATATTTACATATTGAAACGATATTTCTGATATTCCTGACATTCACAATATTTAATAAACTGAACATTTTCCCAGTCCTTACTGTGATGGTGTTTTTATTATCAGGGATCAGTCAGAAGCCATTTGATGTATCCAGATATAAAGTGTTAATGCGGAATTAGGGACTCTCAGGACTGCTGGAAGAGCTGGGGTAAAGATGGGGGAAGGATAGGGTAGAGGTCAGAAAGCAGCTGCTGAAGGTCAGAGACTGAGAATGAAGATGTCAGCCTGTTTCCAAGCATCCAGCTGCAAACACCTCTGAAAAAATAATGGCTTCCTATTCATTTCCATCTTCTAACTCTCTAGAAAGTTTTCTTCATTGGTGAACTCTAACCCAGAACCACACAGAGAAGGGGATTCTGGAAAATGTAGACCCTAGCCTTAGAAGGAAGTGACAGTGGTGCCAAAGGGACGAAAGTGAGCTAACACAAGACATAATAAAAGTTCTGCATCTTATTGCTTTGGACTGTATTCCAGAGATAAAGCTATTACTTTTCACTGATAAAACATCATATTTAGTTTCATCTGTTTACTTTTCACCTCTACTCTTTCTGCTGCTCTGACCTGTACCATTTCTGAACAGAGGGGAAGAAAAAATGTAACTGGGTGTTTTAAAAGACTTACTTAGTCATTGTGTTTACGTGAAAATGTCTTTTATTTATCTGTTCTTTCAGTACCTTGATCTGTTTTGGTGCAGAAGCAAGAGAGAAACTATCACAAAATCAAATCCTTCTATAAATATCAAAAGAGAATTGGATGCTTAATAAAAGAACATTTAAATGACATGATTGTTGAGGAAGTGGGAATGTCAACAGGGAATATACAAATAATTGAAAGATCTGTCTCAGAGATGAAAATAATTACACGTTAACTAGAGTTATAAAACTTCCTTTTCTCTACTATCTTATATTTGACCTCAAACTTTTCATTATCTTTTTCAAAAAACATTTTAATTTGAACATGCCTATTTTAAATCATGTAAGTTTACAAAACTCATTTTGTTCTTTTAAGTGGAAAGACTAAGCATTTCTAAGCCATGTCTAAAATTATAAGATAAAGTAAGACATTATTAGAATAAAATTATTGCTAACTTTGATAAGAATCTTTTTAAGTAATAGCATTCAATGTCACAATTAAAGAGATTTTATCATTTCATATTTGCTGAAAGGTAGTTTAAAGAATCATTTAAGAGAATATAACATGTTTTACTATGTTTTATTTTATTACCAAAATTACAGAAATATAAATGCAAAATAAACTTTTGACAATTAGTGTGTCCTTGAATTTTTAAGCTGCTGTGAAAATATGAATACTAGAAAGAAAAAAGTACTCTAGATAAAAGTGAATTTTTTTTAAGTTAATAATTAGAATTGAAATTCCTACAAAAATAGTTAAATGAAATAGCTATAATTTTTTTTTTTAACATCTTTATTGGGGGTACAATTGCTTTATAATGGTGTGTTAGTTTCTGCTTTATAACAAAGTGAATCAGTTATACTTATACGTATGTTCCCATATCTCTTCCCTCTTGCGTCTCCCTCCCTCCCACCCTCCCTATCCCACCCCTCCAGGCTGTCACAAAGCACCGAGCCCATATCCCTGTGCCATGCGGCTGCTTCCCACTAGGAAATAGCTATAATTTTTAAACTGTTTCTGCCTCCTTTGCTGAGTATACAACATTGCAATTTTATTAGTAGCTTTACTAAGTTGATCTTCAGTGTACACTTTTTATGGTTAAAATGTTATAACAGCTGAAGGATTTATTCTGAAATGTCTAAACCAATACTTTAAAATCTTCATAAATATTTCCTAGATCCACACCAAGAATCCCAAGCTACAATTAAAATATTAATCAGTAGACTATGCATTTATAATAGATTTAATGGACCTGAATATGCTAATAATGAAGAAATGTTATGGTTTACAGTTTACAGATTTTATATAAAAGCACTCCTTATGAAAGCTAATGACTCGTGCAAATGGAAGTAGTGTTTTAGAAATATAATGTGAGTTTTGAAAAACAAGTAATTTGATAAATTTATGAAGAAATTTAATTTTTTCTTACTTCTTGGTTATATTTTCACATCTATTAACTTGAACATTTTTTTAACCAAAATCTATTTGGAAAATATTTTGAAGATAATGAGTGTTCAAGATTTTAAGCAAAAGTACTTTAAAATGTGTAATTTTCAATGTTTACCTTATAAGTCATTTTCCATAAAAGAATTCAGGTCTTAAACTTTGTTTAATATGCTTGACTATTCTGTGTTTATTCATGTTAACATTTAAATGAAACGTCTGAGTTATCAAATATTCTTATTCTTTCTTTGGCCCTCTAGTGTTGGGAAGACCTAGGTTTTAATTCAACCCCAAATCTTCACTCCACCTCTTCCCAGTTATAGGGACTTGCAGAGAGAGATTTACCTCCCTCTATATTTAATTCCTTCATTTGTAAGATAGGAATAAATAATATGTACTTCAGAGTATTACTGGGTAATTTTAAATTTAAAATGAGATAATTATAAATAATTTTTCACAATGACTGTCATCTAATAAATGCCCAGTGCATGGGTTTTATTATATGTATGTTTTTTGTTACTAAAAATGAATATGTGGAACCAGCTGAGGAAAAGATGACAGGTAGACTTCCCCTATTTTATTATTTTTTTTTATTTTACTTCCCCAATGATTACTGTATATTGGTGTTTCTTGGAATTTACTTTTAAAAAGCACTGATTAAACAATATGTACATTAAAAGCAAGATAAAATAAGTGAGTGCAAATTTTAAATCAACTCTGGCAAACAGTTATTCAGAACCAGCCTAAAAAGGCTAAAAGTGGCAGGCATATAATGACTAAAATTTGTGAGCTCCATGTGTGCCAAGCTGATTCTAAGCGGTTTGCCAGGGTTAAGCTGATAACACCTCCTATTTACTCCTTAAATAGCAACTATGGATGTTCCGTGAGAATAAAAGAAAGGGCAGACAAACTAGATGACATTTAAATTTATATTTTTTTTGTAAGGACAGTCTTGTCCATCATTGTGAAAACAATTTCAAACTCAGCTGTAAAGTTTTTAAAAATTGTTTCTATTGCCAGATGAAATTAGCAGAGTTTTGCCTGCAGATGGTGCTAGATCCTCAGTTCCCGGGTAACACGCAAGAAGTGCAAAACGACCATTTAGTAAGAAAGCACATTAAATATTTAATGCAAACGACATTTTTCAAAAATAAACTGCTTCACTAACACAACAGTCTTTCTTGTGAGCCTAGAAGTCTTCCTTACATCTAGTGATTAATCAATAATTACAGCCACTTGGCTGACTGCAGTTAACAATTCCCATTGTGCTAGTAAGGGATGAGTTGCATTTGAAGATTTGGTGACTTAATCTCTATGAGATTTAAATTGCTGTGAGAAGTATTAAGGTAAGCAGAAAACCTTTTGTTTTTCATACAAACATTAAACTTGGAAAATTCTAGCAATTAAAATAGCCAGTACTTTCAGATATTTCAAAATTATACCTCTTTTTTTCCTGTTACTGACAAATAATCATAAGTGAAGGATAATGGATATTCTCCTTCTTGGAACCATAATTTTATCTGATGTAAGTAGGGTCCCCCCAGTTATATGTCTTACATATGACAATACCTGGAAAGTCATTGACTTGAGACACTAGGAACTTGAGAAAAGTATTAAGGATTACTGAACACAATCATTATAGTGAGAATAATTCCACTTTATTTCCCAATTCCCTCAGATAGACAGAAATATAAATAGACCAAACATACATAGATTCTGATATCAAACTTAAATCTTGCTCACCAAGGAATTGTCCTTGCTAGTGTGGCCAAGAGATACTGCTATGGTCTAATTTAGATTCTCATTCTAAGATCTCAGGATCTTCATTTGCATTTCCTTTACTGCTTTGGTTCAGTGCTGCCTGAGCTGGGATGCTCCTCTCTTGGTTGAGGGCTCTGATCATGAATCAAAGGAAATTCTTAGGATTGCTTTTCCATGGCTCCAAGTTGTGTTTTTAGCCACCAAGACCTGTCATTCATTTCTAGGCAAGATCTTGATGATGCCTCCTATGTTACTTTATTGAGCAGGCAGCTGCAGGATGCCTCATCCCCCTACTCTGACCTCTTCATGGCCACATCAGTGTCCTCTGCTGGTGCATTCTCACTGATGATTTGCAATTTCTGAGGACCAGGAAATAAACAGGACTTTTTTTTTTTTCCTTTCAAATCCTTTCTTGTGACAATAGTCAATTCTTTCTTTGGAGTTGACCTGAAACCTATCTCCCCACAGCAAAGATTCAAGACATTTTCAGTGTAATGCCATCAACATACCCTGCCTGCGGTGTTACAAAGTGAAATAAACAAAGCATCAGAGATGCTGTGTAGAGTGTGACCACTTCATTTCCTACACAGCAGCCTACAAAGAAGAGTAGAATGGTTCAACCCAAGAAAAAATCACAAGGCAGCAGCAGAGCTTGGTGAAAAATGTGGGCACCTTCTCAGAGAAAATGCATCATGTCTCACATGAGTGACAAAAATATTTTGAAAAATATTTTAGTTTTCTTTTTCTCCCCATAAAAGAAGAAACAGCTGTAGGAAATGGAAACTGACCTTACCAGAACATAAAACCTGAACTGCTCATTTTGAGGGTTGGCATACAGCTGTGTGCTGGGCTCTGAAAAGCAGAAGTGGGATTCTTCTAGAGCCATATGGTTGAATCAAGAAGGGCAAAGGGTTAGAGCAGACAGAAGGCAGTTTACAGGTAATGACAAAGTCCTGAAGCATAATATATTCTAAAATGCTTCCAGTCTTAGATTCACATTAAAAAGGAGGAGGCTGCCAAGAAATACACTAATGTGTTTTTCTCCTGAGAGAACAAAGATCCCCAAAGCACTACCTGTCAGCTCTGCTTAGGTGACCTTACCTTCCAGTCACTGTTAAACCGAAGAATTAAGAGAGAATCCTATTTCTAATTGTTTTGAACATCATGATAGTCTTCCAAATGAATACCTACTGAGTTTCCACTAAAACACAAAAATCCTTCATTAACCCATATAGGCAGGCTGATTACAGGCTCTGCCAATCTGTATTACTAAGCACTAACTAACCTATTGAGACAACTTGCTAGAAAGAGAGTTGTTTCATTCCGCATCCCACAGGGAAAATGAAACTGACAAGCATGGTTGAAACCAAGATGGATAAACAGTTTGTAGCTTCTGATAGAATTCTCCTGCTGAAAATACATATGTGAGATTTTAACTAATTAGGCCTCAAGCTCTTTGCAAAAGCCACATTGCAATTAATTAAGATGCTACTCATTATTTTTCAAAACACAAATTCTTTATCATAATTTACAAAACTGTCAGAGAAAACATATTCACACTACCATATTATAGTTTTTATGCTAAAAGAGATAAAATATTTAAGATGAACTTTGTTATTTTTAAGCTGTTCATTTCAGTTGAACTTGGCATACTATTATGAACACTTTAGCTAACATGTAATTATAATTGAATTAACTGAAAATTAAAGTCAAGATTTGTAACCTTTCATTGAGACCCAAATTTAAAGAATTATCACATCCACTATTAAAAGCAGTGCTATGAGGGACTTCCCTGGTGGTACAGTGTTTAAGAATCCACTTGCCAATGCAGGGGACACAGGTTCAAGCCCTGGTCCGGGAAGATCCCACATGCCACGGAGCAACTAAGCCTGTGCACCACAACTACTGAGCCTACGCTCTAAAGCCCACGAGCCACAACTACTGAGCCTGCATGCCACAACTACTGAGGCTGCATGCCACAACTACCGAAGCCTGTGCACCTAGAGCCCATGTTCCACAACAAAAGAAGCCACCACAACAAGAAGCCCGTGCACGGCAACAAAGAGTAGCCCCCGCTCGCTGCAACTAGAGAAAGCCCGCACACTGCAACAAAGACCCAACACAGCCAAAAATAAAGAAATAAATAATTTTTTTTTTAAAAAAGAGCAGTAGTGTGAAAGGGGAACTGTCAGTGGAAATCTTGAAAGATACAATTAAGAGAACACATAAAAATTTTAAATAATAACCTCTGATATATTACTCTTTTAATAATTTATTTTAATTAGTAGAATAATAATTCCACTGCCAAAAATGTTTATTGCGCCAGTTTCTAATACTAAAAAATAAATATTTTAAGTGAGCATCAATAGGAAAAGAGTTGTTATTATACATCCAGCTATGAAATTTCTATAGACCATATAAAAGAGTAAGTCATGCAGAACTTTATCTTATATCTTTTAAAGATGGCTATGTTATATTAAATGAAAAATATGAAAAGGCAAATTTTTAGACAATAATTATACTACACTCTCATTTTAAAATGTATATGTGTTTTCATGCACATATGTTTTTAATTATAGAAAATTTCTATAAAGACAGATATCAAATTTTTAAAATTGGTTACCTTAGGGAAGTATGATCAAGAGCTGAGGGGTGATATATGTAGATTTTAATTATTACTTCTTATATATATTTGTATTGCTTAAAATTTTTATAGTGATCTTCAATTATTTTTGTAATGTATACTTTTGCAGAATCTTCGATTAGCCTCAAACAATGCAGCTCTCTTGAAATACCAAGAGTCATTCAGAATAATATACATGAATTGAAAATCAAAGAACCACTGCATAGTTTATCTTAACTGAAAAGGAGCAATAAAAATTAATTAAAAATTTAATATGTTATTTGTAGAAAATTTTAGTTGCGGTACTTATACTCTTTTCACAGTAAAAGATTTTCCTGATTATTGCATATGTATTTAAGTTGGAAACTGTTGTATTTAAATTAAGGAGAATGGTTTACAGTCCCATGAGAGTTATCATAAGATTAAAACTAATTGCTCAGAATTTTCATCTGAGGCCAAACTGGACAGGTAATCAGTCATAAGCTAATGTTATTAGCTTGATTCATGTGATCAAACTCTATTTCTGATAATACGAGGCAAGGGGGTGGGCAGGAAAGAAATATGCTACATGTAAAAATGATGGAACCAAGTTCTTCTGTTTGCATTAGTTCTAACATTTAGAGGTCACATTTACAGCAAAGACTTGAGTTTACCACCTGAATAATTCAAGCAAAAAGCTCACATTTGCCTAAATTCATGGGAGCAAAAAACCACAAAATATTTTTTCTATTTATAAGTTTGTAGAGTGCCTTTTATGTGAAAATTTTGGAGGCTTATGTGAATTAACTATAGTTTAAAATGAATTAATGAACATTTTACTTTAAAGATAGAATTAAAATACACTATCCAATGTATATATATAATCTGAGGTATGGAGGAATGAAGCAAACTTCCCCAAAGACTCATAAATCAGATAAAATGCAACGGTTAATTTTCAGTAGAATCTAAACTTATCAAGTGTCAGTCTTGACTAGGTACAGATTTGTTTTGTTTCAGAAAATGACCACTATCTTTCTTTTTGAAAAAAATATGTGATATTTGATACATACAAAAGAAAATGGCACTATATCTCTAAAGTTATAAAGCGTACCAAAATGGACACATACAATTCAATCATTCAATTCAGAAATATGCCAATGCCAACACAGTTGTACCAGTTTCTATGCTCCTCTTATAATCCTGCTTCTCCCCACTCCAAACTATGTCCTGTATTTTGTGTTTATAACCTGCGCTAGACAACCTCTAAGATGGTCCCCAATAACCACCACATCCTGATATTCACACCCTTATGAAATCCCCTTCTTTTGAGGGTGGGCTGAACTTAGTGATTCACTTCTAACAAATAGAGTATGACAGAAGGAATGGCTGTCTCTTCTAAAATTAGGTTATAAAGTAACTAGCTTCTCTCCCTACTCCCCCTTCTCTCTTTCCTCCCACTCTCCTTCTCATTCTGCCTCTCTTAGTCTTTGAGGAAGGCCAGTTACCTTCCTATCAGTTTACCCATGAGAAGGCTTATACAGCAAAGAACTGAGGGAGGCCGCCAGCCAACAGCCAGGAAGAACTGAGGTCCTTAGTCCAACAACCCAGGAGGAACTGAATCTGGATAAAAACTATGAGTGATTTTGGAGTGGATCGTCCCCAAGTCAAGCCTTGAGATGAGACCATCATCCTGACTGAAACCTCAAAAGACACCATGAGCCAGAGCGCTCAGTTAAACCATACCTGAATTCCTGACCTGCAGGAAATGTGATATAAAATCATGTTTTTTTGAGCCACTATGTTTTAGAATAATTTGTTAGTCAGAAGCATATAACAAATGTATTATCCTTGCCTTTAAAAAGTTTTGATAAAGAGCACAGAGTGTATTAATTTCTGTTAAATCAAACTTTAAATTGTGTTGTTCAATTCTTCATCTTGCGAATTTTTCACCTGCTTAATCTTCTAATAATTTAGAAAGCTATTGAAATCTTTTTATCATTTTTTTTATTTGTCTAGTTCTCCCTGTAGTTTTATCAAATTTCCCTTTATATACTTGAGGCCATTAAAAGTTTCTAGTATACTAAGCCTTTTATTAGGTGGATAGACTCTGGAGACAAATTGCCTTCTGGATTTCAATCCTAATCTTATTCCTTATTATCTGTCTGATTTTAAGCAAATTATTTAACCTCCATCCCTCCATTTCTTCACCTAGAAAATGGAAATATAAATACTGCCTACCTGTTGGATTTAAATGAGGTTTAAACAAGTTAATACTTACATGCATACAACAGTAGTTGATATACAGCTATTGGTAAATCACCATATGTTCTGACTTCTTTATCCCTAATAATGCTTTTTGGTTAACAGTTACTGAATTCTACTTAAAAATTATTTTGAAAACTACCCCATCTTTTTAACAATTTTTCCTGAAAAAAATATATTTTCCTGACTAATCTTTTTCTACTGTAACCTTCAGTGTTTCTGTCTCCTTAGGTTTTATGTGTGCTTCTGGAATTCAATGTAAGGCTGATTTTTTTTTTTTTTTAAATACAACCAGTCATTCTGCCTTCCAACTGGAAAGAATTAAGTGTATCGTGAATTATAAATATTTTGACTTATTTCTAGCAGTTTGGGTTTTGCTAGTTCTACTTTTGCTATTTTTTTCTCCATTCATGCTTTCTCTTGGATTGATTGAAATGCTATATTTGTTTGGTTCTTGGTAGGTCTTTTCTCTTTAACTGGCTTGAGAATATTATATATTATATTTTAATCTTTATGATTATTGTCTTCGAGATTCTCAACTGATGAACAGAATATGTCACTCTTCACTCTTATTTCAAAAAATATAACTTTTTCAACAGTTTGATTCCTGTCAACCTCCTTCCAAGCTACATGCTATTGTTTAATTTTACCTTCTTTTATACTCTAATTTAGAAATTATTACTATTACTTTATAAAGAAAACGTTTGATTAAATTTAGTTAAATGTTTACCAATTTGCTTTCCATTCTTTCTTGCTGCTTAACATTGTTTTTGGAATCAATTTTTTCCTCCTAAAGTATGTTCATTCTGAAGTTCCTATAGTGAATTTCTATTGATGGTAAATATTCTGTTTTTATCTTAAAGTATTATTATGATTCCCTCATACATGAAAACAGTTTTGCTGGATACTTAATTCTAGCTTTATAGTTATTTTCTTTCTATACGTTTAAGCTATTATTTCACTGTTCTTAAAATTTTTGTTACCAACCTAATTGTTATTACTCTTTTATTCTGGTTCTTTTCCAGAGAGCAATTCTCTTTTTACTTGTTCTGTAGTTTGACTACAAGGTATCTGATTGACAGTTTATTTTTAATTTATACTGTTCAATAATTATTGTGTTTCTTGTAGCTATGGATTCATCCTATACCTACTCATAAGGTTGTTACAAGGATTAACTTAATGAAAGTCAAGTGCTGTGAACAATAACCTGCACATAGTAGATACTATGTATGTGTTTTCTATTGTTATTGAATAATGATTCCTTTTATTATCTTCTCCTTTAATATTTCCACCCCCCCATTATTTGTATTCTTTCCTCTAGGACACCCATTAGGAATAGAAAACACTTCCATTCCAATCTTCATGTCAGTTAACTAATCTTTCCTATTTTCCAAATCCTTGTTTCTCTATGCTACTCAGTAATTTCCTCAGACCTACCTCTAAATCACTAATTATCTTTTAAGTTTTGTCTAATCTGCTATTTAATCCATCTCTGCCTGACTTTGTGCCCTACATTTGATCTTTACAGTGTCCCACCTAGGCTCCCTGCCCTATAGTTTCTGATGGAGCCAGGACAAGGGGAGTCATCACCAGCAGATCTAAGTTCAAGAGGAGGGAGATGTCAGGGTATTTAGTCCCCCCTTGTCTCCCTGTGTTATCATAACACCTGCATTTTAAGAGAGTTAACATTTTACTTCGTTGTGAAGGTGGCATTTATTCTTGATATATGAAAGACACAAAAACACAAAGGGTGTTTTTTTCTGAAAGCCTGAATCGCATTCTTCAGAATCATGACCATTCCCAAATGAACCAGGAAAAACAAATCATTTTTGCATCACCTAAATATTGCCATGCCCATCATCACTGAGTGTTTTATGTGAAATTGCTTCTAGAATGTTAAAGATAAATAAGCAAATCCTTTTCCACTGTAAATAAGAGAGGCAGAGCAATTCTCTTTAGATGTAGCACATCTGCTAACAGAATGGGAATTGTTGAAAGAAGATGGAGAATCTGATTACAAGAAAGAAAAAAGAAGTTTAGAGATTTGGCATAATGTGATCTAAAGCTTTCAGAAAAGGAAAAAATAAAGACTGCCGAAAAGTGAATTTATGAGCTAACATTTTTTTTTCTTCTGACATAAAGGATGATAATCATAAAAATGCTTTGCTACTTTTCTATATATCTTATTACTTATTTACATGCAATTACTACAATATTAATGACATGCATAAGGTAGAAAGATTGTGAGTTAACTTCTAAATTTAAGAAGGAAGAACAGAATTTTTAAAGTTAAGGAAACTAATTACATACTGTACACAAAAACTACTGCATTAGACAAACCTTCTTCACCCCCAACTATATTTTACCAATATTCCCTGACCACCTAAATTTAATAAGCCTGAGAATGGGCACTGCCATAGTCCAGGCTCATTTTTAGTTTCCCTGCAAAGTTCAATGGAATTGAAGCATGTGTATATCATTTCCAGAGCATCTTTCCTCATCCTCAACACCCCTATTTTGAGTTAGTAGCAGGAAATCTTAATCAACTCTTCAGTTCCGTCCAATGATCATTTTACTAATCCTAACCTGTACTATGACATAGTCTTGCCAAGGTTCTTGAGATGTTAAATACCTAGGTCAGTTTGGCCACTCCAAAGCACTGCTAACCATTCTTAAGCTTCCCAAGACCAAAAACCATCCAGAGCTCACTCTTGAGGTTTCCACCTGACCTAACTATGCTTTTAACCATGCTATAATGACAGAAATAAAATAGTAATGAACACTAGGATGACAACTGTTTGCCTTGATATGCATGCATCTTAGTTATTAGGTCAAGGATATTTTATTGCCTGTGTAAAGGAAATTAACTATCATATTTCAGCGCATATAAAACATAGTTCAACTACTAAAGTATAAAACATGTAAATCAGAAAAAAAAATCTAATGCGATCTGGTTTCTCACAATTCAAGAGGCTAAAAAGCACTGGTGTTCATGCTTTGGAGTTGGCAAATTAAGCTTGTCTCAGAAGTGTTAGATTTATCTAAAGAGAAACCCTAAATTTGAGGAAAGCATCAGTGTATTTCTTTTTAAAAGATGACATTTAAATGAAGGTTTCCTTCAAACCAACAAAGATGTACATTGTATGTCTTGAAAGTGCTGAAGACATGGCAAGTATGAATATTTCTAAAACCAAACCCAATTTATTCTAATTTTATATAACTTGATAGAGTAAAACATCAAAGAGGAAATGTGAAACAGCACTCTGTGTTGCTGAAAGTTAGACAGGGAAAACAATGAACAAATGTATCTGTCTTGAAAAATGTATAAGTGGACTCAGCAAACTAGATAGTTATCAATTATTAAGGATGCATGTGATGGGAATTTTTCAGCATACTTTCCTTCTCCCCTCTGCCTTATAGTTTTAAAGGTTCTTTGTTCCTTTGCTTTATTGTCCTGTTTCTGCATTCCAGCCCCAGAGTCATAGTTAAGGGGGCAGCTAAAATTAAGGGACTAAGGAGTAGTCTGTCAATCTTTGCCCCTTGGGTGGAAGGCTGCTATAAAGCAAATGAAAAATGAAGCATCATTAAGAATAAATTGTAGGTTTTGAGTATGTTCCTTTATTCTCAAAATGGGTTTTCTTTTTTGAGAATCGTCTCTTTCCATTTGAATTGGCTTGTATTATAAGCTGATTGTGGCATTCTGTTTTCGTCTGAGTCTGCCCAGATGTTCCTTCCATTTACAGGAAAAAAAAATTCTACTTCTAATACAAAGTTCTGTATTTTTAAGTCCCATCTGATGAGTTAGGTTTCAAAGTCCTAGTAAATTTTTCAGAAACTTAAGACTTTTTTTGTTTTAATCTGCATTTTGCTTTCTAATTTGAAAAGCGCTTTTACTGACTTTTTTTATTTTTTTTAATTTGTTTTTAAAGTTTTCTCACGTTTTGCCAATCAGCTAAGTTTTACATTTCAAAGCAGCATCTTCGTGTAAAAGTCATAATCTATCACTCAGTTTTGAAATATATCAATAGCTTTATTTTCACTTTTTGTTACCACTGATTATTATTACAGATGGATAAGTTTCTTTGGAATTACATTTAATTTGTAAATATAGAAAACTGTATATAAATATAAATTAAATATCACAGTGAGCTGAGGAAATGAAGAGTACACATTTATAATTATGCATGGAAGGGAAGAGATAAAACCTAATCTTTCAACATCATTTTTAAAAGCAACTTTGATTAAAATGCTCATTACATAATAATTCTAAGGTAAATCAAAACAATGGAGTTAATGCATATATTTATTTAAAAACTCAAAAGAGAATAAAACCAAAAGGAACAATTTGTCTATCACACATGGTGTATTTCTCACCTATTTTCATTTGAGGGAAAAAAAATGTTGGCAAAATCATGGCATGGGTAGAAGAGAAGTTAGGTTTTATTAACAAGTAGCTTGAAAAACAGAGTGTTAGGAGAGAATTTCTCAGGCCAGTTATTATAGGAACGTCATTATTATCAAAGTCAAGAATTTGCAGAAGCCATTTCACCTATGTCTCAATATCCAAATGTAGGAGAAAGGAAACATCTTCAAGTAAGCCCTAGAAACTGATGGAAGGCTAATGCCCAGACTCCTGACATAGCAGGAAGGACTGTACAGGGTATGCCAACAAGAAAAAGAGAATAATGAAGACTCTCCAATAGCCCAGGCACCCTGACACAGTATGCCATCCTCCAGATCTTGTCCAAACAGCCAGGGTGTCCTCTTTCCTCTCCAGGTTTATCTCCCTTTCCCCCATCCTCCCAGGCTGAACTACTTGCAGTTGAATTACTGAAAAACCTGACCAACTTTTATTAACACTTTTAGTTTGGGCTCAAGCTTTATTTCCTTAATAGTATTTTCCTGGCTCCTTCAGGCAGCTTGAGTATCTGCACTCCTAGAGCCTTGTGCATATTTTAACTGCCCCTGATGTCATACTCTATTATAAGCTCCTAGCACCAATCATCATGCTGCTGTACAGGAGGTGATCAGAAAATGTCAGGTGGATTCATGAAGGAATCAACAGAGCATTTTAGTTCTACTTAAACTATAGATTGATACAAGATTTTAAAAATTAACTTTTTTTAAAAAATAGATCTTTATTGGAGTATAATTGCTTCACAATACTGTGTTAGTTTCTGTTGCACAACAAAACAAATCAGCCATATGCATACACAAGTCCCCATATCCCCTCCCTCTGGAGCCCCCCTCCCATCCTCCCTATCCAACCCTTCTAGGTCACTGCAAAGCAGCAAGCAGATCTCACTGTGCTACGCTGCTGCTTCCCACCAGCAAACTTTTTTACATTCGGTAGTGTATATATGTCGATGCTACTCTCACTTCACCCCAGCTTCGCCCTCCCACCCCATGTCCTCAAGTCCAGCTTTTGACAAAATTCAACACCCATTTATGATAAAAACTCTCCAGAAAATGGGCATAGAGGGAACCTACCTCAACATAATAAAGGCCATATATGACAAACCCACAGCAAGCATCATACTCAATGGTGAAAAACTGAAAGCATTTCCACTAAGATCAGGAACAAGACAAGGATGTCCACTCTCACGACTCTTATTCAACATAGTTTTGGAAGTCCTAGCCACAGTAATCAGAAAAGAAAAATAAATAAAAGGAATACAAATTAGAAAAGAAGAAGTAAAATAGTCACTGTTTGCTGATGACCTTATACTATACATAGAAAATCCTAAAGATGCCACCAGAAAACTACTAGAACTAATCAATGAATTTGGTAAAGTTGCAGGATCCAAAATTAATGCACAGAAATCTCTGGCATTCCTATACACCAACAATGAAAAATCAGAAAGAGAATTTAAGGAAACACTCCCATTTACCATTGCAACAAAAGAATAAGATACCTAGGAATAAACCTGCCTAAGGAGGTGAAAAACTTGTCCTCAGAAAACTGTAAAACACTGATGAAAGAAATCAATGATGACCTAAACAGATGGAGAAATTAACACTTTTTAGTAAACACTCAGTTATTATGATAAATCGATGCTTATCTTTAGAGTATCACATTCTTTTTTAGAAAACATATTATGAAACATAAAAACTAGCTGTAATTTTTACAAGAAAAAGTATAAGTGATTCCAATGTTAACTTTTATTCATTCAAATGCTGTTACAGTTTTTTAAAAGATGCAGGGTTCTCAGTTACCCTGTGCAAATTGTTGGCTTATTAGTTTTCATCATACTGAAATTTAACAAGCGTGTAGGATTTTTGTCGCAAAGGCTCTGAGGCCAAATTACAGGTCACTTTATAAGAACTGTGTTCTCACCGTAACTTGGAAATATTTCTTAGAGGGAACATTGTTTAAATTCCAAAAATTTCTTGACACAAAATGTCATCTATCAATCAGAAAAACTAAATGCTGTTTCTAGGTTCTGAATTACCCAAGAATGGACAATTGCAAAGGGAAGCTACAAAAATTTTCATGTGTGTAAAGCTGAGTCTATATTTGGAGAGAAAATGATTATTTTATATCTTCATAATGGGTGAAACAGAGTTAAGAGTGTTATCCTAGCCATATTTATTGACATGTGATCTTTTGTTTCACATTATTTTGGCTTATGCTTATCATCATCACAAATTTTACATTTCAGTGTGGTTATCCACTGGTATTTTTTAGAACTTTTTCAGGGCCAAGATGGAAAGAAATGTCATACAGTAGATTTACAGGAGGTGAAGGTCTCTTTAAATACTTTTGAGCTGTTCCACTATGCACTGATTTAAGAATTGGATGACCTAAAGCTGTTATTTTCTTCTTTCCATACCTTGAGGGCAGTTTACACCAACAAACAAACTCCACAATCTTTATATCATACCCCATATCTCACAAGTGCTAGTAATATTATATAAGCCCATGCATCACTTTCCACCTGAATGTCATCCCAATTCACCACAGGTGAAGGTCTTAGTGATACTACAGCATCCTAGGCACTATCACATTCTATTTGTCACCAGAAATGGGACCCTGTTGGCATTTAATTTCACTCCCCCCCCAACCCCAATTAGACCCTAAAACAAGGATTTGAGTGCAAGTAGTGTACTGGAAGGTGAGCCCAGGTAGCACACGTAGCATAGTGGAAAAATGAGACAAGAGAAGCAAAGTCGACTAAGAAAATTTACTACTGTGGTCACCTGGAGACTGATCTAACACAGAGTAGTCTCACAGTTCAAACTTATTCAATGAAAACCTGAGGGGGCAGTGGTATTTATCTACAAATTCCCACTAGTCATTGTTTGAAGAATGTTATGGGGGGATGAGAGGCGGGCACTAGTTCCCTTGCATTCCAATCTGCATGGGCAAAGTGGAGAAGCCAGAAAAATTCTTCTGGCAAAGAGATGCACATGCTGATGATTAGAAGAAGGGTTTATGTATCATGGTAGTTCTAGAAGCAAGATTGAGGAGCAGCCAGTAATAGCACTTCTTGACTTATATAACCCCAAAATATCAAGAGCATGTGTCAAGAAGGCTGATGTCAGCTGCAATGGTGGAAAAATCATTGATCTGTTACTCAGTTTCTAGACCTAAGCCATTTCTGATTCCCAACTGAAAGGGATGGTGGGTACCATTAAGGAAGGACCCTGTAACACCACAGCAGGTATAGCAGGTATTCTCCCAGTCTGCCCCAGAGGGATCCATGATATGTATCTATATAGCTGCACATGGAAGGAAGTGGAAAACAGGTTCTTCAAGGACTGTTAGATACAGGGTTGAGCTGTAATTGATGCTGAGGACCCTTTTTATGGCATAGGAGGTACAGCAGAGAGCATATGACCATGGACCCCTCTCGTCCTACTATATACTTTATCACCCAAAAGCTCCCAAGCTAATAAAATTTTTAATGGCCTCTTAAATGCCCAGCTGAGTCTTCAGTCTGAGGATCATATTCTGAGAGGTTGGGGGTTGGGATGCTGTTCTTCAAGATTCAGTATATACTTTAAACCAAAAGCCATTATATGGTTATATTTTCTCAAAAGCTAGAATATATAGGGCTGGATCCAAGGTATGGGAATAGGGGTAGACTCTCTCATCATCACTCCTACTAAACCACTTGGGGAATGTTTGCTCAACTCTCCCACAGCTTTAGGTTCCACTGGATTAGAGGCACTGGTTTGGGAAGGGGTATGGGATGGAATGCTTCTATCAAGGGACACAGCAAGTGTTTGTTACTAAACCTACAGCTGTGGTCGCCACCTGGACATTTTGGTACCAAATGACAAGCAGGCAAAGAGAAAGTTACTATACTGGGAAGAGTAATGAGACCTGATTATCATAAAGAGATAAGGTTGCTACTAGTAATAGAGGCAGGGAACAATGTGTCTGAAACTTAGGTGGTTCTGTTGGATGTCTCTTTCTGCTTCAACATCTCCAGTGGTAACTGTGAATGGACAATAAGCCACACACAATCAGTTATCACACTGGTAAGGAAAAAACTCACAATTGTGATGCTAGATTGATATAAAGAATTTTAAGATACTGAGAAAAAAATAAGTTTCTAAATTCAATTGAAATTTAAAGAAATTTAATTGTTATCCTTATTACTTTTCAGTATCATTATTATTATGGAATATGATTTTTTAAATTAGAAAATGGGTTATGGATAATGTACAACTAAAATGAGAGAAAGGTGTATATACAAATCCACTTTCCTTTTAATACCAGAAATTGTTTGAAAAGCTACAGCGTAAGAGTTTTTAATTGAAGAGTGAGAAGTTTAAGCTGTTTGTTAGAGAACATCTATTTCTAATTTCAAAGGTTATTAAAATCAATTGAGGAACTCTGTTTCACTATATCCTTTCATTCCACTTCATAGCACTCATATTGAACCCCACAGGGCTTGGACAATCACAGCAAGTTGGTTATTATGCAGCAACATTTTAAAGTCTGTTGGCTTACTATGTAGCCATTAAGAAGTTTAATTTTTTTCTAAAGTAATTTTCATATTTCTGATTAAACCTTCCCATGAATTTATTTTTGTGGGACAGGTCAGAGATGTATGATAAAGTAAACTAAGCCTAAGATGAAACCTCATTTAAACCATTATTTTATATTTTATTTTAACTAATTTTCTCCTGTGTGATGCAGTAATTTTTTTTAGATATTCACTTATGTTTTGCTTCCACTGTTATGCTGACTACCTTTTGCGTGTCTCTGCAGATACCTTCTCCATCTTTTTCCACCCTGTTCTGTGTCCCAGGGTGCTGAACCCAGGAGGCATCAATGATTCCCTTGCCAACAGGCTTAGTCTTCAGCCAATGAAACAAAGCCAGGAGATGAGAGTGAGTAGGGAGAGTCACATAAAGATATTCATTCTTTCATATTTCATGTGACATCACCTCTGGTTGTTTGTGGTCTGCTGACACACCACCTTTTCTATAAACTTCCTTCTCCAGGATCTGATCATTGTTACCTCCCCGGCCTCTTTCAACCTAGGTCCAGTAACGTCACTCTGATTGTTAGTTGCACAGACATAGAGTATCACCCCTTGATTTTTCTAAGCCATGCTCTCCCCATCGTAAAGAGTCATTTTACTAAACTCTCCTTCTTGGCCAAGTTGAACCCACATGTGTGTCTTACCAGGACCCTGACTGATGTAATTACTGTAAGTATATTTCTCTTCCCTACAACAAAAATCTAGAAAACTTATAAAGCCAATAATTGCTTTTGAATTCATAACTTATAATTACTGCACTTAACTCCCTTAGACACAGACTCCTTCACTTATAAATCCAAGATGGATGACTGAAGTTTTTCCTTTACAAACAATATATACTTTTTCCTACTTTCTCACATCATTTTTATGTTCAATTTACCTTGAGCTCCTTTTTTGTGCTTCTCTCCTCCCATCCTCTACTTCCTCCAAGTGAACCAAGGATCTATACATACTGTATTTTCTCATTACATCAGCCCTCTCTCCAGCTAAAGCCTAGAATGACAAACTCTTTCAGTCTGGAAAAATCTTAAGCAGTCTTCAAGTCCTACCTTTAACCAGTGCTCAAATGAACATGATCAGTTATCTACTGGACGTTTTACCAAGTTATCTGACTTAATATCCTCAATTAATGTCTATTTTCCGTCTGGCTTGCTACTTTTCTTGAATGATGAATGGTAGCACGATCCTTATCAAACTAGAAACTGTATTCATCCCCAACTTCTCAATTTTTTCTTTCTCTGACATTTAATAATAATGGCTATTATAATGATAGCACCAAGCATGTATTGATTACCCTTTATATCCAGGCTCTAAAATCAGTATGCCACTTAAATTATTTTATGTAACATTTACAATAACAGCTAATATTTATTAGGAAATTATATTTATCAGACACCACACTAAGAGTTTAATTTGTATTAGTTCAATCTTCATAACATCATTTTGATGTTAAATATTATCTCCATTTTTCCCAGGTGATACTGAAGCACAGTGAGTTATATAATTTCCTAAAGTTAACACAGATCATAGCTGGAATAACTTGAATGCAGGTAGTTTGAATTCAAAAATCATGCTATTAACCACCACATTTTCTTTTTTCTAACTCTGTATGGGAGAAATATTATCCAATTTCACCGATGAGAGAACTGATTTCCAAAGATACTTAATTAACTTGCCCGAGATTATACAACTAGTCAGAGGGGAACATAGGTGCAACATACAATTCTTCTTCCAAAATTCCCGGAAACATAACTTTCATTAAAATTTGCTCGTAGGTCCTCCAGAATTTTTTTCTTCTAAAATGTCCCACAAACGTCACTATTTGAACAAATTTGAATGAAAAAATAATATTTAAGGGCTATTTTTTAAATAAAAATTGTGTGTACCACTTATGTTCCCCAGATACCATAAGCACCATGATTTTACAGCTAGGAAGAGGAGCAGCAAGGATTACAACTTAGACTGTCTCACAGCAAAGCCCAGCTCTTTTACCTATTTTATGTTATTAACAAATCGTATAGAAAATAACTCTTTAAATTTCTCCTATTTCCTCTCCATTTCGATAGCACTATTGCCTCATGATTTCTCTCTTGAATTACCCCAGTAACGTCATAATTGTTCTTCCTTCTTCCTTCCTCATCTCTCCCGACTCACCACCCACACTATTTTTTTAAATGGTTTTTCTATAATCAAAATTCAATTGTAGGGAGAGAATATTTGTATAGCATATATCTGATAGGGGACTAGTATCCAAAATATATAAAGAACCCTTACAACTCAACAATTAAAAGATAAATGACCCAATTAAAGCATGGACATAAGATTGGAAAAGATACTTTTCCAAAGATGATGTAAAAACAGCCAAGAAGCACATGAAATGATGATCAATATCATTAGTTATTCTGAAAATGCAAATCGAAACCACACGGAGACACCACTTTACACCCACTGAGATGTCTGTAATCAAGAGGATGGACAACAGCAAGTGTCAGCAATAATGTGGAAATATAGGAATTTTCATACATTGCTGGTGGGGATGAAAAATGGTGCAGATACTTTGGAAAGAGTTTTATTTTTTCAATAATTAAACCTAGAGTTATATTACCCAGCTATCCCGCTTTTCAGTAAAGACGCAAAAGAATTGAAAATATATACTCACAAAAAACTGTACACAGATGTTCACAGCAGCATTATTCATAACAGTCGAAAGCTAGAAACAACACGAATGTCCATCAATTAATAAATGGATAGACAAAATGTAATATATGCATAAAATGGAATATTATTCAGCTTTAAGAGGAATGAAGTACAACATGAATGAACCTTGAAAACACTATTCTCAGTGAAATAAGTCATTCACAAACAGACACATATTGTACAATTCTATTTATATGAAACGTCCAGAAAAAGCAAATCCATAGAGCCAGAAAGTAGATTAGTGCTTGCCAGGGGCCAAGGGGAGGGAAGAACTGGAAGTGAATGTTAATGGATATGAGGTTTCTTTTGGGCCAAGCCTTTTACTATGACTATTATAATACGTTAGATTATATTACATATACTATATTAGGCAAAATAGACTTAGCAATGCTGTAGGAAAGAACCACAGTAAAATCTAAGTAGCCTAACACAATCAAAAGTTAATTTCTCATTAATGCTGCAAGAAAGATCTCATATTTAATATCATTTACTAGAGAGAGTTCAACTCATCAAACCACTGGTGAAATGTTAGCTCTATCAAACAGGGAGTAAAAGGAAAGACAGAACTGTTTTAATGATCCTTCCATTGATAGCATCCTCAGTAAAATATATATTTACAATATAGGCTATATTTTTGCCATTTGTTTTTTTCTTTTTAAAAAAATTCTTTAACAGATAAATTTACTTAAAGTCCTGAAAATTCACTGCTCTTTAATGACCTATAATGGCTTTTGTCTTCCTCGTTTAAAGATGTTTTTATGCCTAATTAAAGATAAATCAAGCATCTCTCATGCAGTTAATTTTCATATCATTTTATGACCACAAGAAATAAAATTAAATTTTGTAGTCAACAGCCTAATTTTTGTGGTTTAGTAATAAAAGTTTAGCTGTAATGGAAATATGTAGGGATTTACCTTATAAATAATCAAATGATCAAAATAATTTATAAGGACATAAAATAATTTAAGGACATTATTTTTTAACATAAAGAAATTCATATTTTGTTACTCTTATATATACCTAGTCAGTTAAGACATTACTTGTTAAGCTTCAAAAGTATTCAAAAGTCCTCAGCAGTAGCTCAAATTTCAAATTTGCTATATTTCAAAAAAATTTTAATTATATAATAAGACAGATTTTGAAGATAAGCAATACATTCTTAACAGTAGGATCAGTTTCTTGGGTAGACAAAATATGGATTGGCCTATATGATATAGCTTGAGAATGTCTCTCCAAGGACACTCCTACTTGCTACTCTGTCTTAAATTCCAATTAAAGATTCAGTCACTCAAATATTTTTTGATTATGTACCACACTTTGTTCAAAGACTTGAGAATTCAACAGAGAACAAAAATGAAGACCTTGTCCATTTTCCTGAAACCTTAGTCATTCATTATCACCTTGATAAGGTTTGCCATATATATTCATTCTGCCTATACTATTATTATTATTATTATTTTTTTTTTTGCGGTACGCGGGCCTCTCACTGTTGTGGCCTCTCCCCGTTGCGGAGCACAGGCTCCGGACGCGCAGGCTCAGCGGCCATGGCTCACGGGCCCAGCCGCTCTGCGGCATGTGGGATCTTCCCGGACCGGGGCACAAACCCGTGTCCCCTGCATCGGCAGGTGGACTCCCAACCACTGTGCCACCAGGGAAGCCCTCTGCCTATACTATTATTAACTCAATAATTTTCTTTAAAGTGATTTATTTTACTTACATCTGTAAAAGAAAGAAAAGATATCAGTTCAATACATTTTAAACAGGTAGCATTTGCTCTTAAGAGACTGTAATTGTAAAGAAATTAATACAAGGAAAACAAAACAACTTTATTAATTAATAGATTCCATTTGGTAATGGCTATGACCCTGATGATTCTGAACTTGTGGAATGCTCTCTCCTTATTTAAAGGGGGAAATCAGAAACTGTTTGAGAAGTCTTAAAGGCTACAAAAAAAACTGGAACTTTTCACATAATCAGAAGAATCACTGAGTGATTTATTTTTTAATACGATGTCTCAACACTCAAATTATCATCACTTTGGAGAACAATTTAATCTCCACTAAAGTGGGTTCCTTGGCTCTATGGATTTGTCCTCCTGTGAAATCTTTTTCTTAAATACAAAATATTCTGTATAGATTACTTGTATTGTGAAAGTAACTCTGTATTTTAAGTGACCTCATAGGATAGGAAGTCTTCTGAGTCTTCTACTCTTGAGTAGATTATAATGGAAGAGACCCACTGTGCTCAGGCCTCAAACCTCTGAGATTCTAATAAACGGGAAGTGGAAAGAGTTCAAAAGTAAGGAGAAGGCAGATTTAACTTTCTTCACAACTTTGCCTTTGAATCAGCTAGAAAGTCAAGATAGGGCAAATAGTAATTCTCATTTTCAATTTATAAAATGGTTTAGTTCAGTGAGTAATTAATAAATTCTTAAATAATTAATATATTCCCAAATTAAACTTCACTTTAATTACTTAACTGAGGTGTAACAAATATTACACCTGTGTGTTGTAAGTTTATTATCTCATTTGAGAAAACAATAAGTCCAAGCTGAAATTATTATTAAGGGAAAAAAAAACTGTCATTGGTGTGCTGGACAGTCTTTGTTTGCCCAACTAGAGATTACTCCTTATTTATTATCTCCACCCTACTCTATTCTGGAAGACTGAACTTGTGTGGACTACATTAACAAGTTCCCTTGTCCTCTGACATTCTATTCAATTGGGTAAGCCCCAGAAGGAGGTTAGAAGAAAGGAGGAAAATGAAGTCTGAATGTGTTTTTTCTTCGACTTCCTTCCTGTGGGGTGAAATGGGTTGGCAAGCCCCTTGACTAAAGATCTCCGCTCCTGTCAAGGAATTCCTCTCATAACAGCCCTTTCTGTCTTTTTGCTCCTTCTGTTCTAAGGGTGGTATTAGTGCCATGATTCACTAGTCTCAAGGTACAGCACTACTTCTTCTGGTTTCCCTATTCTTTGTCCACATAGTTTTAAAAAACAGTCATTTTATTAAACACTCCTCAAAACACCCGATTTGAATTTATCACTTTTTTTTATCCTCCTAGGCCCCAGACTACCTCAAACAGTCATTTATCTTCTCAAGAACTTTGATGGTTTGGGGCCAACTATTCACCACATAGAATTAATCTTTAATAAGAAGACCTAGTTCTTTTGTTTTTTTGGTTTTTTTTTTTTTTTTGGTCATGCCACCCGGCATGTGGGATCTTAGTTCCCCAACCAGGGATCAAACCCACGCCCCCTGCATTGGAAGCATGGAGTCTTAACCACTGGACTACCACGGAAGTCCCAAGAAGACCTAGTTTTAAAATGACATTTTCTTGTAATTATATTTCAGAGGAAACAGACATTCTGCATTATCATTTAACATTTGAGTTCTTGTCCTCTATTCCATTACATCTTACAGTCTTTAGGGAGAAAAAGGTTGTAGACTAAAATACAAAATTTCAAAAATAGCTAAAATGTTATATTATCTGATTGAAAATACATATTAAAATAAAAATATGTTTTCTCTTGTAAGAGATACGTTTTTAAATTTTAATGACTGGTTTTGGCTACCGTGGAGTAGCTAGGAACAGATTTGAACTCCTATTGTGAATACAATAAAAACTGGAAAAAATTCTAAATTTAAAAAATAACAATTTTTAGGCACTGAAAAGCTACCACCCAGGGCTATCTATGATCCTTGAGAGAAGTGAGGAAGATGAGGTGAGCCCTGCACTCACTGGCTTTTTCACTGAGGCATTTTCCAAACTGTTGTTAGCCAGGAAAATAGAGCCCAATCAGAGAGTACAGTCTCACTGGGTGAAGAAAACAAAGATCAGAGTTCAGGATTACATAGTCAGTGGGATTTGAGGATCAGAATACTAAAGAGAAAGAGGCCAACACAAGGAGGCCAAAAATATGCATTAAAATTTCCCTCTGGGACTTCCCTGGTGGCACAGTGGTTAAGAATCCACCTGCCAATGCAGGTGACACAGGTTTGAGCCCTGGTCCGGGAAGATACCACATGCTGTGGAGCAACTAAGTCCGTGCACCACAACTACTGAGCCTGTGCTCTAGAGCGCGCAAGCCACAACTACAGAGCCAGTGTGCCACAACTACTGAAGCCTGCATGCCTAGAGCCTGTGCTCTGCAGCAAGAGAAGCCACCGCAATGAGAAGCCCACGCACTGCAATGAAGAGTAGCCCCGCTTGCCGCAAGTAGATAAAGCCCGTGCACAGAAACGAAGGCCCAATGCAGCCAAAAATAAATAAATAAATTTATTAAAAATATATATATATACCTCTGGTCATTGGCCAATACATAAGGTTTGCATGTTTATTATGAAGCACTGGGAGATATACCAGAGAATAGCTGTTGTGATACTGAAAGGTTGGTTAGAGATTTTAGAAGCTGCACAGACTGGATTTTGGGCCCACTAGAACAGGAAGTCCATCACAAACAGGGCTTTTAGTCTAGGAAGGTCAGCCTTACAAGTGAGGACAAAAAACCAGGAGTAAGAATATAACCAGCATAGATCAGGGCCACACGTCCTTAAATTAAGTCATTCAAAGTAGATGCTGGTAATTTACTGCTTGCCAGAGCAAAATATGACAAAATCTAGAAGAGTATATAATATAATCAAGAACTCCCACATACAAGAATTCACACTGTTTAACATAAAATTAAAAATTACTAAACAAGCAAAAAACAACAACAGAAACAACAGGTAATCACTTATATTCGAGATGTAAAATAGTCAATAGGTCCAGACCCAGATATAATTAAGGAAATGGAGTTGCAGAAAAAGACTTCAGAATTACTGTGAATAATATAATAAAGGGGGAGACAGACCTTCAACATGGCGGAAGAGTAAGCCATGGAGATCACCTTCCTCCCCACAAATACATCAGAAATACATCTACATGTGGAACAACTTCTACAGAACACCTACTGAACCCTGGCAGAAGAACTCAGACCTCCCAAAAGGCAAGAAACTCCCCAAGTACCTGGGTAGGGCAAAAGAAAAAACTGAGACAAAAGAATAGGGACGGGACCTGCACCAGTGGGAGGGAGCTGTGAAGGAGGAAAGGTATCCACACACTAAGAAGCCCCTTCGTGGGCGGAGACTGCTGGGGGCGGGGGCGCGGAGATTCGGAGCCAGGGAGGACAGCGCAGCAACAGGGCTGCAGAGGACAAAGCGGAGAGATTCCCGCACAGAGGATCGGTGCCGACCAGCACTCACCAGCCCGAGAGGCTTGTCCGCTCACCCGCCAGGGCGGGTGGGGTCTGGGACCTGAGGCTCGGGCTTTGGAGGTCGGATCCCAGGGAGAGGACTGGGGTTGGCGGCGTGAAGACAGCCTGAAGGGGCTAGTGCACCACAGCTAGCCGGGAGGGAATCCGGGGAAAAGTCTGGACCTGCCTAAAAGTCAAGAGACTTTTTCTTGCCTCTTTGTTTCGCGGTACATGAGGAGAGGGGATTAAGGGCTCAGCTTAAAGGAGCTCCACAGATGGGCGCGAGCTGCGGCTATCAGCGTGGACCCCAGAGACAGGCATGGGACGCTAAGGCTGCTGCTGCAGCCACCAAGAAGCCTGTGGGCACACACAAGTCACTATCCACACCTCCCCTCCCAGGAGCCTGTGCAGCCCGCCACTGCCAGGGTCCTGTGATCCAGAGACAACTTCCCTGGGAGAACGCACGGCGTGCGGCAGGCTGGTGCAACGTCACACCGGCCTCTGCAGCTGCAGGATCACCCCACATCCGTACCCCTTCCTCCCCCCAGCCTAAGTGAGCCAGAGACCACAAAGCAGTGGCTCCTTTAAACCTGTCCTGTCTGAGCAAAGAACACACGCCCTCAGGTGACCTACATGCACAGGCGGAGCCAAATCCAAAGCTGAACCCCAGGAGCTGTACGAACAAAGAAGAGAAAGGGAAATCTCTCCCAGCAGCCTCAGGAGCAGCGGATTAAATCTCCACAATCAACTTGATGTACCCTGCATCTATGGAATAACTGAATACAAAAAGAATCATCCCAAATTGAGACAGTGGACTTTGGGAGCAATGATATATTTTTTTTTTCCTTTTCTCTTTTTGTGAGTGTGTATGTGTTGGCTTCTGCATGTGATTTTGTCCGTATAGCTTTGCTTTTACCATTTTTCCTAGGGTTCTGTCCATCCGTTTTTTTTGGGTTTTTTTAATACAGTTATTAGTGCTTGGTATCACTGGTGGATTTGTTTTTTGGTTTGGTTCCTCTCTTCATTCTTTTTTCTTTTCTTAAAATTACTTTAAAATTTTTTTTAATTTTTAATTATTATTTTTTAATTTAATACCTTTATTTTATTCTATTTATTTCTCTTTCTTTCTTTCTTTTTTTCTCCCTTTTATTCTGAGCCATGTGGATGACAGGGTCTTGGTGCTCTGGCCAGGCATCAGGCCTATACCTCTGAGGTGGGAGAGCCGAGTTCAGGACATTGGACCACCAGAGACCTCCCAGCTCCACGTAATATCAAACGGCAAAAATCTCCCAGAGACCTCCATCTCAATGCCAAGACCCAGCTCCGCTCAACAACCAGCAAACTACAGTGCTGGACACCCCATGCCAAACAACTAGCAAGACAGGAACACAACCCCACCCACTAGCAGAAAAGCTGCCTAAAATAATAATAAGGTCACACACACCCCAAAACACACCACTGGATGCGGACCTGCCCACCAGAAACACAACATCCAGCCTCATCCACCAAAACACAGGCACCAGTCCCCTACACCAGGAAGCCTACACAACCCACTGAACCAACCTTAGCCACTGGGGACAGACACCAAAAACAACGGGAACTACGAACCTGCAGCCTGTGAAAAGGAGACCCCAAACACAGTAAGTTAAGCAAAATGAGAAGACAGATACACACGGCACATGAAGGAGCAAGGTAAAAACCCACCAGACCAAACAAATGAAGAGAAAATAGGCAGTCTACCTAAAAAGGAATTCAGAATAATGATAGGAAAGATGATCCAAAATCTTGGAAATAGAATGGAGAAAATACAAGAAATGTTTAACAAGGACCTAGAAGAACTAAAGAGCAAACAAACAATGAGGAACAACACAAAAAATGAAATTAAAAATTGTCTAGAAGGAATCAATAGCAGAATAACTGAGGCAGAAGAATGGACAAGTGACTTGGAAGATAAAACAGTGGAAATAATTACCACAGAGCAGAATAAACAAAAAAGAACGAAAAGAATTGAGGACAGTCTCAGAGACCTCTGGGACACCATTAAACGCACCAACATTCGAATTATAGGGGTCCCAGAAGAAGAAGAGAAAAAGAAAGGGACTGAGAAAATATTTGAAGAGATTATAGTTGAAAACTTCCCTAATATGGGAAAGGAAATAGTTAATCAAGTCCCGGAAGCACAGAGAGACCCATACAGGATAAATCCAAGGAGAAACATGCCAAGACGCATATAAATCAAACTATCAAAAATTAAACACAAAGACAAAATATTAAAAGCAGCAAAGCAAAAACAACAAACAACACACAAGGGAATCCCCATAAGGTTAACAGCTGATCTTTCAGCAAAACTCTGCAAGCCAGAAGGGAGTGGCAGGACGCATTTTAAGTGATGAAAGGGAAAAACCTACAACCAAGATTACTCTATGCAGCAAGGATCTCATTCAGATTCGACAGAGAAATTAAACCTTTACGTAAAAGCAAAAGTTAAGAGAATTCAGCACCACCAAACCAGCTCTACAACAAATGCTAGAGGAACTTCTCTAGGCAGGAAACACAAGAGAAGGAAAGACCTACAATAACAAACTCAAAACAATTAAGAAAATGGTAATAGGAACATACGTATCGATAATTACCTTAAATATAAATGGATTATATGCTACAACCAAAAGACATAGACTGGCTGAATAGATACATAAACAAGAACCATATATATGCTGTCTACAAGAGACCCACTTCAGTCCTAGGGACACATACAGACTGAAAGTGAGGGGATGGAAAAAGATATTCCATGCAAATGGAAATCAAAAGAAAGCTGGAGTAGCAATTCTCATATCAGACAAAATAGACTTTAAAATAAAGGCTATTACAAGAGACAAAGAAGGACACTACATAATGATCAAGGAATCAATCCAAGAAGAAGATATAAAAATTGTAAATATTTATGCACCCAACAGAGAAGCACCTCAATACATAAAACAAATGCTAACAGCCAAAAAAGGGGAAATCGACAGTAACACATTCATAGTAGGGGACTTTAACACCCCACTTTCACCAATGGACAGATCATCCAAAATGAAAATAAATAAGGAAACACAAGCTTTAAATGATACATTAAACAAGATGGACTTAATTGATATTTATAGGACATTCCATCCAAAAACAACAGAATACACTTTCTTCTCAAGTGCTCATGGAACATTCTCCAGGATAGATCATATCTTGGGTCACAAATCAAGCCTTAGTAAATTTACGAAAGTTGAAATCGTATCAAGTATCTTTTCTGACCACAATGCTATGGGACTGGATATCAATTACAGGGAACGATCTGTAAAAAATACAAACACATGGAGGCTAAACAATACACTACTTAATAACCAAGAGATCACTGAAGAAATCGAACAGGAAATCAAAAAATATCTAGAAACAAATGACAATGAAAACACGATGACCCAAAACCTACGGGATGCAGCAAAAGCAGTCCAAACAGGGAAGTTTGTAGCAATACAAGCCTACCTTAAGAAACAAGAAACATCTCAAATAAAGAACCTAACCTTACACCAAAAGAAATAGAGGAAGAACAAAAACCCCAAAGTTAGCAGAAGGAAAGAAATCATAAAGAACAAATCAGAAATAAATGAAAAAGAAATGAAGGTAACAATAGCAAAGATCAATAAAACTAAAAGCTGGTTCTTTGAGAAGATAAACAAAATTGATAAACCATTAGCGAGACTCATCAAGAAAAAAAGGGAGAAGACTCAAATCAATAGAACTAGGAATGAAAAAGGACAAGTAACAATTGATACAGCAGAAATACAAAGGGCCATGAGAGATTACTACAAGAAACTATATGCCAATAAAATGGACAACCTGGAAGAAATGGACAAGTTCTTAGAAATGCACAACCTTCCCAGAATGAACCAGGAAGAAGTAGAAAATATAAACAGACTAATCACAAGCACTGAAATTGAAACTGGGACTAAAAATCTTCCAACAAACAAAAGCCCAGGACCAGATGGCTTCACAGGCGAATTCTATCAAACATTTAGAGAAGAGCTAACACCTATCCTTCTCAAACTCCTCCAAAATATAGCAGAGGGAGTAACACTCCCAAACTCATTCTACAAGGCGACCATCACCCTGAAACCAAAGCCAGACAAAGATGTCACAAATAGGGGCTTCCCTGGTGGTGCAGTGGTTGAGAGTCCGCCTGCTGATGCAGGGGACACGGGTTCATGCCCCGGTCCGGGAAATTCCCACATGCCGCGGAGCAGCGGGGCCCGTGAGCCATGGCCGCTGAGCCTGCGCGTCTGGAGCCTGTGCTCCGCAACGGGAGAGGCCACAACAGTGAGAGGCCCGCGTACCGAAAAACAAACAAACAAAAAAAGATGTCACAAATAAAAAAACTACAGGCCAATATCACTGATGAACATAGATGAAAAATCCTCAACAAAACACTGGCAAACAGAATCCAACAGCATGTTAAAGGATCATACACCATGATCAAGTGGGGTTTATCCCAGGAATGCAAGGATTCTTCAATATACACAAATCAATCAATGTGATACACCATATTAACAAACTGAAGAAGAAAAACCATATGATAATCTCAATAGATGCAGAAAAGCTTTCAATAAATTCAAAACCCCTTTATGATAAAAACCCTCCAGAAAGTAGGCATAGAGGGACTTACCTAACACAATAAAAGCCATATATGACAAACCCACAGCCAACATCTTTCTCAATGGTAAAAAATTGAAACCGTTTCTACTAAGGTTTCTACTAAACCTCCTACTAAGGTCAGGAACAAGACAAGGTTGCCCACTCTCACCACTATTATTTAACATTGTTTTGGAAGTTTTAGCCACAGCAATCAGAGAAGAAAAAGAAATAAAAGGAATCCAAATCGGAAAAGAAGAAGTAAAGCTGTCACTGTTTGCAGATGACATGATACTATACATAGAGAATCCTAAAGATGCTACCAGAAAACTACTAGAGCTAATCAATGAATTTGGTAAAGTAGCAGGATACAAAATAAATGCACAGAAATCCTTGCATTCCTATACACTAATGATGACAAATCTGAAAGAGAAATTAAGGAAACACTCCCATTTACCATTGCAACAAAAAGAACAAAATACCTAGGAATAAACCTACCTACGGAGACAAAAGACCTGTATGCAGAAAACTGTAAGACACTGATGAATGATACAAGAGACAGAGAGATATATCATGTCCTTGGTTTGGAAGAAGCAACATTGTGAAAATGAATATACTACCCAAAGCAATCTACAGATTCAATGCAATCCCTATCAAACTACCACTGGCATTTTTTACAGAACTAGAACGAAAAATTTCACAATTTTTATGGAAACACAAAAGACCCCAAATAGCCAAAGCAATCTTGAGAACAAAAAACAGAGTGGGAGGAATCAAGCTTCCCAACTTCAGACTATACTACAAGGCTACAGTAATCAAGACAGTATGGTCCCGGCACAAAAACAGAAATACAGATCAACAGAACAGGATAGAAAGCCCAGAGATAAACCCACGCACATATGGTCACCTTATCTTTAATAAAGGAGGCAAGAATATACAGTGGAGAAAAGACAGCCTCTTCAAGAAATGGTGCTGGGAAAACTGGACAGCTACATGTAAAAGAATGAAATTAGAACACTCCCTGACACCATACACAAAAATAACCTCAAAATGGATTAAAGACCTAAATGTAAGGCCAGACACCATCAAACTCTTAGAGGAAACCATAGGCAGAACACTCTATGACATAAATCACAGCAAGATCCTTTTTGACCCACCTCCTAGAGAAATGGAAATAAAAACAAAAATAAACAAATCTGACCTAATGAAACTCAAAAGTTTTTGCACAGCAAAGGAAACCATAAACAAGGTGAAAAGAGAATCCTCAGAATGGGAGAAAATATTTGCAGATCAAGCAACTGAAAAAGGATTAATTTCCAAAATTTACAAGCAGCTCATGCAGCTCAATATCAAAAAGCAAACAACCCAATCCAAAAATAGGCAGAAGACTTAAATAGACATTTCTCCAAAGAAGATATACAGATTGCCCACAAACACATGAAAGAATGTTCCACAACATTAATCATTAGAGAAATACAAATCAAAACTACAATGAGATATCACCTCACACCAGTCAGAATGGCCATCATCATAAAATCTAGAAACAAATGCTCGAGAGGGTGTGGAGAAAAGGGAACACTCTTGCACTGTTGGTGGGAATGTAAATTGATACAGCCACTATGGAGGACAGTATGGAGGTTCCTTAAAAAACTAAAAATAGAACTACCATATGACCCAGCAATCCCACTACTGGGCATGTACCCTGAGAAAACCATAATTCAAAAAGAGTCGTGTACCACAATGTTCTTTGCAGCTCTATTTACAATAGCCAGGAGACGGAAGCAACCTAAGTGTCTATCGACAGATGAATAGATAAAGAAGATGTGGCACATATATACAATGGAATATTACTCAGCCATAAAAAGAAACGAAATTGAGTTATCTGTAGTGAGGTGGATGGACCTAGAGACTGTCATACAGAGTGAAGTAAGTCAGAAAGAGAAAAACAAATACCGTATGCTAACACATATATATGGAATCTAAAAGAAAAGTGGTTCTGAAGAACCCAGGGGCAGGACAGGAATAAAGTTGCAGAACTAGAGAATGGACTTGAGGACATGGGGAGGGGGAAGGGTAAGCTGGGATGAAGTGAGAGAGTGGCAATGGACATATATACACTACCAAATGTAAAACAGATAGCTAGTGGGAAGCAGCCACATAGCACAGGGAGATCAGCTCGATGCTTTGTGACCACCTAGAAGGGTGGGGTAAGGAGGGTGGGAGGGAGATGCAAGAGGGAGGAGATATGGGGATATATGTATATGCATAGCTGATTCACTTTGTTATAAAGCAGAAACTAACAGACCATTGTAAAGCAATTATACTCCATGAAAGATGTTAATACTTATATATATTAAAGTTAGTGGGAAATAATAAGGAAACGAATGAAAAATGAATGATTTTTGCAGAGGTTTAAAATCTATAAAAAATATCCTGGGCTTCCCTGGTGGCGCAGTGGTTGAGAGTCCACCTGCCGATGCAGGGGACACGGGTTCATGTCCCGGTTCGGGAAGATCCCACATGCCACGGAGCGGCTGCGCCCGTGAGCCATGGCCGCTAAGCCTGCGCGTCAGGAGCCTGCGCTCCGCAACAGGAGAGGCCACAACAGTGAGAGGCCCACGTACCGCAAACAAACAAACAAACAAAAATCCTAATGGACATTTTAGGACAATGGAACAGCAAAATATAGTATCTGAATTAATAACTTATCGAATAATTTTAACAGCACACTGACCGGAGGAGAAGACAAGTTCAGTGAATGTAGAGATAAAACTTAAGTAAAACCCAGGAAAAGTGTGGGGACCCTCTGTAAGACTGTGGACCTCAGAATTCTCTCCTTCTCACACTAGTTTAGGTCTGCACCCACAGTTCATCAAAGTGACATTTAAGTGTCCCTACCAGTCTCTAGCTACAGCAGCTCCTGCTCCTGTAAGCAGAAAATCTATTTTATCTATGATTCTTTATATTTGCTTATCTCTCCAGATTTTGCATGGTGGTTTGCCCGGTAACCTCAGTTTCTCCAATAAGCCCAAGATAAGTCATTGATTTTCAGATTATTTTTCATGATTTTTCTTATGAGTGATGACTTCTAATTTCCTTGCATGTCAGAGTTGAAACTGGAAATCTGCATACATTTTTAAATAAACTTTTTATTTTAGAATATTAATATACATTTTTCAGAATTTATCTCTTAATCCAAAACCAAAATGTCCCTAATACCAAATAAGGAGACATTTTTCAGAATGTCCCTGTTTCTCTTTCTTTTTCTTTCTTTCTTTTCTTTTTTTTTTTTTTGACAGGTTCAGTCTCCTCCAAAGGAAATGCTATGTCTGTAACTGGTCCTTGCATGTGTCTCAACTGCAGTTTCATAGATGACAATCTTCTCAATAATGGCACTGGATCAATTGGACTACACATATTTATCTTTAAAAGAACCTGGACCTGTATTTTATACCACATACAAAATTACTCAGATATTGGTCATAGACTTATGTGAAAGCTAAACAACAAAGCCTCTACATAAATAAAAATAAAATACATCCATGCAGTAGCCATAAAAATACTGACATTTGTTAAAATTAATAACTGTTCAGTAAACTAAATTTTCAAGAGAATGAAGGTAAGATAAAACTGAGAGAAAATAACCTCAATACATATGTATCAACAAAACATACAAAGAATTCCTATTAAATGAGAAAAAGAACATTCAATTGTTAATGGGTAAGATTTAAACAAAACTTCCTAAAAGAGAATATCAAAATAGACAATAAATATATAAAAAGATCCTCAAAGTATTAGTTTTCAGAGGACTGCAAGATAAAACCACTCCATAACCACCAGAATAGCTAAAATGAAAAAGACCAAAAAAGGATGTGTGAGGGTGTGGAGCAAATAGAAGTTTTACTGTTATCACCAATTTGGGAAAATATTTGCCTTTTCCTACAAATGCCATACATAATTATAATCCTTGACCTACCAATTCCTACACAGTAATAAAAAAAGACTTATTACTGATACACACAACATGTATGAATCTGACAAACTTAATGCTGAGTGAAATAAGCCAGACACAAAAGAGTACATGACGTATGAGCCTATTTACAGGAAGTTCAAAAAGAAACTAATATGGTGATAAAATCAGGATACTGGTATGTGTGTGGTGGGGATTACTGTCTGGGTAGGGACACGAGGGAATCTTCAGGGAGGTCTAGAATGTTTTATATCTTGATTAGGGTAGTGGTTACACGAGTGAATCAACACATACAATTTTATCAAGCTATATATTTAAGATCTGAGCACTTTAGTTTGTGTAAGTTATATCTCTATTTTTTAAAAAGACGTATTCTCCTCTCCCATCCAAATGAACTCAATATAAGGTTGAAATCTTTGCTCCTCACACAATCAACCTTTTGTCCTGATGCAAGGACCAAACAGCAATGTTACCTTCAAAATATAAACATATTTTCCTTTAAAATTTAATTGTTAATATATTTTTCATAATAATAATAAGCTTCCTTTTGATTGTTCATGTTTTAAAAAACTGAATCAGCCTGCTGCCAAGTATATACAGAATCATCTAGTCCAATGTTTTTGTGAAATATTGAGTAGTGGGAATGTGAGACTAATCAAAGATCTAAAGCAAACATATTTTTAGGGTTGAATGGACGTTTCTGCTGCAAATTGTCTCCCAAGTAAAATGTCTAATTTGGGGGTCCCTTCATTGTCTAGTGACGATCCTTGAATTAAGAACAAAAGACTATACCTACCAGTTAACGCTTTATATATAGTTTTCCTTAGGTTTGCAGAATATTTGCTTAGTACTAGTCAGTCAATTCCAGTTAAACCATTTAGCAATAATGTAACAAACCAGGAATCTAGAGATATGGAACCGGGGAAAGTTTACACTAGTTTAACAGAAATATAATCTGTACGTAATATCAAGTATCTTTTGGGGCATTTGTATTAATGACGGATCAGCCATTTGGGAGTGATTATAGCAGAAAGCTCCTTGTATTAGGAATCTGGCATCAACACTATTTAATCATGGAGCACTGGCCGAAGCTCTGGGTCTCAACTTACTTCTACATATAAAATAAAGGGTTATTTCTAAAGTTCTTCCACTCTATTGCCTAAGAGAAAGTCCCACAATAACTTTTTCATATACTATATTATGACTTTCTCCATACTAGTCACTTACATATGTGAACTTACTAGAAATTTAATCATTTTTTGCACTTTATATATAGATCAGTGCTTTGCTAACTATGAGGAAAAGAGAGCCATTTTGATATATGTGGCAGTACTACTTTAAGAAAACGTCATGGTATGCATTAGATCTCCATTCTCTCTCCCCTTTTCATTATGTAGCATGAAAATATTCTATATCTTGATTAACGTAGAGATTGACTACACTATGCTCATCGCTGCATACTGTACCTGATTATAGAAATACTCATCTGAATCATCTGAAAATACTCATCTTATTCATCTGTAATGTTCTCTCAATCCTATATCAAAAATTGTACCCAGGCAAGTTGGGAGGGCCTTGTTATATAATCAGGTCCCGCCCACCCAAATATAAAAGATACAATAAACAAGACAACAAACTGTTAAATATTTTCTACCTTTGTAAAAACAAATATACCTTTACAATATTTTTTTTAATGTGGTAAAGGAACAGTAAGATGCACAGCACAGTTTCAAAATTAATTTACTTTCTTGCCAAAAACACCGTGACGCAAGGGGGGGTTGCAACTCCGTGGGGACGTTGCATTCTAGGCAAGAGCTCCCCGAGACTTAACCTCCAGAGAAACAACCTAGGACAAGAGACACCCTTGACTACTAGTGTGAACCTCTCTCTGACCTGAAGCTTCTCTTCCAAAACACAACCAAAGGGCTTCCTTGGTGGTGCAGTGGTTGAGAGTCCGCCTGCCGATGCAGGGGACACGGGTTCGTGCCCTGGTCCGGGAAGATCCCACATGCCGCGGAGCGGCTGGGCCCGTGAGCCATGGCCGCTGAGCCTGCGCGTCCGGAGCCTGTGCTCCGCAACGGGAGAGGTCGCAACAGTGAGAGGACCGCGTACCGCAAAAAAAAAAAAAACCAAACACAACCAAAGTGTAACCAGGGATATTAGGGCCAGAGCAAAGAGCCTCGACATCAGGTCACATTTGCCTACAGGCAAAAGACCTAGATACCTTTATTTTTAGGAAAATTTGACATGTGACCATTATCCTCTCGCTAATATTTGGGCCAGGTATATTAAATTGTCTAGTGTCCTTTGTCTCCAAAAGGTAAGGCAAAAGGTGGTCACTAGGGATACAAAAAGTTAGAGCTGAGGCCTTGGGACCATCAAACATACCTAAAAGTAGCTGGGGAGAAGTCCTGCTTCTCCACCCCGGGTTATGACAACACCCATACTTAGCAGGAAGCAGTTACAGTAAACAACCTGTGCCCATCAGCGCCCCTCAAGAATGAGAAGCAGGACAAAAGGCAGAGGAGGGATCTGTCACCGGCAAAGTCCATTAACAATTCCCAGGAAATAAAAACAGAATGTGGGCAATAAAGTCAAGTCTAACCTTTTTTTTCTCCTTTGGGCTTAGTCCGGTTTCATTTGCTCACAGGGGTCCGCATGCAGAGTCCACACACCGAGCACTTCTGACCGGAGTTCCCAGGGTCGAACGTCTGCGCCTGACACCTCAGCTTGGCTGGCTGTGCGCAGAAGGGCCGCGCGCGACCCCACAGTTCAAGATGGCGGTGGTGGGCTGTGCGCAGACGCGCTGCACCGGCACTGCCGGCTGGAGCCCTGAGCAGTACGCCTGCGCCAACCCACAAGAACTCCGCCCTCTCACCCGCTGACAAGACCCGTAGAAAGGAGCCCTGCCACGGCGTGTCAGGGAGAGCATGTACTGGGAAAGTAGGAGGTCGTACCTCTCCATTCTTTGATCAAAGAATAAAGATTTCCTTTGATTCTGAACAAAAAAAAAAAAGAAGGGAGGGAGGGAGAGAGGGAAGGAAGAAAAAGAAAAGAAAAAGAAGTAAGATTTCTCTTTATGCCACCTGGTCCATGCCTGGAATTCTCTGCCCACTTGATGACCCCCAAGCCCTACCTCCAGGGCTCTTCTTTAAAAGTCTTGCAAGAAACCTGAGGCTGAGGCAAGGTTGTTTTTTTTCTTTTGGCTGCACCCCACCGATCGAACCTGTGCCCTCTGCAGTGGAAGCACTGAGTCTTAACCACTGGACTGTGAGACAAGGTTTTAATCGAGACTTTTCAGAATTTTCTTTGCTCTACAACTGAATGTGATGATGGCAGGTCCAGCTGTTTCCAGCTGTCCCCACTCCACCATCCATTCCTCCTCCCTGTCTCTTCCCACCCCAATATCACTCCACACTTGAGGGGTCTGCAATGCCCACAGGCACCCTCACAGCCAGGATCCATAGACATCTCTGCTAACAGCATTTCTTTACCCTTAGGGTCTAGGGAGGAAGACACCCACTGCAAGCACACCAACAGGAAGAGAGACTCCAGGAAAGAGCTCCCACGGGGATGAAGAGTGGGCTCAGCGCTTGTGGAACAGACAATCCAGAGTCCCAGTTACCATGGTATGGTCTAGAAGGCGGAACACAGTCTCTGGGTGGCCACATGCCCTTGGTCCTGTTGGAGTGACGTGGAAAATGGCACTGCTGAAGCACCTGCTGGGGTAGAGGCCCCTATTGTCCAAGTCCACTCCCAATACTACTGGAGTGACAAAATTTAGTATGTTCAACAGGGTGTAAGGATGTAAAAATATTAACTGTGTACAAAATGTCAATGCTGTAAACAAAAAGCAGAACAATGGCAAGAATACTCAGTGAGTGGAAAATAATCCTACGACTGATGCTTATAGGCCATCACATCTGGTCCTAGGCAGAACATAAAGCATGTGGGTTTTGTATTAATGTCCTCCTACCTCTCCATGTCGCTTCTGCCCTCTCTCAGGATGAAGAACCTGTTCAAAACCTGGTACAGTGTTGTCCCACTCAGAATTACTCTCATCAAAGAGGTAACATTATTTTTACTTTCCTTCTCACCCCTGGAAACTCCCTTGGTCTTGAGGAAAATGATGTCAGCTAGGTGAAAGGGGAAAAGCAAGGACAATAAGAGCACTCTTCAGCAGAATCCTCTCAGAGGATTTTTTATAGATGAAACTCACTGGAAGAAATGAATCTTTCATTGGTGGAGATTGTGGTATTACACGCAAGTTTGTTGAAGACATTGTTTGGTCCGACGCATTCTATCTTTAGCTACCCCAGTTGAAATTAGGGACAATATCACAATCACAATGGTGAATTTTAGAAAATATGATGAAAATATACAGGGTTCTGAAGATATTTTTTTAAACTAGGAACATTAAAAGTATTATCACATTGCATAAATAATGCTGGTGATGGAGGGGAAGATGGAAAGGCAGAATGGAAGATGTATGAAAATATACAATTTCTATTAAGAGATAAATTAAACAGAGTGAACATCATTATGATTTCTTCATAGTGAAAAAAACAACTAAAATCTTAGCTGTCTCCTTCCTAAGAAAAAAAATAGCAAGTGTTTTTCAAACTCTTTTTAGACATTTAAATCTTAAGGGTCTCTTCCAGATTTTCATTTTTCTACTTTACAACCTAGGAATGGCTTTTTAGAGGTGCTATTAAGGACTCCATTCTTTTTCACTAATATGAGATTATAATTATTTCATTGGAAATCACCACTATATATTATTTTATACTTATTTCTTCCATAATTTTGTTCATGTATTAGTCTCATACAATACCTACCTTACAGGCTATTATAAGAAATTGCCAAGAGAGATTTAATGTAGAAATAACAATGGTATATGGTGTCCCTACTTATTCATTTATGCTTACATAACTTTGGAGGTGCTCAAGGGTTCCACAAATATTGAGTCATTAAAGCTTAGTACTCCTGTGAGGTGCACTTGGCTATTATCATTATAGTTTATTATTATTCAGGCAAACAAGTTTCCCCTGGAGTGCTGAATGGCTCCTGCAGAAAACGTAGACTTTTTAGTGTTCTGTGTCTGAGAGTTCACATTACAGGTTTATAAAATTAGCTCATTTTTCCTAGGATTGTGTCTTGTGAGTTACTGGCCATTATCCACTTCAGGCAGCATAGCAGAAATAGGGCTCAACCAGCTTTTATTTATTTTTTTTTTAAAATATTTACTTATTTAGGCTGTGCCAGATCTTTGTTGCCACACGCGGGATCTTTAGTTGAGGTATGCATGCAGGATCTAGTTCCCCGACTGGGGATTGAACCCAGGCCCCCTGCATTGGGAGCATGGAGTCTTACCCACCGGACCACGAGGAAAGTCTGGCACCCAGCTTTTAAAGTCTTCTAGGTGAAGGCCATTTTGCTTCCTTCCAGAGATAGGGAAAAGAGGCAAAATAGTTGAGGGATGGAAAGTTATCAGTGGGTGGTTTGCTTTCCAACACCACCAAACAATGCTCCAATTCTCCGTGAACACGTACTGAGTATCCTACAGATTTAACTGAATTCTGACTCTACCTGGAGATAGTGTCACCCATGCTGTGCAGCCCAGGCCGCAGACCTGTTTTTAACCTTGTAGCCTAATTGTGTTTTATCAACAGGATGCCACAAAGGCCCATGAAAAAACCAAACTGAACTGGCTAGATCCAAGATAGTGGGCCAAGTAGGCTAAAGGTCATCACTTTCCTTGCCTTGATTTATCTCTGTGTCTCCATGCCAACCTCTGAGAGCTGAAGGACATGCCCTGATTCATCTCTGTGTTTGTTTCAGCTGTACCTGTGTTTGGCAGAAATGCTTTGCCGCTATACTTTGAGAGATACATGCTTTCAGAGATATATAGTGGTAAACCGCCCTGAACCGGCTCTGATTTGACCACAGGAATACCCTGTGCAGAGGAAACCTGGAGACTGGAAGACTGCAAATGCCCCAGATGCCCCTGTGTTCCTGGTGAATTTAAGGTTCTTGCTTCGTTGCAAAAGAATTCGGAGATGAAGTGATAGGTAAGAAGTGGATTTATTTAGAGAGAAACACACTCCACAGACAGAGCGTGGGCCATCTCGGAAGGCAAGAGGCTTCAAAATATGGCGTGGTTAGTTTATATGGGCTGGGTAATTTCACAGGCTAATGAGTGAGAGGATTATTCCAATTATTTTGGGGAAGGGGCGGGGATTTCCAGGAACTGGGCCACCGCCCACTTTTTGACCTTTTATGGTTGGCCTCAGAACTGTCATGGCGCCCCGTGGGTGTGTTATTTAGCATATGCTCATGTTTTACAATCAGTATATAATAAGGCTCAAGGTCTGCTGGAGGTCGAATCTTCCACCATCTTGGACCCAGATGGTTATAACCAGTCTTTCTCATGTACTATGGCTGTATCTTTCTTTTAAAGGTTGTGCCCTGCTCCCTTCCTTCCTGTTTCACCTGGAAATCTCCACCCTTTTCGTAGAGCCCTGATGACCTGTCTGCCTCTTACCCCTTAAAAGTCCCCCACTTTCGTCCCTTCAGGGAGGAGGTGCTTTTAGAGCATGAGCTTCCCTTCTCCATTCTCTGGTCATTGAATAAAAGCCTGTTTTGCTTGCACCAAACTCAGTGTTGTTATTGGAAGAGTGAACCTGAGCAGCATAGAACTCCCTCACTGAGCCAGGAAGGCTTCGGTTCAGCTAGGACTCCAAGAGAGGGACTAATTCAGTAACAACAGAATCAGATCCAACAGGTTAAGGGCTCAGTCCCATAAGACTGCGCCTACTTTAGACACCAACTGAAGTCCAGCTTGTCATCTGTACTTCTGACTCACTGGCTAAAAACTGGGATTCTCATGACCTCTTCCTTGAATTCAGTAATTTGCTAAAATGGCTCACAGAGCTCAGAGAAACATTTACTTATGTTTACCAGCTTATTATAGAGGATGTTATAAAGGATACAGATGAACAGCCTGATAAATTCATTCACTGCGTAAGGTTCAAAGGGTCCTGAGTGCAGGAGCTCTGGCCTGTGGAACTGAGGTTCGCCACCCTCCCAGCACGTGGATGCATTCACCAACCTGGAAGCTCTTCCAATCCTGTCTTTTGGGGGTTTTATGGAGGCTTTATTACATAGACATTATTTATTAGATGACTGGCCACTGGTGATTGAACTCAATCTCTAGCCCCACTCCCCTCCCTAAAGGTCTCAAGGGTGGGGTTGAAAATTCCAACCCTCTAATCGCATAGTTGATTAGAGGCAACTGGCCCCCATCCTTAGGGGCTTTTCAAAAATCACGTCATTAACATAAATTCTGGTGTGAGTGAAAGAGGCTTGTTATGAATAACAAAAGGCAGTTTTATTACTCATCACTTAGGAGATGTCAAGGGTTTTATGACCTCTGTGTCAATTATGCAATGAAGACCAAATATATCTTTCTTATTATAAATCACAATATCACAATGGGTGACAAGGAAATTATTGGTACATTTGCTAACATTTATTGAAGGATATACCACGGACCTCAATTATGCTATATTCATTCTAGAGACAAGGAAACTGAGGCTTTGAAAGGTTATATACTTTGCAAAAGCACAGCTCCTTAAGGGGCAGAGCCAGTTCTAGACCTCTGGTCTTCTGACGGCTAGCCCAATACTCTAACTTCCATCCCTGAATTTCCCAAAGTGTGATACATTTGTTAACAGTGTCACAGGACTTAATTTTTCTCTATACGTAAATATATTTAAATTTAGTGATTATATAATTTTAAAACAATATGATTTCCCAATCAAACTGTGATATTATGGAAATTATTGCTTAGGAGATGGCTTGAGTAGTTAGACACTGTGGCTGGGGTCAGTGGTGTCAACGAAAAATTAATCACTCGATCTAAGAAAGACGTGGAAAATTTTATCGCGGCCAAATTGAGGATTATAACTCAGGGATAGCATCTCAGAAAGCTCCGAGAAGCTTCTACCCATTAGAAGTCAAGGCACAGTTATATAAGTTTTTTGAGACAGAGGGCTGTACCTTAAATGATGTATTATTGACAGTTTTACAATCCTGATTTGATCTAAGCAGCATTGTGGCCCCTTGTAAGATTAAGAAGGAATGTTATCTTTTAAGGAGTCCTCTTTGCTGGTGCCAGGAGAATGTTGCTCTTTATGGTTGAACTGGCATTTCTGCTGATGGGAGGTTTGGTTGATGCATAATGCAGATACACAGTGCAAAGCAGGAGAGAGGAGGCCAAAGGGCAGAGAAAATTTTTTATGTTTAAAGTTTTCTTGTCTTGCCATAAAATATAAATTTTACTTCCACAGTGGGAATGATGACAATTGTGAAAGTGGTACATCAATGCCTAAAGTTCAAGAGACCTACCGTGTACCATTTCATAGGCTTTGTTTAAAATGGGAGCTATATGGGCTTCCCTGGTGACACAGTGGTTGGGAGTCTGCCTGCCAGTGCGGGGGACGCAGGTTCGGGCCCCGGTCTGGGAGGATCCCACATGCCGCGGAGCTGCTGGGCCCGTGGGCCATGGCGTCCAGAGCCTGTGCTCCGCGGCGGGAGAGGCCACGGCAGTGAGAGGCCCGCGTACCGCAAAAAAAATAATAATAAAAAAATAAAGTGGGAGCTATAGTGTAAAGGGGGGTACAGTTAGAATAAAAGGATGAAGAGGAGGGTGGTAACTCTAGTTTTTTTTTTCTTTGCTTATTTCCTGTTTTAAAAATATTATTTGTATAACTTACCATTTACCTTTTCCAGTGAAATTATATTAATGCCAAAAGTGGAATGGGAAATGATGAAAAGTGGCATTGCTTTGAAGATGATCTCCCTCTGGCAGGTTCTTTAACCGTGAGCCCCAATATATCTTTTTTTTAATTGACTTGTTTGTTTATTTATTTTTGGCTGCATTTGGTCTTCGTTGCTGCCCGTGGGCTTTCACTAGTTGCGGTGAGCGGGGGTCTAATCTTTGTTGTGGTGCGCAGGCTTCTCATTGCGGTGGCTTCTCTTGTTGTGGAGCACAGGATCTAGGCGCACAGGCTTCAGTAGTTGTGGCACACGGGCTCAGTAGTTGTGGGTCGCGGGCTCTAGAGCGCAGGCTTCAGTAGTTGTGGCACATACGCTTAGTTGCTCTGTGGAACATGGGATCTTCCCGGACCAGGGCTTAAACTCGTGTCTCCTGCATTGGATTCTTAACCACTGCACCACCAGGGAAGCCTGAGCCCCAATATTTCTTACTCCAGGTTTTGGTGTTCACTTCTTGGGAAACCTTTACAGAAGGTCTGCAGCATGACGGGCCTGGGTTTGGGGATTCACAAATGAACTCCCAAGAGACATTCCTAACCCAGCACCATGTTGAATGACCTTTGTTTCTCTTATTCCATCTCTAAAGTTCTTCCTTTCTTTATGTAGATAAAAGTTTTTGACCTATATCTTCTCTTTGAAGAAATTATTTTAACATTACTTGCAAGGCAGGTCCTATCAGCAACAAATTCCCTCAATGTTTGTTGAGAAAGTCTTTATTTCTTGTTCATCACCTTCAGTGTTGGTTTCTAATTCATGGTTACTTCATAGTCTGAAAGAGCTGCTAGAGCTCCTGTCATTTAGTCTGGGTTCAAGGCAACAGAAAAGAGGATGAGAGAGAAGAGCATGCCCTTTTCCTTCAAAAACTAACCATGAGTCCCATATACAGTGCTTCCACTTACATATTATTGGCCTAGATTTAGTCATATGCCACATCTAGCCACAAGGCAGGCTGGTAAAGGTAGTCTTTTACTTGTTGGCAAGGGACCCACCTAAAACTCAGAGCTCTAAAAAGAAGAGAATGGATATTCTGAGGCAACAAGTTGTCACCAACAGAGGAAGGAGTAACATTATCTTTATGAGGAACTTTGCCATTAGAATCATGAGTCCCAATAGACAGATGACTAATGCATAAAGAAGCCATTCATACAAAGGGCAACTGACTTATTAGTCCTTTAGCTGCTTTGTACTTTGAGCACACATAAATCCAAACACTATAATCACCTCTATCGTGTCAGCACAATTCACCTACATTACATTGTATATAATTCATAAATGACATATTTGTTTCAACAAGCTTACTCCATGTAGATTGGCTAAACAATATCAACTTAATTTCCATAATCTTAAATTGTGTAGAAAGATACTTGCTCCATGAAATTCACTAATATGGGAAACAAAACATTAAACTGTCTTCATTTAGAAAATAGATTTTATAATAGGTATGTTTTATGTACTATATTGCACTGAATAAAATAAAACTGATTGTAGAACCTAAGTGACATATTAAATATCTCTATGCAAAATTAACATAGACTGTATAGTACATTTGAATTTGCTCTCAAAATAATCACTAGCAATTATAAAGTTAAGTTTTAGTAATAATGTTGTTCCACTGAGACTAAAAAATATGTATGGTTGAAATGACATCTTTTTAATTTATTATTATTATTTTTTAAGCACTTCAGATATCTTTCTCTGGAACAATTCTGACTCCTACTGTGTGAGTATATTTCTTGTTTTAATTATATAATTGATGCTATTTAATTACAAAAAGAAAAGAACTATAAATAGTGTTGAGGAGGAAGAAATTTTCCTCTACCTATGCAGGTTCTTCTAGCTGGTCTAAGAATTCAATTGACATGAGACAGATTAACAGGAGAAAATCAAAGTTTAATAACATGTATTGATAGGAGAGACCTAAAAAACTGAGTAACTCCCCCAAATGGCCAAAGCCTTCACCTTAAATACCATCCTCAACTAAAGATAAAAAAGGAAGTTGAGGGTAGGGAGAGTCAGCTATGGGAGATTACCAGGAAAAGCACAGTAAACAGGGTAAGGCTTTTTTGCAGATTTAAGTCATTGCCTTCTCCTGGGACAAGAGTTTCTAGAAGTTTGGTGATCTTCCTCTTCCAGGCACAGAGAGGGAGACACCCTTACAAATGGAGATTTCCCTTACAAATGTAAACAAATGCTTCTTTAAAAAGGGCAATTCCTACTTGGTTTTCAGAGCCCCTCCCATGTCTGCTGGTTCTCAGAAAATGACCAGCTTGAAACAATTAATATTCCAAAGAGACATTTTAGGGTGGTAAAATTCTGCTCCCCTACAGGATCTAGAGCAGGTCTTCACTGCGTTAAGGGATGGCAGGATTCTACACTTCTAAGAGACTGCTTGCAACAGAACAACCAACTGCTTAGGAACTGAACATAAAGTGAGAAGTAAACTTTCATTGTGAAAAACTGATATACTGGGATTATTTGATATAGCAGTTAGCCTACTATAACTAATTTGGCTATACCCATAAACATAATCCTATTTTTTCTACCCCCTAAATACTGCTTTATGGTGATTCTTTAACGTCTAAATCAGGGGTCAGACAAGTTTTTCTTAAAAGGCCAAAGAGTAAATATTTTAGGATTTGTAGTCCAAATGGTCCTTGTTGCATAACAACTCAACTCTGCTGTTGCGTGAAAGACAATTCATAAAGAAATGGGCAAGGCTGTGTTCTTAAAAAGCTTTATTTACAAAAACAGGCAGCCAGGCCATGGATCAGAGTTTTCTGACCCCTGGTCTAGATCATTCATCTCTCACATTGTTGTTTTTTTTGCGATACGCGGGCCTCTCACTGTTGTGGCCTCTCCTGTTGCGGAGCACAGGCTCCCGACGCGCAGGCTCAGCGGCCATGGCTCACGGGCGCAGCAGCTCCACGGCATGTGGGATCTTCCCGGACCGGGGCACGAACCCGTGTCCCCTGCATTGGCAGGCGGACTCTCAACCACTGCGCCACCAGGGAAGCCCTCACATTGTTTATTTTAGTGAACAATGTGAGGCACGAATTTAACCTTTTTTCCCCAAATGAATAATAAATCACTCTGACACCATTTATTAAATAGTATGTCTTTACCTACCAGTTTTAAAGGTAAAGGACTTTGAGGTAAAGGACTTTTATGAATCTGTATTCAGTTCCTAAAACCTATTTTTCTACTTCTGGGTCAATAATAGGCTGTTTTGATTTCTATAGTTTTAAAGTATGATCTAATATATGATCTAATAGCTTGTATGGCAAACACACTTTCTGCTTATTTTTCAAAATTTTCTTGTCTAGTCTTGCCCATTTATTATTCCATCTGAGTTTTAGAGTTAGCTTGTCAAGTTCCATGACAATTTTTGTCAGGATTTTGATTAGGATAACACAGATGAATATATTTGTTATTTGTCCTAGTTAGAGTTCCAATTAATTCTGGATACAGCCAACTGGCCTGGCTAAACATCTGCAGCTCAACTGGAATCCTATGAGAGTGAAGTGTCCAAAAACTTAAATAGGTAGTTTGTAAATCAAGTCAAAGTGGCACCCTGCTGTTGGGATTTGGTCTACAGTTCTAGATAAACTAAATAAAAATGCTTACCGCTCAGAGCAAGTGTCCGTGAATACTGTATTTCTACAACTGGAAAGTGAAAAGAGGATTTGAACAAAGCTACCAGCATTTAAAGTCATGTTGTTTCAAAAAGAATGTTTTAAGTGACTCATTCTATATATTCATTTTGAACTCCTTGTAAATCAGTATGTGTCTACACACAGAATTGATATATAAGATGGTGGTCCTCAGAAATCATTTTTACCTTCACATTACTTACAACTAAGATTATATATGTATTATTTACATAATAGCTACATCTCTGCCTTTAATAAATCATAAAATGATAAAAGCAGACCTAAGCTGAAACCCAGAGTTGACTTAAGGGAAAATATTAATAATACTATAGTCTATTCTAATGAAAGTTTGGGAAATATGCCACATGCTTCCTGTCAGAGCTAATAGGATTAACAAAAAAAATTATTTTGTTCATCATTTCCTTCAACTACAGGGCTTCCCAACATTTTCCCTCCATAGCATTCATAGAAAATGTTTGTTCAGTCCATTAGGACAAACTAACAAGAATGCTCACAGCTTGAGAAGGCAAGCAGCCCCAGGTCACCTGCTGCTAGAAGGCTGGCACACCTGTAACCAATCTGCAGTACACTAATTGGAAAGCTATGCTTAGACTCCCATGGTCTTCCTTAGGTATCCCATTCTCCCAGTCCCCCAAAATGCTATAGTTGTACTCCAACTCTATTCTCCACCACAGTACTGAATTGAACACTGAAGAACAGAGGAGGATGAAGTGTCCAAGAGATAAAGGTGGGAACCACTTTATTCATAGCCACTAAACTGTCTGTTTTTGAAGTTGGAACTGTATTACTTTCATCTTTTTTATCCCCTTTAGTACCAAATGCAGTGCCTTATACATAGTTGTTGCTCAAAGTTTACTGGATTGAAACTTTCAGTACCCACCACTACATCATATTTAGTCTTGCAATTCTAAGTATCATACTTATGTCTTTAGATATACTTTTAAATATATGATAAAAATATTTTCCATAATAAAGGAGACTATCATACTGTTAACACAATACATGTGCCTTTGATAAATCTTAAAATGATAAAAGGAGACCTATGTTAAAATCCAGAGTAACAGCCATCAAAAGCAATGCACTGCTTTCCTGACATTAATAAGTTATTTTTTGGTTGAAAGTTCAAGTCAAAATTAAAACACCAGTTGATCTAAGCTTCAGTTTTCTTAATTGTAAAATGAAAAATAGCAATAATAGTATGACATCATAAGTCTGTAAAGATTTCATAAAATAATGCATAAAGAATGCTCATTAAGTGCTTGAAAGAAATAGCTCTTAACATTTTAGCTATTACTTTGATGATTGACTTTACTCCATTAAACACGTTGGCTCCTGAGATAACTTTTCAGTCTTTTATATGACACATATTTCTTAATAAATATTCAATAAATACAAACATTACAGAGTACCACTAATTAAAGAAAAAGTCTGTAAATGCATGGCTTTGTGTGTGAGCTGCACAATTTTCCCCTAATGTAAATAAATAGCACGATGTACTTTTTCCATTATTTTTCCTTCCATAAGAACCATAAGCTTTCTGTTTAAAATTCAAACAGTATCAAAATACAGACTATTCAAATGAATCACTGTGGTCTTCCATACAATCTTTTTCATACATTAAGCTGTCAGTTTGACATACAGTAGAAGAATGCATAGAGCATGAGCTGACTTTTTAATACAACAGCAATGTTTTGGCCTCCTCTCTTTGAATCAAGTCACAGATGCCACTCTTGAAATTACTAATGGTATAGCAATGATGAAACACACACTGTATATCTAAACAACACTTTCATACTAACTATTACAAATGAAAGACCCTGGAAATATTAAAACTTTTTTTAGATTCTATAAAAATCTATGTTATTTCAAGATTTTCTTTCATTGGCAAATATTTGAGTTCTAAGTAATTTGAGTGGTAGGTGAATGAGTGCTGCAGCAGTTAATAAAATAGACAAGAATCCCTGTTCTCATTATAGGGATACAGACAATAAACAAATAAATCAGTAAATATGTATAGTATTTCACATAGTGACAGGTGCTATGGGAAAAATAAAAGGCATGGAAAAAAGAATGGGAATTCCATGGTTCAGGGGTGTTGAAAGCACTCTTATCTTTTTTAAACCAGGCAAAGGCTTATAAAAGAGTCAGCTAGTATTTTAGGAAGGAAAAGATATTGGTTGAAGAAGGTAATGCTTTTAAAGTTACGTGTGATAAACAACATGAATATTCAAAACGTAATTTTAGAAAATTCCATATTGCTTAACTCAAAAAGCACAAAATTTATCCATAAGGACAAAATTTAAATTAATATATAAACAAGTAAGGGTGTAACTTTAAAATATTACAATTTATATGTGAACAAATAACTTCTGGGATAAAAGACTTTATCCCAAATATAATATGAAAGTTTACATTTGAGTAAACACTCCCTATAAAAAAATCTGACTTTAACCTCATTCTTAACTTTACATAGGTTTTTACAGATACCATTTGTTTTTATTCTAAACAGTAGAAATAGTTATTTACAAATTATCAATAAGACAAAACAGTTTTACTTGGAAAGTGTACCCTTTAAACTTTAAGAACTAAATATCTGGGGCTTCCCTGATGGCGCAGTGGTTACAAGTCCGCCTGCCAATGCAGGGGACGCGGGTTCGAGCCCTTGTGGGGGAGGATCCCACATGCCGCGGAACAACTAGGTCCGTGTGCCACAACTACCAAGCCTGCGCTCTGGAGCCTGCGAGCAACAACTACTGAGCCTGCGTGCCACAACTACTGAAGCCTGCATGCCTAGAGCCCGTGCTACGCAACAAGAGAAGCCACCGCAATGAGAAGCCCACACACTGCAACAAAGAGTAGTCCCTCACTCGCCACAACTAGAGAAAGCTTGCGTGCAGCAATAAACACCCAATGCAGCCAAAAATAAATTAAAAAAAAATAAAGTATAGAATCTAAAAAAAAAAGAACTAAATATCTGAAGCAGATTTGGAATTAGAATTCTTCATAGTTCTAGTCTCCTTGAGGGCATTTTTTTCAAAAATGTTATTATCAATATATTCTATTAGAATCTGGAATTCATGAAATGAAAATGTTTGTTCATTACAAAATCACTTTAAGATGATACACGTTGCCCAAAGTCTCAAACTTTTTTTTAAGTTCCCTTTGAAGACTAACAATCTGAAATATATGTAAGAATGGAAAATAACTAATTAGAAAATAGGAATTAATTTGTTTTTCCCTTTATGGTCATTTTCAAAGCTATTTATAAAATATAAACATAAAATATAAATTTAAGCTTATAGGGGCTTCCCTAGTGGCGCAGTGGTTGAGAGTCCGCCTGCCGATGCAGGGGACACAGGTTCGTGCCCCGGTCCGGGAAGATCCCACAGGCCGCGGAGCGGCTGGGCCCGTGAGCCATGGCCGCTGAGCCTGCGCGTCCGGAGCCTGTGCTCCGCAACGGGAGAGGCCACAACAGTAAGAGGCCCACGTACCGCAAAAAAAAAAAAAAAAAAAAAAAAAAAAAATTTAAGCTTATATTTGCCCAGTTATAAAATATGTTTCAGTCATAAACCAAAGCAGTTTTGTTAAACTGCACTAAGTTATCATTAAAGAAGTGACTATATCACACTCTAGACCAACGGCTTCAGGGGCTATTGGGGAAGATGAGTAGTGAAGGACTCCGAATCTTCTCCCAATGAAATCTAAGTGGCTACATTTTGTCACACATTGGGGTTCTATGTAAGACATTGTATAAAAAATAGGTTTTACAACTTAAAAAGAAATTCTGAAAGCCACTGATCAAAGGAACAGAAATCTATCAGGAAAAAACCCTCATGAATTTGCTAATGATTCTTCTTTCTTTCTTGAGAAACTGGCAAGGTAAAGCACATGCATATAATAAATCTTTTTTTCACCCCTATCATTCTAACAAGATATTTTTTATCACATTTCATCTAACTTCAGATCATTCTACTTGATAAAAGATTTTTAAAACCTTAATGAAAATACTAACTCTAAGCGAGCAAAATGTATTTGAATAACTAATGATTAAAACAAAAGTTTAAAACAAGTTTTAAGTTCAGTTCAAAACAAAAAGCTAAAGTTCAAAAACAAAATCAAAAATCTTCTTTGTGATTAGGCAATTCTTTTCAAAGTACACATGTGGAAATGTCACCAAATGTTTCAGTAAGTTTTGAGGAAGAGAAGGAGAGCGGGGAAGGACACTTGAGCTGGGTGTTGGAAAATAAGTAAGATTGGGAGACTAAAGAAATGGTTACATAATTTTCTAGGAAGAAAGGAGCAGAATGAGCAAAGTGTGCATAAAAGAAAGAACTATTTCCAAGGAATGGCAAACATCTCAATTTGCCTGGGACATAAATGAGGGGCAAAGATAGGAAATAAGATTGTGAATTTAGGTTGTGGCCAGATAACAAAAGATTCCTAATACCACAGTAAGGACTTGGGCTTTTTTCCATAAAAAATTAGGGGGTAGTAGCAACAGACATTTCAACTGTGAGACAGATTCCAGAGATACTAGAGAGGTAGAATAGATAGAATTAGGCAACAAATTGGAAGCTAAGTAGATGAAAGAAAAAGATACAAAATATGATGTTAAAGTGCAGTTTGGCTAACAACTGTAAGAACTTAAAAGCTTTAAGCTGAAGAACTTTTAATATTTACACTGATTTGTTTATGTCAAGAGAATTTCAAAAGCATAACCAAGACACTTGACTGATACAAATTTTATTTTTCATGCTAAAATTTTTACAAATTTGATTCTGTCATACACAATTATAAGAGGAACAGTTACAAGTGAATTAAAAAAATAGTATTTGGGGGCGCTTCTATTCATTTTACTATCATAAGCATGTTTTGTTACAGGTACAGCAACAATTGTTACAATTACAGAACTGCTCAACTTGGAAATTTAGTAAGTATGTTATGATGGAGGGTAATACCTAATATAAATGAAGAGTAAGTGCCCAAACATAGTCTCACGCTCTACATTATTCTTTATTCCACAATTAGAATCATGGATTAGAGTCTACTCAGCAATGCCATCATTCAAATATCTGACCAAGCAGGTCAACTTGGAAAGCATTTAAAATCATTTCCCAAAATCTTACTTAATTTAGTTCTATAAGGAAATATAAGACAACACACACAAGACAAGGCTTGCTGATATTTTATGCCTAAAACAAACCATTATACAATGAAATTATGCATCTTTTGCAATCTGGCATTTTTTCCCATCTCACACAATAACAAAAGATGAACAGTACTTACAGCATTTAGAATCACCAGAGTACAGCTGATACAGAATCTCCCAGACTTCTAGTTTCTAAAATTCTGGGGGAAGTGGGACAATTTGAACTGTAACAGTCTACAAGGTAGTAACGTTACCTCTTGGCCATTGGCCCAATACTAACCCTATTTTTTTTTCAGTATACAAAATATGCTGAAAACATTTCTCTTAAACACATTTCAATTAATGTAATTAAACAGAAGGCAACAACTTCCTTCTAGAAGAATTAGCTATAGCTATGAAAAGCTTGCCATATATTTGTTAAATTAATTTATGGAATACTTTTTGGGTCAATACAGACCATAGTGTATTTTTTAATTTAAAGCCTCTACTAAACATGAGTAAAAAGAACTAAAAATATAATCACATTGGTAGTTTTTTTTAAAATGAAAATTACCATTTTTATCCCTGTAGTATATATCACTTGCTTTTATCCAAATTAAAGGTAAATTAAAAAAAAATCCACTGTGGGGCTTCCCTGGTGGTGCAGTGGTTGAGAGTCCGCCTGCCGATGCAGGGGACATGGGTTCGTGCCCCGGTCCGGGAGGATCCCACATGCTGCGGAGCGGCTGGGCCTGTGAGCCCTGGCAGCTGAGCCTGCGCGTCCGGAGCCTGTGCTCCGCAACGGGAGAGGCCACAACAGTGAGAGGCCCGCGTACCGCCAGAAAAAAACAAAACAAAACAAAAAATCCACTGTGAAATTTACATTCTAAGCACAAAAATAAACAAATATTAGTTCTAATCAGGAATTTCAGCTGACAAGTGAACATTTTTACTTTGAAATATGTAGATCTGGGATATAGAAGTGAATGTTTTGATTGAACACATTGCAAATATATCTTGTTTTCATGTAAAAATACATTTTTTAAAGAAATAATGTTTCACAGTCTTTTTACCCCACCCTCTCAAACATTTTTTCTTTAAAATAGTTTAACATCTCATTTAAAATCTGATATTACAAAAAAGACAGAAATAAAATTAATTCTTCTTAGATGTATTTGAGCCAAGTAGTTACTGTTTCCAGATGTTATGAGCTAAAAATCAAGACATTCTGGTGAGTAACCTTTGGCTTACAAACTAATAACTTGAAATTCCATTCATACTGCTTATCAAGGAAGCTTGATATATATTTGTAAATTTAAATTTTTATATCTTTTATAAAGAAAAAAATCCATCTAACAGGTAAGTATTAATAGCTAAAAAAATGATAAACATTTTTATATTAAAGATCTACAAAATAATAAAGCATCTTAATAGTATTCTTGAAAATACTATCAAAAACCTCAGTCTTCTATATTAAGTGCAATATCCAACACATTTTTATGACTAAAACATTTTCAAAGGCTAGAAAGAAAATATGCTTATTGTAAGAACAATGATGCTTGAGTCAAACAGACCTGTTTTGAATCTCTAATCTGCTACTTTCCAACTTATACATACTCCTTAACTTCTCTAAAACTCAATTTCCTCAGAGATAAAATGGGGGGGGGGCAATGACAGTAACTACCTTAAAGAACTCTTCTGAGGGATAATAAGATAATGCACATGAAAGGTTAGTACAGTACAGTATGTGACATAGTAATTAACCAATAAATATTAGCTATACTGAGCAGTGACTTTGGGGTCAAGTACCTAACAAACCGTTTTCTTAAATAAGATATACTCATTATACAAAGAATTGTTTATTTTAAAACTTTTAAAAAACAAACAAAATGGCATGAGGGAAAGTTGGGGACATGTCCTCCAATTAAACATCCAGAATTATATTGCAATAATGATAAGGCTAAGAACCACAAATTAGACTGACATTTGAAGTCTCCTAAGTTACTTTTATCGTGTTTTGGCAGTCACTTCCTATCTATTTGAACACCACACTGTGTTATTCCCAAACTACAATTCAGAAGATCTGAAGTGAATTTTATTTTCTTGTCATGAATTCTTAGAGAAAATAATTACCTCATTGGCTTAAACAAACAAAAAAAGCATGGAAAAAATGAACACAAAACCACAGCCATTTACATGTTATGTAGTAAAGATGGTTATTAAGAAACCTCAAGCAGTTTACCTGATAGCTCTTATTTTCAAACTGTTACTGTTTCAAATCTCAATCCACTAATCTCTATTATTTATAATTAGTCTACTCTGAAACATATCTATTATCTTTACTGGAATGATCACAGAGTACTAAATTTTAACAGAAAATTAACCTACAGATCATGCTCCAAAATATTTTACATTTCCCATTTAAAACATTTAAGGTACCAGTTTCAATATACCCCAAATCTTAGTCCATCAGTATTATTCTGATTGTCACCATTACCTACGTGAACGTTTTCTCTAATTTTTATTTATACTAACCTGAGTCAACAGGGCTTTCCAATGGGTGTTTTAAATGACAGAGCACAGATATGGGTGACAGGAAAACTAGGTCTGGCCTCAATTAAACTATTTACTAAATATGAGATCTTCAGCAAGTCCCTCAACTTCTCCATGCCTCTTTTTCCTTTTCTAAAAGAGGAGGATCCTACTACCCTCATTTTCTGACTCACAGGATGATGGCAAATGATATGAGAAAAACATGAAAGAATTCTGAAAAGGGCACAGTGCTATATAAATGTAATATGAAAACATGTAGGCTGGTTACGTATTAGATTTGGTTAGAATGACCAGTTTACTTAAGGTGCAATTTACGAGAAATTTATTCTTGGAATTATCAGAAAAAAAAAATTGTAACATCTTTACCACATCTTCTGAATAAGGTCTGAGAGCCGTTTTAAAAAAATCCTATTACCACATAAGAAACTGCATTGGACAATGTGACCTAAGAAAAGTTAAAGCCTCATCCATCCTTTCCAGATTTTTTTTTTTAATGGCTATAAATCTGCTTCACCTTAATGTGCTTTTGTAGTTTTATTAATTTACAGCCTGCTTTGCTCTAGGGTTCTTCTGGCAGTTACTTAACCCTCTTTGAAAGTAGTCACAGGTAATCTTTATTTTTCTACTGCTGGTTTTTCTTAACTTATTTTAAATTCCAGTTTTTTCTCACTCGAACTCCACAGAAAGTAGGTGTAATAAAGAGTTTTTAATTTAAAGAATGAATAAAAAAATTCAAAACTAAGTCAGTAAAAGCAAATGTTCTCTCACTTTTCTGTCTCTTCAGCAGATACTCTGCATGCACTCTAAAAGGATATTAAAGCTACACATCAACAGAAAAGTCCATTTAATTTACACTATATAGTTTTCCAAGGTTAAAAGATACAAAGCAGGGGGCTTCCCTGGTGGCGCAGTGGTTGAGAGTCCGCCTGCCGATGCAGGGGACACGGGTTTGACCCCAGTCTGGGAAGATCCCACATGCCGCGGAGCGGCTAGGCCCGTGAGCCATGGCCGCTGAGCCTGCGCGTCTGGAGCCTGTGCTCCGCAACGGGAGAGGCCACAACAGTGAGAGGCCCGTGTACCACAAAAAAAAAAAAAAAAGATACAAAGCAGGAAAATAAATCAGGATTGATTTTTGAAGGAGGCATATCTGAAGAATGATTTTGAAGAAATGGGACATAAGGGCAGGTGAGAACAAAACATGATAAAAAATTTTTTAACAATGTTTGATTTTTACACAGTCACTGAAATACTGTTATCTCTAAGGCATTAGCTAAATGAGAAACTAGACAGGTTACTGTCAGGTATGTAGAAACAGAGCTGGAAGCCTTAATATAGGTGATTGCTGAAGATACAGGAGTAGAAATTTTGAGGCAGAAGAGGGTCTGGATACTACTCATTAAAAGATATCAAAAGATAGGAGAATGAGAAAAAATGAAATGAGAATGACATGAAAAATACAAATAGAACACACACATTAGAAAAGTGCAATTTCAAGGAGAAGGGGAGTAGTCAAAAAACATAGCAGAAAAAATATTAAAGATTGGGTTGGACTACAAAATCCATAATAAATTTAAAGGGGTGATTTTAGTTTAATAGTAAGGATGGATGAGTTAGCGATGGATTAAGGGAAGACTAAGTAGTTAAAAAAAAAAAGAAGTTAGTGCATTTCACCCATTTAAATGTTCACTGAGGAAAACTTAGAGAAAGTAATATGAAAGCTAAGTAAGGGGAAACCTGAGTAGGTTTAAAGGCAGAAAGGAGGGCTTCATTAGCTCTAACTAATTAAATAAAGCTCATGTTCTATAGTTGAGAGAGTCAGACTTATAATAAGAATGTTTCAGACCCATGTTAGGCACTTTGGGAGTAAGGAGAGGGGTAACCTGATCTCTGTCACTAGGGAACATAGGAAACTACTCTCAAGCCACTTACTGTTTTTGGTATCACAGTCAGCCCCTATGCTCAGTGGTAGGTATTTAAAAGGTACTCAGAACGTGGTAACCAAAAAGGCAAAAAACCCAAATGCAAAATGGTATTAAAAATATAAAATAGCAAAATGAATAAGTCAATAATTTACACTTGAAAACAATTTTAAATAAAATCCAAACCAAAAGTAGAAAACTTTAAAAATGTAACTGCTAGGGGCATGATATCCATGATGTGCAAAGTAATTTTTAAAAGCATAATATAGGTTTTATTTTGCTATAGCCACCGTAATTTAATAACAGGATTTCTTGGATAATTTTACCAAAGAAATAACTTCCTCCTCTAAAACATTCATAAAATTGATCATTTGGGTACCTAACAGTTCTGAAAAGTAAGTGTATCCATAATTCTTTAGTATGAAAAGCAACATTAAAAAAAGTGGAGCATCAAAATATTTTATTTCAAATCTATGTTATGCCTGATCTAATATGTAATTGGAAACATACATTCTAGAGGTTTCTGAATATCATTTTCCTTTCTTTACAAATTTTTATGAGCAACTTACTATATTTTAAATCTGTATCACTTTATTTGACATTTATTAAAGCTACATAAAAGCCATGCAGAATTTATTTACAATACTGTACATTAAATGATGTTTGAAGATTACATAAAAATTTCACACAACTATAACTAACATGGAAAGACATGTGAAACCCATTATTTAGGGGTTTTAAAAAATTTTAGGTACAGAATTCTGCAAAGATTATTTTGGTTTATTTAGTGTTATGCAAGCAATAGCTTGAAGTAAGACTGACAAAAACAGGCAAATGAGTAGGATTTCAAAATGAAAAAATAAAAACATTTAGCTAAAAGCTAAAATAGCATATAGCTGAAATACTACCAAGTAGCAAAGGGAATTTATAAAACAGGAAAAAAGAAAGATTACTCTTTAAATGTCTTCACGAATAGGCCCACAGTAATTTTCCATAAAAACATTCAGAAATAAAGTTTCTCAAATTATGTTCATCACATAATTATATTCATCACAAATCATCAATTATGTTTTCAGTAGTGATTAGAGCTATGAATTTTAAATAATTATTTATTCTGTAGGAGAAGTCTTAGTTTTCCCCTTTGGGGACCAGGAACAAAGAAAACCAATCAGTAAATTTAGATTCAAGTAAAAGATCCTGGTACAAATATCATGAACACAGAGTAGAGAGTTGTAATAACCTACAAGTCCACATACTCTTAGCTGTACTTTTAAAACAGAAGTGTAAACTTTAGGTTGTTCAATTTAAGATCTCCTATCCGGAAGTAAGTACCTCATCCTTCAGAGTTTGGAAAATGTATTTCTTCTCCAGGTGCATCTCTCAGTTTTCATTGCTGTGGCTGAAGTACATTTAGATATTCAGACTGCCCCAACTGATAAGTTGTGTTCCTTCCACAATCAACGTACTGGTACCTCTCCTGGGATATCTGTTCTGAGTGTCCAAAGTAAGTTGTTGTTACAGTAACTCTAAAAACAAAATAAATGGGGAGAAACACTGAAGAGTTATATATAAAAAAGCTTTCTAAAGTGAGAACACTTTATATATCAAAATTCTCTCCAGGGAGAGATTATTTGATTAATGATAACTTAATATTGTGGACATGGGCCTTTTAGGGAATATTTCCCCAATAGACAACAGGAATGCTGGCTGAGAAAGCCCTATCCAAAAATAATTATATACAAAAATGTATTTTTTCAAAACACCTATCTTTAATTAAAAATATATTTAGTTCAGTGCACTTTTAAAAATAATCACACAGTTCTCTCATCAGAGGAAAAGGTTAATCAAATGTTAGCTAATGGCCCAAATACCCAACCTATAACCTACAGTGTTTTCATGGCTTAGGATAACACCCGATTTGCAAACCAATAACATTCCTGGTCTTCATTACTGTTACTGCCGACTACAGGCAGCAAGGAATTGGGTGTTGAGCTCATCCTTCTCTCTATCCCAATTTCTACCATTTTCCCAAGTTCTTGCAAGGTTCAGATTCACTATTTAGCAGCTGTGTGATCCTTCACTACTCCTCTGAGCTCCCATTTCCTCATGTGTAAAGTGGGATACTATTTACTTCACCTCACTGCACTCCTGTAAGGCTTAAAACCCAAATGAGACAGCATTTATAAATATGTGTATACTCTAAGCCAATGTTATACATATAAAGTTTTTAAGCAAAGAATCTCTCAAAAAAAAATTTGTACTTACTGCATCATGAGTACTATGTTATGCACTTTGATGGATGTCAGTGTACAGAAATCACTGTTAAAGAAAAAACAATGTGAATAAACACAAACTGACATTATAAATTTAAAATAGTTTAATTACAGTTCCTCTTCCTATGTTAAAGCTAACAGATATACTATTAAGAAGATATAATAAATAAGCATTTAATGGTTGAGCATTTTCTGTATCTCAAATGATGATTAATATTTTCATGGCTTCTTATTCTATGCCTTCATACTACAGCAGTTGTAGAGTTGTCTACTTATTATTTTCACTTTTTGTTTACCTTTTGAAATTTTAGTAGCCAGTTTATTAGTTACTCAGAAATTCTATATCAAGCTGACATCAAAAGATGATAAAAATATATCACTATTTTTTACTTAACAAGAGCTAATAATCATTTAGACCTAATTTAAAAGCTTTACAACTTCAAACCAGCAATAGAGTTCTAAACATCATTAGCATTTTTAGTCCTCCTATACTAAATCAGAAACAAATACTAGAATATGTGAGATTATGATTCTCATAACATAGTAAATAAAGAGTGCCATGGTGTATATGATCCTAATTCTGAAAATGAAATTATGTGTATACGTATATATACAGTAACATTATACATGTTGAAAGGGAGAAGAGAAGAAGAGAGATGATCAGAGGCCGGAAGGAATATTCCAAAATGTGGTCTTGTCACTTCTAAGATGATGGGAAATTAAACATATATATATATATATTCACACCTACACATACTTACTCTTTATAATTTAATGAGAGAAAATAATTAAAAATCAGAACTTACAACATATAACTCATTTCTTCTGCTATGACAGTAGGTACTGTATAATCAATCTGAAAGGCAAAAAATAAAAATAAATCAATACAGAACAGGATCAAAACATCAAGTATTTCAGATACATTTTGTAACTTCAAAGAGTTTGGAAATTTCTCCCTTTATGGGTTTGATTCTAGGACTTTTTCTTACACATGTATGGGATACAATTCAAAGTCTAGTTCTTTAAGAAATCCCCCATCTCCCTCAAGTTAATATGATACACAAACTTGAGACTTGTTTAACTCCTCCAAAGTATTTCATGAATGACGCTTACCTGTTTCATATCCAGTGGACCAATATTGGTAATGTTGTTTAAGCGTGCCTTTCCAATAACTGTTTTTGAAAACTGAACTTGTGCAGTGATGTTTTCAACTTCAACAGAATAATAGTTATTGTTCGTTATATTTAGTGTGTTCTGAAAAAGAAAGGAGGCACAAAATGTACAAGTTATCTTAGAATAAGCATAATATGAATCAAAATTAATACAGAAGATGACTCTCCAGCTGTGGCTATGCTTAATTTATTAGGAGGAAGGAAAGTATCACCAAAAATGTCAAGAACATTCAATGAACCAATTATATGGTTTTATGCATGAGTACTATGTTTTTTTTTTTGTTTTTGCGGTACACAGGCCTCTCACTGTTGTGGCCTCTCCTGTTGCGGAGCACAGGCTCCAGACGCGCAGGCTCAGGGGCCATGGCTCACGGGCCCAGCCGCTCTGCGGCATGTGGGATCTTCCCGGACCAAGGCACGAACCCATGTCCCCTGCATCGGCAGGCGGAGTCTCAACCACTGCGCCACCTGGGAAGCCCATATGCATGAGTACTATGTATATAAAATGCCTACAATGAACACATACTTTTAAAAAGTAGGCCCAGAAAATGTATAGTACAAGAATACAGAAAAATGAATGTTAGAAAATGTATTTGTAGCCTTAGCAAAAATTCAATAAAAAATTCTAAAATTTCATCAAAAATTTTCTAAATGTTAACATGTACATCTTCACTGACTAAGCTACTTCCGATTCGATTAAATACAAAGACAACATTTTAAAATGTTAAACACAACTTTAAATAAACTTTCTATTTAAAAAAACTAGTATTTTAACTACATGAGTAGAGATTTGTAGCAGGTCACTTTTGAGAAGAAATGGGATAGATTCAAAACTGGTTGGAAAGAAATGCAGTTGTATCATTTCTATACTTAACAGCTGGGGCCAACTTTTGCAATTCTAACTTAAAACAATTGTTTCAAATTATTTTAGAAAACAGTCAAAATAAAAAAGAAAAATGTTAAATCAAGAAATAACAGATAGGGTTTCCCTGATGGCGCAGCGGTTAAGAATCCACCTGCCAAGGCAGAGGACACGGGTTCAATCCCTGGCCCGGGAAGATCCCACATGCCACGGAGCAACTAAGCCCGTGCAACACAACTACTGAGCCTGCGCTCTAGAACCCGCATGCGACAACTACTGAAGCCCGAGTGCCTAGAGTCCGTGCTCTGCAACGAGAAGCCACCACAATGAGAAGCCCATACACCATAACGAAGAATAGCCCCTGCTCGCCGCAACTAGAGAAAGCCTGCGCACAGCAATGAGGACGCAACACAGCCAAAAAAAACCCCCACAAATTAATTTATAAAAAACAAATTTTTCTGAATTAAAAAAAAAAATTTTCAATCAGGTTGATTGAATCCATGGATGCAGAACTGGTGGATATGGAGGGCAGACTACATGTTAATAGTCAGGCCCGGATAGAAGTAAAGATATACATTATGGTATTTTTCAAATGTCTTATAATGATAATTAAACATTTTCATAATTAGAAAGACAATAAATATTACTAAAAAAGAGTAGGAATAGTAATATATACTACTCATTTTAAGAAACAAAAGTAATACTATATAATTACATTTCTCAAAATACTGACAGAAAACCTACAGAAATCTCACTTTTTTTTTAACATCTTTATTGGAGTATAATTGCTTTACAATGGTGTGTTAGTTTCTGCTTTATAACAAAGTGAATCAGTTATACATATACATATTTTCCCATATCTCTTCCCTCTTGCATCTCCCTCCCTCCCACCCTTCCTATCCCACCCCTCTAGGCGGTCACAAAGCACCGAGCTGATCTCCCTGTGCTATGCAGCTGCTTCCCACTAGCTATCTATTTTACGTTTGGTAGTGTATATATGTCCATGCCACTCTCTCACTTTGTCACAGCTTACCCTTACCCCTCCCCATAACCTCAAGTCCATTCTCTAGTAGGTCTGTGTCTTTATTCCTGTCTTACCCCTAGGTTCTTCATGACATTTTTTTTCCCTTAGATTCCATATATATGTGTTAGCATACAGTATTTGTCTTTCTCTTTCTGACTTACTTCACTCTGTATGAAAGACTCTAGGTCCATCCACCTCACTACAAATAACTCAATTTTGTTTCTTTTTATGGCTGAGTAATATTCCATTGTATATATGTGCCACATCTTCTTTATCCATTCATTCGATGATGGATGCTTAGGTTGCTTCCATCTCCTGGCTACCGTAAATAGAGCTGCAATAAACATTTTGGTACATGACTGTTTTTGAATTATGGTTTTCTCAGGGTATATGCCCAGTAGTGGGATTGCTGGGTCATATGGTAGTTCTATTTGTAGTTTTTTAAGGAACCTCCATACTGTTCTCCATAGTGGCTGAACCAATTCACAGTCCCACCAGCAGTGCAAGAGTGTTCTTTTTTCTCCACACCCTCTTAAGCATTTATTGTTTCTAGATTTTTTGATGATGGCTATTCTGACCATTGTGAGATGATATCTCATTGTAGTTTTGATGTGCATTTCTCTAATGATTAATGATGTTGAGCATTCTTTCATGTGTTTGTTGGCAATCTGTATATCTTCTTTGGAGAAATTTCTGTTTAGGTCTTCTGCCCATTTTTGGATTGGGTTGTTTGTTTTTTTGTTATTGAGCTGCATGAGCTGCTTGTAAATTTTGGAGATTAATCCTTTGTCAGTTGCTTGATTTGCAAATATTTTCTCCCATTCTAAGGGTTGTCTTTTGGTCTTGTTTATGGTTTCCTTTGCTGTGCAAAAGCTTTTAAGTTTCATTAGGTCCCATTTGTTTATTTTTGTTTTTATTTCCATTTCTCTAGGAGGTGGGCCAAAAAGGATCTTGCTGGGATTTATGTCATAGAGTGTTCTGCCTATGTTTTCCTCTAAGAGTTTGATAGTTTCTGGCCTTACATTTAGGTCTTTAATCCATTTTGAGCTTATTTTTGTGTATGGTGTTAGGGAGTGATATAATCTCATTCTTTTACCTGCACCTGTCCAGTTTTCCCAGCACCACTTATTGAAGAGGCTGTCATTTCTCCACTGTACATTCCTGCCTCCTTTATCAAAGATAAGATGACCATATGTGCATGGGTTTATCTCTGGGCTTTCTATCCTGTTCCATTGATCTATCTTTCTGGTTTTGTGCCAGTACCATACTGTCTTGATTACTGTAGCTTTGTAGTATAGTCTGAAGTTAGGGAGCCTGATTCCTCCAGCTCCATTTTTTGTTCTCAAGATTGCTTTGGCTATTTGGGGTCTTTTGTGTTTCCATACAAATTGTGAAATTTTTTGTTCTAATTCTGTGAAAAATGCCAGTGGTAGTTTGATAGGGATTGCATTGAATCTGTAGATTGCTTTGGGTAGTAGTCATTTTCACAATGTTTATTCTTCCGATCCAAGAATATGGTATATGCATACAGGTCTTTTGTCTCCTTAGGTAGGTTTATTCCTAGATATTTTATTCTTTTAGTTTCAGTGGTAAATGGGAGTGTTTTCTTGATTTCACTTTCAGATTTTTCATCATTAGTGTATAGGAATGCCAGAGATTTCTCTGCATTGATTTTGTATCCTGCTACTTTACCAAATTCATTGACTAGCTCTAGTAGTTTTCTGGTAGGATCTTTAGGATTCTCTATGTATAGTATATCATGTCATCTGCAAACAGTGACAGCTTTACTTGTTCTCTTCCGATTTGGATTCCTTTTATTTCCTTTTCTTCTCTGATTGCTGTGGCTGAAACTTCCAAAACTATGTTGAATAAGAGTGGTGAAAGTGGGCAACCTTCTCTTGTTCCTGATCTAAGTGGATATGGTTTCAGTTTTTCACCATTGAGGATGATGTTGGCTGTGGGTTTGTCATATATGGCCTTTATTATGTTGAGGAAAGTTCCCTCTATGCCTACTCTCTGCAGGGTTTTTATCAAAAATGGGTGTTGAATTTTGTTGAAGGCTTTCTCTGAATCTATTGAGATGATCATATGGTTTTTCTCCTTCAATTTGTTAATATGGTGTATCATGTTGATTGATTTGCAAGTATTGAAGAATCCTCACATTCCTGGAATAAACCCCACTTGATCATGGTGTATGATCCTTTTAATGTGCTGTTGGATTCTGTTTGCTAGTATTTTGTTGAGGATTTTTGCATCTATATTCATCAGTGATACTGGCCTGTCGTTTTCTTGCTTTGTGACATCCTTGTCTGGTTTTGGTATCAAGGTGATGGTGGCCTCATAGAATGAGTTTCGGAGTTTTCCTCCCTCTGCAATATTTTGGAAGAGTTTGAGAAGGATAAGTGTTAGGTCTTCTCTAAATGTTTGATAGAATTCACCTGTGAAGCCATCCGGTCCTGGGCTTTTGTTTGTTGGAAGATTTTTAATCACAGTTTCAATTTCAGTGCTTGTGATTGGTCTGTTCATATTTTCTATTTCTTCCTGATTCAGTCTTGGCAGGTTGTGCATTTCTAAGAATCTGTCCACTTCTTCCAAGTTGTCCATTTTATTGGCATAGAGTTGCTTGTAGTAATCTCTCATAATCTTTTGTATTTCTGCAGTATCAGTTGTTACTTCTCCTTTTTCATTTCTATTGAGTCTTCTCCCTTTTTCTCTTGAGGAGTCTGGCTAATGGTTTATCAATTTTGTTTATCTTTTCTAAGAACCAGCTTTTAGTTTTAGTGATCTTTGCTATTGTTTCCTTCATATCTTTTTCATTTATTTCTGATGTGATCTTTATGATTTCTTTCCTTCTGCTAACTTTGGGGTGTTCTTCTTCTTTCTCTGCTTTAGGTGCAACGTTAGATTGTTTATTTGAGATGTTTCCTGTTTCTTAAGGTACGATTGTATTGCTATAAACTTCCCTCTTAGAACTGCTTTTGCTGCATCCCATAGGTTTTGGGTCGTCATGGCTCAACTGTCATTTGTTTCCAGGTATTTTTTGATTTCCTTTTTGATTTCTTCAGTGATCACTTCGTTATTAAGCAGTGTATTGTTTAGCCTCCATGTGTTTGTATTTTTTACAGATCGTTCCCTGTAATTGATATCTAGTCTCATAGTGTTGTATCGGAAAAGATACTTGATACCATTTCAATTTTCTTAAATTTACCAAGGTTTGATTTGTGACCCAAGATATAATCTATCCTGGAAAATGTTCCATGAGCACTTGAGAAAAATGTGTATTCTGTTGGTTTTGGATGCAATGTCCTATAAGTATCAATTAAGTCCATCTTGTTTAATGTATCATTTAAAGCTTGTGTTTCCTTATTTATTTTCATTTTGGATGATCTGTCCATTGGTGAAAGTGGGGTGTTAAAGTCCCCTACTATGAAAGTGTTACTGTCAATTTCCCCTTTTATGGCTGTTAGTATTTGTCTTATGTATTGAGGTGCTCCTATGTTGGGTGCATAAATATTTACAATTGTTATATCTTCTTCTTGGATCAATCCCTTGATCATTATGTAGTGTCCTTCTTTGTCTCTTGTAATAGTCTTTATTTTAAAGTCTATTTTGTCTGATATGAGAATTGCTACTCCAGCTTTCTTTGGATTTCCATTTGAATGGAATATCTTTTTCCATCCCCTCACTTTCAGTCTGTATGTGTCCCTAGGTCTGAAGTGGGTCTCTTGTAGACAGCATATATATGGGTCTTGTTTTTGTATCTATTCAGCCAGTCTGTGTCTTTTGGTGGGAGCATTTAATCCATTTACATTTAAGGTAATTATCGATATGTATGCTCCTATTCCCATTTTCTTAATTGTTTTGGGTTTGTTATTGTATGTCTTTTCCTTCTCTTGTGTTTCTTGCCTTGAGAAGTTCCTTTAGCATTTGTTGTAAACCTGGTTTGGTGGTGCTGAATTCTCTTAGCTTTTCCTTGTCTGTAAAAGTTCTGATTTCTCCTTGAAATCTGAATGAGATCCTTGCTGGGTAGAGTAATCTTGGTTGTAGGTTTTTCTCCTTCATCACTTTTAATACATCCTGCCACTCCCTTCTGGCTTGCAGAAGTGGGGGTTAAAGGAGCCACTGATTCGGGGACTCTGGCTCACTCAGGCAGGGGGGAGGGAGCGGTATGGATGTGGGGCGAGCCTGCGGCGGCAGAGGCCAGCATGACGTTGCACCAGCCTGAGGCGCGCTGTGCGTTCTCCCGGGGAAGTTGTCCCTGGATCCTGGGACCCTGGTAGTGGCGGGCTGCACAGGCTCCTGGGAGGGGAGGTGTGGAGAGTGACCTGTGCTCGCACACAGGCTTCTTGGTGGCAGCAGCAGCGGCCTTAGCGTCTCATGCCCATCTCTGGGGTCCGCGCTGATAGCCGTGGGTCGCGCCCGTCTCTGGAGCTCCTTTAAGCAGCGCTCTTAATCCCCTCTCTTTGCGCACCAGGAAACAAAGAGGGAAGAAAAAGTCTCCTGCCTCTTCGGCAGGTCCAGCTTTTTTTCCTTGACTCCCTCCCGGCTAGCCGTGGTGCACTAACCCCTTCCGGCTGTGTTCACGCCACCAGTCCTGCCCCTGCAATCTGATTGAAGCCAGAGCCTCAGCTCCCAGCCCCCGCCCACCCCGGTGGGTGAGCAGGCAAGCCTCTTGGGCTGGTGAGTGCCGGATGGCACTGATCCTCTGTGTGGGAATCTCTCCACTTTGCCCTCTGCACCCCTGTTGCTGTGCTCTCCTCCGCGGCTCCAAAGCTTTCCCCCTACGCCACCCACAGTCTCCGCCCTCAAAGGGGCTTCCTAGTGTGTGGAAACGTTTCCTCCTTCACAGCTCCTTCCCACTGGTCCAGGTCCCGTCCCTATTCTTTTGTCTCTGTTTATTCTTTTTTCTTTTGCCCTACCCAGGTACATGGGGAGTTTCTTGCCTTTTGGGAGGTCTGAGGTCTTCTGCCAGCATTCAGTGGGTTTTCTGTAGGAGTTGTTCCACGTGTAGATGTATTTCTGATGTATCTGGGGGGAGGAAGGTGATCTCCGCGTTTTACTCTTCCACCATCTTCCCCCCGTGAGAAATCTCAGCTTTTTTCTCACTGTCATCCAGTTAAACCTAATGTTTATCTATATAATAAACCTATTTCCTATTTAATGTTCACACTTTCTCAATTTAGTGAAGTACTAGTACCCCTAAAAGTGGGAATTCCTGAATAATTATTTAAAATAAAGTAAGATATTTACATTTAAATATACTTTCTGGTATCTAAAATGGCCCAGCACATAAATTTTATTACTTTTCATTATAAATTTACAGTTATTTAATAGTAAAACAGACTCTGGAGGTTGGCCAAAAATATCCGCCCACTGTTTTAAACCCCACAGAAAAAGGGAAAATTTGTTCCTTTTTCCAAATGGCTGTTACAGTGGAAAAATACCCAACAATAATTCCCCAATGATAGGAAATGATTTACAATGCGTACTGTGTTATGTTGTATGCATATATATTTTTTCCATGTATATAGTTTTTTTTTTTTCGGCTGCGCAGTGCAGCTTGTGGGATCTTTTTTAAAAAATATTTATTTATTTAGGCTGTGCCAGGTCTTCGTTGCGGCACGTGGGATCTTTAGTTGCAGCATGCAGGCTTCTTAGTGGCAGCATGTGGACTTCTTAGCTGTGGCATGCATGAGGGATCTAGTTCCCTGACCAGGGATCAAACCTGGGCCCCTTCTGCATTAGGAGTTCAGAGTCTTACCCACTGGACCACCAGGGAAGTCCCAGCTTGTGGGATCTTAGTTCCCCAACCAGGGATGGAACCTGGGCCCTCAGTAGTGAAAGAGTAGAGTCCTAACCACTGGACTGCCAGAGAATTCCCAGGGTTTTAAAAATTTTTCTGTTTTTTTTTAGAGGTTGACAACGTTTGACGGTACGCCATGAGGATAAATGAATTCATGGGAGTTCTTTTTTTCCTATAATTAAGTAGTAATTCCACTTTAACATACATTCCATTTCACTTCCTGTCCCTGTAAATCTCCCTCCTCCCAACCAGCACCACAGGCATCTCTACCTCAGCCTCAAGCATACCAACCACCTCTTTGAGGAAAACCAACTGAAGTCCAGTATCTCTCTTCCAAACAAATCACTGCCACACAGATGTACCTTAAAGCCTGAAGCAACATATATATTCCTTTTTAATAATACGGTGGTTTGCAAACCATGCTTTTTTCAAATAAATGTTAACATGTAAAACAGGTACAAGACCTTCTCTGAGGTGTTTGTTTGTTTGCTTGTTTGTTTTCAAGTGTGGGAAGGCTGCAGAGTCCTAAAAACCACTGTCCTGAGAAACACAGGTTTTCACACATACTAATTTGCAAGAGAAATCATTCACTTGTTCTCTACCTTTTAAAACAAGGGAATGGTCTGTTAAAGATGGCAAAAATTGTGTTTCACAAAACACAAGGAAATGAAAATGTTACATGTATAACATGTATTGAACTAACTATGTTAACATCTGGCTAGAAGCTATTCAGAGTCAAATGCTGAAAAGTAAATAGATTGTAATTACTTTTTTCCCAGTAATTAATTGTTTTGTTTATTTTACCCTCCCAAAGGCATCTTCAAATGCTAAATGATTCTGAATACACAGAATTTGCCAATTTGCCATTTTCAGCAGAATCAGAAATGACAGAAAAGGTCAATATAGCAGACATACAGAAAGAAAACTGAGTAAGTGTTACCTTTAATGTTCTCTCAATAAGGACAAAGGTGCTGCTTAACATGATAAAAGAATGAAGTCAGGGCATCCCTGGTGGTGCAGTGGTTGAGAGTCTGCCTGCCGATGCAGGGGATACGGGTTCGTGTCCTGGTCCGGGAAGATCCCACATGCCGCGGAGCGGCTAGGCCCCTGAGCCATGGCTGCTGAGCCATGGCCGCTGAGCCTGCGTGTCCGGAGCCTGTGCTCCGCAACGGGAGAAGCCACAACAGTGAGAGGCCCGCGTACCGCAAAAAAAAAAAAAAAAAAAAGAATGAAGTCAAATATTTTTAATATAAATATGTACTTACCGTGATATTTAAATATATTGTACGCTTTGGAACATCATAACTGACGTATGCCGATTTTACACCAATGTATTTCACGTCGATAGAGCGAGGGAAAAGGAAAAACACAGCCAGTCCAGAAAGAAGCAGACAGACAAACACAGAAGCCATCACATACAGTTTTCTGAAAAGGAAAATGGAATATTTAAATATACATGCATCAAAAATTACATAATGAAACATTTAGAGAAGACATTTTCATTTTGAATTTTTCCCCTTTTATACCAGCAGGAAAAGATGTATGACTTTTACCAACTTTTTACATTATAAAAGTATTGAACAGACTTAGTTTTGAATCTATTGAGTGTTAAAATGGTCTCCTTAAAAGACATATTTACCTTTTTGGAGACTAGGATTTCAGGCTTATTATAGATAGAACATTTACTGTGGTGATTCCCAAACCAGGCTGCTCATCAGAATCAAGCTGGGGAGCTTTATAAAAGTATAGATTTCAAGACTCCCTGATGAATTCACTGAAGCAGAATTTTCACATATGAGTTTTGGCATTATATGATTCCCTAAAGTGACTGCTCATCAGAACCACCTATGAAGCCCTTAAAAATGTAATGACATAACCATATGCCTCATCAGTCTCACTAAGACAGTCTGTTTTGAGTTTCCTCATCTGAAACTATTTATGTACTCCTTTTTACGTATTTTTAAAATAAATTTATTTATTTATTTTTGGCTGCATTGGGTCTTCGTTGCTGCGCATGGGCTTTCTCTAGCTGTGGCGAGCAGGGGCTACTCTTCTTTGTGGTGCACAGGCTCCTCATTGCAGTGGCTTCTCTTGTTGTGGAGCACAGGCTTTAGGCGCGTGGGCTTCAGTAGTTGCAGCATGTGGGCTCAGTAGTTGTGGCTCACGGACTCTAGAGCACAGGCTCAGTAGTTGTGGCGCACGGGCTTAGTTGCTCCACAGCATGTGGGATCTTCCCGGACCAGGGCTCCAACCCGTGTCTCCTGCATTGGCAGGAAGATTCTTAACCACTGTGCCACCAGGGAAGTCCCTGTACTCCTTTTTAAAAATATTGTTTACATTAATCATGTCTGCTTTGAAGATGCTGTTAAACTGTTTCTTTAAAATCAAGAAAGGGGATATTATTATGCAGAGATAAGACAAGGAAAAAAAAAAAAACTCGCATGACTTTGCTATTCATCTACCTCCCAGATGGAAGTGTTTCTCTTCCATCTCTCACTCTTTATTTCCATAGATGAAAACTGCCTCTTATCTTTAGGTTTACCAACAAAACTAGAGTTTCAAGACACTGCAGTCGGCCCTCCAGTATTTGTGGGTTTCTAATCCCTGAATTCAACCAACCATGGATCAAAATTTCCCTCTATGGTTGGTTGAATCCACAGATTTGAAACCTCAGATGTGGAGGGTCGACTGTACTATGCCATTTCATATGAGGGACTTGAGCATCAGCAGATTTTGGTATATGCGAGGGCTCCTGGAAGCAATCTCCCCATGGACACTCAGGGACGAAAGAATTTCCCTGGTTTCTACAATAAACAGCACTCTGTCAAAGCCCATAGCACCCTTCTTTTGGCTTCTTTTTCTGTCTTGCACGTCATTTAGTTTATCTTTTCCTTAGATTCTAGCCATCCAAAAAATTCTTGTTTTATCCTTTCCTCCATCCTGTCTTCCCTAAAGAGAGATCTGTACCTAAATGCCCTGATGGATCTCATCTTATCCCTCACAACAGTTATTTCAAGTACCTCTTGCAGATGTTTTATAAATGTTTCTGCGTATTTTAAGTTGTCCAAGTTAAGAAAAGAGAGCAAAATGGTTTATCAAAAAACAAAATAGGGCTTCCCTGGTGGCGCAGTTGTTGAGAGTCCGCCTGCCGATGCAGGGGACACGGGTTCGTGCCCCAGTCCGGGAAGATCCCACATGCCACAGAGCGGCTGGGCTGGTGAGCCATGGCCGCTGAGCCTACGCATCCGGAGCCTGTGCTCCGCAATGGGAGAGGCCACAACAGTGAGAAGCCCGCGTACCGCAAAATAAAATAAAATAAAATAAAACAAACAAAAATTCACTAAATCATTACTACTTGACCTGTACTACTGTCTGGAGCAAAGAGAGAAGTTCCCACTCACTCACTCTGGACTTCCAACCTGAGTAGGGTGGTGACCACTACTGGATTACCTAATAGGTAGTTTTTTTTTTTTTTTGCGGTATGCGGGCCTCTCACTGTTGTGGCCTCTCCCGTTGCGGAGCACAGGCTCCGGACGCGCAGGCTCAGCGGCCATGGCTCACGGGCCCAGCCGCTCCGCGGCATGTGGGATCTTCCCAGAATGGTGCACGAACCCGTGTCCCCTGCATTGGCAGGCGGACTCTCAACCACTGCGCCACCAGGGAAGCCCCTAATAGGTAGTTTAAACACACACTTATAGTGCCCATTATACACCAAAACACCTTAAAAAGGTATAAAAAAAGTTTTAAAATCATGATAAAAATGTGAACATTGTTGGATTTTTTTATACTTTAGTGTTTTTATTTCTCATGGGCAGGTGAGCCCACCACACTCTGGTACCTAGGGCCTGTAAGTCAGCTCTAGGTGTGAATATATGCATCAGTATTCTAAATTACTTTGTGCCCAAAGCTTACAGCCATAACAAATATTACTAAACCTGGTGGGACAATAAAATAACATTCCACTTAGTATTTCATACCAAATTGAAAAATTGGCTAGTTCACTGATGAAGTACATAGATCTCCATTACAAAACTCATCAGTAGTAATTTTTCTTATGGCTCTAGGGACAGTAACAGAATCCTGCAAAGTATACAGTACTGATGAAGTTATGAAGGTTGTGTGGTTTATTTGGACTCAAGTTACAATTCTATATCTGCCATTTCATATTTGCAACATTTTAGGTAATTTACTCTTCTCCTCCATTTTAAAACCTGTAGGTTTGTTTTGAGGATTAAATGACATAGCTAAAGTATGGAGACAAAAGCAATTAATAATTTCTTGACTACCCCATCACAACTCCAACTTATAAAGAACCACAGTTTTCCCAAAATATTATAATTTTACTACATATTGAGAGTTACTGTTTTTTATTACAAATTTGAAACTCCTAAAAATTCTTGAGGAGCTTCCTGTAAGTTCTCAGATTTCTTAGCTTACTACAGGTGCCAGGATCTGGTCCTTGTTATTTTCTCTAGCCTCATCTGTACCACTTTCCCACAGCGCTGTTTACTTTAGCCATACATCTGAAGGCTGGACCACTCCTCTGGCCCTTTCAGATGCTATTCCCTCTGCTTGTTAGGGTTAGGAAATTAACCCTAATTTCTTGCACATTCGTAACTGTCTATATATTATAAAATGAAGGGTCAGACTGACTGTTTATAAACTCCTGGGTTCATTTTCTTTCCATGATGACTTAGACATGCTGTTCTACTGCTTATGTGTTTAAAGCATTGTGGTCAAGAAGTAACATGCCAATCTGATTTTCTATCCCTTATAAATTAATCGATCCTTTGCTTGGATGCTCAAAGGGGCTTTTCAATTTTCTGTTTTTACCTTTGAAGTCCAGTAATTTCATTAAGAAGGGTTGATTATTTCCAAAATTATGGTATGTCTTTTCTTTTTTTAAACTTTTTAAAAAAATATTTACTTATTTATTTGGCTGTGCCGGGTCTTAGTTGTGGCACGCAGGATCTTCTTGCCTCATGTGAGATCTAGCTCCCTGACCAGGGATCAAACCTGGGCCCCCTGCATGGGGGGCACAGAGACTTAGCCACTGGGCCACCAGGGAAGTCCTTGTCTTTTTTTTTTGAAGATGTTGGGGGTAGGAGTTTATTAATTAATTAATTAATTTTTGCTGTGTTGGGTCTTCGTTTCTGTGCGCGGTCTTTCTCTAGATGTGGCAAGTGGGGGCCACTCTTCATCGCGGTGCGCGTGCCTCTCACTGTCGCGGCCTTTCTTGTTACGGAGCACAGGCCCCAGACGCGCAGGCTCAGTAGTTGTGGCTCATGGGCCCAGTTGCTCTGCGGCATGTGGGATCCTCCCAGACCAGGGCTCGAACCCGTGTCCCCTGCATTGGCAGGCAGACTCTCAACCACTGCGCCACCAGAGAAGCCCAAGTCCTTGTCTTTTCAATATGTAGATTCACGTATTGCTTTACTTCAGGGAAGTGATCTTGAATTAAATGTTTGCTATTTGTTCAGTTTGCCTCCTTTGATTTTCTTCAGGGACTCCAATTACATTTATGCTCAATTTCCTTGGCTTGTGTTCTACACCATTTCTCTCAAGTACTTTTCAAGAACTTACCACAATCAGGAATCCTTTTTTTATTTAATGACATAAAGTATATGATGGTATAACTTAACAACCTGATAGCATTTTTCCTTTGAATAGTTTTAATTAAAATATTTACTTATACATAATATAAAAAGCAAAAAATACAAAAAATCTGCCATTTTCTTATAATCACTTACGTTCTTCTTGGCCTTAATCTCTGATCACTGTATGGAATTAATGCCACCAGTTGGTTTTCTTGTCCTAAAAGTAAAAGAATTAGATTTAGAAATTTATTAACATGATTAATTAAAAATTTAGTGGTTCCTCATCAAAGTCTGGTTTGGAAAGACCAGAATACTACCTGGTTCTCATCTCATTCCTTTAGTAAACTGCTCTCAACATTTTCAAAAATTATCCAGTAGCAGCTGAGTGCCAAAGCAGATATTGTGTTTTTTCATACCTAGATTTCTAGCTAACAAAAATATTATAAAGAATGAGAAAGAGTAACTCTTTCTTCCACTGAGAAAAAAAATCTAAAAAGTCCCAGCTTTCAGAAGATCTGAATTTACCAGGCCTTCCTTCACCCAGTTTTCTATTCCCCACAGTTTTCCATTAAGACTTCAGTTTGATTATCTGAATGAGAGCAGAAGAAACATATTGTTACCGCTGTCCTGAAACCCCTATAACTGCAGAGGTTCCTACACTATCTCCCCTGAAAACCAAAACTGACACATATTAAGTCTCATGCTCAAAGAACCCCTATTTATACACAGTCTTCCAGGACTCTTTCAGGTCACACACCTCTCCACATTAAGTCACTTCAAAATTCAGTATTTCTTGCTTGGGTTGAGCATTATCCATATGCTTTAATGGATAAATGGACTTTTAAATGCCAATTTTCCAATCTTATCACAACTTGGCTATTTGTATGAACTATCAAAGCACCGCAGTCAAGTTCTCTTTTAAAGCTTTCCATAATACTTTCATTATTCCTCCCTGCTCCCTCCACAAGTCCCCCCTCATCTACACTCCCCCTACCATACCCACATATAAATAATATATATAATATGTATGTGTGTGTGTGTGTGTGTGTGTGTGTGTGTGTGTGTACATATCCTATCTTGTTTGGTGGTATTCATCTGTCTAACCTGCAACTGGTTAAAACCAACCCTTTGGCGACTGTGCCTATATCCACACAGCTAAAAGTAGATAAAGAAACACAAACAACTATGCTCACTAGTCTCATTTAGATTACTATCTCAAGTGGCCCTTAATAATGCCGCCTATATTTCTCTAGTTCATACTCTCAATCTGGGGAATTCCCTGGTGTTCCAGTGGTCAGGACTCTGTACTTTCACTGCCGTAGGGCTGGATGCGATCCCTGGTCAGGGATCCCGCAAGCCGTGTGGCACAGCCCCCCCCAAAAAAGTGCATACTCTTAATCTCACTCTCCCAAACTACAATTTCATAACTTCCACTTTCTCTTCAAACCTCCAATATCTTCTCCCCTATCCTTACTCTCAGCTCATGATGTGGCAAAGAGAACTTCCACAAGCTACCACCACATCTACCCACCCACCCACCCACCTGCCTCTGTGTCCATATACTCTACCTTCCCTTCTACTGCTGGGAGCAAATTGCCCATGCTTCTCTGGAGGAGCAGCCCTCTGCACTTGTGCACTAGATCTAATAATTGTCCTCTGTTGCCTGCATTATCAATGTTTTCTCTATGGAAAAATCTCATCAGCATACAAACATATTACTCATTCCATCTTTAAAAAATTCTTCTCCTGATGTATAGCCTCCTCTAGCTACCACCTCTCTTCTCTCCTTTTCCTCTGAAACAGCAAAACTCCTCAAAAAAGCTATTTTCTGACTCTAACTTTGCTCCTTCTATGCACTCCTGATCCTACTCTACACATGCTACACATTCTTCTGCAGACTACCAAAACTGCTCTTGTAAAGGTGGCCCCTAAATCACCAAATCCCATGGCCAGTTCTCAGTCCTCACATTACTTGATCAGGTCTAACACAGTTGATCAATCTCTCCTCAACCAAGGAGTATATCTTCTTCATTTATCTTCTAAGACACCACAGACAAAGGGATTTCCTACTTCTACTCTAGCTGCTCTTTTTAGTGTCCTTTGCTAATTCTTTCTCATGTCACTGACGCAAAATGTTGCAATGCCCCAATGTTCAGTGCTAAAGTCTCTTCTGTTTTCTATTCACATTGACAACCTTGGTGCTGTCATCCAACTCACCTGAAGTATCATCTATACACTGATGACTCCAGCCTAGGCCTTGCATCTGAATTCCAGGCCCTTATTACAACTAACTTCCTATTGAACATATCCATTTAGATGTCAAATATGCATCTCCAAACTTACATATCTAAAACTGAGCTCCTGATCTCTCACCTGACACATACACTCAAACCTTCTTTTCTCCATTTTAATAAATGGCTACTCCATTCTTCCAGTTGCTCAGACAAAAAATACCTCTGAATTCCTCCTCAATCTTACTATCCACAATGTACATCCAGGCTGCTAAAAATGCCTACTAGCTATACCTCAAAAACATAGTATCCAGATTGCAAAAATGAGACTCTAGCCCTCTCCCTGCCCCCAGCCTGGTGCATTAATACCTGTAACTACAATAATCCTTTTATTCTCAAATACTGCTACCTCTGCAAAGATAAAGCCTTATATTGTCATTTTGTCCTACCCTCGGGGTCTCTCCAGGGTCAAATATCAATTCAACCAAGCAGAAAATGGGACTAGTACAAGGTACTTTTACTATTGCTACTTATTGCCATTGCTACTAAAGTAGCCTGCAAACAGCAGGTGGAGATTACTCCCTACTGACTTCCCCTATGACATGCCACAAACTGATTTTTTTTTCCTATATGGCTCATCTTCATATACCATCCCTCTTCATGTAGACCCTTTAAAAAATAACTAATTAGTGCATGACCAACTTATTATTATTCTTTAAATAACAAATCAGAAATATTAGGTCACCACATTACTTAAATTGCTCCTAACACTCAATATGGCAAGGTGACTGTGATACGATTTCTACTGATGCCAAACAGGACTAAAAGTTTACAGTCAAGAGATGCTGCATATTGGTATAATTGCAGGTGGGAAAGAAAAGATACTGGAGGTAGAAGAATGGTTTTCATTATTGCTTTAGGACCCTAATTAAAATCTTTATGTTTGTTTCTTTGTGTCCTTTTGACTGAAGATAACTGATATGAAGTTTTAACTGTAATTCTAAGTCTTTTAAAACATAAAGGGTTGTGCTCAGACCCACGGATTTCATAGTATTTGTGCAAACACTTGGAATCATTCTTTAAAGAAAAAACAATGCAATAACACATACCCCTAGGAATTCTTCCTGTTCCTTGACAAGTGGGGCAAGTGACACTGTCTCTTCCTGTAAATTCCACATATGGAAACTGAGAGACATCTCCACTTCTTCCATCTTCATTATGTATTTCACTATTAACCAATCCAGTCCTTATATTTTCAGTGGATGTGACTCCATCATAAGCATCTTCTTTATTTGAATGTAAAGGCAAATGAGAAAAAGACTTTCCCATGTCTAAGAAAAAAAAAACATCTTACAGTAAACTTCAGTCAAGATGTATACTCAAGAACATTATAGGATATTTATACTGATCAAATTAATTTAGAACAACCTTCAAGGGAGCGTTCAAATCACTATCTGGATTAGAATTATACTCAATCAAAATAATGTCTGAAACAAGGGAGCCATTTACTAGAGTCCAAAAGTGTTTTTCTAACAAAATATTATGAAATGATATATCAGAGTTATGATAAGAATGGGCTTTCAAACAACATTAAAATTTGACAAAAGTCTCCACTTTCTTAGAGTTCTCTGAAAAGAAACACATGGACTTCACTTTTCTTAGAATAAAACAAAAACACATTCTACCTTTAAATCAATTAGCACTGAAGGCAAAAGTGGCTTTGGGCAGATTACAACTAGGTATCACCAGGAAATATCAAAGTAGTATTTTTCAGCCTTTTAAAATTCATGCCCCTATGTGATAAATAAAATCCCCAATCTTTCTCATCCTCACATTTCTTGCTTTAAACATTTAAATACTTGCAACAAAAAACAGCTCAAAAAACCTCCAGATTTTTCTTTCATTCAACAGTTGGTGGAGTTAAAATTATGAAATCAATATTCTAAAATATTGACTATAATTCACCAATACAAAGCAGCAAAATTTAGAACACTAATTTCAAAATTTTAGGATGACAGTATCAAAAATACAGGAGGGAAATTAAATATAAATTTAAAGACAAATAAAAATAAATAATTAGTGCTAGTACCTATATCAAAATAACCTCTGTAGATAGGTAATGCAGTAACACTGCAGTTTAAGCCACAATTTTAAGTATAAAAAAACTTAAAAAGTCATATATTCTAATCAGTTGACATTCTGAGGACAAATTAACAAAGCGGGAAAGCTGAATTTAAAAATAATACATTCCTTCTCTTTCTAAATTTGACCATATATTTTTTATCAGTTCCTAAAAATAGATTATTAAAGACATTCATATAAAGAGACATATTTCTTTAAAAAATTCGAACTGATGTGAATGAGGAAAACTGACACTCAAAATAATTCAATTTATCTTATGCTATGAAGAAAAGTTTGCTTTTTAAAAGTGGCATGCCATCCATGTGTTAGGGTCACCCAAACACACTGTAAACAGCAGGATAAAAAATTATACGACTCGTAGACAAACTTAAAACTTCAGAATGATGAATAAAGATGCTGATTTTTACTATTTTTAAAAAACTTATATACACATTGCCCATTAAGTTAAAAAACGTGAATGATTTATGACTCCTAAAAATGCATTATTTTCTCTTGATTTTGCTCGAAGACATTATATGCAAGCCAAACCAATACTTGCCAGTCACAGGTGGTTCAGGGGTGAATTAACATCACTGTCCCCACACACTTTGACCTTGGGGCCTATGTGAAATATTAGATGAGCTGGGATCAATGGGCCTCAGTGGCACCCTTTTACGATCTCAGTTAACAGAGGTATAGGGTGCCTCCCACTGGAATGCCTTAAGAGGGGAAAAGACACAGAAGGCAAGAACAAGTGGCTCTCAGTCTGGGCCTGCTTTCTATACTTATGTAACAGTTGCCTTGATACAGTCGGCCTTGGACTGGTGTTTGTTTTATCAAGGCTAATGGACAAGTGCCAGACTTCGTCAGGTACTGGGCATCCCTGCCCTCCCTACTGGATTTTCCCCAGAGCACTGCTAAGCTTAACAACTTTTATTCTTGGAGACTCCTTAGTTTATAATAAAGAGGTGCTAGGCCCCTGTGCTCAATATTTTTATCAAAATCCCTTAATTTACTTAAAACCAACCCGAACTTTAGACTCCTTACGAAAAAAGGAAAAAAAAGTACATGACTCCACCCAATTTAAATGGGTCGTGATCTTCCGAACGAAGTCGGCGCCTTTCATAAGCTACATCAACAAAACCCAGGATACAGCCTGCCTACTTTGGAAAGGTTAAAGATAAAATACAGGCAGTCGGGCAAGAAAACTCAAAAAGAGGAAAACCAGGGGCCACCTGGCCACTCAAGGTGTGGGGACCTGGAATCTCTCCCGTGCGCCCGGCTAGAGCCGAAGTCCGGAGCCCCTAGACAGGAAGCTGGGCCCGGATAAGAGGTGATGACACACCTCCATAACCCAGCCCAGAGCGCCCCCCCGGTCTCCGCGCGTGTCCAGCGGCCCCGTAGCCTCCCCTCCTCCACCTCCTCATCCGGCTCGGCTCTTCCCAGGGTGCCCGCTCGGCCCCGCTCCCTAAGGGGACCTGGAGGCTGCGCGTCCCGGGTCGCTCACCGGCATGCGGGGTACTACGCAGTCCCGAGTTGCTCCGGCGCGGACAGGCCCGAAGACAGGGTCACGGAGTCCTTAGTCCCGGGTGCTGGGGCTAGAGCAACGGGCCTGCAGCGACGAGTCGCCGCTGGGTCCGGGTGGGGGAGGGGCGGCACAATAACCACAACAGCTGAGGCCCCTCTCTGCTGCAACCTGCGCCCGAGCCTGCGCAGAGCGCTCCCGGAGAGGAGGAGGTGTGGCCCGGAAGCGTGCACCACGCATGCGTTCTTTCTTCGTCTTCCTAGAGCTCTGAAGGGAGCTACCTAAGGTGCGTCTGTGCTTGTGCGCTCTCCGTTTTGTTACCTTGGTCTCCCAAGACTTAGAGGTGAAATTTGGCTGCCCTATCACTGGAAGATTTGAAAATACTAGTCCCACCTCCGTTTTTCCCTGTCCGGCTATTTCCCTTTGCAGAGGGGAAAGACGTGTACTGCCTGCCTCAGCCCTGAGCTGAGCAGCCTCTTCGTCCACGCCCTTCAAGTGGTCCTGACACTCGCGACGCTGGGAAGTGAGATAAACTGGTTGGTAGACACATGTCTGGTAGCCGAAAAGTCACATATATTTTAACTTAGAACCTCTTTATTACTAGAAGGAAACAGCCGCGGTTTTGTTTTGATTGTTTTTGTTTTTGCACGTGGTGTCACCCTCCTCCCCCCAGTGCTTAGGGAGATCCTCGCTCAAATACCAGTGTTTCAGCTCATCGCTGTAGACTTGGGGCTACTCTCCCTAACATTTCAAAGGGTGGATAATCTCATGGAGAAAATGAAAATAACAATACAGAGTTGTTTTGAGGGTTAAATGAGATATTGGGAATAATTGTCAAACATGGACTAGACTCACTGCCTGCAGAGAACTTAACGTTTAATGAATGAAAGCTATTGTTACAATCACGGCCACAAGGTACATAGTAACCAAGGAAGAAAGTGATAGTAATTTATTTCTGTGTTCTGACAGGATAGGTGTGTTTGGCCAATAGAATATGAAGATATGTAAAAATAAGAAATGCAAGTCAAAAACATACAATTTAATATCTAAAATTATTACATACATGTGTAAGACAATGAGCCTTCTCACACTATGTTGGTGACGATGTAAACTCATAAATTTCCTGGCAAGCAGTTAGGCAATATGTAGCAAGAGTATTAAAACTTCAAGTTTTCACATCCTTTAGCCCCACAATCCCACCTTTTGGAATTTATCCTAAACCTAATGGGAACTCTAATAAGATTTCAGTACAAAGTGCATTCATTTAAATAACTTAAATGTCCAACAATGCAACGTTGGTTAAATCATTCCCTGACCTCTCCTTTTAGCCCATGTCTTCTGTTGGGACGTTAATTAAATCATTTAACCCCTCATAATTAGCCCAGGCCTTCCAAAGTTGAGGAGAGGGGTGGGCATCTTTCACTAACACTGTTTGAAATTTCAAAATAAATAGTATGGCTAAAACAAATCAGAATCATGGGGAAAAAAAAGAAAAGCAGCTTCCAAATCTATTCTGACGGTCTACGTGTATGACCCTACCTTTCACAGAATTACAAGGTTACTTAAATATGGAATAGCCATGCAATGAGATCTTATAAAGCCTATAAAAGTTATGTTGTAAAGATGTTTTGTTACATGAGAAGTGATGATAATAATATACCACTAAATAGAAGCAGTAGGCAATAGATAGTATATGAAGTAGTATTAAGGCTGTAAAGTATATTCACATTTAGAACATATAGATATAAATGGAAGGAACTATACAAAATATAAACAGTCATTTGTAGTTTGAGGCTATTTTTATTTTCTCTACTATATACATTTTTTAATTAGCAAATGTTTCTATAATTTAACATGTACTATTTTTCAGTTTAAAAAGGTATTTTTTTTTATTTCTCAAGGGAATACTTAGTCATTATTCTCTCAACTAACTTTATCACTTAGCTTTAAAAATTCTGCCTGAGCAGCATGTCCTCATCCAAATAACTGGAATTCACGTAGGAGTGAGTCTTTCTACAAAAAGATCCCTGTAAGAAGCAGTTTAGTGGCATGGTTAGGAATATAGCCTTTATAGCCAGATTGCCTGAGGATGAGCCCAGCCTGACTGGGATATATAGAGTGTGTGTAACAGTGGACAAGATACTTAACCTTCTTTATTCCTAACTTGTATTATCTGTAAAACAGAGATGGTAATAATGCCAGTCTCAATGGGTTGTAGCCAGGAGCTGACACCTTATGTTACCTAGTAAATATTAATGACAAACTTATTGCCCATGTAACAATGAAGTATTTTTAAAAATAGATATTAAATGCTTGATGCTTTTGCCCCTGTACTCTGATTTTCACCATTAAAGCACATTTTTTTTTTTTTTTTTTTGCGGTACGCGGGCCTCTCACCGCTGTGGCCTCTCCCGCCGTGGAGCACAGGCCCCGGACGTGCAGGCCCAGCGGCCATGGCTCAGGGGCCCAGCCGCTCCACGGCATGGTGGATCCCCCCGGACCGGGGCACGAACCTGCGTCCCCCGCACCGGCAGGCGGACTCCCAACCACTGCACCACCAGGGAAGCCCTAAAGCACATTTTGGAAGGAAAATTTTCTGAAAAGCTTGCAGTTGGTTGGTTAACAATGATTTCCTGAGTTCTGTTTCAGTCTCTGTGCTATAAGATATGAAGGCCATACGCTTTATTGAAGAGTCCAGGATAACTTTGTTTTTTTCTTAAATAAATTTATTTATTTATTTTTGGCTGCTTTGGTTCTTCGTTGCTGTGCACGATTTTCTCTAGTTGCAGCGAGCAGGGTCTACTCTTTGGTGTGGTGTGCGGGCTTCTCATTGTGGTGGTTTCTCTTGTTGCGGAGCACAGGCTCTAGGCACACGGGCTCAGTAATTGTGGCGCATGGGCTTCATTTCTCTACGGCATGTGGGATCTTCCCCGGCCAGGGCTCAAACCCGTGTCCCCTGCATTGGCAGGTGGATTCTTAACCACTGCGCCACCAGGGAAGCCCCCAGGATAACGTTGAATAGGTGATAATTCTTCTGTAATGATTTCTGGTTATATTCACCATTGATGCTGAAGCTAACTGATTTTTCTATGTTTAATTAACTTTTGAAAACTTAGCCTTGCCTCATATTCCAGTTTTCTCTTTAATCTACTGTAAAGGTAAATCACCCAAATCCTAATAGCTCTCAACCATATTGCAAAATTTACTTCAAAAGAAGTTTGCTTAAAAAAGAAGAAGAAGTTTGCTTTGAGTTTGAGACCTCTCAAACAGTGGAATCTGTTTTTACTCCCCTTGAAACTGAGTGGATTTTTGTGACCTTCCTGATGAGCAGAAAACAGCAGAAGTCACCCTCTTAGACCTCCTGTGAGGTCATAAAAGGCAGTGTTTCCACCTGGCTTTCTCTCTCTTGGGATGCTCATCCTTGGAACCTAGCCACCATCTTGTAAGGCAGCCAAGTAGCCACAGGGAGATGCCTCATGTAGGTGTTCTGGCTATCTGACCCAACTGAGGCCTCACTGATCTCTAGACACATGAGTGGGCAGGCCTTCAGATGATGACAGCACCCAGCTTTCCAGCTGGGTGACTACCACAACTGTCACCAAGTGGAACACAGAGGATGTCCCTGTTGAGTCTTACCTAAGTTGCAGATTTATGACCAAAATAAATGTAACTCACAGTTTTAACCCACTAAGATCCAGGATGGTTTTTTATTCAGCAATAAATAACCATAACATGAGCCCACTGAAGCTCCACAACCCTTTGAGATATGTACAATCTCCCCCCTTTTTACAGATGAGAAAACTGAGGCTTAGTGAGGTGAAGCAACTTGTGTCCCACATCACGCAGATAATGAGCAACACAGCTAGAATTTGAGTCAAAGTGTGTCAACCTCAGAATCCACATTCTTTGTTGATGAGATGATCAGCAGGTCAATCTAGAGCGTATAGAATGTTTGGGTTGGGAAAGAATGGGGAAAAAAAGAGAGATAAGCCAAAGAATGAGCTTAGAGAGGGACCAGGGGAAGCTAGAAGATATAAGCAGATTTGCCATTGGAATTAAGATCATTCAAGGCTACTCTTTTCACCAGGGTCAGCTAGGGAAGCTCCCACCTATGCAAACACCAGAAGGGAATCTGGTGCTTGGCACTGCATAGCAGGTCAGAAGGCCTGGTTGGGCTCTCTTCATCATCCTACCTCTTCAACAGCGAACTGTTGGCAAGGATGTGGAGAAAAGGGTATCCTTTTATGCTGGTCGTGGGAATGTAAATTCGTTCAGCCACTCTGGAAAACATTATGGAGTTTCCTTAAAACTAGAACTACCATATGATCCAGCAATCCCACTTCTTCAGTATATATATGAAGGAAAGGAAAACAGGGTCTTGAGATATCTGCACTTCCATGTTCGTTGTAGCATTGCTCACAATAGCCAAAATATTTAAACAACGTAAGTGTCAATGGATGAATCAATAAACAAGATGTGGTGCATATATATATGGCATATATATATGGCATATATGTGTATATACATATGTATACACACACACACAAACACACAGGAATATTATTTGCCAAAGAGAAAGATGGACGTCCTGCTGTTTGTGGCAACATGGATGGAATTTGAGGGCGTTATGCTAAGTGAAGTAAGTCAGACAGAGAAAGAAAAATACTGTATTATATCACGTTATACATGGAATTTTACAAAGCAGACTCATAGAAACAGAGACTAGGATTGTGGTTACCAGGGGTTGGGGAGTGGGAGAAAACCGAGATGTAGTACAAACTTCCAGTTACAAGATGAATAAGTTCTGGGGACCTAATGTACAGCATAGTGACTATAATTAACAATACAGTATCATATACTTGAAAGAGTAGATCTTAAATGTTCTCACCACAAAAAAGGAATGGTAATTATGTGACATGATGCAGGTGTTAGCTAATGAATGCTGTGGTTGGTATCCTTTTGCAATAAATGAGTATCAAATCAACGTGTTGTACACCTTAAACTTACACAATGTTATACGTCAATTATATCTCAATAAACCTGGAAAAAAGTAAAAATAATTAAAACTAGTTAGTGACTTTAATTCATCTGAATCTTCTGTAGGATCTTTGTCTTAATCATAATTTCTAATGAGAATAATTTTAGGAGTTTGAGAAAACTATGCTGGATGAATGAATTTATTGTACCAGGCATTCTTTACATCACCTCGTTTACCTTTTTCTTTTTGGCTGTGCCACTCGGCTTGTGGTATCTTAGTTCCCTGACCAGGGATTGAATCCGTGCCCTCAGCAGTGAAAGTGCCAAGTCCTAACCATTGGATCACCAGGGAATTCCCACCTCATTTAACTTCTATAGAAACACTTTGTATTAGGTTCTACTATTATCCCACATCTTCATTTTTAAATAGAGGAAATAGAGGATTCAAGGTACTATGACTTATTTATGGCCACAGAGGTAGTAAATAGCAGAACTGGAACTCAGATATTCTGATTTCAAAGGCTAAACTATTAACCACCATGGCGGAAGTGTATGTGTTTAACTAGAAAGATGGATTTTTGTCTGAAAAAAAGGTTAAAATACATGAACACTGAAAGATATATGCTAATATAAAAAATAATTCTTTAACTTCATATCAGAGACTGTGATGGGAATAAAACTGCTATGGGCTTTCACAGAAGAGAATGCTAAAAGCAGCAAGAATAATTTTTTTTTTTTTTAGGTTTCTTAGAGAGATAGGATCTTAAATAGGCTCATAGGCTTTTCTAATGTTTTTTCTAGATATTCTTCCCTAATAGATCAAGAATTTTACTACTCTTTGTGTTTTCAAATCTTAGTCTAATACTTCACTTATGAGATGATAGGTGTTCTGTTTTGTTTTGTTTTGTTTTTTGCCATAGCACATTGCTTGCAGGGCTTGCAGGATCTTAGTTCCCTGACCAGGGATCAAACCTGGGCTCCCAGCAATGAAAATACTGAGTTCTAACCACTGGAGTGCCAGGGAATCCCCATGATAGGTTTTCTTTAAGAGATAACAGGATTCATTAAGAGGTAACAGGATTCATCAAATTAGCATTCATTTAAAATACATTCCAAAGCAGTGATTGTTAAATTATTTTTAGGTCACAGGTCTCTTTAATAATCTGAAATATGATATGAACCTTCCTCTCCCAAGGGGAAAGAAAAGGAGACACAAAACATTTTGTATACATTTTCAAAGGGGTCACAGATTTCCTAGAAGTCTGTCTATGAGGACCAGATTAAAAACTGTTTAAAGACTTCGCATACCATGAACAACTAAGCCCGTGCACTGCAACTACTGAGCTCGCGTGCTACAACTACTGAAGCCCGCGCGTCTAGATCCCGTGGTCCACAACAAGTGAAGCCACTGCAATGAGAAGCCCACGCACTGCAACGAACAGTACCCCCCCCCCCCCCCCGCTCACCGCAACTAGAGAAAGCCCGTGTGCAGCAACGAAGACCCAATGCAGCCAAAAATAAATAAATAAATGTGTTTAAAAAAAAAACCAATTAGACAAAAATGGCTGTATTTAGACCTCGGTCATAACAGCAATGGTGTTATATTTGCTAGCCATAATTTCTTCTCATTTTGAAAAGTGGCTTTGGGAAATAGTAATTATGATTTAGATATAGAGGCAGTATTCAATTGTGGCATATCAATACTAGGTGACTCCACATTTCAGAAAACCCTGAAGAGTCATCTTTTTTTTTTTTTTTTACAGTTTTTCTATTTCCTCTCTTTAAAAAGTATTAGCATTGTTTAAATTGCAGTTTAACATTTAAAGGGGTGAGTTTTTAATTTTTATTTGTGAAGTGGGGCATAGCTTTGGCACCCTGGATTCAGGCTTTTTTAAGTGTTCTTCATATTTGCCTTAGTGATCAACAAGGTGCAGAGTGGTGGGAAGATGTCTAAGTAGATTCATTGTTTTATGGATTGTCATTTAAAAAATATCAATGCCCTAATCATATGAGTGATATTCAAAATATAATACAGTAAATTTAAAGAGTGAATTAATAAAAATCAAATTAATTAAAAATTTAAAGTCTTGGGGCTTCCCCGGTGGTGCAGTGGTTGGGAGTCCGCCTGCCGATGCAGGGGACGCGGGTTCGTGCCCCGGTCCGGGAAGATCCCACATGCCGCGGAGCGGCTGGGCCCGTGAGCCATGGCCGCTGAGCCTGCGCGTCCGGAACCTGTGCTCCGCAACGGGAGAGGCCACAGCAGTGAGAGGCCTGCGTACGGCAAAAAAAAAAAAAAAAAAAAAAAATTTAAAGTCTTATGAGAGCTCCTAAATACTGAGATCTTATCAATTTGACACCTAGTATCCCCCAGGCTCAAAATGATGTTTTAAAAATCTAGTTAGAGTTTGTAATTAAATGAATTTGTTCTTTCTCATTAAATATTAAATCAGAAATAGGAATTGAAAGTAGATGAGAAACCTGAAAATATCTGAGTAGAGATTCCATGTATATAAATTACCCAATGGGTCTCCATAGTTCTCCCATCTTCCAGAGTCACCCTTTCCATTAGTAGGCAAATAAAATAACATGAACCCTCTTTTCCAGGGGCATGTACTCCCCAATTTTTCTAAAGATTTTTGAGAAGGAAGGCTTACAACTTTTTGCTGGTAGTTGACTGTCATTATTTTCTGTGCTCTGCTCCTGGCTCAAGTCTTGATCACTTTGTGCTGTCTTATCACTACTTATGGATTCTTTGTTGCTCTCTCTGCATCCCTTTGTCACACATTTAAACATGGTTCCTTTCTATCATACCATAAGTCAGCATAAACAGAAAGCTGTATGTATAACAGATAAAATGGTTTAAGTACAAAAAAACCCCGGACAACCTAAAACTGAATATCCAACATTGATTTTTGTTTTTTGCATTAAAAAAATTTTTTTTTATTGGAGTATAGTTGATTTACAATGTTGTGTCACTTTCAGGTGTACAGCAACAACATTGATTTTTATTAGAGTTCAAAGTTCATTTTCTGCCAAGAGTCATGTTGTAGTGATCCCCCTTCTTCCTGAGCCCAGTCAGCCATCAGTTCCCCAGGAGCCCACTCTGATTCTCCAATGAGATTTTTCCCAAATGCTTTCCTATAAGTCCAGGGGCCCAGACTCCCCTTTTCTCAAGCTGCTGCAATGAAAATGGAAAATTCCACTTATACAGGCCCATGTGGCTCTACCTTTATCTCAGCGTCTCTGTTACAAGACTAACCTTGAGACGACTTTTTTTTATAACCAAAATGCCCACTTATGTGTGTTCCCAAACACAGCAGTATCCTCCCAACTTTTTTAGAACGCAGTGACATTTGCTATTAAAATCTTCTTTTGTTCCTTTATTCAAATAGAATGACTACAATGTAAAGGACTAACCTGTAGGTATGAAAATTCTTCCTCTGAAATGCCAGTTATCAGTTCAGCCATTGGATGAAAGTGTTTATTCTCTATAAACAGTGCTGTTCAGCAAAAATATAATTGAGCAACAAATGCAAGCCATATATGTCATTTAAAATGTTCTAGCAGGGCTCCCCTGGTGGCACAGTGGTTGAGAGTCTGCCTGCCGATGCAGGGGACAGGTTTGTGCCCTGGTCCGGGAAGATCCCATATGCTGCGGAGCGGCTAGCCCCGTGAGTCATGGCGGCTGAGCCTGTGTGTCCGGAGCCTGTGCTCCACAATGGGAGAAAAAAAATGTTCTAGTAGCCATATTAGATAAAGTAAAAAGAAATGGGTGAAATTAATTTTAATAATCCAGTATATCTTAGACATTATTATCTCAACATAAATATAAAGATAAAAAATGAGGTATTTTAAATTCTGTTTTTCATATGAAGTTAAAAATTTGTACAATTCAGTTCTGAGTAGCCACATTTCAGGTGCTCAATAGCCATATGTGGTTAGGATGTATTCTTTTAGATAACAGAGTTCCATACAATAACATAAAACACAAATAGAGTTCTTAGGATTTTTGGATTACATATAGCTAGAAAATTTTAGAATAAGGGAGGAAAGAATACAATTTACCTCTCAACTTAATGTCTTTTGAGACTTTTGTGCTAACCCCAAACTTTCCTTTAATTTTCACTATACTTGTTTTCTCTCCCTGTCGACTAAAAAATACATTCACAACCTAAAAGTTGAGAGTTATGTTTTATTCGGCAGGAATTTTTAGGACTTCAAGCCGGGGAGGCAGCGCCTCAGTAACCCTGAGAGAAATGCTCCAAGGAGGTTGGAAGGGTGGGGGAGGGGCAGGCGTGGGCAGCCAGTATACATAGGAGTTTTGCAACAAAGGGCAGGTAGTCTGAACTTCAAAAGATTATTGTTAGTTAAAGAAAACCAGATATGTCAAGTTAAGGAATTTAGCACTTTTCTATATATGGGAAGATGTAAGAGTCTGGGCTCACTGAAATCATTCCTTTGATATGGACCTCAGCTATCTGAGGCCAGTATCCTGGGTTTTCATATCCTGAGTTTCCTCAGGGCTCACCGTGGGGAGTGGCAGTAATTTGATGGCTGCTAGATGGCAGGTATTCTTTCCTTCTGAGTTCCCTGAGAGCTCACCATAGGCTGTGGCTGCAATTGCTGATGACTGTGACATCCTCTGTTTACTGATATGGCAGGAAATATTCCTTTTCTCATTCCTAAACACTGCTTTCTAAAGCTCTTCCCCACTATGACTCCTAAATTACGACAGCTGGATACAGCCTGGCCAGTTATCATTATTATCTTTTATGTTTCCCGGAGTGAAACTCCTAACAAAGTTTCTTGAGAATTTCCATGAGGGACAGATATGCATAGGAGGACCAGGTTAGTTTTAGATTGAAGACAGAGGAGTCGAATAGGAGCTGGCATATCTACAAGATGTGTGTCAAAGGATATGTGTTTAACCTTCTGATTTCAACTTTTCAAAATTCTTAAATATCACTGTGAAGATGTTAAATTCTTTTCACATTAGTCTTCAAATTTCAGTCATTAGTAATTAATAATGATAGCCTTAACAACAAATAGTATATAGACATAAGCTTGTGGACAAAAAATGTTGCCTGCCATTTTGGTAAACACAGAATGTTGCCCCACCATCAAGCCATCGGCCACTGCAGTTGTCCCTGAGGGTGCAGCCTGAGGGGAATTCAGGATGGAGAAAAACAGGATATTGGCCCTAGATAGTTCAGATGCATATCTAAGAAATAAATTCAATAAGCCCAGACTCTTGCATCTTCCCATACATAGAAAAGCACTAAAATCATTAACTTGAGATGTCTGTTTTTTGTGATTAGCATTAATCTTTTGATGTGTGACTACATGGGTGTTTTTGTTTGTTTGTTTGTTTTCAGCAAAAACTCCTATATATCCTGGCTCCCCCTTTACCTCTTTGAGCAGTTCCTCAGAGCTATTGCTCAGAGCTATGGCTATCTCCCAGGCTATAGTCCTCAGTAAAGTCCCCAAATAAAACATAACTTGCAGCTTTTAGGTTGTGCATTTTTCTTCAGTCAACAGGCATCAGTACAGGACAATGTCCATTCAAGGCACTGCTCTACCTTGAACAGAACCAATGTGTGTTTTCGGAGAGGGTGTGTCTTATCTTTAAGAAATCAGTCTCAAAAATAATATCACCGTTTACACTGCTTAAAATCTAGTGAGGTAGATAGGTAAATCAACAAAAACAATGAAATATGATAAGGTGTATGAATGATAGTATGTATAAACAATGCTATCTATCTGGGACTAAAAGACTGATGAAGATTCCTTGGGGAAGTAAGGAATGTGTAGGAGATTTTAAAAAATTTTTTGTTAAAGTTTTATTGGGTATAACTGGCATACCATTTACTGTACATGTTTAAAGTATACAATTTTACAAGTTTGGACATATGAATATACTTGTAAAACCTAAACCATGATCAAAATAATGAACATATTCACACCCAGAAAAATTTCTTTGTGTCCCTTTGTAACCTCATTCTTGCTACTTTTCCGCTGATATACTTTCTGTCATTATAGATTAGCTTGCGTCTTCTAGAATTTTACATTAATGAAATCAAACATTATGTACTCTTCTTCATCTGGCTTTTTTCATTCAGTCTACTTATTTTGAGATTCATCCATCATGTCTTTAAGTACTCATAGTCCATCCCTTTTTATTGCTGAGCAGTTTTCCCGTATAAGGATATGTCATAATTTATTTGTCTGTTCACCTGTTGATGGATATTTGGGCTTAAGTTTAAATTTTCTGGCTGTTACAAGCAAAGCTGCTGTGAGAATTTATGTACAGGCTTTTCCAAGACATGTTGCTTGCATTTCTTTGGAGTATATACCTAGAAGTAGTATAACTATGGTAGGTGTTACATTTAAAGTTTTAAGAAGCTGCCAAACTATTTTCCAAAGTGGCTGTGTCATTTTATATTCCCACTAGCTGAGTTGCCTGGAGTCACAATGCTAGTGAAGAAAGGAACTATCCTCAGGTCTTGGGACTCGCAGCCCCAAACCCTTCACTCAGACCAGTGCTTGCGCTCTGGCTGGATGGTGGGATGCCTGGAATTGCTTCTGGAGTATCTGGTCAGTGGGTGTGTGTCATGGCCCTGTAGTCCAAGCTACTTTGTCTCTATGGTTCTGCCTATTCTGAACATTTCATATAAATGGAATCACACTGCAAAAAAAAAAGAGAGAGTTTCCATTGAGCCACACCTTTGCCAACACTTGGTATGGTCATTCTTTTTAATTTTAGCCTCTCGAATAGATGAGTAGTGGGTTTTTTGTTTGTTTGTTTCTTAATATATTTATTTATTTATTTTACTTTTGGCTGCATTGGGTCTTCATTGCTGCGCACAGGCTTTCTCTAGTTGTGGCGAGTGGGAGCTACTCTTCGTTGTGGTGCGAGGGCTTCTCATTGTGGTGGCTTCTCTTGTTGTGGAGCATGGGCTCTAGGCACGCAGGCTCAGTAGTTGTGGCACACGGGCTCAGTAGTTGTAGCTCGCAGGCTCTACAGCGCAGGCTTAGTAGTTGTGGCGCACGGGCTTAGTTGCTCCACAGCATGTGGGATCTTTCCAGACCAGGGCTCGATCCCATGTCCCCTGCATTGGTAGGCGGCTTCTTAACCACTGCACCACCTCTTATTGTGGTTTTAATTTGCATTTCCCTAATAGTTACTGATGTTGAACATCTTTTCAAGTCCTTCTTTGCCACTCTCAGCATATTTGGTGAAGTGTCTGTTCAAAATCTTGCCCAGTTTTTGTTATTATTTTGTTTCCTTTTTACCGAGTTATGAGGGTTTTAAGAAATACATTCTGGATACAAGCATTTATCCGATATGTGATGTGCAGAGTTTTTCTCCCCAGTCTGTGGCTGTCCTCTCTCTCGTTCTCTTAACTGTGTCTTTCAAAGAGCAGAAGTTCTTAATTTTGATAGAATCAAATTCATGAACATTACTGGAAGCTAAGTGGATAAGAGAGTTAAGTACAATTACAATATAATACGATAAGTCCTATGATAAGGATTTGCCCTGGATTTACTCAGACTTAGGGAGTAACAAAGACTTTCTGAAGGAGGAGATACTTGAGGAGGAGCTAACTGAGTAAGACTGGAAATGGAGTTGCAGGCAAGAAAAGAACATGTGCACAGGCTATGAAAGAGTATGGTATATTTAACTATGAATATCTGTATGACTGGAGCATAGTGTGCATATGAAGACAAAATAGAAAATAAAATTAGGATGAAAACTGAGAAAAATTAGTCATGAAAGATCCTGTGCATTAAGGGGTTATGCCTTACTGCTAATAATTGTGGTTATATATGCATTTTTAAAAGATCATTTTGGAATTGTTGCTGAAAATGCATGGGGAATGGATGGGAGAGTTATTAGAGGCTGAGAGACCAGATAAGAAGTGTGAGAAGGACCCAGGACAAAAGTATTGATGCCTGGGGGACAGAGAAGTTGAATAACTATAAATAATTGGAAAATAGAATCAGAAAGATTTGGTTATCAGTGTTTCCCAAGAGACTATGGAAGGAGTTAAATGTGGAATTTGGAAAAAGGCATTTTTAAGCTTAAACAATATAAATGGTGTAGTCAAGGAGTAGGGATGCATAATTTGAAATTTCATTATTTGTATTATATGTTTTGTTTTGTGATGATTGATGAGATGGCTGGTAGATCAACATAGTCATTAGATTAGTAATAGACACTGTTAGTCAAGGAATAGATGAAACCCACTCTACTCAAAATATATCCCCATATGTTTCGCAAATTGAAGATTATTTGGGATTCAAATCTTTCTAGAAGAATAATATTCAAATCTTTCTAGGAGAATAATATATTCTCCTGGTATTAGTATCGCAATTACTATCTCCTGTTTTCATAACGTGAGTATAATTATTAAATAATCAGAGGAGCAATCTCAGGTGAGACAACAAATCTCCTAAGTGACCTGGGAGACAATGAGACTATTCAAGTTGGAGTTCTAGTGATTGGAGGGAAGGGGAACTGACAGATTTCTTTTTCTTCAGAGGTCATAACTGTAGAGATCAGTGAAGTCAGAGAATGAAAGGCAAGTTTTTTGTGTTTAGCTGGGCAATTGGTCAAATCCAAAAGGTCAGCCCAGCTTGGAAGTAGTACTTTCCAGTTTCAGGCTAAGACGAGATGGTTAGTATTAAAGAAACAAAAGGTTTCTGAAAGAGGCTATCCTTAAAACAGTGTGAGAAACCCTGAACAAAGAGCCAACATAATGCAAGTTAAGGATCCAGGCAAAATGTCAGAGCAATGATGCATCTGTGGCGGGTACCACTCCAAGAATGGAGCTTAATAATAAACCAAGGTCAGAACTGTTCTCAAAGTATCGGGAGGCCCAACTAGCACAGGCAGAGAAGAAGGAAAACATGACCAGAGTCAGAGACTCGGGGAATGAGAAACAAGGCCAGATAATAACAGTCACAAGGGCATGAAGTACTTTTTACTACATGAATGCAAGGGAGAACAAGCATAGTTAACTGGTTAGGTGAGAAAGAAGGAAGTATTTCACTCCTTTAGTAGTGATCATCACTACTGCTGAAAAGAGAACTCTTGAGGAGGTGTTTTGAAACTGTTGTAAAGTAAAAATACAGAATCTAATCAAGATTTACAAAGCAGTAAGAGACTTACTCCACTTCACAAAAATTCGGTTATGTAGAATAAACTTACACTTTTTCCTCCCCTAGGGGAAAAAAAAGTTGAAAAATACTTATCTGAAGACACAAGTAAACTTTAACAAACTTAAATCCAAAAGGTAATAAGAACTTCCTAGGAGAGAAGAGAATGACAGCTGCTTTCATTTCTTACAGAACAGTTTATGGTATTTATGGTACATCAAGTAGCTTTTTTCTTACATGAAGGCACCACAAACAGGGGTAAAGGGAGACCAGCCAAATGTTTAATGGCTGTGTGTAGGCTGGAATGATAGATTATAATCTCATGGCACTCCAATCACAGAGGGAGTCTGCAACCCACCCTCTAACTCTTTCCCAAGGCCTGAACTAAGTAATCAAAAGTATGTGAAAGGCAGGGAGTAAGGCAGGATTACTGGAAAAAAATCCCTTTAAGGATGCCAGGCCTTCTTCAGTTGCATCCCAACAATGCTCTGAAGGCTGGGGGCAGGGCAGCAGGATGGAGAGAGTTCTAGTGAAGCACAAAAAGACAGGCAAGACTGGGGAAGTAAAGAGCACAACCCATGGACATGCTGGAAGCTAAGCTTCTGAGCTAAGAGAGTAACAGTTTGGTGGATGGGCTGTCAGGTACAAAGTCATCTCCAGAGTTTTGCCAGTGCTAAAAACCCAAGCACATTTGAAGGACATGGTGAACTGATTCTAATTAACTTCTATAAAGCCCAGACTCAGCAAATCTAAAGATTCAATTGACTCAGGCTTCCAAACAAGAAGCCTAATAGAAAAAGTGGAAAGATATTTTTTTTAGGGTAAATATTATGTACTGTTCTCTTTTGTGCAATATCTAGCATACAATAAGAATTATCAGATATGTGAAGGCACAAGAAAATGTGAGCCATGGTCAAAAGAGAAAATAGTTAATAGAGGCAAACACAGAAATGGCCCACATATTGGAATTATCTGAAAGGGATTTTAAAATTACTATAATAAATGTTATAGAATCTGTAGGAAAAGTGGACAACATGCATGAATAGACAGGGTATTTTGGTAAAGAGATGGGAACTGTTTTAAAAAAACACAAATGAAAATGATAGAAATAAAATATCAGATATAAAAAGTCCACTTGGTAGGATTATTAGCAAACTGGACATAGCAGAAGAAGGAATTCATAAACTTGAGACAGGTCAATAGAAATTATACAAACCAAATATAAAAAGCAAAAAAATGGGGGAGGGGGAGGGACAGATGGAAAAGAGTGTCTGATATCTGCAGGACAGTATCAAATGGTCTAGCATACATGTACTTGGAATCGAAGGAGAAGAAAAAAGGAGGGTACAGAAGAAGTAGTTGAAGAGAGATAAATTGAGAAATCTCCAAAACAACTGATGATATCAATCCATGTATTCAGCAAGCTCAGTGAATCCTAAAGAGCATAAAATTGAAAGAAAAACAAACCTAGAGAATCATAGCAAAAAAATCTTAAAACCAGTCACAGAGAAAAGATACACATTACATGTAGAGGAATAATGATTAAAAAAGATTAATCACTAGTGATTTTTTTATTTCAAAAACAACAGAAGCCATAGAAAATGGAATGGGATTTTTGAAGTGGTCTAAATATAAACAACATATATCAATTTAAATTCTGTATCTAGCAAAAAACCCCCAAATATTTCAGCCAAAATAAAGCTATTTTCAGACAGACAAAAGCTGAGCAACTTCAGCTCCAGACATCTCTAGCAGAAATTCTAGAGGTTCTTCAGGCTAATGTGAAATGATATAAGATGAAAGTCCTGATATATGAATAAACATATAGAAATATTTTCTATTTTACTTATTTTATATGTATCCCATATATCATTTATCTATAGCTATACATAGCTTTAAAAGATTATTGACTAAAATGAATATGGTAGCAATATATTTTGGGTTATAATGTATGTGGAAGTAAAATATATGTCAACAAGGGCACAAAGTACAGGAGGGAATATAAATAGGATTATAGTGTTGCAGTGTTCTTGTATTTTTCTTTAAGTAGTAATTTATCATTTGAAGGTAAACTTTACAAATTGAAGATACATAAAGTAAATTGGAAAATATACCATGAAAACAATAAGCATAAGAATGATAGTATCGCCATAATAATATCAGAAAAATAAAACTTCAAGGCAAAGAGTATTTCCAGAGATACAGAAGCATATTCATAGTGGTAAAAGTCTTCATTGTTTAAGAAGATATAATGGTTCTAAATATGCATGCAGGTACTAATAGAGCCTTAAAGCCACAAAGCAATATTTGACAGAATTAGATGGAGAAATAGATAAATGTACAATAAATAATGAATAGAATGTACACAGAAAATCAGGAAAAATATGGAAGATTTGAATAACATTATGTACTAACTTGACCTAATGGAGTTAATAGAATGTAATACCCATCAACTAAAAATACAAATTCCTTTCAATTTCACAAAGAATATTCAGCAAGACCAATCATTGACCAATCCCTATGCTAGCATCTTAAACAGTCTCAATAAATTTCACAAGATCAGAAACATAGAGTATATGTTCTATGATCACAAATTAGAAATCAGTAACTGAAAAATATCTTGAAAATGCCAAAATATTTAGAAATTAAGTGACTCATTTCTAAATCACCCATGAATCACAGGAGAAATCACAAGGAAAAATGAGAAATATTTTGAACTTTATAGTGAGAACACAATATATCAAAATTTGTGGGATGCATCCAAAACATGAATAAAGTGGAAATTTATAACATTAATTGTCTATATTAGAAAAGAAGAAAGATATACAGTGAATTAGCTAAGCTTCCACATTAAGAAATAAAATACAAAATTAAACCCAATTTAGGAAGAAGAAAGGAAATAATACATAGAAAAGCAGAAATTAATGAAACAGAAAATAAGGGAATTCCCTTGTGGTCCAGTAGTTAGGACTTTGCACTCTCACTGCTGAGGTCCCAGGTTCGATCCCTGGTCAGGGAACTAAAATCCCATAAGCCATGCAGTGAGGCCAAAAAAAAAAAAAAAGATAAACAAGAGAAAATAAAGTCAAAAGTCAGTTCTTGGAAATGGTTAATAAATTTGATAAACCCATAACAAAGACAATATGGAGAAAATATAAATTACCAGTATCATTAAAAAACAAGTGACATCATTACAGATCTTACAAACATTAAAGACATAATAAAGGGATATTATGAATAACTTTGTGCCAGTGGTTCTCAACTGGGGACATTTTTTTTCCCCAGAGGAGAAATTTGGCAATATCTGGAGATAGTTTGGTTATCACAGCCTGGGGCGAGAAGTATTATTGGCATCTTACGGATATAGGCTAAGGATACTACTAAATATCCTACAAGACACAGAACATCCTCCTATTACCTGTCCACCCCAAAATACCCATAATGTTAAAATTGAGAAGCTCTGCTTAATGTTAATAAATTCAATAGCTTAAACAAAGGAATTAATTTCTTGAAAAATTCAACTAACCAAATTGACGCATAAAGGAGTAGAGAAATCTGTGTGTTACTAAACTCAGGTTGTGCTGCTCACCACTTGAAAGCCAATACTCGAGAGACAAGTGTTGGTTGGAAAAGGAAAGTTTGCTTTATTCAGGAGGCTGGCAAGCTGGGAAGAAGGTGGACTCATGTCCAAAAACCAACTCTGAAGATTCTGACCAACCTTGAAAGTTTTTAATGGAGAATCATTTGGGGAGGGGGTCAGAGTCTTTGTTATCTTTCACTGTATGCAGATTTTCTTCTAGTTGGTTGGCAGTGAGGTAATAGGGCAGTACTCCATGCATCTTGTGCTCAGCCTGAAGGTACCATTCTCCACCTCTGTGGGGGCCTTAGTTCCTACAGAAGAACTCAAAGGTATTGCTATGTATATTCCTTCACTATTGTTTCTTGACTGCTCGTCCTTTGTTTCTGCATTCCCTCTCTTCCCTGATAAGCAACTGTTTGAATCTGCCCTTTGGAACTCCTATTTCCTACAAACAAGAAATGGGGTGCATGGAAAGGATTTGTTTCCAGGAGGACCCCACAGCGTCCTTCTCCATTTCATATATAGTCTCATATGTATTAAGGAAATTGAAATTGTTATCAAAACCTTCTCACAGAGAAAACTCAAACCTCAAATGGCTTTGCCAGGGAATTATATCAAACATTAAATGAGGAAACCAACCTTAAATAAGTGCTTTCAAAAACAGAGGGGGGAACACATCCCAACTTATTTTATGAAGCTGCATAACCCTGATATCAACACCTGGTAAATACAGTACCAGAAAAGAAAACTACAGACCAATATTCCTCATGATAATAGATGTAAAATTTATAAAATATTAGCAAATTCAATATAGGAATACATAAAAGAATAATGCCAGTGGTTAATGTTGAAAATTAATGTAATTCATAACAGTAAAGAAGAAAAAAATCATGTGATCATCTAAATAAATGTAGAAAAACTAGTTGACAATATTAAATATCCATTTATTATAAAAATTTTCAGCAAACTGCTATAGAATCATACATAATAAGTTAATAAATGACTTTCCACTAAGATCAGGAACAAGGCAAGGATGTCTGCTCACATCAACTTCCATCATCGTTTTACTATAAATCTTAGCCAGTGCAATAAGGCATGGAAAAGATTGCCTTTTAAACAAAACTGTAAAGAAACAAGTTTTTGTATGTTGAGTATCTTATGGATCTAAAAAAAGATACCAGATAGCAGGTTCACAGGACACAAAAATCAGTTGTAATGATATAGGCTAGTAATGACTATTGGAAAATAAAAAATTTAAAATACTGTTTACAATTGCATCTAAAAGCATTAACTACTTAGGAATAAATCTAGTAAAATTCATGGAAGATATCTATACTAAAAACTACAAAATATTTAAGAGCGAAATTAAAGAAGACAAACAGAGAGATACCATTTTCACAAATTAGAAGGCTCAATATTGTTAAGATATTGTTTTCTCTTCAAATTGATCTATAGATTCAATTCAATCCAAATTAAAGGCTCAGAGGTCTTTTATGATAAAGTCAACAATCAGATTCTATAATTTTTATAAAAATGGAAGGACTGAGAAGAACCAAAATAATCTTGCCAAAGAACAACAGAGTTGGATGACTTATAATTTTGGATTTCAAGTTGTAAAGCTGATGTGATTAAGATGGTGCATCATTGCCGTAAGAATATACAAGTAAGATCAATAAGACCTAAAAGAAAGTTTGTAAGTAGATTCATTTATATATGGTCAATTAATTTACCATGAAGTCAACTCAATAGTGAAAGAAACAGTCTTTTAAATAAATACCATTTTAAATATATGGTTCTGGAACAGCTGGATGTTTATATAGGAAAAATAATAATAAGCCAGTCTGAAAAGGCTACGTACTGTATGATTCCAATTTCATGACATTCTGGAAAAAGGCAAAATTAAATGGATAGTAGTGAGGTAGGTTTTATATGAAGTATAAAGATCAGTGGTTGTCAGGGTTTCAGGGGGAGAAAAAGAGGGTTGAAGAGGTAAAGCACAGGGGATATTTTTAGAATGTTAAAACTATTCTGTATAATTCTATAATAGTGAACACATGACACTATGCATTGTGAAAACGCACAGAACTCTACAATATAAAGTCTGAGCCTAAATGTATGTAAATTAAAAAATAATTTAGCAGGTTGTGGGATCCAAGCATTGACACAGACAAAATAAGACGAAATAATCTAACTTTATTATAAACGTATGAAACAACCTTGCTGAAGGTACTGGGAGAAAAAGATACTGACCTAAGTAATTTTGGAAATGAATGAAGTCTTTAAGTCTAAAGGCAAAATAAAATGTACATAAGCACCATAATATAGTTCATAAAGTTGTTTCATGTGGAGCTACAGATGACCAATCCTGATACCACCATATACATATATGTGGGAACTGAACAATTAAGTGAATGTATGGCAGACAGGTAGATCCAAGTTTTTCATTGTTGGAGTGGGAGGTTACAGATATGCAAGGTAAGAGGCTATAGTAATCAATGCAGCAATGAATTACAGTTGGAACTGAGTCCAACTGAACTCATGTTTAGCTTAATAGAGATACAGATAGTAACTTACAAAAATACCTATAGATTTTTGTATATGCACATGTTAGCGTACACACATAGATTTCCTTTCTCTGTCAGTTGTGAGGGCATGGAAGCAATGACATGCTGCTGGGGAGTAGCAATGAGCATACCTAGTACCCAGACGTTGATTTCTAATACCATTTCTTAATAAAAGAAACCAGGGATCCTTAGAGAAAGGGATTATTCTAGACCAAGAAATATATAAGATGAGCCTGGAGAATCTTGTAGTACTGGAAAGTAAGGAATTGCTTAAGCAAACCAACAAAAACACACAAAGTTATAGCAACCCACAGTGATGGAGATATATTAAAGGGGACACAAGAGCCAGTGAAAAAGTTCCCAATGACCAAAGCTTGTACACTTTGAGCAACGATATAAATAAAGTGGTGTATGAGGATAACCTAAATTATAAAGGACACATCTCTGAGTTCCTACAGATATAAATTAATGACTGAATAAATAAATAAATGTGGGAAATAGACCACCTTTGTAGAAGAATTTGAAATAACTTACATAGAAATTCTTCCCTCAAGGAGGTGGAACATAATTTCCTACTCCTTAACTGTGGGCTGTATATGGTGACTTCCTCCCAAAGAGAACAGTATGGAAAGGCGGAAAAATACTAAGTCTGCAGTTGAGAAATCTGACCCACACTATCTCAGCCAGGTGATCAGGTTAACATCAATGGTGATACGTCATGAGGATAGCATGTACACTTAATATAGTGGGATAAGAATGGCACTTTAATTTTGAAGTCTTCCTCCCGAACACCTCTAACTCCAGTGTATTGGCCAGGGTTCTCCAGAGAAGCAAAACCAACAAGGTGTATTGCTCTTTATCTATATCTATTTCAACAGTGATATGTATATCCACATCAGTATCAATATAGGAAAAGAGTTGGAAACCCAGGAAGAGCCAGTGTTGCAGTTCAAGTCTGAAGTCCGTCTGCTGGCCAAATTCCCTCTTGCTCTGGGGAGATCAGTCTTTTTTTTTTTTTTTTTAACTTTTATATTATATTGGAGTATAGTTGATTAACAGTGTGTTAGTTTCAGGCATACAGCAAAGTGATTCTGTTATACATGTATCTATTCTTTTTCAAATTCTTTTTCCATTTAGGTAGTTACATAATATCGAGAAGAGTTCCCTGTGCTATACAGTAGGTCCTTGTTGGTCAGTCTTTTATTCTATTCAGTTCTTCAGTTGATTGCAAGAGGCTCACCTGTATTACGGAGCACAATCTGCTTTACTCAAAGTCCATGGATTTAAATATAACTTTTACCTACAAATGCCCTCACAGAAACATCCAGCATAATGTTTGACCAAATATTGACACTGTGGCCCAGCCAAGCTTAATCATAAAATAAACCATCACACCTAGTCTAGTCATGAGAAAAACAGTAGACAAATCCCAAGTGAGGGGCATCTTACAAAATACCTTATTGTTACTCCTCAAAACTGAAAATCATTGAAAACAGTGGAAGTCAGGAACTCACAGACAAGAGGACAATTAAATGTAATGTTGCATCCTGGATGGGATGATGAAACAGAAAACTTATGTTAGGTAAAGACTGAGGGAATCAGAAAAAAGTATGGGCAATGTATCAATATTGGTTCATTAATTGTAACAAATATACCATGTTTATGTTAGCTGTTAATAATTGGGGAAACTGGGTGTAGGGTACATGGAAATTCTCTGTACTGTCTTCTAACAGGGTAGGAAAAGATTTATTAGGAGGACACAAAAATTACTAATGACAGCGGCAAATATTGATGTATTCGTTGATCTTTATCAAAATTAAGAATTTCTGCTTATCAAATACACCATCAAATAGGCAGGTTACAGACTGGGAAAATATAACACAATTATCTGACAAAAGACACATGTTCAGAATATACAGAAACTTTAACAAATCAATAGTAAAAAGACGAATAATCCAACTTAAAAATGGGCGAGAGATGTGACAGAAACCTTGCAAAAGAATACATAGGAATAGCCAGTTAAAAAATGAAAAGGCAATGAAAACCATTAGTCATTTGGAATCGCAAATCAAACCTACAATGATACACCATTTCCCATCCACTTGAAGGGCTAAAATGTAAAACAAAAACAAAAAAACCTGTGAATACCAAATGTATCAATATTACTTCATTAATTGTAACAAATTTACCTTACTAATGTAAGCAGCTAACGTTGCGGAAACTGTTGTACATAGGACTCTCATATGGAGCAGCTAAAATGTTCATAAATTGCTAATGCGAATGCAAAAATAAATTCTTTGGAGAGCTATCTGGCAGCTTTTCATAAAGTTAAACAGACTCTACCTATGACCCAGCTACCTACAGGAACATCAAACATGTCCATAAAAAGACTTATACAGGAATATTCATGGCAGCCTTATTCTTACTAGGCCAAAAATTGAAGAAAAAAAACCAACAAATATCCACCGATAGAGTAAACCAAAAGATGTACGTTTGTACATTCATAGAATACTACTCAGCGATTTTTAAAAAGAACAAATTACTGATACAAACAACGTGTAAGAATCTCAAGAACATTTTGTTGTGCAAAAGAATCTAGATTTTAGAAAATGCATACAATGTGATTCCATTTACATGAATTTCAAGAAAAGGCAAAACTAATATATGGTTATAGGAATCAGAAAGTAGTTGTCTCAGGGAGAGGTAGAAATGGACAGGAAAAGGGGTGTAAAGGAACTTTCTGGGATTATGTAGATGTTCTTGTTTTTGGCGAAAAAGTGTTGTATGTAATTGCCCAAACTCTTTGAACTAAACACTTTAGATCTTCATTTTATTATATGTAAATTATACTTCAATAAAAAATTTAAAATTCATACTTCAAAAAAGTTAAAGTATTAGATGGACTTTTCTTTCTCTTTACCTTACTTCATCTTCCAGCCTGAGATTTCTATTTATCTTGGCTTTTCATGGTGGAGGCTTCATACGCCATACTTTCTTCCATGAAACAACAAGGTCATATTCAATTCATTAGTTTGGGGCCCTATTTGATGTGGATATCTTATGATTCCCATTAATATTTAGAGTTAGGCTCTTAATTCGTATTGTATAGAAGGTTTGCCTTTGTCTGACCTGTGTTGCCCAGTCTCTTTGCTGCTTTATTTCCTTATCTCTGTTGCCCAAACTGTTCTCATAGATTTTGAGCTTATTGCCATTTCTGACCTTCAGTACCTGCATGAACTTTAAAGTCCCTTCTTGTGTCTATGTATCTTTATCATTCATTGCACTGTCTCTACAATACTGCTCCATGAAATAGAGGAATGATATGCTGGTTTTGAAATAAATGTTAACATTGCATACTATACATTTTAAAGAAATTACTTTCAAGAAAAGTAAATTAAAATAATGAAGGTGACTAATAAATGAGTTGATGCTTTGACTGTTTTTGAATAGATGCATTATCTCCCATATATCTATCCTGATCTGATCATAAATAATTTGGATGAAATTTTAAAATTCAATACATACGTGTCATGAAAATCATTGTATATTATATATCTTAAATTCTTTTTTTTTTTTTTTTTTGTGGTACGTGGGCCTCTCACTGTTGTGGCCTCTCCCGTTGTGGAGCACAGGCTCCAGATGCGCAGGCTCAGCAGCCATGGCCCACGGGGCCAGCCGCTCCGCGGCATGTGGGATCCTCCCGGACAGGGGCATGAACCCGCACCCCCTGCGTTGGCAGGTGGACTCTCAACCACTGCGCCACCAGGGAAGCCCTTAAATTCTTTTTTAATATTTACTATTAAATAATTGTTTTCTCACTTATTTTTAAGAGTTTGCTGGACAGAAACTAGGAAGAGAGAGAAAATAGGCATATGTAATGTCCAGAATTTTGAAACAGACAATAGATACAGATTGAATCCTATAAACCAAAGAGGCAAAGTTGACAGTAGCTTTGAAGAGCTGTTATCAGATGATAATAGCTATATGCCATTTGCACTATAATCTAGAGAAAGAGTTAGAGAATGTTGTCAGATACTGGAAAAAAGAAATGAGAATTGTGTCCTGAAGAACTGGCTTATTAATTCCACTCAAGTGTGCCCTTTTGTTCGTCTGGTCACATTTGTTGCAGCTTTTAGCCCCTCAATGTCTGACCCTGGGTATGTGGGCTTGAGTGTTTGCTAGGATGGCTATTTATCAGGATACTGATGCCTTCTGCAAGGGAATCCAAGTGCAAACACTCTGCCAGGACTGCAGTCCTTGCTCTTGTCCCTTGCTGTGTTGTTTTTCCTGCCACTCTGGTTTCATTTCTGCTCTGCTTTCTGCTTGGAATACAGTCATCACCTTCCAATCACAGTTTTATATGTTCTTACTGCTTAATCATTATTTCCCAGCGATTGTTAAACACTTAGTGTATCATCAATCCCTTACTTTTATTATCCTCATTACTAAGAATTAATGATCTACATGGAAGTACTTCCCCCTGCCCCAACTCCGTTGTAGATTTATTTGAACTTTTTCCTTAATATAATCATTCCTATGACATTTGCCAACCTACTTTCATTGAATTATTTTGGAGAGCTCATAGAATACTTGGCAGAAATGCTTTGAGTCACAAATACAAAAGTAAACAACACACAGGGCACATTTCAACAGGCTTTGGCACCAGCTAAATAAACCAGTTGGAAGACACAATCTGCTGCTTGAATCTAGTACCTGATGACAAATGGAAAATTACAGAGCCTCACTTCTAACTTGACATTCCTATAGGGCATTAGTTTCACAAGAGATGGCATGCATATGTAATAAGTAGAACACCCCCCCCAAAAAAAATAAGCCCTATTAAAGATAATCATCTGTGAGACATTCTACTCATTTTGTTTTTCCTACTCCTGGCACTAGAACCTGGCTAGAGTAATTACATAGAGGTCATTGTTGCAAATATGCATGGGAGAATTCTTTAATTAGGACTGTAAATTATTATGTTTTTGTCTAGAATCACTGAACTCACTATAGAATGAGAACTATATAAACTTTACTATGCAATCAACTGGGAACATAATTATGTGCAACAGACAGTGGGTTTCCATATTCCTTTTTCACTAAGGAATTGCCATAAAATTTACCCTGATGTATGAAAGGATATCACCTTCTTTTTAATCAAGTTTGGGTCCATTTCTTTTGATCTCCAATTATGGTAGATATTCTGTTGTGTCCTTATGCTTATGTTTCCTGTTTGTTTTGTAAATTTTTCTAATTCTTACTCCCAAGTCTTCAAAGTGAAAGTATTGTCTCTATTAGTTATATTTTTTAAGGTTGACTTCTTTCTTATATTTTTTATAAAATACATAATGCCAGTTTTATATTTCAAGATACAGTGTAGTTTTCTTTTTAGAGAGAATGTGTTGTACCTCTCTGTTTTTCTTTTGTAGATATCTGTGTTTTCTGGGTAGCTGCCTTAGTAGTTTCCTCAAAAGAGGGGGGTACAGAATTCTCCTGATTTTGAAGGAAAGAATCCAAGTTGAAAAGAGCAGAACTATACATACGTTTTGTGTAATGACAAAGAATAGCTTCTTAAGTATTAATTGTAAACTATTTTATACTGATATCATGTAGACTTTCTACAAATAATTTTAAGCATAGTTACATAGATTGTTGAACCTCAATATTTTGTCCACAGTATCTGAAAGCAGGTGGCTTAAAAATGGTCTTAAAAAACAAACCAAAAAATACTGAAGGATTTCTTCTTGAATATTAAGACCCAGGTGCCAACAGATGATATGGTTTATAATAATTGTTGGCATACTTGATTATATAATTTTTACAGTGAAAATGACTTCTTTTTCTCTTGACACAAATCATTGTAAAGTTCCACTGACCTGTTTTCCACACTGGAATCTCACATAGAACCTAGATGAGAAATTACAATACATTCACAATAATTCCCCCAATTGATATTTTTTCACATAATAGTAAAAATTAATTTCATTTTCACAAATTATCTCAGGAAAGAATTTTTGATCACCATGGTGGTTGTAGACCTATGAAATTGCTAACAACGTATATACCAGCCTAGACATCTCTCAGGTGCAGCAAATGGGCAGATAGACTGTGTGTTCTTCCAAAGTGAAAACTGTAGACTTGTAAGAATAATTCTCTGCCTGTTTTCCAAATTAATGTTTGAATTAAAATTTTATTCACATATTTTAAGGAATACGGATGTTCTTCTTTTATTACAGTGTTTCATTCACCCTTTAAAAGTTTTTCACAGGTTGAAGTCAGAAGGTACTTATCTTGTATAAGTGCAAAAGGCAAGGGACCTAAAATTCATTTTTATCAGAAAGTTTAAAAAGTAATTTTATCTCAGACCACATTGCCAGAAATAGCACAGGTAAACAATACATAACTGTTGAATGAATAAATGAGTATCAAGGAAGGAAAAATATTTACTCTCCTTTGAACCATATATATTTTATCCAGTTAAATGGTTCTAAAGCCTGAGATACAGAAAACTAACTAGCTCCATTCATCAATATTATTTAGTCTTTCATTATTACTAATTATCCCCACTTGTATTGGCTCATTTATTGTCTACTCCCTCCCCACCGGTATCAAGTCTTGCCCCCCACAAAACATTTTACTGCCCTGAGGTCTTGTAAGCATTTGAACTTCTTCATAAGACGCGAAGTATACTCTAAAAAAATGAAGGAACTAAGGAACCAATTATAAACTATAGAATGATAATAAGACATTATATAATAACATGCTAATTAATAGCCATTCAGGAGGACTCATTAAAGTGAACCACATGGTCTGTCTATAGCGCTTTGTTGATAGATAGCACCTGTACTGTAGAGGGGCTATCTTCCCCTTCTTAGCTGGAACACCCAGCATCTGGCAAACATTTTTCCTCCTCCGTTTCCTCCACCTCCCAGTGGAAAAGGGGCTATTTATTTCACGGACACTGATTTTAAGATTAAAAATTCATGTGATTGTAATTTAAATTTCTCAATATTCTACTGCTCTCCTCTTCCGTGTACTGCCACCCCACAAGCCTCTTCTCTCTAAAAGCTTCATCTTCTTGTTGTATAGCTCACTGGCTATAAATCAACATATTTATATAGATTGAGCTGGAATGCTCTCTCAAAACATTTAAATTTACATTCACAAGTTCATTTACAACAAAAAAATTTTTAATTTACACTAAAAAAACTCACAGCATTTTGGTGCAGTAGAAATGCCTTGAAAGTGCTCTCCTTGCACTTACATTGGAAATTTGCAAACACCAAAATCAGTAGTAATGATAGTATAGCAAAATAATATTTCCTTACTTCTATTAACATTAGTATGAAATAAAATGTATATCAGTGGTAAACAAAAAGTATAGTCAGTGATAAGTTTTTAGGAAAATGCAAAGTAGTATAAACATGAAATACCAATGGTAACATCATGCCATGTGTGTTTGAACTTTGAGAAGAGAAATGGCAAAGCGTCAAAGTCTTTTAATGTGACATTGCATGCTTGAAACAGATATACCTTCCATCTGCCACACAATATAGGTATTCTAGTGTGAAGAAGTGTAGGAGTCATTGATGACAGTTCTAGAGAGGAATCTCCTTTAACAGGATCATAATTCTACTGAGGAGCCCTATCCATATTGTTTTACTGTTCTATCTGAACTTCCTCTGTAGATTTAATTCACCTGTCAGACTTGGTTTTCTAATGGTCTCCAGAAGGGAAGAGAGTATTTTGTTTTACTACAGCTGCTCTATTGCTTAGGTGTATGATGCTTTTGTAATATAAAGTAATAAGGTGTATTACAGTTTAATGAATGTTGTTTTCTGAGTTAAGAGAGCACAGGCCCATTACATGTAATTGAACCATACTGAATTGACTAGGTTGGTTTAATTCATGGAATCAGTACTGGTAGATCTGCTGGGAAGACCCACCAAAATTATTTTATCAATTGTAGAATTGCATATGATATAATGGAGACCATAATAGACTCCAGATTTAGAAGATGTTGTAACTTAATGAACAAGCAATCTGGTTAAAGGTCATTTTCAAATAAATAATACTACTGATCCAATGTCAGTAGCATATGTACGCATAGCTGTTCTTCCTGATACAGGGATCATTTACATTAATTCACTCTCTCTCTCTCTCTCTCTCTCTCTCACACACACACACACACACACACACATACACACACACACACACACACACTGTCTTAAGATTTAAGAGGTATAAAAAGACTGAAATTAGCTGATGTATAAAGGAACCAAAGTCTCATTAGCATACTGCTCTTACCAACTAGTTAATTCATCATTTATACTCTAAAATCTTTCCTACAATTGTTTAAAAGCCTAAATAATCAAACTTCAGTCAGAATGTTTCATGTTCTAAGTATTATCCATATTTTGGTATGGATATTAAGTGGTCTATTTATTTAAAACTAAATGGTCAATATATTTTCATCATAACATTCAGATTAAAAGTACCATGTTGCATTTAAAATGTCATGCAGAAAAAGAGTTTAAATTGTTAGAGAACACATCAGCCCATAAGTGTTGTCACTTTAAGTTTACTTCAGAATATTGTGGGTTTTCTTACCATGACATGTTTATACATAGGTACAGACTATAACTTGGTCATTACTTGCATTAATAAGGGGATTTTAAAATAATTAATTATTGCTTCTTAGATGCAGTATATGGTAGTTTGAAAGCAAGAAAAAACAAAAGAGTGGCTATTTTCATGCTTATGTAATCCCGTATCAGGAGAAAACAGAGTGACTGGAAAACACAGGGCTGAGGATTCAGACAAATAAGACTCTGAATCCAGATTTGTGGATATATGTATGTATGTGTACATGAATGTATTAATATATGTATGCAGTAGTCCCCTTACACTTTATGAGGTTGATACTGCACTTTAATAGGTACATGCCTCTTGGGGATGTTGTGGTAAATATTTAGTCTCTAACATAAACATTGTAATATTTTACTTTTTTATATGGGTAAAGTAGAAATATGTTATGACACATGACTTTAGACTTAAAATTAAATACCAACATGACCTCTTGTACTGTCAGTGAAAGATATCATTGTCCAACCAATGAATGGTGAATGGCCTTTAAGTCCCTCCTCATCAGTCTGCAATGACTCTATGAGGCTGATTTGCTTTAATGTCTTTGAGAATGACCTCATTTTTGCATATTTTACTTAGTACGCATATTTTAGCCTGTTTTACTCGATATGAATATGCATGCTGAATTAATTAATATTTGTTATCTAATCCTTTAATGCTTTTTTCTTTTATTCATTTATAATTCCCATTTTAAATTTAATTTTTATCATTTTAATGAAAATTTGTTTTATTAAATAATAACTTTACATGGTTTACTAATGACTATAAAGATTGGATCAGCACATTGAACAAAGAGTCACAGAAATCATTTCAAGAATGTCATAGCATTCCTAGAGGTATGGGCAGTTTATGAATAGTTTCTTTCTGAAAAGAGAAATTAGAATATAGAGGCATAATTTATAAATTTGTTCTTAGTACAATGGCCAGTGGAAGAATTTTTTACCAGTAGTCTTTTCCCAGACTTTGCTATACCCACAGACCACAATTAATTTATCTGAGGCCCAGTCTCTAGACAGTGCTTTCCTGTAGAACTTTCTGCAGTGATGGAAATGTCCTTTATCTGTACCATCTAATACGACAGCCACTAGCCACATATGGGTACAGACACTTAAATGGTGGATATAGTGGAGATGAATTTTAAATTTTCTTTAATTTTAATTTATTTAAATGTAAATAGTCACACGTGCCTAGTGGCTATTCTGTTGGACAGCACAGCAGCACTTAATCTTTTTTGTGGTGTTCAGCAGAGGGGATGTTTTTAATGATTGCATTTTGACCCTTACTCTGATAAATTGTATTATTGTGGTTCATTGGGTTGCAAGCAACAGAACTCAACTTTGAGTAACTTAAATTAAGAGGAGGATATATTAGAAGGGTATTAAGTTAATTCATGGATTAAAATATGAATTGATCAACTAAGCTTCAGAAAGGCAGACAAAAAGTCCTCTCCAAGGACCTGAGACTTTTAGAGGGGCTGCTGTTAAAGGGACTAAGCTTTAACAATCATCCAGAAAGAATCTTACTGTCTTTGTGGATCAAGTTAGCTTAATGACAGTTTTCACATGATAATTTTTAATCATAAAATAGTACATATTTATTTACTATTACATACAAATATATTACATAACATCTTTTTTCCTTATTATTTGACTATGGAATAGAATTTGGTTTCCCAACTTAAAAATATTAATTATGTTAAATAATAATGTACCCATCTGTTTAAAATTTAGTTAATTCATTTTCCCCCTAGATTAGTAGTTACTCAAAATTTAAAATATAAGGCTGAAATTGAAGAATAATTAGATGTGCAACTGGTATGCCATATTTTTGATCTGAAGATAAACTATACTCCAAAGAATTCTTTTTAAGTGGAAAAAAAAGGACACTGATATAGATAAAATTTTATCTAAAAATATTACTTTAAATTTTTGAAAATGCAGTGCATGCATTTATATTATTAAATATCTTCTCTCATATCAGGAGGCAAATTACTGTCATTTGGAAAAATACCAGTTCTTAAACTCATATATTACAAGTGAAATACATGTTAAAGAATATACTTTTCTATACTTCGGAATGTTTCCTCTGCTTTTAAAGTGCTTATTTGTCTGGAATTATCTGTTCAGATCATTGTAGAAGAACTATACAAGAGCTCAATTACTGCGTGTTTGTGGTGTGTTTAAGGGACAGATCACTTATCTGGTATAGAACTGAGAATCTGAGATATGTTTGTGTCTGACATGTGAAAACATACATGTAACTGATATTTTTGGGAACTGGCTTAGTAAATTCTCAGATAAATTGTGTAGTTGAAGGTCTGTGTTAAATCTGCTGAAAACCCAACAATTTTAAAAATTAAAATTCTAAAAATTGTTAGAGCACTAGCTTGCTAATAAGTTAATGATGAATAAATTTGGTAGAAAATTATATATTTAGGGTCATTAACAAGTTAAAATATATACGAATTACTGACGCTTTATTCTTAATTTTTATATGCATCAGAAAATTTAGAGCATTCATGCAAAGGGAGACCAATTTATGTAATATGACTTGTCTTAAGTTCAGCCTTACTTGGACAACAGCATCATATATGAAGAGAAAAAAGACCAGTTTATTCTAGAATTAACTTAAAGAGACTTTTAAAAGTACTAAATTTGACTAAGTTTAAGTAAAATTGCATATTAGGGGCATTTAGCTTATATTTTCTGATGCTAACAAGTGGATGGGAGTTTAGGAATAAGTCCAGATTACTTTTTTTCATGCATTCATTCAACAAACAGTTACTGAGTTCCTTCAATGTGCTAGATATTTTTCTAGATAATAAGCGTACAAAAGTAAACAGAACAGATTCTCATTTTCATGGAGCTTACATGTAGGGAAAAAAAAACAATAAAAATCAATATACTAAAATGTTGAATACTGGTAAGTGCATTGGAGGAATATAAACCAAGATAAGAATAAAAGAATGATGAAGAATGATGATATTTTTATACAGACGTTTCTGAGAGGTTGGTGTGCCAATGGGGACCTGATTAAAGGGAGGGAGCCAGCTATGTGATTATCTGGAGGAAGAACATCTTACAGAGGAATAGCAATGGCTCTGAAGTAGGAGCATGTGAAGCCTATCTCAGCTTAGGGGTTACCCAGTGTGCCTGGAGAAGAGAGAGCAACGGGGCAAGAATCGGTACGCAGGTCAGAGAACTAGCATGGGTTCAGCTCACCAAGCACTGTTATTATTGGCTCAGTATAATGGGAAGCCATAAGAGGATTAAGAGTAGAGAAATTATATCATTTGGTTTACATTTTAAAAGAATCACTATGGCTGCTATGTGACAAATAGATTGTGGGGTGCAGCCAGAACAGAAGTAAGTTGTCCAGTTAGGAAGCTTATAAAGTAGCCCGGGCAAGAGGTGATAGCTTGCATTAGAGTAGTAGTGATGGAAGTGGTGATTAATGGACAGATTTCAGACATATTATGAAGGTGAATCAATAGGATTTGCTGATAGCTCACACATGGAAGGTGGGAAAAAAGAGAAAGATGACTCTATTTTGTCTTTTTCTTATTCTCTCTCAACTCTCTTCTTTCTTTAGTTATCCATCCTCCCTCTTATTTTTACCCCAATTCCTCCTCTCTTCTCTCTCTCTCACTTTTGCCCTCACATATACCTTATCCTTAATTTTCTCTTCTCTCCTGCATTTTCCTCCCCTCCTTCTGCTTTTATGTCTTCCTCTTTATCTTTTCCATCTTTTTTTCTCTCTTTCTCTCTCTCATTATTACTTTAAATCTAATTCTGTTGACTGTGTCATAAATGCATTGTAGAGAGCCAGAGCTGGGAGACCTGTAAGAAAGCTTTTCATGACTGGTATGGTGAGCAATACATATGGGTAAGTGATTAGACTTGGGATTTGAAGGTTGAGCTAACTACATTTACTGATGGATTGAGTGTAATAGGTGGGGTAGGTAGGTAAATCATAAATGACTCCAAGGATTTTGCCCTGAGACAAGCGTAAATTGTGGTATCATCAACTGAAACGGAGAAGCAGGTTTAGCTGGGGATTATGAATGGAGATAAGATTCTTTTTTTTTTTCTTTTTTCTTTAACATGTTCATTTTGGCTTACCTATTCAACATCAAGTGGAGATGTAGGGTAGTCTGGAGCCTAGGGGAGGGAGAGATCAAAGCTGGCCACATTGATTGAGTTATTGTAGCAGACACACCCTAGGGTGGCCCCGATGAGTAATGCCATTGTTAGATCCCCTTTCCTGGAGAGTAGGTGGAACCTGTGACTTGCATCTGACAAATAGACTCTGACAAAGGTGATGGAATATCATGCCCATGATTATGTTTTGTTATATAAGACTGTTTTACCAGACTGAAGAAAGAGATTCCCCTGCTGGCCTTGAATAAGCAAAAATCATGTTGTGAACTGTCTGTGGATAAGGGCCACATGGTGGGCCACTGAAGGTGACCTCTAGGACATGAGAGCTGCCTCCATCCAACAGCTGGGCCCTAAGTCATACAGCTGCAAGGGAATTAATTCTGCCAAAAACCTGGAGGAGTTTTAGAAGAAAATTCTTTCTTAGCTGAGTTACAGCTCAAGAGCTCAGCTGTGAACATAGCAGCCTGGCAGACATGTTGAGTGCAGCCTTGTGAGAGTCTAAGGAGGAGACCCAGCTAAGCTATGCCTGACCTGCTCTCACACAGAAACTGCTAAGCTACTAAGTTTGTGGTAACTTGTTATGCAGCAATAGATAACGAATACAGTTGTCATGAACCATAGATGGTATTTGGTATGTAGAACTGGATGAAATCACTTAGAATATAATGTCCAACAACTATCAATCCAATACTGCTTATAGGTCACTTTTTAGTCAATTTTTTAAAGCATTTTACTGCTCTCTGTAAACCTAAAGTCTCTAAAGCCAAAGGCTCAGGAAAGAAAATCTTATTTGGCAAGTTTAGATGAAATGTCTAATCCATGAACTAAATAAATGTAGCCAGGAAGAAATCAGGGTGCCTAGAATAAACATATTGGCAAGGCCACCATCTCTGTGAGTAGGGGGAAGGGAAGTGCAGTTATCAGAGAAGAAAGCCATGAGCTTGGCAAACACCTCCACATTTGTCTGCAAATCTGTCCACTTTTCTTTTTTTTTTTCTTGGCTAATTCACTTAGGGTCTGTACCAATCAGAATTCTGGATAACGGTTTTTCTGTTACATATTTTTTGAGGAAGTTATATTTGTTTTTAAAAGCCACATTTGTCATAGTACTACGTATCTAGGGAGACCTTTGCATTGATGTTTTTAAAAGTTGTATGAGAGACCTGACATTCTCTGACATGTAGTACTTTTATTTTGCTTAATTATAAGAATAAAGTGCACATACCAGATGGAGAGCTGGCCATGTTTCTTCCTCCTTGACCTATAAAAAAAAAGATCAGGCTGCCTTAGTAAAATGTACTTGATCTTCCAAAATGTGGACATTCATAAAATGCAACAACACTCTCAATTTCCACAGAGGTCAAAGAAAGGATAATCTATTTAGCAGGAGGACTGGCTGATAACACAGCCCCATCTCTCTGAGTATTACTATCACTCTATGTAAGGTTTATTAACAATGTCATTGGCTCTCTGCTCAAATCTTCTATGAGAATTTTCTCTTTGGCCACAATCCAGGAAGGGGCAGGTATACATGACCAAGAAGTCCTTGCCTCCTGGCCTCAGTGATATGATCCTGAAGTATATTTGTGACTCAAGCTGGATCATTCCAATTTTCTCTTGGGCCAGTGAGTGGTGGAAGGTTTTGGACTTGGAATACGCAGTAACAGTTGATTTAGTTAACTGTGGGTGCCAAAGGGGGACATTATAAGGAATTGGTGCTGAGGTTATTCTCTCAGGATGGCCTCACAGAACTCTATGAGGAAGGAGAGGATACTGGTTTGTGGAGAAGGCTGAGGTACTGGTGACATGGAGGTGGCTGTGGCAAAGCATAGGTCAAAATAAGTTTTGTTTCAGAAAAAGGGAACAGCTCTTGACCAAAGGGAGTAGGCCCCAGAGGATGTATGGGTTGGTCATCTAATCATTCTTTATCTTATGAAACAGAAACATCTAAAAAAATTAAACTGTTATATACCTTAACTAATAGGTCAAAAATTCTTTTAGTTTCTTTAGAATAAAGGAGGATTGTCTCAAATTTTGTCCACCTGGAAATTATTTCAGTGAAAGCAGAACATTAATTCATTTTCATGAATAGTTTTCTTTTTTGTGTGAAATTCTCATCAATTAATTTAAATGTCCATTTAACAATGCTAAAGGAGTATGTGGTAATTAACCCTAAAGTTGAATTTTTAGCTTTTCTTTCTAAATAGTGAGATTTTCAGTGTCTTTAGAATTCTTCATTTTACTTTGTCATAGTTTAGAAATTTTTGAAATAAATAATGAAGTCATAACCAGAAATATAATCTTTAGTTTGAAATACTCCTGAACAAGGGACGGACATCAGCAAAATGGCTGTATAGGAATTTCCAGGGCCTGTTTTTACCTAGTAACATCAATTTGAGTAACCATCCACACATGAAAGTAACTTCATAAGCGCTAAGGATACCAGGTGAGTGATTTCAGGCCCCTGGCTCATCCCAGCACCTGCTTTCTCCAGGATATCAAAGAGATATGTGCACTCCCACATTCACTGCTGCTTTTATTCACAGTAACCAAGACATAGAAACAACCTAAGTGTGTGTTCATAGATGACTTCGAATCTATGATGAACGGGTAAAGAAAATGTGGTATATATACCACATGTGGAATATTATTCAACCATTTTAAATAAAGGAAATCTTAAGTTTTGTGATAATGTGGATGGACCTTGAGGGCATTATGCTAAGTGAAATAAGTCAGAGAGAGAAAGACAAATACCATATGTTGTCACTTAACACGTAGAATCTAAAAAAGTTGAACTTAAAGAAATGGAGAGTAGAATGGTATTTGTCAAAGGCTGAAGGGGGTGGGAGGGGATGTGAGATGTTGGTCAGAGTATATACATTCAGCTATAAGGTGAATAAATTCTGGGGCTCTAAAGTACAGGCTATAATTACCAGGGTATATTATGTATTATGTGACAACTGAAATGTGATAGTACTGGACAGAGCAAGAAACCGCTGAGTCATTCTCTCAGCCTAAATTACCAGGTGATTCTGCCCCTTAGAGGAATACCCAAAATTCAAACTCACATGGAAAGTGTGGTCAATGATATTTGTATTGAATAATGTCTTATACCCTACACTGAGGGATTTGAATTATTTCAAGCTCTGTACTGTAAGTGTCTTAACTTATATTATCCAGAGTGCCTGATTACGTTCACTTGGTTTGGATATTATGCCAATTTTATGTTATCAAACTGAAGCTGAGATCAATGGTATTTTCATCATTTTTGTCCTTCTCAGGTTAGTATAAATATCCTAAATCATCATAGATAATTGACCTTTATATCTTTCAAAACATATCTATTATATAGTTGATTCATAACTTAGAATTCCTTTTAGGCATTCACTTTCTTGATAAATCTATGCCAGATTGCTCCCTAGGTTTTTAGTTAGAGCAGTTTCAGGTGTAAGATGTCACAGACCATCCCTTATTCCCTACAATATAATTTTAAAATCAAAGTCATGAAAGTGTGATACAACCCTGTCATTGTCAACTTTTAAAGAAAAATAAAGGATTTCTTCTCTTGCAAATGCATTGTTAATTTCTGTAAATTTTAATCAGAATTAGGCATTCACTATGCTTAACTATTCAGCATTGAGTAGAATGTTTTCATTTATTATTATCTTTGAAATTTATTTTATTGAAGTATTGTTGATTTACAGTGTTGTATTAGTTTCTACTGTACAGCAAAGTGATTCAGTTATACATATATATATATATATATATACATTCTTTTTCATATTCTTTCCATTATGGTTTATCACAGGATATTGAATATAGTTCCCTGTGCTATACAGTAGGACCTTGTTGTTTATCCATTCTATATATAATAGTTTGCATCAGCAAATCCCAAACTCCCGATCCATTCCTTCCCCTCCCCTTCCACCTTGGCAACCACAAGTCTGTTCGTTATGTCTGTGAGTCTGTTTCTGTTTCATAGATAAGTTCTTTTGTGTCATATTTTAGATTCCACATGTAAGTGATATCATATGGTATTTCTCTTTCTCTTTCTTACTTAGTATGATAATCTCTAGGTCCATCCATGTTGCTGCAAATGGTATTATTTCATTCTTTTTTATGGCTGAGTAGTATATCATTGTACATATGTCCACATCTTCTTTTTCCATTCATCTGTCGATGGACACTTATTATAGGTTGTTTCTATGTCTCGGCTATTGTAAATAGCGCTGCAGTGAACATTGGCATGCATGTATCTTTTCAAATTTTATTTTTCTCTGGATATGAATATTTTAACTTATTAATCTCTCATCCATTAGCTCACTGATTGTGACACCAAGTTAAAATGTAAAATTCACATGTCACATGTGCATTGATTCTTTAAACCTCATAATGCTTTATGTAAGTTTTTCAAAATGAAAGACCTATTTGAATATTAATATTTTGTGTGATATTCCTAAGTTGTTTTGTTGATTATAACACAATTAAAGAGAACTGTCTACCTTTACCAAGCCAGTATTCTCCTTTATATTTTCTTTCTTTTCCTCTCTTATTTCAGTTCCTTAGTTTTCTTGCTCATACATTTAGGTTGAACCATGTGAAATTGCAATTTCTCTCATTTCTTTAATTTGGCTTAAATTAATATAAGAGAAGTTACAATAGAAAATGAATAAGTGTTTATGATACCAAGAGTATTTGTCTTTGAAGATTCAGTGAATAATACCACATGTCAAATTTTTCCTTGGGAAAAAAGATACCCTGGAATTTCCAGACAAACATTACATTTAGCTTCATCAATATAAACATTATACATAGCTTCACCATGATTCTAAGATCAATTCATCTGAGGTTAATCATGTTGTAGACATTATTATTATCCATTAAATAGCATTTATCTTACAAAGAAAATGTAATATTTCTCTCTGAAAGCACAGAAAGCATATTCCTTCTTGATTAATTATTTTGTCCTTAAAGTTTGATGTGTGACCAGTCATTCAAACTACTGAATTGTGAATTCTGTGTAAAAATTTCTAGTTATTATACAAGTGACCTACCTTGATAGGATGATTCTGTAATGTTTTCTTCTTGCTTTATAAAGTCAAGCTGTAAAACCTGTAGGCTTGTAGATAAATAAATAATAATAATATGCTGCAATTATATTTTGTGTTAATATGAAATAATGAATAACTAGGTACCTCACTCTTTGTTAATATTTTGTTCTAACATGATGGACTATTATACAGCAGTGATGCAAACAAAATGGAGTCAGTATTAAAAACAGTATCTAATGTCAGTATCTTGTACTCTAGTCAGATTAAGATTGACAGAAATTTTTTTTAACTGAAAATAGCTTTAGTTGTTTTTTTAAGTACTGAAACTATTGGTAGATGTACAGAACCATTGGGGATTTAGTGGCAGATACTCAGGTATCAAGACAGATAAGAGAACACAATGTAAATATAGAATTAAAGGGAACAGGAATGTTTAGTTTTTAAGAATATTGTTTAAAGTTAGGCTGAACAATAGCAGGAAGTATGTCTATAGTGATCCTTCATAATATGTTTTTAAAAATTACATTATGGAAATGGAGTGAACATAGTCACATTGGCTAACTAAGTTTCTTAAGTATTTTTCAAAAATGGGCCTTATAGATATTGGCTAAATTGTGTTTTGGTGGGATTAAAGGAAAAGAAGATACAAAATTAGGCCACTAGTTTAATCTTTATCTTGTAGAGTAGAGGTCTATGGCAATTTTATTCTATCACCGGAAAATTACCTTCCATTCCTCCTTTGCTACCTTTTTCCTTTCTTCCCTTCCTTTCTTCCAGCCTCCCTCCCTCCTTCATTTCTTCTTTTCTTCCTTCTCCTTTTGGTGGAATTAAGACAAAGGGGGAAAATGAGTTGAGTAGGAGAGATGGGAAGTGCTCTTAATACCACAGACACTTTCAATAACAAAACGACAATCTTAGAGACAGGGGAAAATTTGTTAATTCCTTCACCCATGTGTTATGGAGGTCTTTTCTCCCCAGTGATGCTGTTTGTGAGATGATAATGATCTATCTTAGATATCCTTAGTGTTACCCTGTCTATCATTCTCACTGTAAGGCTCTTTATCCAATTTCACAGATGATAATTTCTAGTTTGTAAACCATTGGTTATCAGTTAAAAGAAATCATCCAGAACTAAAACTTTGGCTAGTGTAATTAATCTTTATATAGTTTAATCCCTATTTGATGAGGTGATCTGCATCAAAGAATTGAGTGCTTATTCCAAATCATACCCTTGGCCCTTGGTGTACTGTAATCAATTTTTACTGTCATTATAGTCATCTAGAAGAAAGGGGTGAGAAAATGATGTATCTCACATATAGGCCATCATTCATCATGTTGCAAATCATACTGTTTCACTAAATGAGGAATTCTGAATTCTTCACCTTCCTATGCAAGGTCAATTCTGGATATAAAATAACAAGGAACAATTAAGAATAATAAGTGAATAATGACAAAAGTATTAAAGATTAGTCTTTGTTTAATTTATAATCTATAACATATTATATTCCAACTCTTAATTCACTTATACCAAAAGTATATACCAAATTATTATATGTAGTAGAAAATATATAGTAAACCTTGCTTAAGAATCTTTAAAAATTCTGTAGCTACTCCAAGATTGGATATGTCATTACTTTAAACCAGTGGCTCTCAATGGGGATGATTCCTTCCCTTCGGGGACATTTGACAGTGTTTAGAGATATTTTTGTTTGTCATAACTTAGAGTGTACTACTGGCATCTACTAGGAGGCCAAGGTTGCAGCTAAACATTCTATGATGCACAGAATAGCCCCTTTTAACAAAAAATTATCTGGCCCAAAATATCAGTGATGCTGAGGTTTTGAAATCCTGATTTAAACAAATATGCATTAAGTACTTCCTGTGTGCTCGATATTGTGCTTAGGAATATTTGGGGATACAAAATATGCCAGGTAATCAATACATTCAAGAAGCTTGAAATCTCAGAGAAGAATTGAGTTCCAAGTCCAAATAATGATGATGATGATAGCAAATTGAATAATATATCACAAAAAGACAAAATAAAGCCTCAGTAGAGACCAACTAACACTTTCTTGGGAGCTTAGTTTTACAAAGATTACAGCAGTTATTTATTTATTTTTTCATTTTCTCAAAGTAGATAATTTTTGTACAAGGTTACAAAATATTAAATGTACAGAAGAGTACTCACTGAAAAATAAATTTCCCTTATCACCCTGATCACAACTTCCTTTTCCCGAAGGCGATATTATTTCTATTTTTTTAATAGATTCTATCCACAGTATTCTATTCCTTTAAAATAAATATATATCACATTATATGGATGCATTATAATTTATTTAATCAGATCCCTATTGAAAAATATTTAGATTATTTCAATTTTCTGTGATTGCTAACAAAGCTGAGATGAATATATTCTTGTGTACAACTGAGTGTGTATCTGGAAGATTGGCTAGAATTAGAATTTTGGTTTCAGAATTTACATGAAATTTTTATTTTGAAAATTTTTTTTCCAAATTGCCCCCAGTCTCCAAGGTGATTCCCAGTTATCCTTTTGTCCTGAAATATGTGCTTCTGTGTAGCCCCCTCCTACATTGAAGAGTGCTGACCTATGTGACCAACAAGATATGGAGAAAATGATATATGATTACAGAGCCTAGTCATAAAAGACATCACAACTTCCACCTTGCTTTCTTTTGGATCTCTGGCTGTAGAGGAATCCAGACGCCATGTCATGAGGACACTCAAGCAGCCTTGGGAGAGGCTTATATTTAGACGAACTGAGGATTCCCACCAACAACCAGCACCAAATTGCTAGCCAGGTATGTGAGTCACTTTTAAGAGTGGATCATTCAGCCATCATCAAGGCTTAAAATGACTGCAGCCCTGACTAACATCCTGGTTGCATCCTTGTAAGGGACCCTGAGCCAGGACTGCCCAATGTAAGCTGCTCCCAAATTTCTAATCCAGAGAAACTATCAGAGAAGATAAATGTTTATTGTCATTTTTAAGCTTCTAAGTTTTGGGGTAATTTGTTATGTAGCAGTAGGTAACTAATACATTCTTCATGGAAGTTGTTCCAATTTATACTTCCAATAAGAGTATGAGAGTACCTGATGTCTTCTATCTACCCTTTCTAACACAGTGTGGTATCATTTTTTTTTAATGCTTTACAATGATAAATGATAACATGTCATTGTCAGTTGAATTGCACTTTTTGAGTGTGATTGAACGTATTTTCAAGGATTATTTAGGAATTATTTAATTCAATATGGTATCTATTCACATACTTTGCTCATTTTTCTACTAGGTTGTTGGTTGTTTTCTTATTTAGTTTTAGGAACTTTTCATATATTGAGAAAATTTGCAATTTTTATGTGATACAAGTTGCAAATGTTTTTATCTCCTTTGGATTTTTTTAAAATGATTTTTCAAATAAAGACATTAAAAAATTTTTGTAGTAAAGATTTTCAACACTTAAAAAATGATTTCTGGGGCTTCCCTGGTGACGCAGTTGTTGAGAGTCCGCCTGCCGATGCAGGGGACATGGGTTCGTGCCCCAGCCCGGGAAGATCCCACATGCTGTGGAGCGGCTGGGCCCATGAGCCATGGCCGCTGGGCCTGCGCGTCCGGAGCCTGTGCTCCGCAATGGGAGAGGCCACAACAGTGAGAGGCCCGCAGCGTACTGAAAAAAAAAAAAAAAAAAGATTTCTGGACTATGTGCCACGTTTTTATTTATTTATTTATTTATTTATTTATTTATTGGTTGTGTCGGGTCTATGTTGTGGCACGTGGGATCTTCATTGCGGCATGCGGGATCTTTTTGTTGCAGCACATGGGCTCTTCGTTGTGACGTGTGGGCTTCTCTCTAGTTGTGGCATGCAGTTTTCTCTCTCTAGTTGTAGCACGTGGGCTCCAGAGCACGTGGGCTCAGTAGTTGCGGCATGCGGGCTTAGTTGCGGGCTTAGTTGCAGTAGGATCTTAGTTCGCTAACCAGAGATCGAACCTGCATCCCCTGCATTGGAAGGCGAATTCCTTACCACTGGACCACCAGGGAAGTCCCCGTGCCACATTTTTAAAACTCATCTCATTTCTGAAGTGACTTTCAAAATCCTACCATGGATTTTCTAGTACTTCTTGGTATCCTTTTTTATATTTAAATACTTAATTCATTTGGAGTTTATTTTCTTTTAAGGTGTAAGGTAAGGATTCTGCTTAATTTATTTTCTTGTTCCAAATAGTCATTCAAGTTGTTGAAACACGAATAATTATGAACCAACCTTTTTCCTAATTTGAAATGTTTTCTCTCTTTTATACTAAATTGCATTTGTATTTGGATGAATTTCTGGTCTTAAATATATCTAGTATATTCTGCTGGTTGCGCTCTCTACCTACATTATGTTACTGTAGGGCTACATTGTTTTCATGATATACTAATTTTCAGAATGATTCTCACTCTATTTACTCATTCACTTCAATATTTACTGAGCACTTGCTGTATGCCAGATGTTTTAAGTGTTCAGGAAAAAGAGTTTCTATCTTCGTGACAATATACTTCCTAATGGAGAAAACAATCAACCCTAAAACAAATCAATCTATGATATGAAGAAAATAAATCAGTATAAATCCTATATTTTATATAGGATTTTCAATGATAGTTTCTCTGAGGAGGTGACATTTGATGTGAAACTGTGATGGATGTGATTTTATAGAGTAAAAGCATTGCTGGCAGATGGGACAATGTGTGCAAAGCTGATAGGTGCTTAAAATGCATATTTGAGGAATATTACTGGAGAAAAGTGAAAAAGTAGGGCAGTGGTAGAAAATATGTTCAGAGAAATATTCAGGTCCTAGAATGCCTTGTAGACCATGTGAAGAACTTTGAGTTATATGGGTGTAGAAAAGCCATTGAAGCAGGTCAGTGATGGGATGGGATCTGATTGATGCTATCTGAGGAACACTCATTGTTTTAGGGAATAGAGTAATGGGTGGGAGGGGGTTGAGTGAGAGGAGGGCAAGAGTGGAAGCAGGCAGTCCAGTTAGGGTATTTCAGTAGCCCGAATGAAAGATGATGGTGGCTTGGGCCAGCCATGGTGGTGGCAAAGGTGCTCTGAATCCAGTAAAAACTTGTGGAACAGCTGGTGTAATTTGCCATAGAATCAATTTGCCTTACTAGAAAAAAAATCCTATATTTATTTTAGTAGACACACATTAAAATTATAAATTGACATAGGCAGGATTACTATCCTTGTACTCTTCAGTATTTTTTTTTAACTCAGAAATGTAAAATGTATTTTCTATTGATTTACATCCACAGTAAAACTTTAAAATTCCCTTCATAAACATCTTTCTCATTCCTTGTTCCTTTTTGTCTTTTTTGTTGTTCTTGTAAATGAAGTTGTATCCTTTATAATATCTTCTAACTGGTTGTGAACGAGCATCGACTGCCAGACATGTGAGAGAACAAGTGTTCATACTGTTCCTGCCTGCAGGAACCTGATCATTGTGGAGCAGAGAAGAGCCATCCCTGATGTGCTCTGTCTGAATTCCTGACCCACAGAACCTATGAAGATAATAAATAGTTGTATGGAGTAATTTGTTACACAGCCATGAAAACTGGAACAGAAGTGCATTCTCTCTCTTCAGTTTATAGGATTCAGTGAATAGAAGTTGGATCCCCTTATTTTGAATTGGATCCCCAATTATTTTTATGGAGGTATAACATTGGAAAAATGAACCAAATGTAAATATACAGGTCAATGAATGGCCACAAATGAATACTCGAGTGACCAACATCCAGGAAAAGAAGCCATGCTCAAAAATGACTTATCTATGTTTTTTTTTTTCTTCCATTCATCCTTGCCTTCTACCACGAGGTACAGGAAGGTTCTCACTGCTTGCCCACTTACTCTTTCTCCCTTATTGTAAACAAATAATATTTGGTTTTGTATCTCAGAATGAGGTGCTTATATTTGGAGAAATGTATTCTACCAGCAGGGTCAGGGATATACAGCTGGGTGTAACCATTCTCCACATTTTCATGCATTCTGCTTGACCTATGCTACTTTTGGCAGTCCTTTAATCTGTTCTGTTATTTTGTTGGCAATGAGGTTCATATATCTGTTCTTTCCTAACATTTTTTGAGGGGGGCAGTGATTTCTGATAAAAGAATAGACAGACATTGGAATTATTTATTTAAGTAATAAACTTTATTTAAACTTTTAAAAACCTTTAAACTTTTAAAAATGGCATTTCTTATGGTATAGGATGTAATCTTGGCCTTGAAAAGTGGATAGGATTTTGAGAGGTGGAGAGGACAGTGAAAGGGGTGCACTTAGGGATAATTGTACAGGATAAGAACAAACAAAAAAGCATGGTGTACAAATATAGTTAGCAACCTATTACTAGGTATTGAAAATGAGTTCAAATTATATTACAAAGCTATAGTAATAAAAGCAGTATGAGACTGGCGTAAAAACAGACACATAGGCAATGAAACAGAATAGAAAGTCCAGAAATAAACCCATGGTCAATTAATTTATGACAAAAGAGCCAAGGATATACAATGGGGAAAGGAGAGTCTTGTCAATAAATGGTGTTGGAAAAACTAGACAGATACATGCAAAAGAATGAAACTGGACCCCATCTTACACCATACACAAAAATAAGCTCAAAATATATTAAAGACTTGAACATAAGATCTGAAACCATTAAATTCCTAGAAGAAAACATAGTGGTTAAGCTTCTAGATGTCAATCTTGGCAATGATTTTTTGGATCTGACAACAAAAGCAAAGGCAGCAAAAGCAAAAATAAACAAGTGGGACTACATCAAACTAAAAAGCTTCTGCACAGCAAAGGAAACCATCAACAAATTGAAAAGGCAACCTACTAGTGGGAGAAAATATTCACTAGTCATATATCTGATAAGGAGGTTAATATCCAAAATATATAAAGAATTCATACAACTCAAATGCAAAAAAAATCTGATTTTTTAAAATGGGCAGAGTATCTGAATAGATATTTTTCCAATGAAGACATACCAATGGCCAACAGGTGCATAAAAAGGTGCTCAATATCACTAGTCATCAGGGAAATGCAAATCAAGACCACAAGATATCACCTCACACCTATTACAATGGCTATCATCAAACAGACAAGAGATAACAAGGTTTGGTGGGGATGTGGAGAAAAGGGAACCCTTGTGCATTGTTGGCGGGGATGTAAATTGGTATAACCACTATGGAAAACAGAATGGAGGTTCCTAAAAAACTTAAAAATACAATTACCATATGATCCAGCAATCCCACTTCTGGGTATGTATCCAAGGGAAATGAAAACAGGGTATTAAAGGGATGTCTGCACTCCCATGTTCATGTCTACAATAGCTAAGACATTGAAACAACCTAAGTGCCCATCAATGGATGAATGGATAAAAAAGATGGAGTATTATTCAGCCATGAGAAAGAAGGAAATCTTGCAAGTTTTGACTACATGGATGGTTTTTGAGGGCATAATGAATACTAAGAGAAATTAGACAGAAAGAGACATACTGCATGTTATCATGTATGTATTGAATCTAAAAACACAAAAAACACATATAAACAGAGAATAGAAAAGTGGTTGCTAGGGGCTGGGGGGTGGGGGAAATAGGGAGAGGTTGATAGAAGGGTACAAACTTTCAGCTGTTAGATGAATAAGGGAGTAACGTCTGAGGACCTAATGTAAAACATGGCATAAAACTATATAATTGAAATTTGCCAAGAGAGTTGAAGTTAAATGTTCTCATAAAAAAAGAAAGCAAGAAAGAAAAAACAAGAAAGGAATAAAATGAATTAGGAATATTGCTAGGCACCTGGAATAGGGGACTCCTATACTGACTTATCCTGTTCTCAAGGAGGTCAGAGTATGGAGGTAGCAGCAATCACCAGTGTTTGACTGAAGTCATGAATGATCATGAGGATCAATTTAGTCTGGGGCCAAGTTCTAGTTGAATCTCAGTGTTACTCATTAACAAATGTGTAATTCAATAAACAAAGAAGACATTGTACATATTATATATGCCACAACTTCTTTATCCATTCAACTGTTGATGGACACTTAGGTTGCTTCCATATCTTGGTTATTGTAAATAATACTACAATGAACATAGGGGTGCATGTATCTTTTTATAATACTGTGTTAATTTTCTTTGGATAAATACCCAGAAGTGGACTTGCTGGTTCATATGGTAATTCTATTTTTAGTTTTTTGAGGAACCTCCATACTGTTTTCCATAGTGGCTGCACCGGTTTACATTCCCACCAACAGTGCAAGAGGGTTCCTTTTTCTCCACATACTCACCGACATTTGTTATTTGCAGTCTTTTTGATAATAGCTATTCTGACAGGTGTGAGGTGATATTTCACTGTTGTTTCGATTTGCATTTCTCTGATGATTGCTCTGTTGAGCATCTTTTCATTGTCATATTATTTTATATTTCCACTGAGAGTGTTCAGAAGTTCCATTTGTTACACATCTTCATCATTATTTGTTAATTAGCTATTTTAGTTGATGTTAGCATGGTATATCATTGTTTTAATTTGCATTTCTCTAATGACTAATGATGTTTAGCCATTTTCTTATCCTTATTTGCTTATTATTCATATTTTTTCTTTTGGTGAAATGTATGTTCCATTATTTTGTTCAGTTTTAATGGGATTGTTTGATTTCTTGTTATAGAATTTTAAGTATTCCATATATATGTGCAAAACATTCATTTATCAGCTACATGTTTCTCTACTAATGTCCTTTTTCTGTTTCCAAGTCCAATCCAAAATACTACAGTGTGTTTAGGCATCATGTCTCCTAGTTTCCTCCAGTCTATCAAATTTTCTCAGTAGTTTCTTGAGAGTTTTAAAGATTACTGATTAAATGTTTTGTAGAATATCACTCAATTTGGGTATAGCTGATGTTTTCTCATGATTAAACTGATGTTCTGGGTCTTGAGGAAGAATACCACATAGAGGAAATGTCTTTCTCACTGCATCCTCCCAGATGCACATGATACCAACATATATTATCACTGGTGAGCTTAACCTTGACCACTTGTTTGACAGTATGCAAGATTTCTCCCCTGTAAAGTCACTATTTTTCCCTTTCCATAGTCTCTTCTTTACAAGTGAGTCATTAAATCCAACCCAGACTAAAAAGTAGAAGAATTGAGCTCAATTTTCTGGAAGGAGGAGTATAAAAAACTTTGTGTAGGTGTTAAAATGACCATAATAATTAATACATAATTTTTGGAGGGGATACTTTGACACTATGCAACTATCCTGCTTCTCCTTAAAGTTTTGTCCTCTAGTTTTAACACTCATCAGTGTAACTTGTTTGCAGGAATTGTTACTGTTGTGTTCTTAATGGTGATTTTCTATTTCTCATACTTCTATATTTAATCTTTGGAATTCTTCTGTAAGGAAGGTTTGTTCTTTCTCTCCCATTTGTTTATTTAGTTTGTTCATTTAAAAGTTTGGAAAACTTTTTCTGATAAGGTTCAGAGAGTAAATATTTTAGACTCTGAAGACTAGATTTTGAAGGAAAAATCAAAAGTACCTATTACTCTAATAACTTGCTCTAAGACATTGTTCCAAACTTCGCAACCTTTTGTGGTTCTGGCATCTGTGGTCTACTCTTAATTGTGTGTGTAAAAGAGCACTTCATAATAAGACATATCTTTTTAAAAACTGAGACATTTGAACATTGTCTTCTGGATACATTTTAGTTAATGGAAGGTAAAATATGCTCTTGAGAGAACTTGGTGCTGTTTGAAGAGTTGACAATTGGAAGATATTTTTTCTTAGTGGAAACACAATCTCTTAAAACCTCAGCCAACTTCAGATGTGGGCTCCTATATTTTATAGATGATAAAACTGATGCTTGGGGACTTAAGTAAATTTTGTGAGGTCATATATAGGGCTAGGACCAGAATCTAGACTCTAATACTAGTGAGCTGTTTCTTCCATTATCCTTTGCTGCCACATACAAGAAGAAATGACTTTGTCAGATAAAAAATGTAAAGTTAAGCTAGTCTTTTAAAAAGCTTTACAACTATAATGATTTGAGCGACCATTACATATAATATTGGAAAAAGAAAATCCTTGTCTATTTGGTAATTATGACTGCTCACTGCTGGGAAGGGTGGCAAGCAATAAAGAAGTGTACAGAAACAAAACAAGAGCTCGGGCTACTATTTGTTTCAGCAATTGTCAAGAAAGATGAATTAGTACGAATTCCCCAGAGGTGGCATGTTATATAAAACTAATAAAATGATACCTGATGATTCCCTTGAAGAATGAAAGAATAACCTCAAAGAAGAATCAGAATTAACAAGAAATGAGATCAATCTTTCACAGCACCATGAAGGTTAGAAAGATAAAGCTATAGTACTCCAAAAGCCATGAAATTACTTCTAAAGTCAATAATCGATTTAGTGGGAAACATTAGAAAACTACAAGTCAAAAACAACATCAACAAGAATGGTAATCCCTGGAGGTCACAAACATTGAACAAAATGCCTGCTAAATCCTGTTTCACTCCCCCTGCTTCTCAGCTAAGATTGATTCTATGCTGAATTCTGAGCCTGAAACAACTGTTTCCTGAGAAGTCTTTTCACTTACTAAGAATTACCTTTCCTTCCCTGCTTTTTACAAAAAAGGAAGGGAGGGAGGGAGGGAGGGAGAGAGGAAGGAACGGAGGGAGAGAGGGAGAAAAAGAAGAGGGAAAAAAAGCTTGCCATTGTCCATTTTCTTCCTTATTATTTTCTTTACTTGACTAGTTGACCAAAAGACTTTCAATGAAATAGATTAGTTCAGCATTCTTGTGTTTCTCACAATATTATAATTGTGTAAATCATCACAAGTAATGATTTTCTTGATCATTTCAAGTCTTTTCTGAGTAATATACATTGCTCTATGCTCTGATAATCTACATTGACTCTCTTCTCACATTCGATTTTCAATTGAAAATTTCAGTCCATAATTACTTATTAAGTTTGCACTTTGTTATGCCCTGTAGATACTGAGATGGAAGATCATCTCAGTATTCAAGCAAAAACTGATGTCTAGTTAAGTAGTTCCTTATTCCGTTTGAGAAAATCTTTTTCCATGTGAGGTAGAACAACTTTGGACATCGGCTGGGGAAGTGTAGCCAAGTTAGAATGATAGTTTACTGTATTTTTCTAAGTTTTGTAAAATGAACACGTATGATCTTTGATAATCATAGTACTATTAACCTTTTTAAAAAAATTAAAGACATCAAAACAGAAGCTTAGATGATTAAAAATGAGAAATTGTGAATATATTTTTATTTCTTTAATTTTACTTATACATTTACTTTTACATTTAGTTTTCATCACTAAATAAATATACCTCTTTTAAGGAACGATTGATTCTTCAATACACTTCTCCTCCTCACTGTCAAGTCCCATTACCTAGAGATGAGCACTTCCAATTATTTAATTCATTGTTCTAGTGCTTTAGTTCATATTTCTAAATAACATGTACATACTGATATGTCCTGATTTTCAGTTACAGATATCTATTGAATTCTTTTTTTAAATTAAATACTTTAATTAATTTATTTGGTGGCACTAGGTCATAGTTGCGGCAGGTGGGGTCCTTAGTTGCAACTTGCCAGCTCCTTAGTTGCAGCAGGTGGGCTCCTTAGTTGCAGCTCGCCAGCTCCTTAGTTGCAGCATGTATGTGGGATCTAGTTCCCTGAGCAGGGATTGAACCTGGGCCCCCTGCATTGGGAGCTCGGAGCCTTAACCGCTGCGCCACCAGGAAAGTCCCTATCTATTGAGTTCTATTGGATAAGGTTTTACTTCTCTTTGGCTCCTCCCCTCCCATCACACACAGTTTCCCTCTTCCTGCAGTGCCAATACACATATTCATAACTGTTGGTTAAATCAGTATTTAGCATTTGCAATATTTATGCATAACTAAATATTAATCACAACAAAGGCTGTTCATTTTCTGGCCACATAAAATATACCTTTGGTTTTCTGGGAAAGAAACTGTGTTGACTCCCTCCCATTGGTAGCTTCTGGCTTCTCCCTGTGGTAACACTGACTTTTTTTTCCAGTCGCCCAAAGAAAACACACTTCACAGTGAAGTAGTGAGCAAAAAAGATTTTACCAAAGACCCATTAGGGGAGGCTTTAAACGGCCATGGGTCATATACTATATGCCACACAACATTTTCCTTCTCTAAAAATCTCCCTGAGGGATCAGTTCCCATGTCTTTTATTCTAGGTTGCATGACAGTGAAGATCTTTCTGTTTTCCCTTCCTCCTAATAATTTATGTAATTCCCTGTGCATAGAGCTGTCTCTAATTCTCCTGCCTTTTGCTTTGCCGCAATCCTTTCTGATGGTATGTATTGTAGTTCTTCTCAGGCTTTTCATCCTCAGAGACAAACTATGACATCAATGGCATGTCTGTGAAAGAGCTTTGTGTCAGTCAGGATAGACTAGTTTATTCCCTGGTAATGAATAACCCCTAAACATCACGTACTTAATATTAAAAAAAATTTGCTCATGACACATGCCCAGTGGAAGTTGGTAGGAGGTGGTCTGCACCAGGTTGATTTATGCTTCCATGATCATGGCCACAGCAGGAAAGGTAACACATGTCATTTTCACTCATATTTTATTAGAAAAATCAAGTCACATGACTACACCCAACTTTATTAGAAAAAGCAAGTCACATGTCCATACTTAACTGTAATACTTACCCTACTGTGTGCCAAGAAGGACACAGTATATTTTATATTTTAAAATAGCTTCCCTGGTGGCGCAGTGGTTGAGAGTCCTCCTGCCAATGCAGGGGACACAGGTTCGTGCCCCGGTCCGGGAAGATCCCTCATGCTGCTCCACAACAGGAGAGGCCACAGCAGTGAGAGGCCCGTGTACCGCAATAAATAAATAAATAAATAAATAAAATAAAATAAAAAGCTCTAATGACAACCTTAACCATTATAGTGAGTATAGGGACTCTCTATACTGCAAACAAAGGACACTCTTAAAAATAACACATATATATATATATATATATACATATATAGTTATTGTTATTGCTATATATATACTAGTCATAGAAAAATCTCTTGACAAAATTCAACAGAAGTTCATGATTTCTTTTATATTTACATTACTTGGGAGTTACTGACCTTCTTGAATCTTTGAGCTTATGTTCTTCTCCCAAAAACTTGCAAAATATTTGCATTTGCATTAAATATTTTTCTGCCCAGGTCTCCTTCTACTTTCTTTTAGAGAGTCCCATTGTTATACTGTTTGATATTGTCTCACAGGTCACTGCATCTCTGTTCATTATTTTTCAGTTTATTCACTGTTCATTTTGAATAATTTCTATTAATCAGTCTTTACATTCTTTAACAATTTCTTCCACTATCTCCAGCAATTTCTCATTTAGATTATTGAATTTTCAGTTCAACTTTGGCATTTTTTTATTGTTTTCACTTCCCTGATGGGTTCTCTTTCTCCTTACTCATTATTTTCTGATTTAAATGAAATAAACATTTTACTTTTCTGCTTTAAACATATTTAAAATAGCTTCCTTAATGTCTTTGTCTGCTGAATCCAACATAGTTGCCTAATCATCACTGATGTGCTTTAGGGATTGATGCCCATCCCCTCGACACCCAGGCACCTTTATAGAGATAATTCTATCTGGTCCTCAGTTGCCTGATCACTCACAGAAATGGTGAAATCACAGAGCTGACCACTGCAGAAGAGGGACTCTAATGGCCACCCCAGGAAAAGTCTGAAGTACTATAATCCGGACTCAGCCTGAACTAATGTTGCTTTTCCTGGGATCTGCTAACACATCTGTTTCTATTATACAGACAAGAAATGACTGTTAGGGCATTGGCGACTCCTTTTCTAAGCCATTAGATTGAACTAGTCTCTATCTGGAGTGAGAAACTATCACTCTAAAGTCTCCTCTTTAGTCAGGGAGCTTAGTTGGATTATGGGGCCAGGAGGGGTCACTACAACTTCCCTTATGTAGTTAAACATTAGTTGTGAGTCTTAAATACCCAAGTAAAGGACCACTCATTTGGGAAGTACGTAATGTGTCATAAGTTTCATCTTTCGAGTAGATAATTAGTCATATACATTTTACCACCTCTTGGTGTCTGGGGTATACCTCTATGCACCAGTTTTATAGCATACATTTTAAAATTACCCTTTAAAAGATCATTTTCACTTTTAAAAAAGTAAAAATAACTTTTTTCCCATTACATATATTTTGATAGCTTCTAGGAAAAAGGAGGGCCCAATTAGCCTAACTCACTTCTAACTCATCCATTGGATCACCAGTCTAATAGAGGAAAATGTAATCTCCTTTACCTTAAAATGTCTTCAGAAAACATTCTTCTGTGAGTTTACCTTTAAATTCATTAATTATTACATTAACTTAAAGTAATATAAAGGCTATTTAAATTTTTCAGAAGGTGACATCCCAACTTCTAAGAAATGAAAACGAATCTAAGGCAAAACCTTAATTATTACATGCATATTTGGTTTGTTACCGTAATACATCTAAGTTTTAATTATTAAAAATAAAAATTATTTAATGCTGAGAACATTGAAAACACTGAATATAAATTTATCTCAGTAAAATTCTAGTCAGAAACTGAATATCAACTATTAAATATTAACTTTAGGGCGTTGAGAAAAGGATATTAGTATAATGATAACCTAGGCATTTACTCACAGCAGAATATATTTCTGATTGAGAGTAACTATCATTTCAGGTCCACTAAGCAAATATATACTACCCATTCATTTCATGCAAACCTCTGATGAGCTGCCTATGGAAACAAATGTCTCTTGTTGCTCAACTAGTCTGGGTTCAAATTGGTGGCTTGGGGGTGAAAGGTCGTGGATTCTGTTATCAATCATCTAAGCTACCCATTCCTCCAGGAGCAAAGCAGTGGCTCATCAAGGGAGGGAAGAATTATTTGATTCAACTCATTAACACATTGTTAGCAAATATCATCTTGTATAAAATATGAACAACATTAAAAGTAGCTACTTTTTATTGTAACATATGGAACATATGTGAAGAAAATGTGCCAAATCCAACATTCTGCAAATTGCTATGAATTGTTAGTGAGAAGATTCATTTGCACTTCCGAGGCATTTCTTGCCTGTGACTGTCAAACAATGGCAGTATGATGGATTGAGTTACCCCAAGCAGATCTCCCATGAATACAGTCTCTGGCCTCTGTCAGATAATATTACAGACCTGACTTTTACACTCACTGTTAACATTCTTGTGGAATAAGTTATTTTAGCTTTCTGCCACACTATTTTTTATTTCTTTATATTAGATACACAATAGAGAGTAAAAAATGATTGTGGATATATAGCTGGCAGAGAAGTCAAGAACTGCAGTTTGGGATACTCATGGCTTCGTGAGGATAGCTCACATACATAATTTCTGAAAACAGAATACAAAAAGATGAAGACAGAATATAGTCTCGTGATTAGCTAGCATTAAATATTCAATAAAAATGTGAAATGTACTCTTGTGCTTTTCTCTGAGCTAATCTGAACTTCTAAAACACTGTGACATAATACCTTTTCTGAAAGGATTCCAAAATGGTTTCAACTGCAATTTTATGCCAAATTTATCAACTGCTTACTTTGTGCCATATAGTGTTCTAGAATACAGAAATGGACAAACCCAACAAGTTACCTAGCATTGTGTTACTTATATTCTACTGAGAAGAGAGAATATAAATGGATAAACAAATGATAATGATAGTTTTAGTAAGATAAGTGAAATGGGAACCATGCAGTTTTATACCTTAGATAGGTTATTCATAAAAGGCCTGTATGAGGAGATAACATGTGTGTAGAAGTTTGAATAAAAAAGAAAACAAGTTGTGAGAATATTTAAGGTAAAAATCATTTCAGACAGAAAGGACAATTAAAGGACTATCATAGAGAATTTGCTTGGAGTGTTCAGGAATTGGCAAGAAGATCAGTGTGACTAGAGAAAAACGAATGAAGGAAAGAAAGGCAGGCTATGAAATGAGAGTTATCTATGGGCTAGATCATTTGGGACCACAAATTATATAAATGCTTTGGGTTTTGTTCCAAGTGTCATAGGTATGGTTAGAAGGCTTAAGAGCAGGGAATTGATAAATTATTTACCTGTTAAAGAACTTCTCTGGCTGTTGTGTGGAAATAGACTCTACAGGGTTAAGAATTGAAGAAAAGAAGCTATTACAGTAGCCCAGGCGAGAATTCATGATGGTTGGAACCAAATGACTATAATAAGTAGTATTCCTACTCAGGACGTAATTAAGGCTGATAGGATTTTGAGTCCAAGAGGAACAAAGGCATCAAGAATGTTTCTAAGAGGTTTTATCTGATCATCTGGGTAGTGGAGGGGCCATTACCTTAGTTATGGAACATTAGAAGAGATGCAGTTTTGAATGGCAAAGGGGTCAATACTCTATTTTGGACAGGATAAATGTATGAGAAGATGCCTGTTAGATCACTGTATTTATTTTCTATGCTGCATGACAAATCATCACAAACTTAGTGACTTAAAACAACCCAAATTTATTATTTCACAGTTTCTGTGGGATTGGAGTGTCTTGCTGTGGCTTAGCTGGATTCTCTACAAGCCTGGAAGTAAGCTATGAGCCATCTGGGTTCTCATCTGGCAGCTTGATTGGGGAAGGATCTGCTTCCAAGCTCACTCAGATTGTTGGCAGACTTCCTTTCCTTGCAGCCTTAGAAGTTATGGAATCTTGCTTCTTTAAAATCAGCGAGGAGAGCAAGACTCTAGAGCAATCAGCTAGTCTTACATAATGTAACAATCACAAGAGTGGTGTGCCATATTCAAGTCACAGTCCTGCCCACACTCAAGGGGAGGGGATTCTACAAGGGCATGAAAGCCAGGATGTGAGGATCTTGGGGACCACCTGAAAGTCTATATACACCCAAGTGGATACACTAAGTAGGAAATTGAATATATATTCCAGAAGGAATATCAAAGCTGGAGAGAGAAGCTTTAGAGTTATCAAGGTATTGATATTTCAAAGCCTTGGGTCTGGAGGAAAATATAATCAATAATGACATGGAAATGATAGTCATTTTGTGTCAACGGACATAGAGGTGGAATATTCCAATCAACTAGATTTTTTTACAAGGTGCAGAAAATAATCCTAGGATCAGTTTTGCTACGTAATGGGTCAGTTCTTGTCTGCCTTAACATGATTACTACTCTTAACTAATTGTTGGCTACTATCAGAGGGTTAGTATGTGCCACACAAATAATGTGCTAAGAGTTTTTAAAAGGTCATCTCACTTTATCCCTGTAATAAACTAATGAGATAGACAATATTGCTTTTTTTTTTTTTTTTTGTGGTACGCGGGCCTCTCACTGTTGTGGCCTCTCCCGTTGCGGAGCACAGGCTCCGGACACGCAGGCTCAGCGGCCATGGCTCACGGGCCCTACCACTCTGCGGCATGTGGGATCTTCCCGGACCAGGGCACGAACCCGTGTCCCCTGCATCAGCAGGCGGACTCTCAACTACTGCGCCACCAGGGAAGCCCAACAGGCAGATTCTTAATCACTGTGCCACCAGGGAAATCCCAACTAGCTATCTATTTATTGATTGATGTGTTACATTCTCTTTGCTGTTCAAACTGGTTCAAGAGTTAGATATGAAAATCCATTAAACATTCTCCTCTATGAAGTGCAAGCAGAAAAAAAAGAATATAATAATAGAATAATATGTGGCTCTGTAATAAACAATAGTTATATAGTTATAATGAGATAAGTGCTGTTATGGGCTATAAACCTTTATAATTAACCAATATTCAAAAGATAGAAAATTTATTATTATTATTGAATAGAATGTAAATATTACCAATCTTGCAATAAAAATACAATGTACAGGTGGAAGAACTGGAAGATAGACTGAGGAGAGGTGGGAAAATTGTATTACCATCATCTTGCAAAGTAGGCAGTCAAAATATCATATCTGTGAATGATGGAATAAAAAATAAGATTTTAAACTGTTACTATTCTACAGTAACTGTATAAGATAGGAACTAGATGCTCATCAAACTTTTTTTTTAATACAGCTAATCTAAGTTTCTAGTTACCACTGCAGCTTGCCACAACTGAATTATGTCCAGTAAATTGTAGAAAGAAATAATATACACCATTTACTGATTTCTCAAAATCAGGTCATGTTTTAATCTTTTACATTCTCCCCCATACTTTTCCTATGCAGCTTTATTTTCTCTGGGATGTCTGTTGTCTTTCATTTCTCTTTTTGGAAGGAAAACTGTTTCCCTTCCTCACCATATCTTTATTATTTTCATCTCATTCATTCATTGTGTTTCTTGGTATCCATTCCATTATTCTTCCTCAAGCCTGCTGACTTCTTATTTTGGTTTGAATACTCACTTCATACTTGGACTGTGACTTTCCTGTATAGCTTTTTGAATTTTTCCACAAGATTCTAGTTTGCTTTGTTCTGGCATTCTATGCTTTTATAAAATCTGCAAGATGTTCTAAACTTATGAGTAAGAAGAGGTAACATTTATGCCAGATTTGTCATCTTAAACCAGAAGCCCATGATAGCATTATAAATTACTCATGATTCAAATTAATAGCAAACACCAGGATAGGAAATAAATCATAGAAGCAATAGGTCTATATGATCTATTAATGCATGTAAAGATTCTGCCCCATTTTTATTCATGTTTGAAAAGATGAGAGGTTTTTTTATAATATTTATGTAGATTTAGTACAATTCTCCTAAAATCTGAATAGAATTGAATAATCACTGAAAAACAACTTCCAAAGGTTGAGCTAGTGGTGTTCTCATTTAGAAGAATTATTAATAATATTTCTCTTTCTCACAGTTACTAACTTAACTCTAGCGCTTCTTAACTGAATCTTAACTCTAATGATCGCTCAAAGCTAGCAAGGAGTGAACGTGATGATGGTGAGAAGACATTTTAAATGTAACTGAGAGATTAATTCATTAGCTTATAAGTATTTGAATGTACAAAAATCTTGAGATCAGGTTCTGTATCAAATTAGTTAATGCCTTCAATGTTATTACTAAATTAAGATGCTAAAGTCTCTTATCTTATCATTTGCTCCTTTATTACTGGAAAAGACAACTGTGCTAGCCTGTAAGATTCCTGTAGGCTTATACTAGAAATTTTTTTTTTAACTTTCAGGGAAATTTATTAAAGAGAAGCATTTACTGAAACCATTGAACAGAGAGCATGATAACACAGAGAGGCACTTCTAACGGCCATTGGAGCCAGTGGGTCCCACCGCCCCCTCCCAGGGTCCCCAACAAGGTGCCTCCGCTACACCCCACCCGGCGGCCCTCCATCCCCCCACAGTCTCCCTTTCTGAGGGCCCCGCGGGTGGCCTCTCGCCAGGACAATGGGCACTGGCAATGCCTGCTCCCCCCAGGGCAGCCCCTCCCCCTCTGGCCCACATGCCTGAGGCCTGGCCCTGCCCTATGGCGGGCATAGGACAGTCCCACAGCAGGGCATGCACCACTGAGCCGATGACGTGGTGTCCCAAGGAACAATGGGGTGGCCGTTAATTGTACTGCTAATTACTTTCACATTTCCAAGTAAATTCTTATTCCAATGCTGTGTTATCTAGTTTGGGATCGCAAACTATGACGGAATGTGTCCCAATTGATTTTACAAATAGCAAAATTCAGTCTTGAATTGGATAAGTACAAATATATGTGATCAATACCATTCACAAACTTAGAAACTGAAGCTTATTAAATGCTATTATTAATATACAGAAATCTGTTGCATTTGTATACACTAACAACAAACTATCAGAAAGAGAAATTAAGGAAACAGTCTCATTTACCATTGCATCAAAAGGATAGAATACCTAGGAATAAACCTACCTAAGGAGGCAAAAGACCTGTACACTGAAAACTATGACAGTAATGAAAGAAACTGAAGACAACACAAACAGATGGAAAGATATGTTGCATTCTTGAATTGGAAGCATCAGTATTGTTAAAATGACCATACTACTCAAATCAACCTACAGAACTGCAATCAATGCAATTCCTATTAAAATACCAATGGCATTTTTCACAGAACTTGAACAAATAATTTTAAATTTTCTATGGAAACACAAAAGACCCTGAATAGCCAAAACAATCTTGAGAAAGAACAACAGAGCTGGAGGGATCATGTTCCCTGACTTCAGACTGCAGTACAAAGCTACAGTAGTCAAAATAGTATGGTACTGGCACAAAAACAGACAAATAGATCAATGGAACAGGATAGAAAGCAAGAAATAAACCCACGCACCTGTGGTCAATTAGTCTACAACAAAGGAGGCAGGAATACAGTATACAATGGAGAAAAGACAGTCTCTTCAATAAGTGGTGCTGAGAGAACTGAACAGCTACATGTAAAAGAATGAAATTAGAGTATTGTCTAGCACCATATACAAAAATAAACGCAAAATAAAGTAAAGGCCTAAATGTAAGACCAGATACTATAAAACTCCTAGAGGGAAACATAGGCAGAACACTCTTTGACATAAATCACAGCAATATTTTTTTGGATCTGTCTCCTAAGGAAAAGAAATAAAAGCAACAATAAACAAATGGGACCTAACTAAACTTAAAAGCTTTTTGCACAACAAAGGAAACCATTGACAAAACTAAAAGACAACCTATTGAATGGGAGAAAATATTTGCAGCTGAAATGACTGACAAAGGATTAATATCCAACATGTATAAACAGCTCATACAACTCAACATGAAGAAACAAACAACCCGATTAAAAACATGGGTAGACGAACTGAATAGACATTTTTCCAAAGAGAAAATGCAGATGGTCAACAGACACATGAAATGATCCTCCACATCGCTAATCATCAGACAACTGCAAATCAAAACCTCAAAGCGGTATCAGCTCACACCTGTCAGAATGGCTATCATCAAAAAGAACACAAACAACAAATGTAGGCAAGGATGTGAAGAAAAGGGAACCCTTGTACGCTGTTGGGGGAATGTGGATTGGTGCAGCCACTGGAAAACAGTATGGAGGTTTCTCAAAAAACTAAAAACAGAACTACCATATGATCCACCAATTCCACTCCTGGATATATATCCCCCCAAAACCCCACTAATTCAAAAAGATCCATGCACCCCAATGCTCATAGCAGCATTACTTACAATTGCAAAGATATGGAAGCTACCTAAGTGTCCATCAACAGGTGAATGGATAAAGAACAGGTACTATATATGTACAATGGACTACTACTCAGCCATAGAAAAGGAACAAACTTTTGCCTTTTGCAGCAACATGGATGGACTTGGAGGGCAATATGCTAAGTGAAATAAGTCAGACAGAGAACAACAAATACTGTAGTAGGCATACAATAAATATTTGTTAGCCAACTGACAAATACAGTAATTTAGAATTTACTATATAATTTCATATACCTAAAATATTTTCTTCTAAGTTTATTTGCACCCCTAACTATGTTGAACTGTGTCAGGCTAGTAGGTGAGTTGAAGAGAGGAGAAAGTTGTATAAAAATATTGGCTGAAGAGCTGCAGAGTGGAGAGTGAAGAGAAGGTAAAAGGGAAACACTGATGTTGGAGAATAACATCAGATCCTCTTCAAAACATAAAAACAGATCCAGAAGCCTTTTCCATTTTTTTCTTTCAATACAAGTTTTGCAATATAGTTTACTATTACTATTTAGAGGCTAACTAGAATGGTGTCTCCATATCTTTATCGCTGTTCACGTTTGACATTTGTATTGGCCATTAGCACTTCCTCTAAAGTGACCATGTGAAGGGAGTGGGGTGAAATTTAAGCCAGGCAGTTTGCCTCCTGTTGACAGATTTTGTAATGTGATTGATGGGGCAGAAGGTGAAACTATCCGGTAAAATGAGTTTTTTGCATTATCTGTGTATTTCATATATCAATGCCAGTATTTCTCAAACTGCAGGTCAAGACTCTAGAGGGAAGTGTTACAATATAATTTAAGGGGTTTCATATATGGGAACTATTTGGAGGTGGAAATTGTGGGCATATTGAAAGTATGAGTCATCTTTTTTTCCTCAACTCTCCACAATTCCTCCTTCCTAACCTGTTAAAATTTGTTTTAACAAAATTCTGCCAATTAGAGGATATAAAATCTTTATGCGTGTTATTCATAGTGTAAACCCTTTAAAAGCAAACATTAGAGAGTGTTGAAATCACCTGTCTATGCAATTCTGCCTGCAGTACCTTGCAGAGTGCCTTATAATCAATTAATATCTGTAGGTTGATTTGCTTTCCATTTACAGAAAAAAATATGACTGTATTATGAGAGAAAATGATAAAAATGTGGAATTGATAGGTACAACCCATCTTTTTTTTTTTGTGGTACATGGGCCTCTCACTGCTGTGGCCTCTCCCATTGCGGAGCATAGGCTCCGGATGCGCAGGCTCAGCGGCCATGGCTCACGGGCCCAGCCGCTCCATGGCATGTGGGATCTTCCTGGACCGGGACACGAACCCGTGTCCCCTGCATCAGCAGGCGGACTCTCAACCACTGTGCCACCAGGGAAGCCCCACCACCCATCATATTAACTACGGGTTGTCATAGAGAAGAAAAAACAAAAACTGCAAAAAAAAGTTTTTTCTTTATGAATGTGTTTTGAGCTCCTGATATAATATTAAACCCAGGATTAACCAGATCTCTCAGGGTCTCTTTTACAATTCATATTTGATTTCAGGCCTCAGTTACACTATTGTGTCCCATTTTTCTATTTCCTTTTATATAATCTCTCTCTATTTTATCCAAGAAAAACATCCTTTTATTTGTGGACCATGAAGATTTATATTAGTACCTAAAATTTTACTGCCTGATTACATTCGTATTGAGTCAAGCAACTTTGATTGAATATTGACCCCATGTAAACATTTTTCTTTTCAGTACATGAACATGGAAAATAATGAAAGAAAGTGTGAATTATTTTCCTTATCTAAACAATTACTGAAAGAAATAAAGATTATAAAGATAACATTTTATATTAGAATTGTTTGTTTTAGATGATTTTATTAACTGACAGTCCAACTTAGAGTCTTATAAGTAAATAAACTGATATCTACAGTCATATATTTTATTTTTCTACTAGCTATCATTAAAATTAAAGAGAATTCTTAAAATTCCAGTAAGATATTCCTCTAAAAAGATATTTCAATACTTTAATATCAATATTTAAGAACAGTTTTTGACCGCTAGTGATAGACACCCAGCTGAAACTCTCTTAAGCATAAGAGGGCATTCATTTGCTGATATAACTGCTAAGGGGCTGGGTGTATCTGAAGATGACTGACAGATGGAAGCTGTGAGGAGCACCAACACATTCTTTTAACTTACCTTCTAGTATCATTTCACTTCTCACATAATGCTTTCTTCACAAAACCAAAGCCGTGGCATATGATAGCACTTTTCTTACATCCTTACAGTTTTGCAAGAAAGAAGAGCAAGACCCGTCATTTTCCAAATCTTAGGGAGGGATTCTCATTAACATGACCTGGATTAATATCCATGGCCTGACATGTTAGAAAGTGGTTGCGCTATGATTGGCCCTGTTTGCATTTCCTGCCCATCCAAATAATTGAAGAAGAGGATATAGCATAGAATGGGGATATTATTGTGAATCCAGGATGTCATCCAAATGTGCATCTGCAAAATTTTAATATGCACTTCAATAAACCAAATTATATAAGAAACATACACACACAAATGCAAACACACACAATATGCACACAGTAGCAAGTCAAAGCTCTGAAAAATAATATTGTGCATACTAAAACCTTAAGACCAAAGGGTAATCTGAAGTTATTCAACTGTATATTTGATAGCTGTTTATTGAATTGCGATATTAACTAAAAAAAATGAAGCATATGGGACTTCCCTGGCAGTCCAGTGGTTAAGAGTCAGAGCTTCCAATGCAGGGGGCAAGGGTTCAATCGCTGGTCAGGGAACTGAGATCCCACATTCAGCGTGGCGCAGCAAAGAATAAAATAAAATAAATTTAAAAAATGAAAGCCTACTACTAGCTTTTTTTTTTTTTTTTTTTTTGCGGTACACGGGCCTCTCCCATTGTGGAGCACAGGCTCCGGACACGCAGGCTCAGCAGCCATGGCTCACGGGCCCAGCCGCTCCATGGCACGTGGGATCTTCCTGGACCAGGACACGAACCTGTGTCCCCTGCATCGGCAGGCAGACTCTCAACCACTGCGCCACCAGGGAAGCCCCTACTACTAGCTTTTAAATTTGGTCATTGATTTCTTTACATGTAAGTAAATATATTTGTAATCAAGGGAAGTGGCAGAAAATATAATTTCTTTTTATAAAATATTTTTAAGGATCCATGGGCAAAACTAAACTTAACATTTCAAAAAGTGTTAAAACAACATCAGAAATATATTTACCTCATTTTTTTATTATTTATAGTAATTAGAAGAAAAATGAAATATAGAGAAAAATTATCCACTATAACTTGGAATAAAGAAACTAGAGAATATTTTTAATAGAGTTTTAATGACAAATCATACAATAAAAGACAGAGTTCTATAGGCTATATTATCATCAGAGATCTATCACATTGCTCAGAGAGACCAGTATTGGCTGGTCATCATAATAAACGTATTTAAATTAGCTTTGTATGTGCTAGCATATATACTCTTATTCTTTACTTATCTACAATAGGAATAATAATAGGAATGATTTGTTTTATTTGTAAACCTTTAGTTGTTTCATTTAACTGTGATATAATTGTGAGTAAAGTACTTCTTCCCTGGATAAGAATCATTGTGGGCATTATGACCATTACGGTCATAAATTTTCTAAGTTTGATGACAACTGTAAACCCACAAATCCTAGATGCTTAACAAATCCCCAGAATAAGAAAATAAGAAAAACAAAGAAAACTGCACTGAGGTGCATCATTATCACATTGCTCAAAACTAGTTAAATAGAAAATGTCAAAAATAGAAAGAGTAAGGAGATGTTACAAACAGAGATACAAGAATAAGGATGATAGCATATTTTGTATCATAAACAGTTCAGTGAAGCAAATTTTAAAGAACTGAAAGAAAAAAAATCAACCTAGAATTCTATACCCATCAAAAATTACATTCAAAACAAAGACCTTGTCAGGCATACAAAAGTTGAAAGAATCCGTAAACTGCAGGTTTACACTATATGATAGGTTAAAGCAATTTCTTTAGGCAGAAAGAAAATTATACCATATGGAAATATGGATCTACCTAAAGGAATGAAGTGCATGAGAAATGGTAACTAGACAGGTAAAGACTCAAGATTTTTTTTCTTATTATTTAACTCTCTAACAGATAAGTAACTGTTTAAACAGAAATAATAACAATGTAATGTGAAGTTTATGATATGTATAAAATTAAAATGGAAAATAATAGCACAAATATTGAGAGAGGAAAAATGGAGATATATTGTTTTAAGGTTCTTATGCTGTATATATATAGTGATATATCACTTAAAGGAAGATTGTGGTAAGTTAAGCATGTATCCTGTAAATCCTGAAGCAACCATTAAAATGACAAAGCAAAGAGTTATAGCTAAAAAGCCAACAAAGAAGATAAAATGATAGAAATTTTCATTTATCTAAGAAACTGAAATAAAAGGAAAAGAGAAACAAGGAAAAGATGGGATAATTTTTTTTAATGGCAAAATGATAGAATTTGAATCTAACCATATCAATAATAGATTAAATTTAAATGATGTAGAAACTCCAATTAAAATACAGATTCCCTGGTGGTGCAGTGGTTGACAGTCCGCCTGCTGATGCAGGGGACACAGGTTCGTGCCCCGGTCTGGGAAGATCCCACATGCCGCGGAGCAGCTGGGCCCGTGAGCCATGGCTGCTGTGCCTGCGCATCCAGAGCCTGTGCTCCGCATCGGGAGAGGCCACAACAGTGAGAGGCCCGCGTACCACAAAAAAAATAAATTAAAATGAATAAATAAATAAATAAAATAAAATACAGAGATCATCAGATTGGACAAAAAGCAATAACCACTTACATGCTGCCTTTGAGAAACAAATTTCGAATACATAGACATAGACAGGAGTAAGTTAAACGTAAAAGGGTGAAAGAATCTATAGTATTCTAACACTTTATAAAACAAAACCTGAATGATTATACTGATATCAGACAAACTTGTTTTTAGAGCAAAGAATATTACCCAGGGATAAATTTCTTTTGTAGCAATCAAAGGGTCAATTTAACAAGATTTATGCAACTAATAACAGAGCTTGAAAATATATGAGGCAAGAACTGCTAGAACTATAAGAAGAAATAGATGAACCCACAATTATAGTCAGAGATTTCAATAATACTCTCTCATTAATGGATAGAACAAGAGCAGAGAAAAATGAGTAAGAACATAGAAGATTCTAACAGCACTGTGAATTGAATTTATCTAATTGACATTTCTAAGATATTCCACCCACAAACAAACATTCTTTTTTTTTTTTGGCCACACCACATGTGGGATCTTAGTTCCCCGAGCAGGGATCAAACCGACACCCCCCTGCAGTAGAAGCCCAGAGTCTTAACCACTGGACCACCAGGGAAGTCCCAAACATTCTTTTCAATTACACACAAACAACACCAAGATAGACTGCTTTGGACCCTAAAACAAATCTCACTAAATTTAAGGGATTCAAGTCTTCCAATGAATGTTACTGATTACAGTGGAATTAAGTTAGAAATCACTATCAGAATACTTTCTGGAAAAGTCCTCCAAAATTTAGAAATTAAATAACACTTCTAAACAACATATAAGTCAAATAAAAAGATCAAAGGAAGAATTAGAAGGTACTTGGAACTGAACAAAAATGAAAACTCATTGTATTAGAATTTGTGTGATGCTACTAAAGCAGTATTAAAGGGGAAATGTGTAACACCAAATACCTATGTTAGGAAAGCAAAAAGGTCTCAAATCAATTATTTTGGTGTCCACCATAAGAAACAAGAGAAAGAAGAGCAAAATAAAACCAAGTTAAGTAGGAAAATGAAATAATCAAGATCAGCGCAGAAATCAATGAGGATAAGAGCAAGGTGGCAGGAATAGAAGACCCAGCCCTTGTCCCTCCACAAAGACACTGACTTAACAACAATATATGGACCAAAATATCGTTATGGGGACTCCAGAAACCAGTTACGAAGTTGTGGTATCCCAGGCAGGTAAAAAGTTGAGAACAGCCACCTTGAAATGAATGATAAGAATTATTTCACTTTATCCCCAGTTACCTCACCCTTAGGTCAGCAGAGCTCATTGCCATTGAAGAGAACTCCAACTCATGGCTTCTCCTTGGTGGGAAAGAGAAGAGTAGAACAAGTGTCCAACATGCAGTATATTCAGAGGGCTGCCCAAGGGACTTAGTTTCTTTCTCATATGACTTGAAGCACTGGCATGGTTGGAACCAGCATAGTTTAGATTCCTGGGGCCACTGAAAGTAAGAGAGAATAGGAGTAGCTTGCTCTCATACCAGAGGACCTGCCATGCTGCAGACAGAGGCCATTGTTGTTTGGCACTATCAGAAGAATGCACCCAACTCATGGCTTCTTGAGAGGGAGAGATAAGAGTGGGACATTCATCCAGGTGTACCAAGGGTTTCCAGAGGGACTGGTTTCTGACTGGTGTGACTTGGAGCCCTGAACGGGAACCAGGATACTTTGGATGCCTGTAGGCCACTGAGAATAAAAAAGAGCTGGACAACTTGGTGCTGCAGTACCACAGAACCTGCAATATTGCAGAGAGACACTAGAGGGAGCAAGAGATTATGAACTACTGAAAGAGAAACTAGCAAATCTCTCTAGTTGGTAAATTACATCCACAAGAGCAGAGAAGTTGCAACCCCCTGAAAAATGTTTCAGAGCCCCCCAAAATCTCTAGCTGTGTTAATTGATGAAAGGCTTCCCCTGTATAAAGCCAGCCTAAAAGTACTGAGGGAAGTGCTATTTTTTCAAATGAAAGAACTTAGCAAAAAAAAAAAAAAAAAAAAAAATCACAGTGACACAAAGAGACAGGGAAACGTGTTCCCATCAAAGGAACAAAATCAACTGAAACAAACAAAGATCTCTGAATTATCTGTCAAATAATTTAAGATAATTGTCTTAAAAGAGGTCAGTGACCTGCAAGAGAGCACAGATAGACAACTAAATAAAATCAGGAAAATACATGAACAAAGAGAATATCAATGAAAAGACAAAAAGCATAAAAAAGAACCAAATAGAAATTCGGGAGCTGAATAATACATAACTAAATTGAAAAATTCACTAGACTGGTTTAACCACAGATTTGATCAACCACAAGAAAACATCAGCAAACTCAATAATTGGTCGTTTGAAATTATTGAATCAAAGGAGCAAAGAAGCACCTTCAAGATGGTGGAGGAGTAAGATGTGGAGATCACCTTCCTCCCCACAAATACATCAAAACTACATCTACATGTGGAACAATTCCTACAGAACACCTACTGAACGCTGGCAGAAGACCTCAGACTTCCCAAAAGACTCTCTCAGGTGACCTACACACAGAGGTGGGGCCAAATCCAAAGCTGAACCCCAGGAGCTGTGCAAACAAAGAAGAGAAAGGTAAATCTCTCCCAGCAGTCTTAGGAGCAGAGGATTAAATCTCCACAATCAACTTGATGGGCCCTGCATCTGT